>NC_133751.1:10021803-10625803 GCF_036562045.2 Rhinolophus sinicus | reverse complement strand
CCATGGAACCTTCTGGAATGTGACTTGTAAGTGCCTTAGAGTCTTTGATGAGAGTCTACTCTGCACCATTTATCTTCATTACCCATATAGTCTCTATCTGTGGGTAGATCAATTATTCAGTGGAATATACATAGTCTGATATATGCATTGAGAGGTTTACTTTAAGAATGTCAAGTGTCTATGATTCAATCTCACAGATTGGGTTAAAATTGCAGTGTTGAATGTTAGGATGGATATTAATATAATTACCATTATATTATATTGGCATCACCTGGCATTATCTGCGCTTCAGTGGACTGTGCGGAAAAGTGAATTTGCTGGCATCACAGAAGCCTGAGGGCCACAGCGGGGAAAGGGTTAAACAATTCTCCTTGCAAGCATTCAGGGCCCAGGGTTGCTGCCATTGCATATCCTTCCGAGGTTGGATTTTAATACAGTTATCACCAGGGAAATTAGTCACAAAAGGAGAATATGCAGATGCTAGAACAGAACTGCCCAACAGAAATATGATGTCATCCACATATGTGATAGTAAATATGCTACTAGCTACATTCGAAAAAGAAAGAGGTGACTTTCTACCCAAACCATGAATTTCCATGGTAAATTGTATTTAACTCAGTGTACCCAAAGTATTATCATTTCAATGTTAATTAATATTTTTAAAAGTTATTAATGTGATAGTTTATGTTCTCTTTGCTTCTGAAGGCTTGCAAATCTAGTGTGGATTTTACACTTCACGGCACATCTCAATTCAGACTGGCCACATCTCAAGTGCTCAGGGGACACGTGTGGCCCAGGGCCACACTTCTGAGCAGCGCAGCTTTAGAAGGCTGAGCGGGGCAGAGGTTGAGGCCTGGGATCCGGGCGGAGCCTCAGGCCTCACCTCTTGGTGAGGGCACATTCCCACACATTCCCCGCGTCAGGCCTGTCTCATGAAGGCACCAGGCGCAGGTGCCCCAGTTGCCTCTTGGGAGGTTGGCCTCTCCAGCTTGCCTCCCTGCTCCTTGCATTGGTGTCCTCCTGTCCCCTCCAGCTCCTGTCCCGAGAGCCCTCCCTTGTGATGGGGGGGGGGGCGGCTTCGGGGAGGCATCCAAACTGACAGAACCTGCCAGTAATACCAGAAATCGGTCGGCCCTACCCACCCAAACCTCTTTCTTCCACCTGGGTGTCATAATATTTCAGGTCGTCATCCTGTGCAAACCTACTGCTCGCATTGGGGGCCCAGGGACGCAAGAGTCACAGAGCTGTGCATCCTCCTCCAGGAAGGCTCATTTCGCCTCATCCTAGAGTGGAGAGAACTCAGGCCGGACACAGGGAAGCCATTCGCCAGGATATGTTTCAGCTTATTAGTGACAGAATCAGGAATGGACCCGAGACCACACACCTAATATGCATCACTACCGCCCCCCAGGATCAGCTCTCTAAGGGAGGGGACACAACGGGCTCAGCAAGACCCCAGCCCAGAACTCTCCCCTCACCTGCCAACATCATGGGCTGAACTAGTTATTTATTATTCCTCTGGGTTCAGTCTAGAATCACCTTGGGGATGCTTTTCAAATATACTGATGTCTGGAGCACCACCCCAGGCTAATTGAATCTGAATCTCTGAGCTGGGACCTGGGCACTGATACTTAAAATCTCCTGAGGTGATTCTAATGTGAAGTCAAGGTTGAGCCCTGCTCAAAACGTTGCACACTTTTTAATCTATCTACATTTTATTAAATATTATTTATTATTTTTCCAGACATGGAAAATTTGCAAGAATAGTACGAAGACCCCTGTTGCACTTGTATTGAGATTGTACCCAGATGTTACCATTTTATCCCCTTCGCTTTATGCTACTCTAAGTTGCAGACAGGATGCCCTTCACTCCTAAACACTCCATGTGTCCTTAACAACAAGGACACGCTCTGACATAACCAAGAATGAAGATCATAATCAGGAAATTAACCTGCCACAGTCCTGTTTTCTCATCTACAGGCCTCATTCGGATTTCACCAGTTGTCCCAATAACGTACATTAGAGCAAAAGAAAATCCCGGCTCACTCATTATTTTCAGTTGTCATGTCTCTTTAGTCCCCTTGCAACGTAGGACAGTTCCTCAGCCTTTATCGTTTGTGACACTGGCAGTTTTGACGATTACGAGATGGTTATTTTATCGATTGCTGCTTAGTTTGGCTTTGTCCGATGTTTCTTCATGGTTATGTTCTTGTGCATATGTGCAGGATTGTCACAGCAGTGATGCTGTGTGCATCCCACAGTCTGGGAGGAATGTGATGTCACTTTATCCTATTACTCTGAAGTGAACTTTGATGTTTGGTGAAGGTGGGACTCAAGCCTCTTTTAGGTTACAGATGCCACCCTCAGCATGCTCGCACAGATTAATTGGTCATTTTAGTTAGCAACTTGTCTAGCAGAGCTTTAAGGGTCTTGAACACAGGATCAGCAAGGCATAAAGCAGAAGAGGGGAAAGAAGAGAAGCTCCTGGAACCTGCAGCTTTGGCAAGGGGACCTAATCCAGAGAAGGTACCAGCAATGTTACTTCTGGTACTGGGATGAAGTGAGAGCAGAGCATTTGTTATGGAAGGGGCTTTGGATTAGGGAGGGAGGCATGGAAGACAGACTCTGCTTACCCATAGCTTTACTGAGGGCTATGCTGCCTGCAAGTGTACTTTCCATTTTTGCTTTTCAATCCTTCATCTAAAACAGAGCAACTCTCTCCTTCTAAACTTTGGCCCACCTTGCGACTCCATCACCTCTTTCGTTGGGACTGATGACTTCCAAATTAGCCCCAGAAATCATTTCTGTTAAGATGATGTCTAGCCTGACGCTTCTGGTGACTCAACCTGTTTGTTTTCTACTGTGTATCTCCAGGTCAGATGTGATGCTTACCATTTCCAAAAAAAAAACAACCACTAGAACTTTACTTGGCAGAAGGCATCCACTTAGCTGCTGGCTGAGGAGACCTTTTTACTCCACAGATTAATATAACCTATTATGTGTTTTAATAAATGATCAAAATTTGGTTTCTCTTCCGGGTGTGTGTAGGAAACAGTGTGTTGGCTGCCGTCAAGAAGGGGATGGTGTTTATGTGTGTCCACCTGGTAGAGCTGGCCTCCTGCGGCCCCTGAGCCGAAGCACACAGGGCAGTGAGCAGTTTCTCTCTCTCAATGCTGTCTGTGTTTCTGTCCATGGTTGTCTTTGGCTCCCTATCAGAACGTGTCATTTTATCTTCTTTGTTCTCTCTCCTTCGTATGTTTACCTTCACCTGGGCTGTCGAGGGCTGTTGGAGAAGTGTCCTATTGTTGTGGAGATTGGAGCCACAACAAACTTAAGTTCCCAAACCCAGTTGTCTCTCCTTGGTCTCTTCCTCATACCTTTGAACAAAACAACTACTGGAGGAAATGATAATAAAGGTGAACGTTTCTAGACAGCTGACTCTGGAAATTCCCCCAGAGAAGATGCTAGAGGACCAACCCGGGTACCTGTGAAGGTGACCTTTGGAGGTAGAGTCTTCACAGAAGTGATCGAGGTAAAATGAAATGATTACAGTGGTCTCTAATCCACTATGACCGATGTCCTTATAAAAAGGGGAAATCTGGACACAGAAACACACACGGGAGAATGCCGTGACTACAGTTTTGCTGCCACAAGCCAAGGGACTACCAGAAGCTAGGAGAGAGGCCGGGAACAGGTGCTTCCCTAGAGCCTTCTGAGGGAGCACGCCCCCCCCCCACACACACACACACACATACACCTTCATCCCGGCCTTTAACCTCCAGAATGGTGAAACGGTACATTTCTGTTGTTCTAAGCCACCTAGTCTGTGGTTCCTTTTTCCAGCAGCTACAAAAAATTATTACAGCAGAGTTCTGAGCATTTCACACATAATCGCTCATTTAATCTTCACAACAATCCCGAGATAAGTGTCATTATTATCACCGTCATTTTATAGATGAGTGTGTTTTTGATTTGCTTTTCAATGTTCTTCTAAGGAAAGAGAAAAAGTAACAGTTTAAGTGATTCATGTGGGTTTTCTTGTTCGTTTTCATATTATGCTGTGCCGGTTTAAACGCAAATGTCACAGCGTTGAGCTGGTACATGGAGTTACAGAAATGACACATTCCTGCTTTGCGCATGTGCTGTACGTGCTACCACTTCCCACCTTGGCTGAGGATGCGTAAGGAAGGACCGAAAGGAAAGGAAGCTGGGAGTCCCTCTACCTGCTCCTTTCCTACTGTGTCATCATTTTCAGCATACGTGGCTGGCTGCCACAGGGAAGTTAGATGAGTAAGAAAAGATGTGATGGGGTTTCCTGGGTTGTTCCTATTTCTCACAACAACCATCGCCTTCTTTCTGCACTCAAAGCACATTCTGATTCTAATGGAACGTGTGGCCCCTGGTGCCTGTCAGCGTCTCTGCTTACTCAGTCGGAGGCATGACATGCGTCCCCTGTGCTCACTTGAGACTTGCTGGTCATCATGCTCAGGGTTTCTCAAATGCTACATGAGACTGGGGTGGCCAGGAGCGTGGAGACTCACACTGTGGGTGTCTCCTCTGCCCACGCGCATGCCCCATTGTCCCACTGGGCTTCACTTACAAAACACACGTTCAAAGATAGAATTATTAAGAATGTTAAGAGGACGGCAATGGAGCATGAAATCAGTGTGGAACGCCTCTGAGTGTGGGACTCTGCAGCAGCTCAGCTCCCACACCCATGATGCTGTCTCTGATTGGTCCCGCCCACCTCATCCCACGGCCGCTGTCCTGACTGAGCCCTTCACCGTTGCTCCCCGGGAGGACCACAGCCACCCTGATTTTGTCATGGGTCTCTCCAGTTATCCAGCACAGGCCGCTGGAAGGATTTCTCTGAATGGCAGGTCTGACAGCTCCACATGCCTGCATACAAGCCTGCAGCAGCCCCATCTGCCTTTAGCTTAGAACACAGACCTTCGCGAGGCAGTGCATGCTTCTCCAGCCTACACACTGGCCTCGCTGCGAGTCTACGAGCTCCCTCTGAGCCTGCGCACAGCCATCTGCTGAGTGAGGTTCATTTTCACCTGGCTGGCTTCTGCTCTTCCTTTAGGCATCACCTCCCACCTGGGAGCCCTCCTGGCCTTTCGCCTTTCAGGCTGGTCAGATGCCCCTCACCCTCCACCCACCCCATGTGCTTCCTCTACCACAGCTTTGACGATCACCTGAAGTGTAATATTACAACAAGAGTATATAGAGAGAAGTGCTGGGCGGCTCCTCCTTGATTCAGAGTCTAAGGTTCGCGAGGAGCCCTTGAACCTGGAGAAGACAGTCTGGACCAGAAGTCAGAGCAGGGACTTGCCCTGACTCCATCACCTGTTGACTGTGTGACCTTCTGTGCAGCCGAAAGTGAAATGCTTCCCTGGCATCTCAGCTGCTGGGAGGATGATAACGAACAAGGAGATGGCAGAGCTCTCCTTAAAGGTTGAAAATTTTATTTAAAGAGTAGGAATAAATAATTATATTTTCTTAAAAATCAAAGACGAAGCTGTTACACTGAGACTTGTTCTGAAGACAATCCCCGAAAACACTTTTGCATGTTCAAATTATATATAAAGAGCGACCATTTGAAAGACTAGCACTCACGTGGATACGTAAAGCCCACTGTATCTCAGGTACAAACACTCTGATTCTCGTTACTGGGGGTAGTTAGAGTCTGTACAGTCACTGCTTTACGGCACGGAATGACCAAATACGGAACCATTGCTCCTAGCAGAATTCATAACCATGTTATGTTATGTGTGTTTCTGTTTAAAGACACCTTATTTATTGTTGATTCCTTAACATTGAATCAGGCCAACCGCCTATCGCTCACGCCCGGAGGACGTCTCTCTAATACCCGCCAGTTCTTCGTAGGCCCGTCCCAGCCTTCCTGCCCTTAGGGACACCAGACAGCACTCCGGGGACCACAACAACATCACCAACACAAAACACAAAAATGTGAAAACCGCGCCCTGAGTAGACCGTGAAGACGATACCTGTTGACGGTGTGACAGCTAAAACAAGGGCCGAGTGTCCTCTTGTCCACCTCAGCTGGGACCCCGCACATGGGGTGACTCTTATTTGTCTCTGCTCCGTGCATGCCCGGAAATGGCCAGGAAAGCATCGTGTATATTGATTTGGGGGATTCCAAATACACGTTAGCGAGTAGGCGGATTTGCAAATATGGAATCTGCGAGTAATGAGGTTCAGTTATATATACCCATGAACGAGGTGTCAGATTTTCCTCGACTTAACCATCCAGATGTCCAGGAGCCAATTGCTAGAAAACAGACTCCTGGGTGGTGGTGAATAAAGGAGACAGAACAGGGCTCGTAAGTAAGGGATGTAATCACTCAAATGTCACCAAAGTGGTGTATATAAAATAAGACAACAGATTAAGAAGAGCAAGGATAAGGTGAGGGCAGAGGTGACAACTGTGGGCAAAGGAAGGAAGGCTATGGAAGAGTAAATAAGAGCTCACGGGAGAACAAAGCAAGTGTGAGGCCCTGGGGCCATTCAGTGAAGCTGAGTCTACCGGAGAAGGTTTAAACCAGGCCCTGGGGTAAGCGTGCCAGGGACTCAATTAGGATGAATCTAGAGATTGAGGCCAGGCCAGCCTAATTGCCATGTAGGCGCCCGTATTTCTTTACATTTGCCCAGCCTCCCCTGTTTCTGTGAAATACAAAGGAAGAAATGCTGTTACTTCCCCTAATTCTAAGGTTGAAACCAAAGTAGGGGACGCTAAATGACCTGTCCAAAATCCTCCATTGAGCCCCGGAGGAGGCTGTAATGGATATAGCCGGTCATCCACCCTGTCCCAGCAGTTTGGATACACCATTTACATTTGTTTCAAGTTTTAGAAACTTCCCCATTCTGGTTTTGTTAACCACTTAGGGAACAAAGCCTGTTGGGTCAAAAGGATACAGCAAACTTGTCCTGCGCCTAAATCCAATCGTCCTAACCTTCCAAATAGCTTTCTGAGATCTACAGTGCTACTCTGCAAACATCATCATCCTTAAAGTAAAAAAAGAAAAACAAACAAGAAAAAAAAGGCAAAGTTTCATTATTCTGAGCCGTGAAATCACCATATAATTTCCCAATTAACTGAATAAAGCACCAAATGAATGCCCTGAAGTCTTCATTTCAGCCTTGAACATAACACATGCACCTTGATCATCCTACACATCCCCAAAGTGGGCAGACGTGCAATAACCAGTTCAGAGTTGAAAGGATGCTTAAGGGGTGGGTGGGAAGCAGCATGTGTCCGCCTCCACATCCGTGTGTTGGGCAGTGTGGGGCCTTCTGGTTGGTCAGCTGCGCTGAGTGTTTCTGAGAGCCTTTTGTTGGACATGGAGATAGAGCCACTTCCAAGTTTGGCCAATTTCAAGCAGAAAAGATCAAGTGTAGATTTCATATCTGAGTTTTAAGTGCTGGTAAAAAAGTTGCATTAAGTTATCAAATGCACTGTGATCCCACCTGAGTCGCCAAGTGGCTCTGAGGCTTGAGGGTTACTCTGCATCCCAAAGAAAAGAAAAAGTGATCTGTTTAGATGCTTGGGGCAAATGGAGATTGATCCAGTTACTGTTAAACTAATCTAATCCAGATGGGGTTTGCTGAATACCTTTCTGGGCTTGGTACCTGGTTACTGAGCAAGGTATCTGTTCATTTGTAGAGGCTTTGAAAACTTTTGGTTGAAAAGGCTCAAAGGAGCTCCTAGCTATTTTGTTATGTTCAAAATAAAACAGAGGAATCATGATTGCAATTCAAGTCCAACACAGAACGTTTAATTTTTAATCAGTTGATTTGTATCCTTTTCTCTCGTTCCCTCCATATATGTGTGTATACATGTACGTATTTTTTTTAATATATGTTGTAAATGAAGGCGTGAGTCTTCCTTGTGGGGTCTTTAAGGATCGCTCCCACATGGCCTTGGAAGTTACACTTGGAGAGGCCCACGAAATTAAAGGACTTATTATACTCACAGGTCCTAGAGGAGGGAGGCATGGCAGCGAGCCATATGGGCGGAGCGCCCAGGAAGCAGCTCAACCAAACAGGTGGGGAGCTGAGAGACAGAGAGGATCCGTGGGCAGTGCCTTTTTGGGGGTTCAGGTGGAGTACACAAGCAAAATGCATGAGGGATTTCCTTGGCCCTTTGAATGTCACTAGGTCACAGGGGAGCGTGAGCAAGGGAACTTGTGGCAGGGACCAGCCTCATCCCCCTGGCCCTGCTGGTCATTGCCCACAGACTGTGTGTGGAGATGTTGAGGCATCAGGATAATAGGAAGTCTTCAAACTTGGCAGTGCAATTATATAGAGAGCTCTGTACATACTGGGTGGTGTGGGTTGCTATGAGGATTAGAATCTACTACTCACTCATTCGCTTCTGGTCTGCTTTTGCTCTGCTGCTTCTCCTCACTCTCTCACCCACTACTATATGTCAGACTCTTTCTAGGTGCTGGAGATAGAGCAATAAATAAGACAACGCCCCTGCTTATGTTTAGAAGGGGAGAAACCGACAGTATGTCTTATGTAGTGAAATACAGCAGAACCGGGTGGGGGGCGGGAGGTGTGCTGCTTTGCAGAGTGGCCATGGGTTATATCTGAACAAAGGGCAGAATGAAGGGACGGAGGGCGGAAGCTCATATTTGGAGGAAGAAGGTTTCAAGGTAAGAGAACAGCCAAAACCAAGGTCCTGAGGTCGGGGTAAGCTTGGTATGTTTTGAGAAACAAGAAGACCTCAGTGGCCGGAGCTGAGGGGGACAATAGTAGGTGAGGTCAGTTAGGTAGAAGGGGTCCCAGTCCCATAAGGACTTTGGATTTTTGTCTAAGTGAGTTGTAAAGCCGTATAATCAATTGGCCTGTGTAGACACATACTTTGGCAGACACAAGGATTTGAACTCCATACACATTAATAGGCACATGGGTATCCACACAGGAAAATGAACTTAAAAAATATATATATGAATCTATAGGGGGAAGCATGGGGCTTGATGAATGGGAGGGTGGGTGTGCAATAAGAGGGAAAAAAAGGAGACGATGGGAGAAAAAGTAACAAGATAAATAATTGGGTAGCTCTCAGAAACCAGAATTAAATACAAAAATTGAAAGTCCAGGGGGGTGGAAAAGTCTCTTGTATGTGCTTAGAAATGGTGACAAGCTGCCATGTGGCTCACCTGAGAGATGAAAAGTGCTAATTTCTCAAGGCAGAAAAGTCACAGAGAGCTGGGGTTGTTGTTAGCAGACAACTTCCAGGATGATTTTTTCCATCACTGATAAGATATTTGAGAGTATTTTAATCACATGCACTTTGAGATTCATTTACATGCTCTAGAAACAATGGTAAGCATGGAAATTGTGTAGGTTTTATTTTGTTTGATGCCCTTAGAAATAGTATTTTTTATTTGGCTTTAAGAAAACCAAGCCGTTTTATTGTCAGAATAGCAGAGTTTATTAAGGAAAAGTGGTTGGCAAATGGATTTCAGGAATTCGGAGACCAGCAAGTGGCATATCAGAAACCAGAAAATGTATCCAAATTAGCACTTAGCCGGTTCTTTTCGGGGAGAATTTTGCTCATTTCTGCTTCCATGGCAACCTCACACCTGGGGATGAGGGATTAACGGCATGCTATCCATCCTGAAGATGAGCTCCTCTTTGGGGGAAATTTTATAGACTATGAAAGCAAACATCATTTACTCTTTTACCAGATGTTTTGTCCCAAGGCTAAGCTGGGAGGCCGTGGGTTTGGGGTGCTCCTTGTCCTTCCTGTCTTTCAGGCTTCCTTTTCCAAAGTTTGGGCTCCCAACCACTTTTCCTTCTAGTACACTCATGATCTTCTCAAGGCATGAAACGGACATGCCCAGCCACCCTATAAGGTGCCCGACGTATGCTATTCCTTACCACCTGCACATCAAGCCTATAAAATAGGCATGAGTCTCCCATTTTACAGATGAGGAAACCGAGATCTAATGAGGTCATACTCAATGTGCCCAAATAGGCATCTGATCTGAGAGGTTCCAAAGCCTGAATTCCTAACATCATAGCTTGTGGCCCCCACCTCTGTGCTTTGGCATTTCTTATCCAGCCCAGCACTGTCCAGAGCACCACACCAGGCTCCCCAGTCCCAGCTCCTCTCCCACTGTCATGCCTGTGAGCATTCCATCAGAGCCTACTAGTCTCAGCTTTCCACTTTCGCTAATGCACTTTTTAAAAGTCAGAAGGGTGGTGATGGGTCGGCTAATTAATGAGAGCTCTAATCCCTTCTATCTCCTTTGCAATTTAACTCACTTCGATTATAGCTTTTCAGTAGCAATGTCTTAACTCAAAGAAATGAATCCCTCAACGGGGACAGAAGGTCACATGCAATGGTGTCAACAACACCATCACAAACCAGTGAGATGTGTTTGCTGAAAGTTTTTCGTACATCTCAAAGTCCTACCAGCTTTCTACTGAACACAAGTAAGTAGTTGATGACAGAATGCTGGAGTGGTCAGGGTCAGCTAGCTGCTGGAACCAACAACTCCCAAATCTCTGTGGAATAACAGAATAAAGGATTATTTCTTGCTCATGCATTGGCCTGGTATAATTAGAAAACGGAGGTGGCTGTGCTCCATGCAGTCATTCAGGGACCCAGGTTCCTTCCAGCCTGTGCCTCTGTCATCTTCTGGGTCCTCAGAGTCTGCCTTTGGCCCTTGTATCTTACACATATGACAGCAGACAAAGAGAGGGAATGGAGTGGCACATTGACTCCCAAAGGTCAGATCTGCAAGTGACAAATCTCACTTCTGCCCTCTTTCCATTGGCCAGAACTTTCCATTGACCCACTATATTGTAAGGGAGACTGGAAAATATGCTCCTCCCATGGACTCGGAAAGAAAATGTATTGTCCCTGCCTCATCTGGATTCTCAGGTCACCTTCTGTCCTCCTCTGGCTGGTTTTGGGACCAGGATCTGAGCTCATCACTTAAGAGTGGTAATAGCTACAGTTGGTCATCCCTACCACTGTGATTCGCCCTCCAATATCTAAGAAACAGGCTGATGGCTCTTGTTTTCTTCATAATTAACCTCCAGGCTCCAATTTTCTTGCCAAACCGAGGACTAGAGAAAGGGCTTAAACTAAAGTCTAAGTTCACTTTTTGATCTTAATGCTCTTGGGTGTGGGGTGCCCAGTCATGAGCCCTTTATCCGTTGTGGGGCCTTTCGTGAACCCCAAGCAACACTGACTCATTGCTCTAAAGCTGCGTGGGCTGCCCCTTCCTCTGGCTCCTGCCAAATCTCTAAACACACTCACAAACACAAAAGAAAAAACCACCCTTTTCTGGAAAAGAACTTCAAACATGTAGCAACACCTTTGCGTATTTGCGAAGAAAAGGGTGTGGTCTCTTATCTGAAGCATTAACTGAGGAGAAGGTGCCACTTTCTTTTAAAAAAAAGAAAAAGGTCAGGGGAGGCAAGGACAATAGAATTGAATTCCATTCTCTTCCCAGAAGTGAGTGTGAAATTGGCCCCGGGTGATTAGGGGACTTTAGCACACGGATGTGGGGCCAGAGACTGGTAGACTTACATCCTGTGCTCAGGGTGACTCAGCCAACACTAGCCCTCAGAAAACTGGGACTTTCGAGGGCTCTGGCCTCAGAAAAGAAAGAGAGGAAGAACATTAGCCTGTCCGTCCTCTTCTAAATATTAGTAACTTTCAAAACCTTAATTATTTAGAAGAAAAGAGTGAGAGAAAGAAGGGAGAAAGGAGAGAAAGAGGGAGGGAGGGAGGACAAATTCCCTTTCCCTCCAAACTCAGCAGTGACATTTCTGGACCATGAAGGCAGCTACGGAGCTGTGTGCTTGTCTCTGTGTTGACCACCTTATAAAAACCATCAATGCTCAGCGCAGAGAGGGCTGATTGGGATTGTAACTTGATTATCTTTGCCCCAGCGACAGCTCTGGGTAAATTCGTATGCCACACCTTAGAGTTGTGCAGTCTACCCATTAGATCATCTCGGGGCTTTGAGTCCTCTGCTCCTCTCTCCTCCTGCCCATCACCCGCCTCATGACGAGGATTCTGTAGCCCATATGGGACGCAGAAGTGCCTTCTGAAATCACCCAAGGTAGATGCAGCTCTTAGCACTGACCATGTTTCATGGAGCTCAGTGAATGTTCCCTAAGAACGATGTACTTGACACTAACCTTCAGATGCTTCATAGAAAAGGGGCGGTGGTGGTCAGATATGTGGGGGGGATTCTACCTCCTGTGTCTACTCCCAGACAGGACCAGTGCACGTTGGCATGTCTGTGGCTCTGATAAGTCCTGCAGAGAAAGAACTGTGTTTACCATGTTTTAACGCATACGCCTCTGGCTTATTTTGTCATAGAACCTCCTTTCTCCCCTGCATGACATCTGTTCCTCCCATAGAACACTTTGGGGCACACCCCCATGATTCTTTGAAAATCAGTCCTTTATGTCCTGGTCATTCTCTGGTCACTGGGTTATTTTTGTATAAATCGGGTTTTCTTATACATGTGATGGGGGTAAGGATCCCAAGAATGACTTCCCAGGTCTTTCTGAAGACAGAGGAGAGTGCCTGCCACTCTCAGGGGTTCCTTTCCCAGGAACTGTTCATCTACCTTTAAAAAAAGGAAAACATAGAAGCCTTTATTTACACTACTCTAAGATTTGCCCAGCCCACGCCTTTCAGAATATTCCTTTTGAGGAAAGTTCTAGCTGTGACTGCAGGAGTGTCTGCTGGCATACAGTGGGGAGATTCACCAGGAAAGAGAGTATCTTGGAGTTAAATGTAAGATATAAGAAGGCCCCTGAGCCTTGAAGCTCATAGTCTAAACCCTCCAATTGCTCTCTTTCCCCCAGTTTAACAAGGATCAACAGAGTATTTCCAGGCCGGTCCAGGATTTGTTAACAGAGTGCCCACTTCTGCCTTCTCCCAGGGCAGCAAATGTTTGCCCACAAATATAGAGCTAGTGTGAAAACGCTGGCCAAGAGTATTAAGAAATAAAGCATTTTCACTGACCCAACATGATGGCACATTGATATCCAGAGAGAACCATTAACAAAAAGCTGTAGTCTTTCTTTAAAAAGGATCTCATTTGAACCAGCCAAGAAACCAAGGAGTCGGGGGCTAAGTGCTAGGGTCAGAATGATTGTGTTCCCCAAAAATTCATATGTTGAAATCCTAACCCCCAAAGGTGATGATGGTATTAGGAACTAAGTAATGTGTTGCCTTTACCCATTACATTGGAAAGAATGCACATACATACATGCCTAGACCTCTCCCAACTTTAACCCAATCACAGTTATTTAAAACATCGCTCCCTCATGGCAGTTCCTAGAAATACGGTCCTAGTTCTCTCCTCATGTTCGTCAGGTTGTTGCAAGAGTCATCTGTGTAAACTGTATTAATTTCCTATGGCTGCTGTAACAAATTACCGTACCCTTAGTGGCTTAAAACAGCACAGGTTCACTCTCTCAGTTCTGGAGGTCACAAGTCTAAAATCAAGGTGTTGGCAGGGCTGTGATCCTTCTGGAGGCTTCAGGGCACAATCTGTTTCCTTGCCTTTCCCAGTTTCTAGAAACTGCCTACAATCTTTGGCTCATGCCTCCATCACTCCAACCGCTGGTCCCATTGCCACATCTCCTTTTCCTGACTTTGACTTTCTTGCCTCCCTCTTATAAGGACCCTTGTAATTATATTGGTCATCTGGGCTCATCTTCATGTCCCAAGGTCTTTAACTTCATCACAAATGCAAAGTCCCTTTTACAACATAAGGTAACATAGTCACAGGTTCTGGGGACCGGGACATGTGGACACCTTTGTGGGGGCATTCTTCTGTCTACCACATGACCCATCTTTGATTTCCTCAACTGCCACTCACTTTTCAACCTTTTCCAAACAGGTTTCTGTCTCCACCTCCCATCCCAAATACCTCTCACAATGGTCCTTGGTGTCCTGAAAGCAACACATAGTATTTCCTGGCCTCTAAGCATCTTCTGCACAGTAAGCTAATCAGAATGAGACAAGGGGGTGCTGCTGTGAAGGACCATAGGGGTGAGAGCTGATGGCCTGTCCGCATGAGCATGTCCTGCTGTCACTCTAGAGGAGTGTCTAGTGTGGATGTGGCCAGCTACAGAAGAAAGTTCCACAACTCGCCTTGGTCTATAAATCATCCATAGGCTCCTCAGTGCCTGCACTTTATTAGGTTAAATGTATTTGGTCAGATACCTGCAGGTAAAGGTTTTCTTAAACAAACATTTTTATTTTCCTACCTATAAAAAAAAAAAAAAAAAAAAAAAAAAAAAGGCACAGATCCTAAGTGTGGATGAACTTTCACAAAGTAAAACATGCATGCACCCTTTGGCTCAAGAAACAGCTTTGCCCACTCACCTGAATGCCCCCTCGTGTCCCTTCCCTGCCACTAACCCTTCTCCTTCCACAGGTAATGCTGTCTCTGGGAGGCATAGGTGGTTTTTCATTTTTTTGTTTTAAATAGACTTTCTGTTTTAGAGAAGTTTTAGGTTCACAGCAAAATTGAGCAGCAAGTTCAGAGATTTCCACGTACCCCCTGGCCCCCCACAGTTCCCCTGCTATCAACACCCCTCCCCAGAGTGGTCCCTGTGTTACAAGCAATGAGCCTATATTGATACGTGATTGTTACCCAGAGGCCATAGGTTACATGAGGGTTCTCTCTTGGTGTTGCACATTCTGTGGGTTTGGACAAATGTATCGTGACATGTATCCAGCATTACGGTGTCACACAGAACAGTTTCACTGCCCTAAACATCCTCTGGGCTCACTGTTCATCCCTCCTTCCCGTCAAATCTCTGGCGACCACTGATCTTTTTACCATCCCCATAGTTTTGCCTTTTCCAGAAGGTCATATAGTTGGGAATATCCAGGATGTAGCCTTTGCAGACTGGCTTCCTACACGTAGCAATATGCATGTAAAGCTGTGTCTTTTTGTGGCTTCATAGCTCATTTCATTTTAGTGCTGAATGTATTCCCTTGTCTGGACATAGGCATAAGTGTTTGAGGGAGGAATTGGACTGAGTCTAGAGTAAGTTTTACTGCTGAAGAATCTTCTTTGTGTGGGCATAGTGTTAAGACTGACATATTGGTGGGCGGGTCTCCCCTCCCTCACGTGAGTGCAAAAGGGCCTGAAAGACCTCCAGTTAGTCCATTCTTTGCATTGAGCTTCTGCCTCCAGAATATCACTCTCAGAACATGAAGATGGAAGGCAGGGGGCTCGGCCACTGCCCTGCACGCATGTTGTGTTTTGATGTAAATGTCCCATGGAGGTCAAGTCCTGTTTACTGGAGACAGACTATATGACAAATAGATAGAAGAAAAGTAATGGCCCAAACCCAGCAGAGGTTTCCTTCTCAGTCGTGTAACAGTCTGTGGAGCAGGCAGCTCTTCTCTCTATGACCCAGGCCCCTTCTGTCTTGTGTTTCCACCACCCCAAGGACCTTATCATGATGTCTGTCTAGTTGGAGTAGCGCATGGCCTTTTGGACAAACCAAAAACATGAAACCAAATTCGTGCTCCCAGAATGAACATTTTAGTCAGCTGGTCATCCAGCCTGGTCCTGGTGAATGATGGGGTGATGGACCGAAAAGTTTTAATGAGCATTTGAAGAGACCCGAGTATGGGAGTCCCAGCCTAGGGAGCTTGGAAGTGGGTGCTGGCCTGGGGGCAGTATCAGGGTGACTCTGAGTTCCCTGGTATGGCCATAACAGGGTGCTGAGGTCCCCCAAAGGGTGCTGGAACTTTCACAACTCATGGCTTTCTTAGGACCCACCTGTGTGTCCTGAAGGAAGACAATGGCCCACAGCCCACTGACCACCGAGGCGTCTCTGCCTGGCCTCTTTGGGTGCCTGGCAGGAGACACAGTGAGAGCAATGACATTGTTCCGACGAGCAGGACCCTGACTCACATGCCGGCTGCCTGATGTCAGTTTTGCTGCTCACGCTAGACTTTGCTTCTCTATGTGAACTTCACTCCGGATGGCTGATTTCTTGGCCGTTCTTAGGATGGTCTTCGAGTGGGGGAAGGGAGTTGCAGTGAGAGAGCTAAGGTCTGGATCAAGCGGGCCAGTGAGCACTTCATCTTCCGAACACGGTGCCTTGGCAAGTGTGACTACCCTACAGCAGACCGTCTCAGCCCTTGTGGGACTTTCAGGGAAGCCCAGGCTGCTAGACTGGGTGCCATTGCCGAGAATTATGGTTCTGAGAAGATTTTGAAACCTTCAACAGGAATAATTTAAGCATGGCCCTCCTGCGTGGGAATTGGGGAGTTCTGAAACTGCCTTCCTCTCCACCCCCTCCTCCTCCTCAAAGGCTGAGGGCTGCCAAACTCATCTCCCACACACCTCACCAAAAAGTCCCTGGCTCCTCTCCCAGCCGCCTTGCGATTGACCTTCTGAGGTGCGAGGAGGAGGAAAGGAATCCACATTTCGGAGGAACCTTCCTTCCTCCTTTCTGAGAAGCAGTCCAGGCTGCCCACATCTGCCAGGCCATCTGCCCAGCTTCTCAGAGCCCAGGGCCCAGCACAGCCCATCCAGCCTGGTGATTTCTCAAGTCACCAGGGAGGCTGGGGTTGGGAGCCTGTATTAGTTTGCTGGGGCTGCTGTAACAAGTGACCACAAACTTGGGTGACTGAAAGCAACAGGAACTCATTCTCTCACAGAACCAGAGGCTTCAAGTCTGAAATCAAAGGTCATGCTGACTCTGAAGCTTCTAGAGAAGAATCTTTCCTGCTTCTTCCAGCTTCTCATGGCTGCCAGTCCTCCTCGGTTTGTGGCTCCATCACTCCAGTCTTCATATGGCCGTCTTCTCTCCGTGTCTCTTCTCATCAGATCACTCGTCATGTTGCATTAAAGACCTTCCCTACTCCGGGGTGGCCTCATCTTAACTAATTACATCTGCAACAGTCCTACTTCCAAACATGGTCACATTCTGAGGTCTCCGGTGAACATGAATTTGGGAGGGATACTATTTGACCCATCACAGAGCCCCACCATGCCCCTGCCCCCTGCCCGCAGAGCAGGCCCTCAGCCCGTGTCGGGTGCCCTGTCTGCTTTTCTCTCCAGGGCTGAGGTTCTCTAAAATAAAACGGTGCCCCCTCACTCCAGGAAGGCCTGGCCCAGCCAGTGGGAGATCAAAGAACACAAGTGTCCCCAGGACAGGCATTTACATGCCCAAGGGACACCCACACGGAATGGTTCCCGCTTTACAGAGATGCTTCAGGATGTCTTGGCTCCTGGCCAATCCCTCAGTGCTTCCTGAAGGGAAAGAGCCCCGCCAAGCTGTCCAACAGGCCATCCCAGACCAAGGAGTCCAGTCCAGACAGGCAAACTGACATCTGCTCCTTCAGCCCCAACCCCGAGACAGGTTTGGGATCCTCTCCACAGAGCTGCTCGGGAAGCTCTGCCCCACATCTTGCTGACTGATCGCTGATCAGCTTCTTCCTGGGGGAGCCAAGGTCCTCCCGCTTGGAAATCCGTGGAGCGGTGAGTTCCTGGGCCTCTTGTAACCTGGCTGAATATTTTCCAGGTTACCTAACCAAACTCCTGCAGAACCACACCGCCTATGCCTGTGATGGGGACCATTTGAATCTACAGTGCCCTCGGCATTCTACAATAAGTGTCCAATCGGCATTTTACGGGCAAGATTACCGAGCATGTGGTACCGAGCAGCCTGCCTCCCAGAGGGAAGACAGCTCCACCTGTGCGGCATCCACCACGTTGCAGGTATTGCCTTTCGTAGGTGTCTTAAGATGATAAAATGGTTCTCTCTCTCTTTCTCTCTCCATCTCTCTCTCTTTGTCTGTCTGTCAGAGGGTGCCAGAAAAATGTATACACATTTGAAGAAAGGAAAAAAACTGTACTAAAATTGTAATACTCAATATACCATACGTGCCAAAAAATGTATACAAGTGGACACTTTGGTCAACATTGCTCAAGCAGTAGTTCTCCGTAATCAGAAGTGTCTGGACACTGATGGTAACCACTTTGAGCACCTCTTGTAATTGCAGAAGTCAAACGTGACTTGTATTCATCTTTTGTTATTGGTATATATTGAATATTACAATTTTAATACAGTTTTCCTTTCTTAAAATGTGTATACATATTTTTGGCAATCTCTGTATACTTGTGATTACATAGTTCACTCATAGCCAATCCAATCTGTGAAAATCCCAATTTATACAAATCACCAGTATTGCAGGATTAGCTATTATTTGTTTTTCAAAAGGATTCTTTACCAAAGAAAGTCTAAACAGAATTCCTACTTGTTGGAGAGCTCCCTTACTGCACCTGCAGTACGAACGAATGCATTCACAGACAGACTCCTCGCTGAAGTAGAACCAAGTATAATTGCGTTAGCCTTCAACCTCCAGGCCCACAGCTCCCATCAGGGCCCCACGAGCGAGGGAAGGCTGTGGATTTTTTAGTTGACTCCACAGTGATCCCTGTGAGGCAGACAGCTGAGGTCACGCTCACCGTCTTTGAGAATGCACTCGACGAAGGGAAATACTGATCGTTGTCTTTTGTTTTTTGTGGTTTTGCTTCTCTGGCTGTAGACAATCATGTTGTTTTGGTTTGGAGCTACTTCGGGCAGCCTCTGCAGACTCGTCCTTCTATGGATAGTACCAGGGATTTGGGGGGGTGGGGTGGGGTGGGCTGAGTCATTCTTTTTGTGGTTGGCATTAGGGAAATATTTGGTAGAGGAGGAGGTCCAAACAAAAAATGCAGACATGATTTTAGATTACTCATGGCTTTCAGCTGCTCGAGCAAGTTCTACTTCATTATCCCTGTCCCCTCAACGTTTTTAACTAGTTGGCCAGCGTCACGGAGTCCCTGGGCCTTGGATTCTTTTAGTGCCTCCAAAGTCCCATATGAATCCATTGAAGTCAGGGTGGGTAGAGCAGGTGGCATATTAGATGTCAGTTTGACTGTCAGTCGTAGGAAATCTGGGTAAAGATAAATTTCCTAAGAGGACTAAGGAGAAATGGAATTAGCTGTAATGCTGTGTAGCTCTCCCTAAGGCCCAATGAGGAGAAGCAAAAATAGTATGATAATGTAAGGATTTCTCTACTTCTCTCACTGTTCATGGCTTTCATTCCAAGCATCATAGTATCTGGGCAGTGATGTGATTGGGAAAGATGCCAACTGAGGAGCCAAAATAATGTGTTTGAATGAAAGCCCTGGACATGGCTTCCGTACCCTGAGGAGAGACGGCATGCTGCCGCTACTTCCCTGCGTGCCTACCCTATTCCCATTCTTTCCCCTTAGGTGCCACTCCTGGAGCCATATCCCTCTTGGCTTGCCCCATTCTTCACCCAACTGCCCTGCCCACCCACCCCTGGTACCCTGGCTGTCTGCTGCCCTCTTAGGTGCATGACAAGAACGTTGGCCAGCGCCAACAGGGTGACAGTGCCTGTTCTGTCAAAGTATGAACTCCTGGCACCCTGGAGCTCCAAACCATGGCCACCACCCCCTCACCCTCCAACAGGGTGCCTGCCTCTGCCAGGCAGCCCTGAGGGAAGAGGGTGCTCCCATCACCAGGCCAGGTGAGCATTTGTGAACACAGTTCTGATGTTCCGAGGGTTTGTTTGCCAGAAACATCCCTGTGTATTGCTCTTTCGTCCAGAGATCAAGAGATCCTTTACTTTGTGTCTTTGGACCTGCATTTGGGAGCCGAGGCAAGGGGTTCCTCAGACCAAAGCTGCTTCAGGTGGGGAGAGAACAGGTTGACATAAGAACAGGTTGACGTCCACACAGGAGCACCTCAGCTGCTCCAACCCATGACTGAATGTCAACAGGAAGTCCCCTGTCTGCATTTCTCAGCTGTAACACAATTGAGAAACCGGCCAGCCCAAGTCCCATTCTGTAGTTGTAACGCATAGAGCCCTCCAAGGGCTGAGTCATTTCATGATGACCCTTGGTCATGACAATGTGCTCTGTCATTTGGGGGTCCTTGGAATCTCCCTGGGCATTTTTCCTGATTTTATGCCCAGGGAGATGGGGTATATTATGCTGGGTCCCTGAGGCGATGGGTGAGACCTGTAGGGTCAGCATCCTTCACAGAGATATTCTGTGAGCTACTATGAGAACATGGCCACTCAGACGTGTGCGTGAATCTGTGTTCTATTCAGTCCAACCGTAATAAGTGGGTTCTTGAGAACACTTTCATTGTCCTTTAGACCTTGTGTTTGTCATGGGCCAGACTGGTTCCATTGGGGAGCTGGGAACTAGAAGATCAGCAGTGAGGTGCTGGGGCTTTCTGTGACGGGTGTAAGGTCTCCATGAGCATCCACAGGACAGACTCATTCACAAAAGAGTGAGTTGTCTGGGAAAAAACATCAGGAAAAAGAGAGAGATTTGAAGGAAAGCCTTTAAGTCAAATGCTCGACAGAGAGCCTGAGTATTCAACTAAAAAAACTGCTCCATGGAGAAGTGGGTTCCATGCCCTTGAGGCTGGGAATCAGCTTTTTGGTTTTTATTTGTTGGCCTGTGTTTGCGTCTGGGTCTCCAAGGCCTCCCCACATGCTGAGATCTCCTGTGGCCTGTGTGGGGCTGTTTCTAAGGATGAAGGGCTATGACTCTGATACCTGGTCTCCACAGAGCTCTCTCAGCTTTAAAGCCAGGGGATCCTTCCCAGAAGGGGACTCCACACACTGATCTTGCTCATGTCCTCTGGAGCCTCCATGGTGCGGCACTTGTGACAAAACTATCAGTGTTGTTTCCAGTTGAGATGAATTGTAAGTGGGTTTTCTGATGGGGGTCTGGCACCTGCTGGATCATGTTTCTTCTTCAGGAAAAGACAGGGGACAGGGAACCAAGCTGATCACCCACGAGTGCGTGCTTTCCTCTCAGACACAGCTCATAGCAGCACAGAGGTTTTCTGGGTGAGCGCCAGGCCAGGCAGACAGGTGTCCCTCCTTCACAGAGCCCAGAGCAGCCCAGGTGTGGGGTCTCGCAGACACTGAGTGTGGTTTACAAGCCTGTCCCTTTTCTACCCCCTCATTTTAGAAGGTGTTGGACGAATGCCAGAACCAGCGGGCCTGCCACCTCCTGGTCAATAGCCGTGTATTTGGACCTGACCTTTGTCCAGGAAGCAGTAAATACCTCCTGGTCTCCTTTAAATGCCAACCTAGTAAGTAACTGCTGAGGGGGTCAGTGTGTTTGGGGTGTGGGTTCCCTACTTCATTCAAACCCCTGACAAAAGCTCTGCCAGTCGGTGTTCGTCCACCTTTGAAACACTTGTGAATAGGAGTGCCCCATCCTCCCCGTTTTTTTTAGTTTATGTGTATTTGAGTGTGTGTGAATGTGTGTGTGCTCACACACATATGTATTCTTGTGCATTCTTACAAATGCCTGAATTTTTAAAATCCTTCCTAACATGTAAAGCTCAGTTGTACTAATGCTAAAGCTATCGGGGTGGCCAGGAGACTGCAATCGCTTCTCATCAAAATGAGCGATCAGTTCTCCTTGTCAGGAAGTCATGTTACGAAGCCCACCCCCAGCTGACGGGCAGCTGGTTCTTCTCAGAGGGCCAATGGCACAGCTGCCTCCTGAGCCCATGGTTTCAGGTCTTTGTGACATGGCATCCTACTGTGCATTCAAACACACATTTGCACTCACTCACACATACACCCACACGTACATCCACTTGCACACACCTCACACTATCCCACACTCACAATGCACACACATAGACAGTCACATATACATAATATCACACCCTTACATCCTAATTATACACATGCGCTCTGTCACACATGTATTCACAATATACTCACGCCTACATACACACAATCACAAACACCCACACGCAGGTCTGAACTTTGCAGAACAGTCTACCCAGCTGCCCTCTGCTCAGGAATTTTCATCAACCCCTGTCCCCTTCAAAAGACTCAGAAAAATCACTTCTAGATCTCCCTGTTCTTAGTGGTCAGATCCCTCCCTCCCACTGTTGAATCTCAAAACTGACCACGCCCCTGGCCACGCCCTCGACTGTCCTTTGCTTTGCCTTTTCTTTCCCTCCCACGCTCCTTCTATCGTGAAAAAGATAACACTTTTTAAAGCAGCCCCTGCTCAAAATGTTAGCAGTTGGAAAAATGTAGGTGGTGGGAATGTGATCATTTATTGTGATACTCTCTCACATTTTCTATATGTTGGAAATTTTTCATGCTAAAAAGTCGGGAAGGACCAGCGTCTAAAAGAAATAAAAAGGCCCTTGAGAAATCGCCAGAACCTCGAATAAGTTAGTGCTGGACCACAAACTTCTTACCGCAGTGTACAGTTAGGTCTCCACTAATTTCATTGCAGCGAGCACGTATGAAGCACCTACTGTGCACAGGTGTGGGGCCAGGTGGGATATGAAGAGAACTCACATCTTGCAGAGGCTTTCTGGATGGCGGTTCTATTTTGGGCAGTTTCCAATGCTCCTTCACCTAGCAAGCATTGACTGAGATCTTCAGTTAGCCAGTTACTTCTCTTTGTTTAGGTTCTAGGCCAAATATCACCTTTCTCCAGAGAGACAGTCTCAGATCAAAAAAAAATCTAAAGAAGACACCATGCCCTGCCCCATGCCCTGCCGTCCCTCTTTACGACAGCATCCTGTTTTATTTTCTTTAGGGCAGCATTACCATGTGCATTTACCTTATGTCTTTGTGACATAAATATTATCACACACACACGCACACACACCAGAACGTAAGCATCATAAGGGTAGGCCCCTGTCGTTCACCATCATGACCCCTCATAGTTGGTACTCAGTCCATGTTGATAGAGCATTTGCTCCACGTTCACCTAGCAGAGGCCAGGTACTATGCTCGGCTCTGGGGAAACACAGGTGGCCCATCCTAAGTAGCCAGATCTTACAGTCTAGTTGGGGGCTTGATGCTCACTGTGGAATCACGCAAATATATGCATGAAGGGCTTCTGAGGTGGGGGGGGGGGTCCCGGCTTGGTATTTCACAAGTAGCTCAGAGGAGGAGTCCACAGGCAGGGGTTCAGGGAAGGCTTTCCCTGAACAGGCAAGTGATGATGGAGCTGAGAACTACAGGTGTGGGGGTTGGGGCACAGAAAAATCAGTCCTTCCAGAAACCTGTGGCCGGAGGGAGCCAGCAAGAGCACCGGCCAGAGTGCTGGAGCGGGACCCCAGGCCCTGACGGCCAGGGAAGGAGCTGGACGATCTTAGGACAGCATTTAAGCAGGGAGGGTGCTCACATGGGGTTGTATAGCCCCTTCTGGCTGCGCCATGTATAACAGATTACAAGGGCAAAGGCTGTGCCTTAGTCCATTCTAACTGCTATAGCAAAACACCATAAACTAGGTGGCTTATAATCAACAGAAATGTATTTTTCTCAGTTCTGGAGGCTTGGAAGTTCAAGATCAAGATGCAGATCCAGTGTCGGCCCACTCTCCATAGAGGGCTGTCTTTTCACTCTAACCACACGTGGCGGAAGGTCAAGGGCGCTTTCTCAGACCTCTTTTATGAGGGCAGTAATTCCACTCATGAGACTCCACCTTCACGACCTAAGCGTCTCCCAAAGGCGTCACCTCTTAATATCACTTTGGGCATTAAGATTTCAACATATGGTTTCAGGGGGACACAAACATACCTTGTGTAACCTGGACATTGGTGACCCGAGGCACTGCGGTTTGGGTGACAGCTTCTATTGCTACAACGCAATAGCGGTGGAAGTGAGCCTTTGCCTACACTCGCCTGCCTCTTTTTCTGCAGCCCTCTCACCTCCTGAGACTCTTCTTCATGTCCCAGTTCCAGCACCTGCATGACACTCTGTCCAAAGGCTCTATGGCTGCACCCAGGGGTGTGTAGAGACAGCTCTTGTTTTGTGCATCTCTTCCCAGCTCTGCCTGGATGCTTTGAAATCTGCCATGATGGGAATAGTTACACCAGGGAAATTGGCAGGTGCTACCAGTCAGGGCTTGTTCGTAGGTTTGTTTTTTGGAGAGCCGTTCTATCAGCAGTCTTCACTAGAACCTTCTTTTCCCTGAGAGTACATTGTGCTTTACCTCCTCCCTAAATCTCATCCCTTTAGAGAATTTTGCCTTCAGTGAGGTTTTGGATTTAGGCAGCTCTGGGTTCACAGTTCTGTCTGCGGTGTAGCAGTTGTGTGACCTTGGGCAGCGTATAAAAACTTTCTGAGGCTCCCAACTCAAGGGCAAAAGGAAAATAATGCACTTTCTGCATTAGGGCCATCATGCTGTGAAGATTGTAAAAATACAGTGCTGTATGTAAAACGCTTAGCACAGGAACTGTCATGAAGGTGAGCTCAGTCATTGGTAGCTATTATTCCAATATGCAGATGAAAGTAATTCTTGCTAAAGATCTGAATGACAGAAAGGCAGTGATGGTTGGAGGGGTGGGGTATAGTCTGCCCTGGGTGTAGGCAATAGCAGGGCGCACTGTCTTTAGAGAATTTAAAAACACAATAAAAGTGATTCAGTATCTGTCTATGTGTTAAAAACGCCATGCACTGGCAATTGTAAATAATGCCGGTAACAACATCTTCTCGTCATGGCAGATGGCTCTCCCCTGCCCGTCCTCGAAAGACCACTGCTGCTATGCAAATGCGTGTATGCATTATTAAAAAAGAATGAATCACACACATTGCCCTCTGACTGGGAGAATTAGCGGGGAGAATTTGATACTGTTGTCCTTTCAGCAGAGTTGTGGCTCTACCTTCACCCAGGCTTCTGTCACTCTCCCCATCGAAATCCACGGGGGTGTTGGAGACTCACTTCTGGAAAGCTGCCCACACCTTTTCCCATCTGAGCCCATTGAGCACTCTAATCCAGCCCTAAAACAAATTCTAGTTCTCTAAGAAAAATAGCCATTAAGTTAGTCGTCTCATTGTTTTTAGAACCCAGAAATGTCACTCTTAGGTGACCGTGAATTAGCACATTCCCAAGGAACCAAGTGACTCAACATGACACAACAGTAACCCCAAGCCTGTAATGTGACACTCCCAGCCCCTCGGTTCCAAGAGATGATTTGCCCATAATCTGGGGACAGATCACTGGAGGCCTTGCCCGTGGGTGTTGAGTTACTCTGGGTGAGGTTGGCTGGTATCAAGGCTACTTTTAATGAATGGGCTTTAATCCATCAGAGAGATGGGGGCTAATAAATGCATTTCATGACATGCCTTAAGAAAAGAAAACTCTTATAATTACAAAACAAATTCAGATAGAGAAAAAAAAGAAAGGAAGGAAGAAAAAGAAAGAAAGAAGCCATTCCTGTTCCAAGTGCCCAGTTTGCGGAGATCAGGCTTGGTTTTCATCTGCCTTGTCCCGTCCTCCTTTTTGGCGCGCTGTGCCCCTGGGAAACATTCTTAGCATTTTTTGGTATTCTCCTAGGTGGGAGGGCGCTGGAGCTCTTTTGGTGTGTCTACCCACACCCTCTGTGCTGCACCAAAGGCCATCATTCCTTCCCGGCCTTTGAAGTCAGGCAATATTTCGGTGTTGGTAGGATATAGCGTTTACTCGTAAAAAACCCTGGAGAACTAACTCTTACCAGTGCGGATATGACTCACCCAAAGGAACCCTCCGATGTCAGGGTCAGACTCAGTGTTCTTTTCATTTAGAAAAAGAAAGCAGAACTTTTCTTGGCTCTGAGTTTAAACTGTCACATTAAGATTCCAGTTAGTGGGTAAAGGGCATTCTACACATCGCCTTAGTCACTGACTACCTTTTCCCTCTTCTGCTGGTTCCTCGTGTATGTTTGGATACTAGAGAGCTGTGGGTTTTGCAAGCGTTTGTAACCTGGTTTCTGCTCTGCACCTTTCATTAATCTTGAGTGTCCCCATCATCGTCTATTAAAGAACAGTGCCAAGGTTTGCCAGCGCCAGAGCTGATGGTAATCTGGAGAGCCTAAGACATTTTCCTTTGTGCCGCCCCAAAGGTTGGCCTCACTGCGACTTCTCTGTTCGGGGGAGGAAGGCATGGGAATTTACACGTTACAGGAAAGTGTGATTTATATTTGGAAATTATTTTCTTCCATGTTTTAAGTTTGGGGCTTTAAGTAAGCTTCATGAATTCCAGGATCCAAAGGTCCCACCAGCCACTAATGTTTGCTGCTCACACCTCCCTGTAAGCCTTCAGGTGGGGCTTTCAGTTTGGTTTGATTGCAGCCCAAGGAAAGGAAGACAGTCTACATTTTGGCCCAACATAATGCAGACACAACTGAAAACAAAAATCTTTTAAATTATAAAATGGTGTTTGTCCTTACTTGTGTGATGCACTGTGATGCTTTCTGAACTATTATTTATTGTCTAAAATTGCTGGTCACAGTTCACTACACTGATTTCACGACCCATGAATGGGCCACAAATGACAATTTTAAAACTTTGGTCCGAGCTGTGTCAGGGCCCTGGGATCAGCCTGCACCAGACTTGAGCTACAGTCACTGGTTCCTTCTGAGGGAAGCTGATGGTGCTGCCAATTTTTGTTTCTGCTTCAGATGAATTGAAAAACAAAACCGTGTGTGAGGACCAAGAGCTGAAACTGCACTGCCACGAGTCCAAGTTTCTCAACATCTACTCCGCGACCTACGGCAGGAAGACCCAGGAGAGGGACATCTGCACCTCAGAAGCAGAGTGGCTGCCCCAGTTTGGTACGTGTCTTCATGTGGCTATCATCAGGGTGCTGTCTGAGTGGATTAGGGCGCTGGCTCCCCAGGGAAGGGAATTAGCGGGAAAGTTGAGTGCTGGGAGGAACCACCCGCCACGTTGGGCCTGCGCCTGCCCCGCATTCCTGAATCCGTCCATTGTTCAGTCATTCCACAATGAGTAGTGATTGAGCACCTGCTGTATGCATGGCCCTGTTCTAGGCGTGGGGGAGTATTCAGTGACCAACACGGAGTCTACATGGAGCTGATCTTCCAACAGTGGATGGGGAAGCGATGAGAAAACAGATAATAGACGAGCTAATATTTCATAGGTCAGGTGCAGATAAGTGCTAAGGGGACCAGCACAGGAGGGAAGGGAGATGGGGAGGCAGGGGTGTGCTGCAGAGAGCCACAGTGTTGTGGACTGACGGGCACGTGGAGCAGAGACTTGAAGGAGGAGAGGCTGCAGACACCAGGGGAAGTTGTCCAGGTAGAGAGAAGAGCCAGTGTGAGGCCCCAAGGCCGTGTTCAGTGTCGAGAAGAGCTCAGCGAGTCATCCTGCTTAGAAGTCTGCAGTTCAGACCTAAGAGATGATGGCCAGGATGCAGGCCTGAAAGCTCCATCCATCAGCGTAAGTCAGCCAATATTATTATTATGAGTCAAGGTTCTCCAGAGAAACAGAACCAAATATCCTATATATAGGGAAAGAGTTGATTTCAAGGGGTTGGCTCACATGATTGTGGTAGCTAGCAAGTCTGAAATCTATAGGGCAGGGTGGCAGGCTGGAAACTCAGGTAAGACTTGATGTTCCCTCTTGAGTCTGAATCCCACAGGGCAGCACTCTGGAAACTGCAGGCAGAATTTCTGTTTGCAGCCTTGAGAAAAATTCCTTTTTTCGGAAAAAGCTCAGTCTTTGCTGTCAAGGCCTTCAACTGATTGGTCAAGGCCCACCCATGCGATGGAGGATAATCTGCTTTACTCAGAGGCTACTGATTTAGATGTTAGTCGTATCTTAAAAATACCTTCACAACAACATCTAGACTGGTGTTTAACCAAACCACTGGGAGCTATAGCCTAACTAAATTGACACATAAAATTAACCATCACACCCCCCGATCTGTGATGGTAAAACACACTACCCTCCATCTTACCAGAGAGAACAGGCCCTTCTGTGAAACAGCCCAAGGAGTTAAACTTAATTCATCAAAATCTAAAATGAGCTCTTTAATGTATTAAATTGCTACAATGTACTCATGGATCCCTTATGAAATTAAACATTAATTTTAAAATGAAATTCATGCATAAGTAATATCTTGGATCTGAAAAAAAGAAAAGAGTATAAAGTGACCTCACCACACAAGCAGACTCTCAGGCGAGACTCAAGAGAGAACAAAAAGGGAGTTCACAAGGCACATGTGCCACCCAGGTCCCCCGCCCAACGTGCTGGGAAGGAAGGCCCTTCTGTCAGGATGGCGGAGGGTCTTTTGAAAGGCAGCCCTGGAAGACCACACACAAAGACAGACCAACATGGGCATCCAGCTGCATTTCATTAGATCTGGGGGAGAGGGCTCCTGTCTTAATAAGCTCGGCTGCCAAGTGGAGCAGATATGCCTTGTGCTGGTGGCTCCTTCTTAACTATCAATGGCACCACCCTCTGCCCCCTGCCCCAGTGAGTGCCCTGTGAGTTCTGAAATTCTGTTCCCATATAACATCTGGTGTGTTCAGAACGTCTCCACCCCCTCCTCCCTTGTTCCTACCACTGTGTTAGGTCAAGGTGCCATTGGCTGGTCACTGCAGGAGTCTCCCTGCTCCCAGGCTTGCCTTTCTCACCAGGGTGGCCGGAGGCAGCCTTCTAAAAGGCACATTTGCTTATGGCCCTTCTGGGCTCCCCATATTACGTAGTCTCCTCAGCTCGATGAGGTACCCTTGCTGATCTGACCTCTTTCTGCAAAAAGGGACTCTACTTCTACATATTGGGATGAAGCACGCCATTTTTCAGGCTTACTGAATCTAACTTAGCTGCCTGTGTTTTGGGAGGTGGCAATAAGTAGCATTGATTTTAGCTGTTCTTTTGAGCGGACAGACTTGGTAGGCCAAGTAGGTCCATCTGTAGGCTGGATGCTTTACATTCAGTAGACCACTGCCTTACGTCTCTGCGAAGTTGGATGGGCATTAGGTTTAAAGGGAAAAGTAATCAGCCAAAGAAAATGTTAGCAGACACCATGGCTGAGGGACCGGTTTCTGTAGAATTTGAAGAATCCTTAGGTCAGCCAGCTTCTCTAATGCCATGAATAACCCTTGTTGACACAGGAAAGGTCAGTGAAGGGAAGACTGTGCCCCTTGCTTAGCTGTTCAGCTTTAAAAGCTTAAGCCCTGGCAAAGTCACATGGCAACGACAACCTGCTCGTCCCTCTCCCCTCCCTTCCCGCCTGTCAGTCAAGTGCTGCTGTCCGTTGCCCCTTGAGTACTTGTGAGGTTAAGGATCACGCTCTTCTTTGAGTTCATGAACCAAATGCCAGGGTCCTCGGGCCCTGTGCTCTCAGTGGGAAGAGGCTCAAAGCAAAAATGAAAGGGCCCTTGAGTTCATCTCATCATCTTGAGGGTGCCCAGTTCATCTCACCTCCCAGTTTCCCACGGAAGCAAAGACTCTGGCTCACCTCTCAGGTTAGCATTGAAGGCCAGAATCATGCATGCCTGCGTAAATACAGACCATTGGCTGCCCCTGCTGATACATGTTCTGGATCCTAAGAAATTGTTCACTCTTTGGCCCAGGTAAACTGTGCGTGAAGGTTTTAAACTGCACTTGACATGTTGATCCCCCCAAATCATCAACTGATCTCTCTGTATAACCACATTTTAATATCACCCACCTGAAAAACACACTCTTTTGACGTCCTGTCTCCCACCAGCTACCCATCCACTTGCTCAGCAAGTCCACTGGGCTCTCCCCCAACGATGTATCTCAAATGCAGCCACTTTGCTCCTAGCCCACTCTGGGCATCTCTGACCTGGACCATCCGAGTCACCTCCTGACTGGTCTCCGGCCTTCCCTCTCCCTAGTTCCCTCCTTTCCCTTAGTCCCTTCTTCACTGAGCAGCCAGGGAGATTTTATTTAAGTCAGATCACTTCACCCCCTACTTAAAGCTCTCCACTTTGCCCATCATAATTAGAATAAATCCACTCTCCCAGCTGTGGTCTTGCCTCTTTCTCCTCCCTCACTACCTCTGGATTACTCCATGCTCGCCCATCCCCTAGAGCCCTTCCTTTGGCCTGGAATGTTCTCACCCACATCTTTGCATGGCTAGCTCCATCGCTCTATCCCATCATTCGGGAATCAACTCAGATGTCACCTCAGAGAGGTTCCCCAGGGCACCCTGCCAGCAGGCTCCTCATCCTGCAGTCCCTCTCGAGCTGTCCTCCTGTTTGATTGTCTTCATAGCCTGGAAACAGTCATTTCTGTGCATGTGGTCTCTCTCTCAGGGGGAGAGGGGGTAAGCACTGCAGAGACTGTGTCTGTCTCTTTCCTGTGGATTTCCCAGCAACGAGACCAGTGTTTGGCTCTGAGTGGGTGCCCATGTGAATCTGGAGATGCATGAATGAATCAGAACCCCTCCTTAGTGAGGCGCCCCCACTGGGCTTCTGTGGTGGATGGTTGCCGGCCCGGAATGTGGGCCTGGTGTTGTCACAGCTTCCAACCTCTCATGAGATGCTGGAAATCCGTTTTGTTTGTTTGTTTTTTTTCATGTGAAATGTTCCAACTTTTAAAACACTGTGTGAGCCAAACAAAACATGCTTACAGGCCACATCCGGGCCATGAGCTGCCAGTGTGTGATGTCTGCTCTACGTTCCCATTACCACTGCAGCTCAGCCCCGTCGCTTTGAAGAAGGGAAGGGCTATTTATTCCTAGCCCCAGACACTGGCGTAAACTTGGCAGGATGGTTGCCTAAGGGCCGAGGGTCAGGTCTCACCGTGGGCCTCTGAGAGGTCATGTGTGGGCTTGGCCTCTTGTGTATAAAAGCTAAAGTCCGCTGCAACCCCATGTGCTTCTGAGCCTGGGTACCCATCGCCAGCACGTGTGGTGAAGACCAGTGGGGCCTCGGTGAAGCTCCCTGTGGTCAGGAAGCACACCTGGGTGGTATCTAGCACTCAGATACTGAGGGAGTGCATTTCCAGTTCTTTTTCAAAGATGATTATTATGATGACTTATTGTTGCACAAGCACCGTAATAACATTTAACAGAAATAAGAAAAAGATTCTGCCACAAATTTTACCCACCCAGTGGAAGGAGTTTTATTTTTCAAGATCTCTTCCATGTCCAAGTTCCAAGTTTTCATTTTTCACCATCTCTTCTATAGTGTGTGAACACAGGACAATTTTACATGATGGCAATTCTAAAGCCGATCCATTTGAACTTTACTTTTATTGCTTTAACTTTATACAATGGGTGTTCTTCCTTGTGGCCAACAAAACCCTAACCATGTCCATCACTTGCTAATAACTTGTTAAAGGGATATATTATAGTACATTATATACTTAGTCATTCCCGAATACTGGATTATTTCACTGTTTCTAATTTTCAAATATTACAAATAATGTACAATGAACTTGTGCTTGTAGTTTTTTCTTTCTTCTGGATTATTTCCTTGGGATAAATTCCCAGACGGCTTATACCAAAAGCGATCATGGGCATATTTACAATTCTTCATATGTATTATCACCAGGGTTCTTTCCAAAACCTTTTTGCACCTTTTGTACCAATTTATAAGTGTAAACAGTGATATACAACTGTGGGTTTCCCTGCAACTTTGGCAGCATTGTGTATGGTTGTTCTGCATGCTTCCAATTTAATAGGTATAAAATGGTCTTTCTGGATATTCTTTTATTCGCCTTTCTTTGAACGTTAATAACCTTGAACATTTCCCCATGTTTTTGTGGTTATTGTATTTGATATTGTGTCTTTAGCTTTTGTCCTTTTTTCTGCTGGGATTTTTATTTTCTTCATAAATTTTTATGAGCTTGTGACAGAGCAGAGATATGACGCCTTTATGTGTTTTTTTTCTGCTATGAATATCCCACCCCACAGTATACTTTTTTCTGAACTTACAGTTTGGTTTGTTATATAAGGCTGATTAATTATTTGATTCTATGTACTTTATCTGTTGAGTAAGTTCAAGAAGAAGGGTCTGAGTGGCAGTGGAAGGGGAACGCCCTTGGTGGAAGTCAGGGCATGTACACATGACCCCCCCAACCTCCCCCACCCCGCCACCTCAAGTTCATGGTGTGACACCATCATGCTTCCGTAAGCATCCTCAGGGATGCCTGAGCCTGGCTCTCAGAATCTCCCCTAGTGGAACCTAAGCTCTTACTGGACATTCCCAGGGATGTAAGGGTGCCCACAGCAAGGCCTCCACGTCTGGGCCTAGAGGAGGGCGGGCAGAGCCTTTGTATTCTTGTGCGATGCCCCAGGCTGGTCCATCTGGAATGCATCAGGGCAGGCGAGGCCATGGTGAGGCCTTGGTCACCCACCACACCCTGACCTTGAATAGTGTTTCCTGGCCTTTTCCCCATCATCACAAACAGGAAATTATATATTTTTATGTCACTGTGGCCTTAAAGGGAGGCACTGCTCAATGCCAAAATCAAGAGCTAAGGGAAGCCTGGGGGCCTCCAGCGTACCTGTGTCCATTCACGGTTCAAGTTGGGAAGTTCTACAGTGAAGATGTGCTTGGCCTCAGGGTGCAAAGGTCACCGAAGCTGGGCTTCTCTTCAAAGCCCTTAGACTTTCACTGTCAGTCTCCTCCAGAACTTCCCAACTTATGCCACTGCCCAGCCCCAAAGCCTCTCCCAGATTTTAGGGTTTTGTTACCCTAGCAACCCACTTCCAAGTATCAAAATGTGTATTTGTTTTCTATTGCTATGTAGTGAAATACCCCAAAATATAATGACTAAAAGCAAAAATGAGTATGGTTTCTGTGGGGCAGGAATTCAGGGGTACCTTAGTTGGGCAGTTCTTGGTTAACGTCTCATGGAATCTCGTGAGGTTGCAGCTGAGACGTTGGCTCTGAAGGCTGGACTTTTAAGATGACTCACTCGTGTGGTGGGCAAGTTGTTGCTGGTTGCTGGCAGAAGGCCCCGGTTCTCCCCACATGGGTCTCCTGAGTGTCTTCAGGACATGGCAGCTGGCTCCTCCCAGAGTAAGTGATGCTAAAGCATGAGTGGAAGCCGCAGCCATCACCTCCAACTTACTGTATGGGTCACACAGACCAGCTCTGATTCCTTGTGGTAGGAGACGGCACAAAAATATGAATTCCAGAAGGTGAGCCATCTTGAAAGCTGTTACGTGCTGAACTGTGTCCCCCAAAAATTCCTATGTTGAAGTCCTTACCTCCTGTACATCAGAATGGGACTGTATTTGAAGACAGGGTTTTTAAAGAGGTGACTAAGTTAAATTTAGGTCATCTGGGCACTAATCCAATATGACTGGTGACCTTATATAAAAAGAGGAAATTAGGACATAGTTACACACATGGAAGATCATGAGAAGACCCAGGAAGAGGATGGCCACCAGCAAACCAAGGAGAGAGGCCTCAGGACGCACCAAACCTGCTAACTTCTAGCCTCCAGAACTGAGAGGAAATACATTGCTGTTGTTTAGCCACCCCATTCGTGGTACTTGTTGTGGCAACCCTGGCCAACCAAAACAAAGGCTGGTAATCACAACTAGGAAATAAAAGGGAAGACACACAAGACTGATGACCAAGCCAGCTGTGAGGCCATCTTTGAAAAATGACATCTTACTGCCACGCAGGTTCAAACATAGATCTGGTATCTTATCTTGAAGGTGCTGACCCAAAGCTATTTCTGAAAGATCTAGCAAGTCAGATCCATCAGAACTTACATCTCATCTAGGGGAAGAAAAACTGAAAGGAAGGCATGAAAGTGATTGTTCTTTGCTGGTCCCAAAGGTACACCAGTGAAACCACACAGAAGGTAGTGAGCTTTCTACAGACCGTGGCATGAACTGCAGGAAGCAGGGCCTCAGAAAGATCCCCTGGCTGGGCATCTACTGTGACATGACATTTCCTGCTGCAGTTATGTTTTCTGGGTGGACTCCTGGGATCCTACTATTTTCTTAATAAGAGAATAAGAAAAACCACCCAATGGGCCTCAAAGGCTGGGCTAAGGCCATCCCAAAGCCAAGTGTGGGCAGGCCTGGGCTTTTCAGCCAAAGATCTAGGTGCCAGGAGCTCCCATTGCCAAAACAGTCACTTAAGAGCAGTCAGCCTAATTATCTAAGTAAGCACAGGTTGCAAAGAGCGATTAACTTCAGTTTCAGTGTTAAAAAGTAGCCAAAAAAATAAAAATTAAATGGTTGAATATCTTGTTATCACATGTATTGGGTAAAGGGTAGTTTGCCAGGAAGAAAGGGTGCAAACAAAATCAGCCTGGGAGGGAAATAATCACTTTTTTAAAAAATCCTACAATGGTTCTGAGCTCAGTGTCAACAATGGTTCAGAGCTCAGGTCAGACCTGAGTCAGACCTGAATGACCTGGGGCCTCTTGCTGAAAACTCGTTTACTGTGGGTTCTTTCACTCTCACCAAGACAAATTCTTTCACTCCTAGAGTAACTGCAGAGGGCAAAATGTGGCTCTGTAAATCACGCTGGTCACAAGACCTCCTGGGTCAGAGAGGGTTGGGGTCTTATAAATGGGAGTTGTTTTGTTTTGTTTTGTTCTTTTCCTGCCTCTGTTAGCCTTAAAAAATATGGTCAGGCACATCTTAAGAAAACCGAAGATTTCTAAGGCACTCTCGTATAATTCTGGTAGGAATGTGAATTAGTATTACTTCTTTGGATAACAGTTTGGCATTATGTATCAAAAGCCTTATTATTTGGAATACCCTTTCACAAAGCAATCTACTTCTAAGAATTCATATGGAAACTATCATGATTGTGTACAAATATTTAGCCCTAAGGAGGTTGCAATTATAGAACTGTTTATAATATTAAAAAACAGAAATCATCTGAATGTCTGCCAATAGGGTATTGTAAATAAAGCTGGTACATCCATAAAATGAAAACTATGTATCTCTTTAAAATGTTAAAATTTTCACAAGGATTTGAATAAACAGGAAAAAAGTACCACACAATGTGATATATACATGATTCCATTGAGGAAGAAGGACATTTACACACAGAAAAGTGACTAGAAGGATGTTTTTTAAAAGTTGACATTTTTTTACTTGATGGTGGTATTTACTGGGAATTTTTAATTTTCCTAGTTTTGGCTTATCTGTGCTTTGCAAGTTTTTAGCTACAAGTATGTATTTATTTTGTAACAGAAAGAACAATAATAGATACATTTTAAGACATCAGACTTCTGAAAATAATTTTATAATTCAGACTGTTACTTCTTCCCAATGCAGCTAGCTTACCTAGAAATCATACATCTCACAATCAGATTTCTTGAGATTTAAGGATTTTTTTCAATTGATAAATGTGCTCAGCTAAGAACCCCAAATAACAACAAGGCTCCTAAAGACAGCAAAAATAGCTGCCATCAACACTGCACATCAACAAAGCAATATAAAAATAAACTGGAAGAAAGTTCAAAGGATATATCTTTACTCCTAGATAAACTTTTCATGGCTCTTGGGGCAAATTGAGTTATATAAAACAATAGTTTAATATTACATTTACAAAAAAAGTCACATTTCTGGAAAAAATTGCCTCAGAGTTTCTCATATTCCAAAACGGTCTTCTGTCTAGACATGCATTTTATTTCACTTTTCAAGAAAGTTCATTTTATGCTCCTTCAATTCAAAGCAATGTAAACTAACAAAATCGATAGGGAAAAGAAAAATAAAACACCTCTTCTCCATCAGCCAACAATAACCCCTGCTACCGTCTTGGCAATTCTCCTTCTAATCTTTTTTTCTTACACACACACACATATAGGTAATATAAACAACATATTATATATTAAATAACCTATTCTATATTACATAAACAACTTATATAATAACATATAATGTACCCCATATATATGTATCATATATATCATATATATACTAAATACCCTATCTCATAGGATTGTTGGGAACACTAAATCAGTTAACATGCAAGTGCTGAGAACAGAGGCTGTCACAATGCTAGCTGTTTTCCTAAGTGAACGGAATTTAGCAAGGTCTCTAAAATTCTCTCCTCTGTTCTTCAAGCCCGTAGCTCCTCCCAACCTATGTTACTGAAATTGCTCCCAAACTGATCTCCCTGCCTTCAGTTCCTTTTTTCTCCCCGGGTTTCCTGGACACTGGCCCCAGAGGACAATTGCATCCGGCCGTTTTTTTCAGGTTCTCTCTTGCTTGCAGAATGAAGTCCAATGTCTTTAGCTAAGCATTCAAAGGCCATCTCAGTGTAGCTCCCATTTACTTTTCCAACTCATTCTCTATGGCTTTCCTGCCCACACCAGCTATGCCAGCTCATGGTCAGGCCCCTGGATTCCTCTTACGTGCTTCTGACCCACTTGCCTTCATGTTTCTACCTTCTCTCTTACCTGCCTTTACCCAATCCATGCTCTTTCTCCCATGACCAGGCCCCTCTCCTCCATAAAGCCTGTTTTGACCACTCCGGTTAGTCCACAGCAATCTCCTCTGCCTCTGACCCCAGCACCTCTTATCTGGACCATTCACTGCTGACACTCACTCCCTGTTTCACACTATTAGACATCAGATCACACGAGCGGGTTTTGTCCCTCCAGCTCCATGACATGTCCTGTGAACGCAAGGTAGGCTTCTTCTGATGTGTTTTTCTTTTTTTCTTTTTTTAACTTTTCAGTTACATTTGACATTCGACATTATTTTATATTAATTTCAGGTGTGCCGCATAGTAGTTAGACATTTACATAATTTACGAAGTGATCCCCCCAATAACTGACTTGGTTTCTGGCAGTACTTAGCACAGTGCCTCATCCTTCGTGTAAGTTCAATTAGTATTTACTAATTGTGAAGACATTGTGCCAGGGTGCCGAAAATACACATGTCCCCAGGTGTATTAATTTCATTCATTCACTCATTCATTCATTCATCAGTTATTATTGGATTTCTACAGTGGGCCAAGCGGTGGGAATTAATGATAAACAAGATAGAAATCGTCCCTGTCCTCGTGGCACTTATGTTCATGCACGGGAAATGGATTCGCAACATAAACAAATAAATACAGTATTTCGAAAAGTGGTACGGGTCATAAAAGAAATTGGAATCTTCATTCAATGTTCTACATATTTTGCCTGCTCTGTATGCAGGGCCAGTTACATAATTTGTAGGGCCTGGTACAAAATGGAAATATAGGGCCCCTTGTTCAAAATACTTAAGAATTTCAAAATGGAGACAGCAGAGCATTTAATCCAGCTCAAGGCCTTTCCAGCTCTTGCCCATGAAGCCAGCTCCCTTATGTGTTACTTAGCCCATGTTGGGTGCTTTCATGAGATAGAAAATTATCAGAGAACCTGTCTCCATGACATTTGAAATCCAGCCCAGTATATTATTTACAGAAAATAACAAGCTATGTGGTGGCCATATATGGGACGCAACATAAAATTTTCGATGCTTTTTCCTGCCTTTCAGACTGCTTGTCCTACTCAGCTTTGCATGTATTGTCCAGGAGGTGCTACGGGAAGCAGAGATGCAAAATTCTTGTCAACAATCACCATTTTGGAAGCCCCTGTCCACCAGGAGTGAAAAAATACCTCACCGTCACCTATGCATGCGGTAAGAATAAACCCTCAACAAGCTGTTCAAAGACACTGCCTCCTCGGGAGGCGCTGACCACGTGAACAAAAGGAGTTGCCTGCAATAAGCCAAACGACTCTACTCCTGAAACTGGTGCCCGACCACATAGTCAAGAGCCCCTTCTCTAGCCTTTATTGTTGTTTATGACATTTGCATCAGATAAGCAATAGAATTTTCTCTGGTCAAAATTTGTTTTAAAAGCCCTTTTAGCAATCAGATTGGCAGCCCATGGGAAGAATGCAGAAAGAACAAAGGAATGGGGTAAGATTGATGTCACTGAGAATAGTGATTTTAATCTGGGTTCTTAGGAGGCTCTAAAATTTATGGGTATGTCATGCAAGTTCACAGAAGTATTGTTTGGCTCCCACTTTCCTGCCAGTCCTGCTTTTAGGCCCTAAATGACTAACTCTCTGTGCTGCCAACAGCCATTTCATCTACAGTCAACAGATCAAATGCTTACCCTAAAACAATGAAATATTACATGACAGCATTACTTTGTTTTCCTAGTGTCTTCAAATAAGAAGCTGAAATGCCTGGTTCGTTAGGTTCCAATTTTCCAAAACTACCTAAAAGGGAATCAACAGTTAATTATTCTCTGAGGGAAGGTGGATTTCTAGTTTATAATCCTGACACATGAACTGTTTGTTTTTTGAAATTAGCCTAAAAGCAAAGGGAGAGCAAAGAACACTATAACTGAAGCACCCAATAGCTGTACTCATGGAAACCCTTTTTCACGCCAGATTTCCCTAGACTTTTTTTTTTTTTTTTTTGGGGGGGGTAATAGCTTTATTGAGATATAATTCAGAGATCATAGAGTTCACCCATTAAGCATACAAACAGGTGGTTTTAGTATAGTCATAGAATTGTGCAATTGTCACCACAATTAATTTAAGACTATTCTTATTACCCTCAAAAGAAACCCTGCACCCCTTAGCAATCAGCTCCCAATTCACCCCCCACCCCCTCCCCAGGCAACCACCAACCTACTTCTGTCTTTAGGATTTGCCTCTTCTGGACATTTTATATTAATGGACTTGTACAGTGGGTGGTTCTTTGCAGTTGGCTTCTTGACCCCGCATGTGTAGCATGTGTCAGCACTTCATTCCTTTTTATGGCCTAATAACATCCTGTTGCATCCCTAGCCATTTATACCCTGAGCTAAACATGTTATCCTCTGTGATATCAAAGCTGTGATAGGTACAATAAAGTGACTACATGAATGTAGTCCCACAATAATAGCGCCCTAACATACATTCCAGGAAGCCCGATTTTATCCGCCCTCTCAGGCTTCGTTCCGGCCCCAGTGCCCAGGCATCCACGGGTAGCAGGCAGCCCTGCTGGCTGAGGTTCCCCAAGAAGCCACGTGGACCAACCTGAATTCCGCGTGGTTGATGTCCAGGCCTCTCCCGCTGAGTGTTGAAGGAGGAGCAGGACTTCAGCCTGTAGATAAGGTGAATTTCCTGTTGTGTCTGCAAGGATGCAGTGAGAGCCATTTCTGAGCTGCGACTTCTCTGAGTGAAGAGAAGGTGGATTTCAGGGCCTGAGGGTCATGAGTTCCAGTTCAAGCTTCTCCTCTCTCATTCACTCATTCAGCACATTGCAGGCATGTTCTGTGTGGCAGGGGTTGTGCTGGGCACTAAGGATTCAACAGTTGTTGTGTTTTTTTTTAAAGGCATGGTCCTTGTTTCATGGACTTATGAGTTGGGGAAGAGAGACAGACTAAGTAACTAGGTAAACCTATGATTCCCCATTGTGATAAATGCTATTTTGGAAAAGGGCAGGTTACTGTGAGAGAGGATCAGGGTGCAGGGGCCTCATGTAGCATTGGGGAGGGGATGATGGCTTGAGAAATTTTCCAAAGAGAACCTTACCCTGGGGTGAACTCACAGCTGTGCGCCGATGGGGTGGGTGGGTGTGAGCTGAGAGCCAGTGGGCAGAGAGGGCGGGGGCAGCCATGCAGAGGTGCTGCGTGGGAGAGAGGACTTGGTGAGGAGGAGGATGGCATGAGTTGGCACTGGAAATGTCCAGGGCCGGATCCTGCGGGGTCTCGGGAAGGGGTGTCAGTGGAGAGTTTTCAGTAGGGAAGTCATTCCATCGTAACAGTTGGACGCTTAAAAGACCCCTCTGGCTGGAGGGTGGAGAACAGGTTGCAGTGGGATGAAGTGGGAGACCAGTTAGCCGCAATGGGCAATGAGGACTTAGAGGAACGTGGTGTTAGTAGACATGGTGAAAACTGGCTGGGTTTGAGAAGTGTTTGGAAAGCAGAAACACATTAGAGATGCTGAAGAGACCTGACCTACCGGAAAGGATGGGGTCCAGAGAAGGTGAGAGGGATGGGATTGACCTTTGATAGGAGAGAAGGATGTTCCCTTGTCATCACAGGGGGACAAGTCCTCTGGGAATGGATCAAGGGAGGACTTGCAGCTCTTCACATGGCCTCTGGCTTCTCCAAATAAGTATGAGATGAGGTCTCAGCTGTGAGGACTGGGGGGAGGGGAGTGGAGTGTAAAGAGATGAGAGAAGGTATGAAGTGAGTGCCGTGGAGGCGGGAGCTTAGTGGTCAAAGTTCTTGGGGGCACGAGTCTGCCCGATGGTGTGTTTCCTTCCAGCAGGGCCCAGCTGCTCCAGACCAGGCATGGAGAGGAGGGGTCCTCCAGGCTCCCTGGGCAACGAGAAAGGAGGAGGCGAGTTGGGTGGTCCCAAGGGAGTGATCACAGTGGTGGACGGTGGAATCAACGGGGAGAAAGAGGGAGGTGCAGACAGGAGGGGCTGCAAGGTGAAGGGCAGGTAGGAGGTCCGCGGGTGAGGTTGGAGAAGTGCAGAGGGAGGCATCTGAGTGAGTCCCCTTGAAGACCAGAGGCTGGGGTGCTGGTGGTTTGCATTGTGGTTTCAGATGTGGCCCATGGAGGAAAGGGGGGCGCTGAGTGTGTCCTTTCCTTCTCTCTGGGACAGTTCTCCCTTGTCCATCAGAGTGGTCCTCCAGGAGTTATTCCCGAGGGACAGGGTGATTCGCACTGTGAGGCAAGTTCTGTGTCCTCCCCTCCACCCTGCAAACAGGCACCTGCTAAGTCACTTCTAATCACCTTCTAAGTAGTTGACATTGTAAAAGTATTTTCTTCCTGCCAGCTAGATCTTCAGTGTGAAAGCTGAATCATTCAAAAAATGATTTGCAATATCTGCATATCTTAGAGATCACAAAGTGGGCGTGAAATGTTTTACATTTTCAAAACCTTCTCCCCACCGATGTGGACGTCGATATGAAAATTCCAGAGGATGTCAAAAATTAATTTCTAAGTCAACGTGTCTTAGGACTCTTTGGATGTGAGTGAGGGAACCAATTCGAGCCGCGGTTGGGTGGGAGGTAGCCCGTGGCTCGAAGAGCAGCTCCGGAAGCCAGGACTCCAAAGCAAGGCCTCGCCAGAAACGCCAAGGGGGTGGCCGTCATCCCTTGTGTGTCTTCTCTGCTTCTCACGGCACCTCTGCTTCCTTATTCTCTCTCTTTCTCGCTCACTCTCTCTGCAGACAGCCTTCCTGTGAGCCTGGGCTAGACGGCATACAGCCACCCCCACAGCCCTGAGTGATTTTTATGTTACAGTTCTAACAGTGTGAAGACTGGCGATCTAAATTCCAAATTTCTAACAGAAAGCTATTTAATGGACTGGGCTGTTTATTTAAGTGAAGGCCTGGATGGGGGAGGGACAGGCAGAAGGACAAACACCTGCAAACACCTGGAGGGGCCTTGGGGGACGGCAGTTACAGCTTGGCTTGGACCTAGGGCAATGGGGAGCTGAGGAAGGATTTTCTCAGGCGATGTAATCAATTTCATTTTAAAAAGAGCACTCCTCCTATTTTATAGAGCTGCATTTAATCGTGGCTCTCTAATCAAAGCTCTCAGCTATTAGGCTGGGAGGAGAATGTCTGCATCTTTGTGTACCCTCAGGGGAATGATTCAGGCTGTGTGGCCTTTTGCTTTTCGAACTGTAGGCACTGCTGGCTGATGTCAAACTGCTCAGAGGTCCCAGCACCTGGTCCCTGATTGGGCTGGGAGATGCATCTCTTGAGTACTTTGCTTTAATGCGTAGCTAAAAGAGGCCCTCTCCACTTTCCCTCCCAGGCGTACCATTTGGCCACACTTCTTGGACATGCTGGATTTTAGGCTTTCCTCCTAATAGGACAAGGAGACCTGCTGAAATCGGCCAGCTGTCCCCGTCACCGCTGCAGGGAGGGCACCTCTCCATACCCACAACCATAGTCCAGGAGGGCCATCAAGGCAGAGGCCTGGGGCCGGCACAGCTCCTCCCAGGAGATGAGTGAGGCAGACAGATAGTGCCACGATTTGGGGATAGGAGGGATGGGGGTGCCAGGATTCGCAGGTGCTCATTCAGACTGGGCCCCTGTGGAGAGGGAGGAACAGTTACACAGAGATCATTTTTGTCTCTGCTGTGAAGAAGTCATCTGGGCCCTAAGGTCAGCCTGTGGATGCTTCTTTCTTAAAGTCTGTGCTGACTCAGGCTTGACACAGGAATTTTATTCAGGAATTTAAAAAATCATAATAAAAAATTCAAGGATGGGGGCCCTGCCCAAATTTAGAGACCATTCAAGTCCATTATAATCATCATCTCTGGTTTCACCTAAACAGACTCGAGAGGAACTGGCTGAGTGGGAATCACTTTGCTGTCTTTACAATCCTTTAAAATAATCCTTTATCCAGTTCCCAAAGGCTGAACGTCCCACGGACATTACGGCATCATGGAAAGATCAAGGGCATGTGTGAGAGAGACCAGGAGATGCAGTTTTGCCTCAGAGGTGAACGGCACACCCTGAGCCTCAGTTTCCCCATCTGCTGGAATGGGAATGATGCACACCTTCACAGGGTACCTATGAAGATGACACAAGATGCACTGTTTAAACACCAAGCCCAGGGTCCGGCACATGTTAGGAGCTCCATGAAGAGGGCTTTGCTAGTGTTTTCACAAATGTATCTAAAGTGGAGAGGAGTGGGTTTGAGGAGTGGTAATAAATCACACCCCAGGCCCCAGCTTCATTCTTAAAACAAGGAGATGTAAGAATTTGACAAGTATGTTGATACCTGTTGTCTTTTCAAAGGTCCTAAAAGATCCACTTATTAGACCCATCTTCACGTGGTAAATGGGCAAGATTCCTGACTGAGCCTATATCCCACGCAGGCAATTTAATCTCTTGAGTGTCCAGTTATGGTGCAAAGCTCATCCTAAAATGCCCTTTCTCTCCGAGCAATTCCCCTTCCTCGAAATGTAAAGCCTCTGGCATTTGCAGAGAGCCAAGCAGTCTTTTGTCCATATCTTGAGAACAAGCCAAGAGACCGACGTGAGAAAGAAGTGCCACTCCTGGCAGAGAGGACTTACTCCTGCCAAGAAATCAGGGGCGTCCTTCTTGGGGCCCAGCAATGATCAAGAGGTGGTTTCATCAGAAAGCATTTTGTGGCAACACAGTTCAGTGACCTGGGGCCCCGTGGTGGCCCCGGAATCAGCAGCAAGCACCGTGGTTAGCCAAGGGCCGTTCCTCAGGGTTCTGGAGAGCTTCCGCCACCTCTGCCATTGTCACCGTGTTCCTCTGGAAAGTGATCCTCACCACTGATGGACACGAAAACATTTCACAATTTAGGAAAGTTCTCTGGCTGTTGATCCTGGGACATCCCCAGAAGGACTTAGGTAAGCACTCTGAGAAAGGAAATGAGGTTTTCTTGCTGCTGAAGATGTCTTACTAGCTCTTTTTATTTAAATCAGTGCAGTTCATCTTGCACCATTTGTATTGGCTTCACTTCTGTTTCCTGTTGCCACTTTTCCCAGATACCAGCTGAGCTCAAGAACCAACAAAAATAAGCAATCTTCTGCAGCAAAAATATTTGGTTTCCTCTCCCTTCTCCCAGCTGGCCGCAGTGCTCCCGCCCTTCAGAATTCCTGCTTTGCCCTTCTGTTCAGCTGGTGCTGTCATCTTGTCCGCTTTGCCTGAGGGAGTCCTGAGATCCGGATGGTTTATTCTTAGGGTCAGTTCGGCAGAATCTTAACCACCTTCCAAAGGAGTCTGTTACACGGCCCTCCTCTCCTCATCTCCCTGTCATCCTCTTACAATACTCAGAGGATCATTCTAGAGGGTCTTAAAACTCTCTTCGGGCTTATTATGGAAGCAAGGACTTAAAGAGCTGTGGTAAGAAGCAGAGTTGGTACTGGGACAGGTCAGTGATGGATTCTGAGTCGTTTACAGTCATTTTTGTTTCACTTCATCTCAGGGAAGTTTATGTTCAGAGTTAACAACGTTGTTGGTGTATAATTTGCATACCTTAAAACTCACCCATTTAAAGTAAAAACAATTTGATTTCTAGTAAATTCACAGAGCTGTGCACCTGCCACCACACCCCAGTTTTAAACCATTTCCATGACCCCCAAAAGCTCCCTCGTGCACATTTGCAGCCAGTCTCCACTCCATTCCCCAGTCTTAGGTAACCACTATTTATTTCGTGTCTCTATGAATTTACCTTTTCTGGATGTTTCGTATTATTAATGGAATCATACAATAGATAGACGGTCTCTTGTGTCTGCTTCCGTCCCTGGGCATACTGTTTTTGAGGTTCACTCAGGTTGTAGCATGTACTAGTACTTCGTAGCTATACCATATTTTATTTATACTCTTTTGTTATTTTTTTTAATACTGCAAAATAGGCCCCAAATTACCTTTCTGGTGTATTTGATGATCGTGCAGCTGCCGCTGGTGTATGTGTGAGTGTATCTGACAAAGTGTATGATTAACGTACTGATTTTGCAGATTGACTTTTTAATCTCATCTACATTGCACTTAAAATACATATTAAGTGTACAAAGTCTTTACAGTATTTCTTTTTGGGTTTTAGTTCCCAAGAACATACTCACAGCGATTGATCCAGCTATTGCTAATCTGAAGCCTTCTCTGAAGCAGAAAGATGATGAATATGGTAATTTTTTGGCTTTCTACCAGCATCTCTCTTTAAGTAAACAGCCCCGTGTGACTGTAGTCGAGGGCACTTTCGTTCGAATGGAAGGAGGTGTCAGGAGGTGCTGTGGCTAATAGCTGCAAATGGTGGCCAACATTTTGTTTTGCTTCTTAACTTATCGTTATAAAAAGAAGTCCTCTTTCCATTCCCCTCTTATTTCTTAAGAGAAAAATCAATGAGAAAGAGATCTGCTCAGAAATAAATGTGGGGTTCCTGGATTCTAGGATGAGCTTGTTGGAAAGACGATCCACGAGGAATCTGGGTGGGCCAGACCCAGCCTGGACCTGTGGGCCCGGTTCTCATGCCACCTTCTTCCTTAGGTTGTCACTGGTCATGGGGGGTGGTGGTGAACATGTTGGTTTTCTTATCAAATCTAGAATGGAATTCAGACGGGTGGGGCTCCTGATAAAAACTACTGCGACCCTGTTGAGCATCTCAAATGAGCATCTTTGGGTGCTGAGAGTTTTCTTTTGTGTTACTGTTATTACACAGATGAGGTCTTTTCCCCCTAAGTATAAAAGTAAAGTATGCCCGATGCGGAAAACATAGGAAAGCACCAAGAAATGGAAATCACCCCCATCTCAAAGCTTAGAGGTCACTATCGTCAGTGTTGTGTGTTCTGGTTCTGTCGCTCAGCTTTCTGTCAGGCTCTGTATCCGCGCTGCTCCTTCTAGCAGGGCTCCTGCCCACATCTCATGATTTTCCTGGTCACCCTGGAGCACAGGCCCGAGAACTCTGTGCCATTCTTCCGTGGAGGTTTCTGCGCTGTCTGACATCCCCAGGGACCCCCAGAACCCCAAGGCTGCCCCATCCAGGAGCCCCCAAATTCTATCACAGCAGTTTAACCAGGTATCAAGAACCAGACCAGCCCTGCATTTTGTTGTCATTTCTAAAAAGGTAACCCGTTACAACCCCCCTCCTCAATTAGAGGTGGGTCTTATCTATGGTCAACAGAGCAGAGAGCAGGCCTGTGGTTAAGTAAGACCTTATCAGACATGATGAATGTCGTGCTTTGAGGATGGGAAGATAAATTGGTGCCCTTCTGCAGTGAAGTGGCTGAGTGGCACCTGAAGTTGGAACCAACACGTTTTAGAATTGTTAAATCCCTTTTATCATTTCATATTTTCAAGCACTACTTACTAAATGCTCTTTCTGGGTTAGTCTTCCATAATTTAGTCAGGGGCTCATTAGTTTGATTTCTATGATTTTTTTTTATGGCGGTATACTGTGAACAACTGTGATTAATTGGTCTTGCATTTTTCATGAAACAGGTATAAACTTTGACCCAAGCGGATCAAGGGTTCTGAGGAAAGACGGAGTTATTGTTAGCAACTCTCTGGCAGCGTTTGCTTACATTAGAGGTAGGTCGATGAATTGAAGCGTCTCAGCATGCTAATGGATATACTAAAGTCTTGCTAACAAATGCTCAGTCTAATCACAACCCTCAGATAGATAAAGAACAGTGACTATCAGTTTGACATGGCAACTTGTAGTCTTCTGAGATCCGGAAACACAGAGGCCTGAATTCAGGTACAGTTCCCACCAGGCCACCAACGAGAGAACCACATACGGAGCTAGCAAACAGAGAAAGTCACACTATTTAGGAGTCGGCCTCCATGGGTATTTCATGCTTTGAAAAGTAGGAACCTGAGGCATGCATTTCTCAGCTCTAAAATTTGGGAAGGGCATAGGATTAGTGAATTCCACCCTCGGCTGGAAGAAAATTGAGCCAAAAGATCACTTAGTAAACAAAACCGGTCATACCCTGTGAAGACAGAGTGCCTTTCTGAGTCACCAGTGTGACTTCTCCTGGATGCCAAGCGCTCCCTTGGTAATCTTCCCTTCCAGGATCAATCAGACTCAGCCCTCCTTCAGGAGACCCAGAGCTGCTCACCCGGGAGGGAGTGGTACTTGCCATCTCTCCTCACCACCCTCTCTGCCCACTTTAGCAGAGACCATATTTTGAAATGTCAACTTTGCAAGTTTCAGCAATGCCCGCCTGACTGCTCAGGGAAGCCAAACCCTCTGAGGGCTTTTATAAAATACACGTTAATATAATGAATTACAGTATTACTGTTCAAGGCCTGTGGGAGCTGGGCTGTTTGGGGTGAGCCTTCCTCAAAGGAAAATAAAGGCTTAAGGAGCCATCTCAATGAAGGAGGTAGGACAGTCTTGGGATCCTTTACCATTCCATCCTCTTTCCCAGTCAGTATTTCTCCTATGTGTTTGTTGGTTTCCTCTGAGACACTTCTCTTTTCTAACCACCCTCCCATTTCCATTTCTTGCTGTTACCAATAATTGTCAAAGTTAAGAGATGTAAGGATTTTTATTGTCAAAAATATCCCCATGCTTTCAAAGTCCCTGCATAACCCCTTGTAGGAAAGTCATCATGAAAACCCTCCAAACAGAGAATAATGATTAACGCGGGTCATGGTAATACCATTCACTTTGCGACAGCCATTATGGGCCTTGTCAGTTCCTCTCAACAACTGCCTCAGTCAGCACGGGATGCCAGTATAGGTCCCCAGACTGGGGGCTTAAACAACTGAAATTTGTTTTCTCATTGTTCTGGAGCCTAGAAGTCCATGATCAAGGTGCCGGCAGATTTGGTATCTGGTGAGAGCTTCTTCCCAGCTTGTAGACAACTGCCTTCTTGCTGTGTCCTCACATGGCAGAAAGAGGGAGAGAGACAAGCAGAGGCAGAGAGACAAGCAGAGGGAGAGAGGGAGAGAGGGAGAGAGGGAGAGAGGGGGAGAGGGAGAGAGGGAGAGAGGGAGAGAGTGCTCTGGTGTCTCTTCTTAGAAGGATACTAACCCTATTAGATCTGGGTCCCACCTCATTTAACCTTAATTACCTTGTTACACATTCTGTCTCCAAATACAGCCACACTGGGGGTTAAGGCTTCAACAATAAATTTTGGGGGGACACAATTTAGTCCATAGCAAGAACCCTGAGAAAGGGGACTTTGATCCTTCATTCTGCACATAAGGAAGCTGAGGGTCAGAGGAGTCGAGCCGTTTGCCTGACCACAGCATGGATATCCGTAGGGCCAGGACTCAGACTCAGCAGATACAAGACCTGTGTGCTCTGGCTTCTCCAAACAAGGAGTATGACCTTCAGAATTTTGCGGGACAGAAACCTCATGACCTCAGGCACATTCATCTCAGTAAGCCACAACCAAGACGAAATTTCACATCAAAAAGAAAGACACTTCAGATCAAGATGGTAGAATAAACATTGTGCCTGCATTTTTCCATGAACACATAAATATTACAGTTAAATTACACAACAATCAACCTGGAGAACCATCTGAAGTCTAGCCAAACAGAAGTCCTATAACCAAAAATATAAAGAAGCCACGTTGAGACTGGTAGGAGGGGCAGAGACGCGAAACGGGACCCACACCTGTGTGTGGAGGATGAGACTCAGGAGGGATAGCTCAGCCATGGTGTTTCCCCACAGAGGAACAAGGCATCCCAGCCCCCACCAGGCTCCCTAACCAGGAGTATAGGTGCCGGGAAGAAGAGCACCCACAATATCTGGCTGTGAAAAACAATGGTTATTCTGACCACCTGCCTTTCCCGGAAGGCTGTGGAAAATGCAAACATCCTCTTAAATAGCCCAGGCACAGATTCACTCACTCGCAGGCACTCACCTTGGGCTCCAGCAGAGGGACGGTGACACGAGGTCATCAGAGGCATATGAGGAACAGACTGAGGTGTGTGGCTTGGAGGCCAGGGCTGGAGGAAAGTCCCATTGTTAGTGTGAGGAGTCTTCCACCTGTGCAGCCAGTAAGAGGTCGCCATCTCTAATGTGTTGAGCCCTCCCCCTACACTTACAGCCAAATCAGAATCTGGTGAGCTCTGAAGCTCCACCCTACTGACTCACTGGGACCCCACCCCACCCAACTCCCCCAACATTTGAGGCACTTTCTCTGAGAGTAGGCAGTTCCACCTGCATTGCCCTTTCTTGGAAACCTATCAGAGTTAACAGGTCCCAGGTGGGTGACAACTGGCCTGGTGTGCTCTGAGATTTTTGCTGAGTAGCTCCAGGCTCAGCACTGGCACCAAATCAGAATCTACATTAACTTGGTGAACACAACTCTTCCCTCTGTGGTGGCTCCCTGAGACCCTGCCTCATCCAACTTCATACCACACAAGGCTTTATCAGCAGCTGAATTCTAAGGGAGCTGGCAGGTGGCAGCAGGACTCAGGGTGTCCTGGCTTTTTGGGGAGCTACCCCAGGCCTGGACAGCCATCCTCGGTTTACAGTATGGCCTCTCCCATGTGCCTCCAGGTTTAGCACAGGCAACAAAAAAAATGCAGATCACTTTGTAGCTCCTACCAGGTAGTCCCCAGCTGAATACAGGCAGTGAGTGACATGGGCCTGCACCAGAGCCCCTCCCAAAAGTCCCCAGAACCAACATACTTGAAGGTTAGCTTCAGACCACAGCAGAGCACCACCTAATTAGCCCCCACAATGGCACACCCAAAGAGTGGTCTCTACAGGCACCAGAGCATACTGGGGTGAATCCCACTCGGTGGGATAAACCCCTGCACAGCAGCCTGTAAGCTGTGGATGGGGCCTAAAACCACAGCCAGTCAGCCTAAGGGTCAATCCCACACACTGACAATAGCAATCAAGTGTCAACTATAGCAGGAGGGCACACACAATCCACAGAAGGGACACTCCTAAACACCTGGAGAAGGTGACCAGAGAGACCGTGCCAGGGCCCCACAGGGCACCTACTACATAAGGCCACCTGGCCAAGACTGGAAGACATAGCAGATCTACCTAACACTTAGAAACAAACACAGAGAGGCAGCCAAAATGGGGAAATAAAGAAATACATCCAAATGAAGGAATAGGAGAAACTCCAGAAACAGAACTAAACCAAATAGAGGCAAGCAACCTACCAGAGACAGAGTTCAAAACACTGGTTATAAGGATGCTCAAGGAACTTAGTGAGAACTCCAATATGAGATAGCAAGCACAAAGAAAGACATAGAAACCATAAAAGAGAACCAGTCAGAAGTGAAGAATACAATAACTGAAATGAAGAACACACTAGAAGGAATCACCAGCAGACTCGATGAAGCAGAGGATTGAATCAGTGATTTGGAAGTCAAGGTAGCAGACAACACCCAATCAGAACAGCAAAAAGAAAAAGGAATCCAAAAGAAATGAGGACAGTTTAAGGGGCCTCTGGGACAATATCAAGCATCACAACATTTACATCATAGGGGTACCAGAAGGAGAAGAGAGAAAGCAAAGGATTGAGAATCTATTTGAAGAAATAATGACTGAAAACTTTCCTAACCTGGTGAAGGAAATAGAAATACAAGTCCAGGAAACACAGAGAGTCCCAAACAGGATGAACCCAAACAGGCCAACACCAAGACACATTATAATTAAAATGGCAAAGGTTAAAGACAAAGAGAAAATCCTAAAAACAGCAAGAGAAAGGCAACTAGTAACTTATAAGGGAGCTCTCATACGATTATCAGCTTATTTCTCAACAGAAAGTTTGCAGGCCAGAAGGAATTGGCAGGAAATATTCAACATGATGAAAACAAAGGACCTACAACCAAGGATACTCTACCCAGCATTTAAAATTGAAGGACAGATAAGGAGCGTCCCAGACAAGAAAAAGCTTAAAAAGTTCACTACCAACCCAGTAGTACAAGGAATGTTACAAGGACTTTTTTAAGATGCGGGGGAAAAAAGATAAAAATTATGAATAATAAAATGGCAATAGCTACATATGTATCAACAATTACTTTCAATGTAAATGGATTAAATGCTCCAATCAAGACATAGGAGGCCTGAGTGGATAAGAAAACAAAACCCGTATATATGCTGCCTATAAGAGAATCACTTCAGATGGAAAGATACACACAGATGGAAAGTAAAGAGATGGAAAAACTTATTTCATGAAAATGGTAATGAAAAAAACAAACAACAAAAACCTGGGGTAGCAATACTTACACCAGACAAACTAGACTTTAAAACAAAGGCTATAACAAGAGACAATGAAGGACCCAGTAATCCCACTTCTGGGTATTTATCTGAAGAAACCAAAAACACTGCTTTGAGGGGACCTGTGCATCTATGTGTTCATTGCAGCATTGTTTACAATGGCCAAGATGTGGAGGCAGCCTGGGTGTCTGTTGATGGAGGAATGGATAAAGAGGAGGTGGTGCATATATACAGTGGAATATTGCTCAGTCATGGAAGGGAATGGGTTCTTGCCATCTGTGGCACCTTGGATGGACCTGGAGGGTATTGTGCTGATGGAGTATGTCAGACAGTGAAAGACAGATGCAATGAGATTTTCGCTTATATGTGGAATCTAAAGAACAAAATAACAAACAAAACAAACAAACTCATAGATACAGAGAACATTTTGGTGGTTGCCAGATGGAGGGGTGTTGGGGGATGGGTGAAAAAAGCGGCAGGGATTAAGAAGTACAAATTGGCTGTTACAAGGTAGTCATGGGGATGTAGGGTATAGCATAAGGGATATAGTCACAAAAGAAAAAGAAGGAGGTGCTAAATGCACTATTTCTGGTGTTAGGGAAATGAAGTTGCCACAAGAGGCTCATTTGTCAAATCACAGAAGCTCAAACCAAGTGTTGGTGGAACAGGGGCCTGTGCACTGCCTGTGGATTTCCTGAGCGTGTCACTCTCTGGCTGGTCACTCTAGATGTGGTCCCCAGCCCACAGCCTTCTCCTCACCAGACATGCCAGCACCCTGCAGTGAAGTACAGGATGTCAGGCTGAGCCGTTTTAACAGCCAGCATCAAACAATGCGAGTGTCACCTGGAAAGTGGTGCCCCAGCCAACTCTCCAATGCATCCTCAGGCCATTGGGAGGACAGGACCTGAGGGCCAAACGGGAGTCGCTTGGCACCCACCAAGGGGAGGAGGCCTGCCTGCAGGAGAAGCTGGGAGCCGAGTGAGCGGGAAGGGTTCTGGCAAAACCAGCCAAATAGACAGTAGACTGACAGAATCCAAGAGGACATTTCCCCAGGTCAGGCTGCAAGGAGCTTTGACTACTGGTGCAGCCAAAGACACATGGGGGACAAGTAGACTAGAAACCAAAATCAGGGGCTTGTCCTGCGATGTTGAAACACAGAGGTTGGTGGAATAGACATGAGAATGTCCAGGGGTCCCTGAAGGATGGTTTTTCTCGTGGACATTTAATGATCTGTGAGACATCTTAGGAGTGTTTGAATTTACCCTCATCTCAAGCATAGACCTACTCCTTGAATCTGTTCTAGAATTTAGATCATGGGTCTGAAGGAGCTCATAGAAAAGATTTGAAATTAGAAAAATGGAAGAGTGTGTGTGTGTGTGTGTGTGTGTGTGTGTGTGTGTGTGTGTGCTTATTGGGAGGCAGTTTATAAGCTGGCTCGGCCACTGTCCCTTAGCAGATTGTGCTAAGCAGACTCACTTAGATGATCTTGCTTGAAACTTGACATCTTCCTTTCCACCTAATTAGTGTTTTATTGACACCTGCTTTATGTGTTTACCTCACACATGTCTGCAAGCCTGCCTTTTGTGGCCTTAATAGTCCTGTTACCATCCCTGCAGCTTGGACTCTGTGTGTCTTCAGCCCTCTGGCAGTGCTTGCTGTGAACTTTAGGGGTGGCTGGGGTAACTGGGGCCATGCGTAAGAAAGCAGAGCGTCTCCTGAGGTGGGGGGGCATCATTGTATTATATGAAAGGAACTCCGGGATATCAGACAACCCCACATTGAAACAGAAGAATAATAACATTCCAAAGTCAGAGTTACATGATCCCCTGTCAGGGAGGACGGTTGGAAATCAGTGGTACCTTGTCACCGAGGTGTGGACTCTGGTGTGTTCCCACGGTCCCTAATCTTTGGTTCCATGACAGAAAGTTATTATCACATCACTAAGTGCTGTCAGACCAGGGACCAACGTACTCAGTGCTTTCACCTCGGTAGCAGGGCCCCAGGCGGTGGAACCCTCGCTTTGGCCTCTCCATGTCTGATTTGGACACAAATAAGTTTGAGCTGGAGCTTGTGTTGGCTCCAGACCAGGGATCCCAGGGTCAAGGGGCCTTCAAGGCCATGGGCCACCATTGTGAGATTCCTGCGGGCTCACTACAGCTGATGAGATTAACGTCATTCACTTGAGCCTGTGATGAACCGAGGCTAAAAGGAAAACCATGCCAAGAATAACACAGGGGGAAGATTCTGTTTAACTACAAGAAGGCTAATGCCTTTATTTTTCCAGAACGTAGAATAGGAAAAGGGGTCGCAAAAGCCTAACGTGGTCCAATTGCTCCTAGAAAATGTGCCCGTAGTGTAGAGATTGGAGCTGTGGAGAGTGCCCTGGCCTGAGCTCCAGGTCCCAGCCAAGTCATGGCTTTGGACAATAGGCGGAGTTGGGCCAGCGGACCTCCAGGGCGCCATCTAACATCTGGCGATTCTGTGACCTCAAACTAGTCACTAGATGACTAGAAAGCCTCATTCCAATGGGCTTGCCAAGTATTGCCCTTGTTTTCCACCTTTCATCACTGGATCTCAGTGGACGTGGCGGGGCCATGGCCTAGAGAGTGATGACTTGGCAGGAGGCATCTCTGAACCAACAGGCACCTAGGGTCTGATGGGTGAGCTCTCCTAGCAATAGGATCCAGGCCCTCACCTCCAAGGAGAAGAGAGAGCAAGGAAGAAAGGCAACTCACATTATGGAGTCCCAGCCAAAGGACACCACGTCTAGTGCTCTGGCTCCATGGCCACCTCGTTTCATGCACTGAGCAGGAATTGTGTAACCTGTGGTGGGCACTGGGCACTGGGGATTTGGCGAAGAGCGAGACAGCTCGGCCCCTGCCCTCATGGAGCGTGCATCCTATGGGGCAAGAAAGGATGAAACAGTTTGGGATCAGAGACGCGCAAATCAAGACCATAGTAAGATACCATTTTATACCCATACGACTAGAAAATAATTTTTAAGTTTGTCCATGCCGGGTGCTGGGGAAGAGGAGTCGCAGGAGGCCTGACACACTGCAGCCACTTTGGAAACCACTTGGGCAGCATTTCCTAAAACTCACACCCGTTAAAACTCATCCAATCACCCTCCTGGGTCAATGCGCACGAGAAATACAGGCACGTGTACACCAGGGGCATTTACAAGAATATTCACGGCCACAATGTCCATAGAAGAAACCTGACAACAATCCACCAGCAGGAGACTGACTGAATAAACAACGGTCTAGTCAAGACAACGGGAGAGTATACAGAAACGTAATGTCAAGTAAAACAACCATCACAAACACCAAGTCCCAAAATGCTGTCTGTAACGTTGTAACATACACCCTTTTCATCAAGGTTTTAGGAAGACATAGAGCTGCTATAAACTCTATAAACAGGCAAGCAGGGAGTCATGACCATGGAATGCAGGTGGAAGTCACCTTGACGGGGAGAGGCTGAGGGGAGGAAGAACCCCCAGGTTAGACCCAGGTTTGTGTGGAGGCCCTAGCTCCCATGCCTCCGGTCTCAGCATTGTTTTGTGTATTATTGTTTAATGACTTTGTCCCAATTGCCGAGTCTCCCAATCCACAGTCTACCACCACTCTGAAAACAGCCCTCCCTTCCCTCACAAAGGATATGTGTCTGTGATTGACCAAATCTTCAAAACACCTTAACCTTTAGGAAACACATTGTTATTAACCGCACTACAGGACTACAGGCACGACTTGCTGCCCCTCCGCAGCCAAAATCAAATTTGAATGAAGACTTCTTTGTCTTAAAGAGAGCGGTGACATTGTGCTCCTCGGAGTAATGGCAGCAAAGCACAACACATCTGAGTCCCGTGACTCCACAGTGACTCGAGAGGCAAATGAAGGCATCAGAATGGGGAGGTTTCACGTTTCAAGAAGAAAACGTGTCTCACTTAGATCTTTCCAGTCAGGTCACAGTGACTGGCTCCTTTGACTAACATGAAACTTAGTTAGCACCACTCAACTTTATGAAACTCCAGCCTGGACCTCTGGGGAAGGACAGAGGCAGCGAAGACCACAGTTTTCCTCCTTCGCGTGTATTAAAATGGGAGGCATTGTGCCCAGAGGGGGGTCCATTCAGCTGAGCTGAACTGAGCAAACACCGGTGGTTCCAAATGCACATGCACAAGCTGGGCACAGCTCAAGATGTGGGTTCCAGTCCTGGCTCCAGCTAAAGAGGCCAACTGACCTCGGGCAGTGGCTTCCGTTCCGAGCCTCAGCTTGAGCCTATATGTCAGGAGGCAGCCAACTCTGGCCCACGGGCCAAGTTTTGTTAGAACATGGCAGCACCTGTGTGGTCTGTGGTTGCTTTTGTGCCATAACCTCAGAGTTGAGTAGGTGCAGCACAGTCTATGTGGCCCACAAAGACTAGCAAGTTCACTCTCTGGCCTTTTCCCAGGAAAAGTCTGCCAACTCTTCATCTGAGGGACTTGGCTGGGTCATTATTTCCCAAAGTGGGAGCGCTAACCTCAGGGGGTACACTGACAAACAGGGAGAGTAATAGTCCTTTCTACATGGACTTAACATAAGGATTAAACATATATAAGGATTTAGACCAGGGTACATAGTAAAAATTAGCTTTATTTCTATGTCTATTACTATTATTGTATAATCATTTGGATATAGGAAAAACTATATTTATTTATATTCACATTTTAATCTAAAAGAAATTAAGCTTGGCTAATATCTACTATATTAGTACTTATATTCATAGATAAACTTTATAAGTTAATTTTTCATCATTTGCTACTACTAATTTCTAACAGTTTATTGAATATTTACTATGTGTCAGTGAATGTTCTGAGAGCATTACAGAAATTAACTCATTTTATTATAACAACTTATAACAGGAAGGTGCTATTAGCCCCATTTTACAGATGAGGAAACTGAGGCCCAGAGAGGTTATGTAACTTGCTGTGAAATTCACACAGCTAATGAGTGGCAGATCTGAGTTTGAAGTAAAGGGGACCGACCGCCTTCTGAGTCCCTGTGCTATGCGTCCTCTCACATACATACATACATAGACTATGTATGTTCAAAGCCTTTCTTTTTAAAAAATGGGGGTATATGGTCAGTTAAGGGAGGGTGGTCTCAAAGATGCTGCCTAGGACCGGCATTCTGCATTTGCCTCATGCCTGGGGAGTCATTCGTTTCTATGGGACTTTGGATTGGTGAAGACTGACAGCTCCTCCCAGCTCCTGACATGTTCTTTGCCCCCACAGCCCACCCTGAGAGAGCTGCCCTGCTGTTCGTGTCCAGTGTCTGCATCGGTCTGGCACTCACGTTGTGCGCCTTGGTCGTCAGAGGGTCCTGCACCAAAGACTTCCGGGAGCTGCAGCTGGCAAGAGAGCACCTGGTGCCAGGAAGTGACAAGGCCGAGCAGGACAGCGAGAATGAAGAGGGGGAGGAGGACTCTTCTAGCTCTGATTTTCCGGGGGAGCTGTCGGGGTTCTGCAGGACTTCATATCCCATCTACAGTTCCATAGAGGCTGCAGAGCTGGCAGAACGGATTGAGCGCAGGGAGCAAATCATCCAGGAAATATGGATGAACAGTGGTTTGGACACTTCACTCCCACGAAACGTGGGCCAGTTCTACTGAAAAGCAGATGCATCTTGATGTGATTACATTTTCTGAAGAGAAAAGGAAAGGATCCCAAGTGCCCCTCTGGTTCTGTTTCACTCGTACCTTCTATGAAGGAGAATTTTTCACGTCATCTGATACTGGTGAAGCCAGAAAGCTATTAAAGGGACATTTCAAACCGTTTACAGCACATGTCAAAATAAATTAGGAGGGAAGAAGGGTTTGTTTTCTATATTTATTTAAATTCATGTCTGTAAATTAACATAATTACAATTCACATTTATTGAGCGCTTATAATGCCAGGCACTGTTCTAGTCTCACTGCTTTTCACGTATTTAATCCTCACAACATCCCCATTTCATACATGAGTAAACAGAAAATCCCTATAGATCCATTAAAGAAAAACACACACATATATATATATATATATATATATATATATATATATATATATATATATATATGGCACAGCAAGCATGAGTTTATCCACTATGTGTTCACTGGTGGTGGATTTTAATCACTAACATTATTTGATTAGAGCAGGTTCAGCAAAATTTTTCTTAAAGGGCAAGATAAATATTTTAGGCATTATGGTTCATGCCACGGCTCCTCAACTCTGCCATTGTAGTTCAGAAGCAGCCATGGCTAATATATAATGAATGAACTATGTTCCAATAAAATTTTATTTATAGACACTGAAACTTGAATTTAATTTCATTTTCACATGTCACATATTCTTCTTCTTTGCTTTTTATCAATTACTTAAAAACGTCAAAAATTTTCTTAGTTCACTGCTGTACACAAAAAGGCAACAGGCGTTTACCTGAGTTTTTAAATAAAGTACGGTCCACAAAGCCTAAAATATTTGCTCTTGCCCTTTACAGAAAAATGTTGCCACCTCCTGGTGTAAAGTTTAAAACCACAGAGCTTCTAGTAGTAAATGCTGATCAACCAGATGACCCAGCAGCCCTGTGGGCCAGGATCAAGTGTAGTTACCCTTTAAGTGGCTGCAGAAAAATGGGCCCTACCGTATGGGGGGCAGGGCAGGTGAAGGACCAAAAGAAAAAGGAGTTAAGGGAACATGATGATGGGTTGGTTCCTTTAGAAGGCTCCCCCTGGTAGACAGGAGGCTTATAGCTATGGAGCAGAAAGAAATTTTTTTCTCTTTCTTCTCCCAGTGGGCTTAGAGTATAAAAACAGTGCTTTATAGCTTTCTCACATGCCCACTCCAAAGGCGCTCTCCCTGCCTTATCTTACTTTATCATCACATCAGCCCTGCAAATCGGTGTATGCAGATGAGGAAGTGAAGGCTGACAGGGTAAGTATTGGGGCCCAAGTCACACAACAGAAAGTGCTGGAGCTGACTTACTGTGAGGCGATCAGGAAATACTAGCTTTTCCTCAGGAGCCTGAGCAATGAATGACACATACGGGAGAAGGTGTTTCTTTTTCAGTTCTCCAGGTCCAGAGGGTGAAAGGTCCATTCAAGGAATGCAGAGAAGGGTGGTTGTGGAGAGAGAGGCCTGTCTTTCATCAACCAGACCCGCTGCCCAGATTAGGGAGGAGTCTGCTATTTTGATTGTTTTAGTTCAGTTTGTCTTAGTTCATTCGAGCTGCTATAACAAAAGTACCATAGTCCTGGTGGCATATAAACAACAGAAACTTATTTCTCACAGTTCTGGAGGCTGGAAAGTCCAAGATCAATGTGCTAGTAAATTCAGAGTCTGGTGAGGGCTGGTGTCCTTGTTCATAGACAGCCACGTTCTCTCTATGTCCTCACTTGGCAGAAGGGGCAGCAAGGTCTGTGGGGTCTCTTTGATAAAGGCACTAATCCGTCATGAGGGCTCCACCTTTGCGATCTATTCACCTCCCAAAGGCTCCACCTCCTAGAAACATCACCTTGGGGGTTAGGAATTAACACATGAGTTTTGGGAGGATACAAACATTTAGTCTATAGCAAAGATGAAATTCACATAAAGTAAAATTGGCCATTTTAAAGTGCACAATTCAGTCGCATTTAGTACATTCACAATGGCTTGCAACCACCACCTCTATCTACTTCCAAAACATTTTCAGCACCTGAAAATTACCCCCCACCCATACCTATAAAGCAGTCACTCCCCATTCCTCCAACTCCTGGCAACTAATAATCTGCTTTCTGTACGGATTGACCTGTTCTGAATAGTTCGTATAAATGAAATCACACAATATGTAGTTTTAGTGACTGGTTTCTTTCACTTAGCGTAATGTCTTCAAGGTTCGTAGCATGTATCAGTACTTCATTCTTTTCTATGGAGGAATAAGAATCCACTGCATGGACCTACCACATTCAGTGCATTCATTCATCTCCTGGTGGGCTTCTGGGCTGTTTCCACTTTTGGCTATTGTGGTGGTGCTGCTGTAAACATTCGTGGGTGATATTTTAACAGCAGCAAAACGTCACATGAAATGGTAACCACACACAGGATTGATGAGAAATCCCCTGATTTCCATTCAACAGAGAGAAGGGGAGTGAAGGGGAGTCAGAGTGATAACGCCTCTTTTCCCTCCTGCTTCTGGAAATTCAAAATGAGCTTCATTATCCTGGCCCGAGAAAGTGATAGGTAGGGACTGACCAAGAGAGGTGTCACCCGGACAGGTTTGGGCAGAGGCTGAAAGTCCTCAGGACTTCCAGGTACCTGAGTCCTTCAGACATAATGTAGGGGATTGGGAGAAGTTGATGGGGTTGTGATGACGTGCTTTAAATCTGTCATTAGAGATGAGTCTCTTCTAGGTCCCAGCAAAGAATGAAGTGAACATATAGCTCCATTGCCGCACTTCTTCCTGAGGATTTCGTTCTAGTCAAACAGAATCCTTGCCCTTTCATTTCCCTGAGCCCAGTAAGGAGCACGTTGGTATATTGTCCCAGCTCTCCGAGCAGCCTCTCCCCGTTGTCTCTAGTCCCAGTTCTCAAGAAACACATTTTTTCTGGCTCCATAATACCAATATGACTGTCTTCTTGGGATGGGATTGAAGAGAACGTGGCCCCTGAAGGTTTTCACTTTACCAGCCGGAGAAAGAGCAGGGCCCACACTGACCTCAGTCACAAAGTTTTTGTTGAATTCCACAATAGGTTTTCCTTCATCTGAGTCTCCCCCTGACCCCCCAACACCACCACCCCCACATGCACATCCCTCCCAGGACCCCTGAGGAGGCAGCTGCAGGACAGGCCTGCCAAGGCAAGGATCCGTCTTTGGCCTGTGCAAATGCAGTGAGTTGTTTATTTGCATTTTCTGAGCCCCAAAGAAGAATGCCACGTTCTTCTCATGGACAGCCTGAGGGGTCCTGCTGAGAATGTGTTTGGATGGGCACCAAGCCCAGGAGGAAAAGGACCAAACCAGATTTGGATGGGGGCTGCCATTGCAGTGCCGTGGTTGGAGAAAGCTCCCGGGTGCAAGTCCATCCAGGGAGCACAGGGCACACATGTCTGCTGCCTCTTGGCTGTGTGTGTATCTCTGGGCAGCAGGCACCCTGCTGTTTCCAAACTGTGGGGTCCTGGAAGTCCTGTGAAAAGAGGCCAGCCCTTGGTGGGAGGTTTGCATGTGTCACTATGTCAGTTACTTGCTGCAAACACTGACTTTCAAGATGTGACCACCTGCTGCAAAATTCAGCCCTTCTGGATTCACCCAGCTTGTCAGGGCTGCTGGAGCTTCAGGGAAAAGCAGCACACACCCAGGGACCAAGCAAGTGCTGGGAAGCCATGAGCAGTCCCACAAGGGACTGTGCCTGACGCTGTGCCCCCTCAGTCCCTGTACCAGGCCCGGCACCTACAACAGCTGCTGTGAACGGCCCACACCTGACTCTTCTACACCGTTGACCCCTCACCGTTAGTATCTTAGTCCACGCAGGTTGTTATAACAAGAGAGCCGTAGGCTGCGTGACCCATAATCAGTAGAAATGTATTTCTCACAGTTCTGACGGCTGGACATTCATGCTCAGGATGCCAGTGTGGTCGGGTAAGAGCCTTCTTCCTGGCACAGAGCTGGCACCTTCCTGCTGTGTCCTCACATGGTGAAAGGGGCGAGAGACCTCCGTGGGGTCTCCTGGATAAGGGCGCTAATCCCGTTCACAGGTCCCACCCTCATGATCAGATCACCTCCAACGGCCTAACCCCATCACTTTGGGGGTTAAGATTCAACGCATGCATTTGGTGAGGGACACAAACATTCAGACCATAGCAATTGTCTTACAAGCACAAGTCTTTCCTTATCCATGGTTTCGTTTTCTAGGCTTTCATTTACCCACAGTCAGCCGTGGTCCAAAAATATTAAATGGAAAATTCCAGAAATAAACAATTCATAAGCTCAAAATTGTGTGTTTTGAGCAGTTGATGAAATCTTGTGCCTTCCTGCTTCATCCCATCCCTACAGCGTCTCCACATTGTAGACGATCCCCACCCATTAGTCACTTAGTAGCCGCCTCGGGTTAGCAGATCAACTGTGGCCAGATCACAGTACTTGTGTTCAGGTCACCCTTGTTTTACTGACTAATGGCCCCAAAGCACAAGAGGAGTGATGCTGGCAATTCAGATGTGCCAAAGAGAAGCCGTAAAGTGCTTCCTTTAAGTGAAAGTATATGTGCATACACATAGGAAAAAACACAGCATGTGTAGAGTTCAGTACTATTCGCAGTTTCAGGCATCCATTCGGGGTTTCGGAACGTATCCCCCGGGGTTGGGAGTGGGGGCAGTTCCATATTTCCACTGAAAGCACTCCTTCAATAAATCACTGGTGCAAGAATCTCCATCTTAGGAAATTGACCTAAGACATCCGGTGTGAGGGCTCCGTGGACCTGGGGGCATGTCTGTGCTGGTCCCGGATGGCCCACACTGTTGACACAATGTCACCTATAGCCTCAGTGGGAGTCAGACTCGAAGGAACACCAGGGTCCCTCCCCACTACCAAGTGGTGTCAGGGAAGAGTCAGCCGTTCGCACACCTGGTGTGTGGCGAGTCTTGGAAAGGGGTGGCTGCAAAAGGCCCCTTTCAATCTGCCCTTGACTTTCTCCATGGGTCCCTGAACACCAGTTCTGCTCCCAGTTACCTGGGGAACCAAGCCTGATGGGGAGTGTTCCCCGGCAGGGAATTGAGCGGATTAAGTGCTCTCATCTTCCACTTTCCCCAGCTGGTCCTGCTCCTGCTGGCCCACATTGTCTAGTGAGGACCCCCTGAAAAGTACCACTGCCCTGAAGCTTTCACTCCCCTCTCTGCTGCCACCCCAGGCCCTGGAAGGCTGATACCAGACTGGACATGACTCTGCCCCAGTGTTGACCTCAGGGTTCCCCTCCAGCTGTGTTGCCTTCTTGTCTCCAGCATTTGCTTCAACTTGGTCCTAGCTTGGTCTCAAGGTGATTTATCTGTGCCTCAGTTTCCCACCTATAAAATGGACATAATAATAGCACCTGATTTATCTGTGCCTCAGTTTCCTCACCTCTAAAATGGACATAATAATAGCACCTCTTTCCTAGTGGTGTTGAAAGTGGCCGTGCTTCACACCTAATAAGAACATTAATGTCAGCTTTCATCTTTAATTATTTCTTCCTCTTGCACAGCAGCATCCAACAGGGCCGAGGCTGAGCCATTTATGCTGCGCTCAGGGCATCTGACAGAATTCAGGGGCAAAATAAAAACAAGCTGTCGAGAGAGAACAAGGCAGCCCCCTTCCACCCTGCTATGGAGAGGAGTCTGTAGAAGAGAAATGACTTTGAAAAGCTCAGAGGAAAGTGTCAAGGCCTGACCTTTTCTGGATTCTTCAGCGGAGGCCATTGTGGAGTCTCCCACACACAGACTTAAAAGGTCATGCCCAGCTTTGGCAGGGGAGTTATAAACCCGGAACTATGGTCATTTGGTTTTAAGAAGTCCATTGTAAGCCTGGCCACCAATGCAGAGTTGGCCAAACTCCATCCCAAGACTGGACTGTAGCCTCGGAGATTAAATCCTAAATAAATACTCCAACCAAACGCTCTGTTGACCGGAAGCCATACAGGTCTATAGCTGGAAATAAGGCAAGAAAGAGCCATGATAACCATCAACCACATCAGGGAGAATTCAGGAAGCCAGCTCATAACCCATTGCCACCACAGCCTCAGGAATTTCACTCAGACAGGCACCTCCCCTGCGGATGCAGCCCGAGGCTCCCTGGAGAATGAAGGAGACGGTACTTAGTCACAGATGGTGACAATCCAGGGCTGTGCTGTCCAGTGCAGAGCTACCAGCCACATGTGCTTATCTAAATTTCAATCCATTACAGCTGACTCTTGAACAACATGGGTTTGAACTTCGAGGGCCCACTTATGTACAAATTATTTTCAATAAACATTGTAAAGGTATTTTCCTTATGATTTTCTTAATAACATTTTCTTTCGCTTACTTTATGGTAAGAATCTAGTATATAATACCTCTACCATACAAAACATGCATTAATTGACTATTTATGTTTATCGGTTAGGCTTCCGGTCAACAGTAGGCTATCAGTAGTTAAATTTGGAGGGAGTCAAAAGTTACGTGAAAATTTTAGACTGTGTGGGAGGTTGGAAGTTGGTGCCCCTATCCCCTTTGTTGTTCAAGGATCAGCTGTAATAAAATCTAGAAGTCAGTGGCTCAGGCACGCCAGTCACATTTCAAGTGCTTAGCAGCCACGTGGCCAGCGGCTACTCTCTTGGACAGTGCGGAGAGGTGTGCTGGCCAACGCTGAGCTAGAGTATTCATTCAGACACGAAGATGCGAGCTCAACTCACTGAAATGAAATGGAGTGTTATTTCCCTGGGACTCACCAGCCAAGAGTGCAGTCAGATCAAAATTCCAGGCCAGACATGTGGGACCCAGGGACCACCTACTCCCACCTCCGCTCACCTTCCTGGGGAGGTCCCTATGTGTCCCTCGTCTCCAAGTCCAGAGGCCTCCATCCTCAGGGTGCCTTGGTGCACAGACCCAGGGCCACAGCTGCAGCCTAACCTTCATGATGAGACTCGCCTGGTCAGCCCACCCACCCACAGTCATGGGCAGGTTGCAATAATTGCTCCTGATTTTAAGGTTGCTGAGTACTATCCAGTTAGTCATGAAATCTTGGAAATTCCAAATTACGGCTTCATTCTGTGGGAGAAATTAAAAACCTCTGCTCCTAGAAAGCATGACTCATATGGGTGCTTTAAGATGCAATTAATATCACCAATGCAAACATATGTCAAGGGCCCAACAAATTATTTCTAGCAGAGCCGTCTTTGAAAGCTTCCCAGTCTTTGCTTGAAGATTGCTCACAGCCTAATTGCATTTCTTTTGGATTGGTCCAACAGAAAATTCAACTGGGAATTTATCTCGAGGTGAAAATGCCGCCTTCCTGCTTTTAAGCAAACTGCCTGTCCTATCGCGAGCTTGAACCGCAGGACTCGACAGAACAAAGAGAGGAAAGCTGGTCACTTCCGACTGGGGCCACATATTTCCCAGGACTTTCTCTGTTCCAACGCATGACTCCGTGGATGGAGTCCTTTCAAGAAAAGAAAAATAGACCTTGTCATATCCTATTGTTTCAAAGACAAAATCCCGCCTGGGAAAGATTAAGGCGAGAGGAAGGGCCTCGTGTTCAGATGACTAAACATCAATCTGACCTGGAAAATGCTTGATTAATTTCTGAGGAAGGGAGGGAACTACAGTTCGAGGCATGTGTAAAATCATGACATTACCTCACAAAAGGATAAGAGGGAAAATGTTCCCAACTCCTAACAATGAATTAGCAAGAGGCTGTGTTACTAATCTCTGAAGAATTTGCAAACCCAGGAGTTGCCGCCCACCTCCGAGCTACCGCACTTCCTTCCTTAGAACCTGACCTCTGATTGCAAGCTGCCGGACACTGGGAGAGCGAGGTGTGAGCTGTCAGCGGAGGGGGAATCACGGGCGCCTCCAGCAGAGGTTTCTGTTAAACGAGTCTCACCTAAGTCTCTGGGTTGATGCACGTGGAAAACTTCTTCATGAAGATGTCTTGGGAAGAATCCCAGCTTTCTCTGGGGGGGGGGGGGGGGGGAAGATGCACTGTATTGTATTTTTAAATGAGGTAGAAAAATGTTATAAGTCATATTCTTAAATAAAAAGTGAAAATTGTAAACTAATACATGGATTTACAATACCGTTTATGTAAAAGAAGACTCAGCATAAAACTATATGTTTCTATGTGTCTGTAGAGTTTATGGGTCTGCCCCTAACATTTGCAGGGTCGGAGAGAAATGGAGTCTCTCACATACCATGTAGCCAAATATTAAAATGCTAGACATCAAGCCAAAAAAAAAGTTACATTAAAAATGTTCTCTCTCTTACCTTGACAAATACACCTTTATAATGACCTTAAAGAGCAGGTTCAAATTTAGAATTCTCAAGCTCTTCAGGGTTGGATGCTGAGATGTGGCTGCATGGGGAGAAATGGAGGGGGGTCGGTCTCAGCCTCTGGCCCCAGGCCCACCTTTCTCTTCCCATTGCCCATAGCCCCCTTTTTTTGTCACATGTAAAATTTAATTAGAAAATTCACATCACAAACGTACATATATTTTGTTGCAAGCGCATGAGAACATTATCAAAAATTAAAGATGTGAAGGGCCTCACATATATACATGTGGAGTGTGTCCATGCTCAGTCCCACCCACACCCCGAAATACCTACCACTGCTTTGACCCAGCGTGGGACTGGGGACGTGCACACTTGCATGGAGGACACATGCTGGGAGATGGCCGTGCTAGTCCTGGGAGCAGTGTTGTGTCCTGGACATCTGAGTAATTGCCTTCCCTGTACCTCATCAAGATGATTTTTTAAATCTTTGTCTTCATGAACCTATCAGCTTATACTTTCTCCAAAGAGAAAAGGGGGGTGGGGGTAGGTGGAACAGAAGCAAAATCCCACGCGGGCTCAGTAGGGTACTACAGTTGAAGCTCCTCAAAGACTGTTCCTAAAGGAGTTGAAATTCCACCACCATCACTCATTGGCTGTGGACCTCGGGCAATTTCCTAACCTCACTGGCCCTCAGTCTCCCCATCTGTAAAATGGAGACCATGACTATACATACTGCTTAGGGTCACTGGGAAGCATCAGTAAAGAGGAGCTGCTGAAATTCAACTTGAAACAGAGAAGGAAAGTGGGTCTTCAAAGAAGCACAACGTTAAGGGTGAGATGAAAGACAGAAGGACTAGAAAATTAATGAGACGTTTTTAAACAAGGAGCTTTCTCGCCAATAGAAAGATCAGAGGGATTTCTGCGCTGAGAAGTTTTAAAGATTCTTTTTTCTTGAAGCTTTGCTGGACACCTATCCATGTTAGCCCATCTGTGGTTTCTCCTGGGAATCTCCCATTCTTTGCGGCCACATGAATTCCTACCAGTCTCTGAGGTGCATCTCAGACACTGCTTCTCCATAAACCTTTCCCGATTCCCCTGCCTGGGATATGACACTCCCCTCCTTTGAATTCTGACATTATTTCCTATCTACCTCTCTCACGGTATTAGCCAGCCACCGAGCTGGGCTCTACAAATTCAAAGAATAAGACACATTCCCTGCCCTCAAGATGTTCACAAGCAAGCAAGTGACGACAGACAAGGGCAATGTAGAGCTTGAAACTCACATAGTGGAAAAGTAATAGCAACAATCCATATGGGTAACCTTTCCTGGGCACTGACTCTGAGCCGGGCACTGCACACGGCATTACGTGACGTCACTCGCCAATGATGACATCGGGTCTGGGCTTTTCTTTGTGGAATGTTTAACTTACTAATCCAATCTCTTTACTTGTTATAGTTCTATTCATTTTTTTTAAGTCAATTTCAGTAGTTTGTATCTTTCTAGGACTTTTTTCATTTCATCTGTTATCTAATTTGTTAGCACACAGTTGTCCATTGTATTTCCTTATAATTCCCTTTTTTCTTTCTTTAAGATCAGTACTGATGTCCCCTTTTATTTCTGACTCCAGTAATTTGAGTCTTCCCCCGCCTCTCTCTCTCTCTCTCTCTCTCTCTCTCTCTCATCGATCTAGCTAAAAGTGTCAATTTCATTGATTTTTTTCAAAAGAACAACTTTTGGTTTTATTCATTTTTCTATTGTTTTTCTATTCTCTGTTTCATTTATTTCCTTGTTAATCTTTATTATTTCCCCTTTTCTGTTGCTTTGGGATTTAGTTTTCTCTTCTTTTCCTAGATTCCTAAGGTGAAAGGTTAGATTATTTTATTCAAGATAGTCTTTTAAAATATAGGCCTTTATAACTATAAATTTCCCTCTAAGCACTACCTTAGCAGCATCTCATAAGTTTGGTATGTTGGTTCTGTTTTCATTCATCTCAAAGTATTTTCTAATTTCCCTTGTGCTTTCCTCTTTGACCCATTGGTTATTTAAAAATTATTATTCAATTTCCACATATTTGTGAATTTCCCAAAATTCTTTCTGTAGTAGATTTCTTATTGAATTCCACTGTAGTCAGAGGATATACTTTGTGTGATTTCAATCCTTGCAAATCTACTGAGACTTGTTTTATGGCATACATATGGTCTATGATGAAGACTATTCCATGTGCACTTGAGAAAATGTGTATTCTGCTGTTTTGGGGTGTGTCTAGTTGCTTTACAGTGTTTTTCAAGTCCTCTGTATCCATATTGTTTTTTGCCTAGTCATTCTATCCATAATTGGAAGAGAAGTGTTGAAGTACCCAACTATTATTGTTGAAATTTGAAGATTATCATCTATTTCTCCCTTTAGTTCTGTCACATTTTGCTTCATGTATTTTGGGTCTCTGTTTTTAGCTGCATATATGTTTATAATTGTTATATCTTCCTGCCCATTTGATCCTTTTATTACTGTAAAATTTCCCTCTTTATCTCTAGTAACAGTTTTTGTCTTAAAGTTTATTTTGTCTGATATCAATAATAGCTCCTGCAGCCCTGCTATGGTTGTAGTTTTCATGATATGTCTTTTGCTTTCAACCTATTTGTGTCTTTGAATATACAGTGTATCTCCTGTAGATAGCATGTAATTAGATCATGGTTTGTTTGGCTTTTTATCCAGTTTGTTTATCTCTGCCTTTTGGTTAAATTGTTTAATCCATTTCCATTTAATCTTATTATTGACATTGTTGGGTTTACAGCTGCCATTTTGCTTTCTATTTTCTGGACTTTTAATGGCTACTTTGTTTTTCCATTCCTTCTTTACCACTTGGTTTTCTCTTAAATGAATATTTTCTAGTGTGAAATTTTCATTTCTTTGATAAACTTAACTATATTTTTTAAGTTTTGTTTTTTGTTTTTGCTTTTGTAGTTTTCCTGCATCTTACATCTTATCAGAATCCACTTCATTCCCAATTCCCTTTTCTGTGCTATTATTGTTATGCATATTATGTCTATATGTTACAAACCCAACTACACATTGTTATAATCATGGCTTTATATACTATTATGTTTTTAAAAAACACTAACAGAAGAAAGAAAAGCACAAATATATTTATTGAGGTTTTTTATATTAACCTTCTTAATTCCCATTTTGTTTCTCTATTTCTTCTTATTGATTCAAGTTACTGTTTCATGTCATTTCCATTCTCCAATGTAGCTTTATTCCCACCCCCTCCTTTGTATTTTTATTGTTAAAATATTACATGTACGTATGTTATAAGCCCAGGCGGTGTCCTATAGGGATGACTATGTCGCGGCCCAGCCTGGCCGGCCTGATCCGCCCTGGGCAGTAGAGGGGAAGCTGGCCTGGGGACAGAGACTGGCAGGGTCCTGGGGGTCCCTAAACACTCCTGCTCAGAGCCCCTCAGAAGGGGGTTCGCCCTCCCCGTTCCCTGCACCTTCCATCCACACTCACCCCAGCTTCTCACCAGTCCTGTGGGCAGACACACAAGGCTACTCACTCTGGGTCAGTTTGGTGGCACAACACCAAGAGTGGAAGAGAGGAAGGGAAAGGAGATAAGGTGCAAGCTTCAGGACAGGTTATGGGAGGGTCTGGGGTTTCTGGAGGCGTGAAGGTGACCATCTTCATCTGATGTTAACTATACCTGGCCACATGAGCTCACATCTGTGATCTCTCAGGAGACGGGCTGATCACAGGGGGGCAGGGAGAAGGTGGGGCTGGAGAGCCTCCAAGGAAACTGTCCAGGAGATACGTACTATCAGCTTGAACTTAATGCTTGGAAGAAGGGGTGGGGGAGAGGAGGCTGAGGACAAACAATGGGCTGGCAGCTGGTGGCAGTTAACTTTCACCTGCTCCAAGCCCAGCACTGGGGAAGGACCCCACAAAAGCAGACTGGGGGACTGCGCCCTGGCTTCACCTCCTGATATCTCCCTCTATTTGTCTCCCCCTGAAGCGTGCACACACATGCACACACACACACATGCACACACACTTCTCCTTGCATGTTTACCACGACACTTCTCCCCAGTACAACAGTTACTTAGTAAGGGCTCGTGTGTCGGGAAGCAGGCCGGCACTACGAATAGTCCCATGAAGAAGGCAAGCACTTTGCAGCTTGCAGTGTAGTGCATGGCCCGTGGTCGTCCACACATGCCTGTGGCTAATTCTGGGGTTGCTCTAAGCTTGTGTTGCCACACACCTCAGCCCTGGTCTCCATGCTCAGCTTCATCAGTCCTGGAGGTGAGAAGTGGTTCCCAGTTAGTTTAGAGCTGCGGTGGGAAATAAGGCGTTATTTCCCGAACCCTCTAAAACCCCTGCACTTGGCCCTTTGTGCAATTCTTGATATAATGCACTATGCAGTTGAATTGACAGAGAAATTGGGTCACCTGCGCTGGGTTGAGCAGAGTTTTGTGAGCACCTCTCGTATCCATGGTAATACCAGCTAGGGTGACCACCCATCCTGGTTTGCTGGGGACCGAGGGGTTTTTTGGCCACATAGGACTATCCGTGCTAAATCCTGGGTGGTAGTGCTGGGCAATCGGATGGGTGATCACCTAAATTTTCACCTCCCTTCTGACTATGCATTGTTGAGTACTGAGGCCTGCAAGATAGAAATCTCACATCGCAGAGACACAGGGTTCTAAATCTCATTTTCCTTAAAACTGTGTCTCTAAGAAATATTATAGCATTTGCTCCCTTTCATTTTATAAGGCATGTTGAAAAATAGCCATTCATTTCTAAATCCCTCTTTTCAGTTGCTTTTAATATTCTTTTAAAAAGAAAGAAAGAGAAAAGGCAATTGGGACTAAAACTTCACAGACTTGGACTAAACCCAAAGGGGAATATTTATTTCAGCAAAATTCATTCAGGGTCTTGAAAGTCAAGTGTGTGAATATAAAATACACCTTTTCAGTCTAAAATAATGCCCTTTTCTGCACTTGGATGGCTGGACTATGAAATGTCAGGTTGACATATTCAGTGCCCCCAGGAATGCGACCCTAAAAAAAAAAAAAAAAGAAGAAGAATGTGCTGGTTCTAGAGACTGCCTGGCTCCTCTCGGGCTGCCAAGTCTGCCCCGGGCTGGTCGGCTGAACTTGGCTTCTGGGAGGGTCCAGTTTGTCCACCTCTCCCGGGTGAGGCTCCCATCTTCTCCCATTGTGCTCTTCCTGCTCACCGGGGGGGTCTGTTTAAATTCTTTTTTTATTAATATATTTTTAATAAATTCTTTTTTCATTAATATTTTTTAAATTAGTTTCAGGTGTACAAAACAACATAATAGTTAGCCATTTACACTCTCACAAAGTGATAACCACCCCCTCCAATCTACTGTCCCTCTGACATCATGTATAACTGTTGCAATGCCATTGACTATATTCCCTGTGCTGTTACTTTACATCCCGTGATCATATATATATATATATATATATATATATATATATATAAAATTGTAGTTGACATTCAATATTATTCTACATCACCTCAGGTGTACAGCACTGTGATCAGGCATCTACACAGTGTATGAAGTGGTCCCCCTGATAAGTCCAGTGCCCATCTGGCATCCTACATAATCTTTACAACATTATACTTCTCATACTGTATGTTTAAATTCACTTTTGCAAGCACAGGCCTCCTTTGTTTCAGCTTCAGCTCCTCACCCTGATTCCAGCGTGAAGGTGTGTCTGGATCTCACACAAGGTGCCTTCGTGGGGGGGGGGGGGATCCATCAGCACCTTCAAATTCGAGCCCTATCAACACCGAGGCAGAGCACAGTGTTCTCCCTCTCACAAAGATTATCCTGCACGAGAGCAGCAGAAACAGGGCTTTCATCCTTTCATTTGCTCAGGTGTTCATTTGTTCCTTCCATCAGAATCATTAGCTGTTTGAAGGACAAAGAACATTGAAGGACATATGCATTCATGCACATACACACATACACACAGAATGCACGTGTCTGTGTCTGTGGGTGTGTATGTGCATGAATGCATGTGTGCACGTGTGTATGTGTACGTGTGTGTGCACCTGTGTGCATGTGTGCATGGCTGTGTCTGTGTGTGTGTGCACGCGTGCATCTCCTTCAAGCCTTAAAACCACACTGTGAAGTGGCCAGAGTTTGTGGTGTTGTTCCATTTTGCAGGTTGGCTTATGTAAGTTTGAACAGAGGGTGGCCAGCGTGGTCAGTAGGGTGGGTGCTGGCTTTAGGTGATCTGGGTTCAAATCCCGTCTATGCCACTTGGTAGCTGCATGACCTTGGGTGGCTTGTTTGGCCCCTTTGTGTCTCCGTTTCCTCTTCTGGAAAGTGGCAATCACAGTAGCACCACGGCAGAGGTTTTTGCAGAGGTAAATGAGATCAGGAGTGCAATGTGCTGTCACGGGGCCCAGACATCAGAGCGCCCCGTACACTTCAAAAGGTACAAAAGAACCTGCAGCGAAAAGATGCCTCCCACTCCCTACCTTCCTGTAGCTTCAACAACAAGTTGTCACTGTGACCAGTTGCTGTGATCTTTCCACAAACATTCTAGGAGTCTGCGAGCATATATATGTATTTATTTCTTTTTTAAATAAATGATTGAGTGCCTACACATAGTTTTGTACTTTGATTTTTCTCCCTCCCTCCTCCCCGTCAGTACACATATCACGAAAACAGAGAAACAGAGGCAGAGGTCCAATTTGGAGACACACAGAATACTATGAGAATCCAAATTGCCTTTTCATAAAAAAATGAAAAACAAGTAACTTTTAGTACAGTTTTCAGTGATTGAGGCGCTCCATTTTCTTTTATCATAATTCTTTAAACATGGGTGTGTGAATGACAGTAGATCTATAGTGAACATAATACTTGATTGACAGGAGCAACCTTGGACTTCTGCTTCTGACCAAAATGGAGGAACAGAGGATGGATTTACCCTCCCACTTGAAACAACTAAAAAAACTGAAATAAATAAATAAATAAAGCAATGTCTTCGGGACACTGGATATCAGGCAAGGAGTCCGTCACCCCCTCTCACCCCTTCTCTCTGCCCTGAGAGTAGGTTAGGGAGGGACAACCCAGGTAGAGCCTGGTGGATAACACGGAGGTGAGCGCCAGGGAGAGACCTAGTGGCTGGAGCACCTGGAACAGAGCGGTGGCGGTGCGACAGCTGGGTGCACAAAGAGAACCCAGAGGGGAGCGGAGGGTCCCCTGGGGAATGCCCTGGGAACGGATCTGCACGTGCTTGTGAGGGAACTACCCCCAAGGCCAGGAAAAAACCACAGAAAGAGCCAGAAGGAACTCCACCCGGAGCGCACAAGGCACGGTAGTTCCACCAGCCAGACTGGACAACCTCGCAGTTCTCAGGGAAGGTGGCAGAGTCCTCAGGGTCTTGCTTTAGCTGTGACGAGCGGTTTGTGCCGCTGAGAAGGTGGAACTCTGACTTTTGGAAACTTTACCACACAAGTGACTGGCAGTTCTGAGTTATCAGTGTGGGTCTGGGTGGTGATGACCTCTCCCCACCCTCTGGGGGGCTGCTCCCCCGTGCTCATCTGGAGCTCCCAAGCTGAGGAGCCCAGGGCCTGACAAGAACTGGCTTCTGGGCCTCGGATTTCACTCGGCCACCATTTTGTCTCGTTGAGAGTCGGCTTGGTCTCCAGCTATTGAAACTCTTTCTCACAATGACAAAATCTTGAGCTAATATGTAACTGTTTGTATCCAAGGAAGTGCTACATTTCCCACAGCTTTATATAAACTTCCTTTTACTGACACAGCCCGGGAACCATCTGGGTTCCCAGGCTGTGAACCTTTCTTTGAAATTCTAAACTTAGCTGCCTTCTTTCTCTCTCGGTTCCCCAAATATGGGCTCTGACCCACACTCTGGGAGGCGAGGTGTCTCTGGACCAATGTGACCTGGATGGGCAGTACCTATGTGGGGGCAGCTGCCAACAAGTGCTGCCCCCTGGAGGCAGCGGTGGGCGGGTGTCCAGGCGCTCCCTCTGCCCCCCTCCCCGCTCTTTCCCCGCCAATGAGACAAGCTGTCCCCTTGAGCACTGGGCGGAGACAGGTAGCCCACCTGAGACTGAACTGCACGCCACACTCCCAGCAGCACTCTCAGGCCCAATCTGTTCTCCAAAATGCTTGTGCCACCCTCATGTTTTAAAATGTAGGTTTTATTATTATTCAGGTGCAGTGACGCCATCAGCTCAGGAGACCACCACCACTGAAAATATAGTTACACCGTTCCAACAGGAGGGGCCCTGCCTTGTCACACAGGACGGCGCAGGGAAGCACCAAGGTTGGTCAGGAGGCTGGGGGACAAAATGTGGGCAAGAGCCTTTACTGTGGCTTCCCAGGAAGGGATGGTTAAGGCAGGATAAGCAGGCCTGGGGTGGGCTAGTCTGAATCATTTCAGCAGGCTCTGGGGTACATGACTGTCCCTAGTTGCCTGGTACCTGGCCCTGCGGTGGCCAGGGCAGGGAGTTAAGTGGTCTTGAGTATGGGAGGCCTGTGAGAGCACAACAAAGGTGTTGGGGTGGGTTCAGGTTTGACTGATTTGCATATAGAAGATGTGCTCCCAGGTGGATTGTTTGCCATCTCTGGGAATCAGGTAACACTGGGAGGGGCAGTCCCTCCAGAGTCAGCGAGGCCCAGATGTCAAAGCCTCAGAACCACACGGAGGTGCCATCTCAATTTTGACCAGGACAGATTTGATTCCAGTAGTTGGACTCCTGAAATCGTCAGCCAGCTCTGGACCAGGGTGGCCCTTTTCCTTTCATTGGTCTGGCAATGACATAATCCTGCATTTTACACACTTGATGTTTCTGGACCTCATTTGTTGAATTAATGGCTAAGGTTTTTTATATTACCACTGCTATTCACTTGTCTTGCTTCAGACAAGTTATCTCAATGAATCCTCTCAACAACCCTAAGGGTAGGTATGGCAGGTACAGGTAGTTATCTATCTGTAGTCTACTCTCCCTTTCCTCCTTAACAGCAGAATTCCAATTTTGCTCAAGGTAACAGTGTACGTGGCTAAAATACTGACCATCCCAGAGCCCTTTATCGCTCTGACTGACAATACAACCAGTTCTGGCCAATGAGGCATAAAAGAAAGCTGCTGGGTGAGGTTGAGGGAACTCCTTCAGAAGGGGACAAACACCAGTGACATCCCCATTGTGGCCTCTTGCCTTTTGCCTGTCCGTCCCCCTGCCTGACACACAGCTGGGGCACTCAGAGGGTACCATTGCCACCTTCCAACCATGAAGAAGGAAGCTTCAGGCCATGGGTCTTGGCAGCCTGGGTCTTTGATGGCATCCTCAGCTGTACCAACCCTGAGCTGCCGGCCTCCAGCTTCCTGTGACATGAGGAACATGTAGCCCCTACTTGGTTAAGTTACTGTGGTCGCTGTCTCAGCCAAATGCAGCCCTAATGGGTGAAATAGGCAGCGTTATTATCCCCATTGTATAGAGGAAGACACTGGAGTCTAAAAGGTCAAGTAATTACTGAAGGTCTTCTATCTCTTCAATGACAGAGCCTATTATGGACTGAACTGTGTCACCCCAAATTCATGTTGAAGCTCTAACCCCCACTACCTTAGGTGACTGTATTTGGAGTTGGGCCTTTAAAAAGGGAATTCAGGTTAAATGAGATCATAGGGTGGGGGCTGCCCTCACCTGGTGCTTGGCAAGTGTGGAAACCTCTCTCTTCTCCCCCAAGGGAATCTGTGGGTCTTTGTTTCCTCCGTAACAGCTCCCACATTTGAGAACGACTTGGCTTCCTCGTCTCACCTTAGCTCTCAACCTCATCTTCCGTACTCAACCTCCTCAAAGAGAGGGGGCTCCAGAGAAACGCCCTGGGACCCCATCTGGTTGTGTTTTGGAAGAATATCTAACAGCAGAGTGAAGTGTAGTAGGGTGTGAATCATCTCTATAGTGTGGTTTGTGGTTTACAACCAGCATCAACTGGGAATTGAATTTCGTCAAATGACTTATTGGCATCTATGGACATGGTCATGTGATCCCCACCCCACCCCCCGCCGTTAAAATGATAGGTTTCCTAATATTAACTCAGCCTTGCATTTCTGGAATAAATCTCACTTGGTCATGATACATTTAATGTGTTTTTAGATTCTATTTGCTTGTAATTTTATTTTTAAAAATTTGTATCAATATTTATTAGTGATATAGAACTATCTTTGTTATGACAGTAATATTATATTAGCTTCATAAAAGTGACTGCAAATGTTTCCTACACTCTGTAATAGATTATGCAGCTTTGCAATTAAATAATCTTTAAAGGTTTTGTGGAGTTCCTTGGTGATTTTTTTTTGTATAGGTTCAGTTAGCTCAAGGTGTGGTGACCATGTCTGGAAACTTGGGGAATTGAGAGGGGACCTGTCCCTCAACTTTGCCCGGGCTGTGGGAGTTTGGAAAAAATTGAAAAGTTGTGTTATATAGACGAGGCTTCAACTGAGAAAAATATTTTAAATTAAATTTATACTTTAAAAATTGATTTATATACTGCCTTTGTAACTATGGTATATGAAACACATTTGAATTTTGGCTCACAAGTGAAAACCTCTAGGCTCGCTGTCAGCTTTATGAACAGTATTTTCTGATGAAGCTGTAAGGACCAAGTGCCTAAGCTAAATACAGAGTTGCCAGGAAGTGACTTTGTTAACTGTTTTAGTGTAACTTTCCTTTTTCTGATAAAATTAAAGGTAGTCCCTCTTCAAAAAAATGCTCCTACTTGGAGATTGTACATATATATATATTATACATTCATGTACACACACACACACACACACACACACACACACACACGGTGCCAAAAAAATGTATACATACTTTAAGAAAGAAAAAAACTGTACTTAAATTGTAATACTCAATATATACGGATAACAAAAGATGAATACAAATATGTTTGACGTCTGCAATTACAAGAGGTGCTCAAAGTGGTTACCATCAGCGTCCAGACACTTCTGATTATGGCAAACTACTGCTTGAGCAACGTTGACCAAAGTGTCCACTTGTATGCATTTTTTTGGCACCCCAGGTGTGTGTGTGTGTGTGTGTGTGTGTGTGTGTGTAATTTTATAAATTACATAAAAATATAATTTACAGTTTAAAAATATTTAAAATTATATTTTAACTATGGTAGTATGTTCTGAGGCCTTTTAGGAAATGTAATCCACCTTGAAAAAAAGAAAAATGCCCAACTTTGGGAAGTTAATTGTTTCAACAAGGATGGAATGGCCACACAATCTGAAATTGGTCTCTTTATGTTTTTTCCAAACAAACTGTTGTTTTAAGACAGGTAATGTTTTTTTTCCTTTTCTGCCTTCGCCACTCAGGCTGAATTTTCCAATATAGACAACGTCATATTGGAAACTTTCATAGGTTAAATCATATTTGCTAATAGTCAACTTGCAACATTTATTTTCTAGACATATTCACCAATATTTGAGTTCTTTTAGTATAAAGTTATTAAAATCTTATATTCAGGAAGTAAATCATATTTACCGTGTTTCCCTGAAAATGAGACGTAGCTGGACCATCAGCTTTGGAGCAAAAATTAATATAAGACCCGGTATTATATTATTATATTATATAAGACCTGGTCTTATATTATAGTAAAGTAAGACTGGGTCTTATATTAATTTTTGCTCCAAAAGATGCATTAGAGCTGATGGTCCGGGTAGGTCTTATTTTTGGGGAAACACGGTACTTCCCAAAGAAAAATCAAGAGCTATGCCAATCAGAAATTCTCTCATTCGTTAAATGGAAATTACCTCCAGAAATGCCAAGAGTTTTGGGGTTTGGAAACAGTTGTATGGAAAGGTGGACGGCTGTTCACGTGAGCTGAGTACCTTCTGCCAAGGTTGCAGAGCAGCTCTGGTAGAGGGTTTTGGCTTGCATACCAGTGCCCTTAACTGCTTTATCTCCATCTCTTTTGTTTTACAATTATAGGCGATTTAGTCATAACAGGATTCCAATAGGAGCTTTGAGTGCATTTTGAATTTTGCTAATTTACCACTAAAATACACAATTGCTCTGAGCCTCTGGGATCCATTCCACCACAATGCAAATAGAATGACAAAAAAAAGAGAAGTCACAGAATAATGCTGTCTCGTATCTTCCTACTCTGTGTGGGGCAGGGAGGGGAGAGCACCCTGGGTTTGGGCCCTTCCCAGATGTGTATTCCGTGGACGTTCCCTCACTGCTGCTCACTAACATGTGGTGTGGTATCTACACTAGGGATACACGGAAGCCTACTGTAGAGGTAACGGCAGACTCTGGGGCAAGCAGGTGGGCTTGGGGATGCTTCGCCTTGAGCAAATTAACCTTTCTGGGCTTTGGTTTCCTTATTTGTGAAACAGCAATACTAGTTTCTTCCTAATCTGGCAGTTGTGAGGTGTAAGTAAGAAAAGATACTGAGTGCTTAGTTCAACTGTCTGGGAAACAGGGAGGTATAAATGCAAGCTGTTACTGCTGTGACATCTAGTGTTAAACTTCTTCTGGAATGAACCATGTCTCAGTCTCTCTGGGGCCGGGGGACTTTCTACAACGTGGAGTGATATTTTTATGAAGGAATAGATCCTGTGGCAATTAGAGCATGGGGGTTGGAGGGTTGTGAGGCTTGTAAGAGAATTCAGCGGAGCTCAGACTCCCTCAGGGTACTGTGCTCTGGGCATGTGGCGGTTAATTTCGAGTTTGATGGCACATTCTTCGCAGAGCAGTTGCCAAGGAACGAGGAAACCTTGTGACAGAAATACTGCCTGGTGTTTAGTTTGCTGGTGGAAGGGGTTTTAGGTGGTGACAAATTGTATTACTAGCATTCCTGGTCTCCATGAAACAACCATAGGAGAAGACGAGTGATGTAAAAGGACACAACCGCAGACCCAGATTGGCACCGTACAGAACACAGGCTCTTCGTTTCCATTTGATACTGAGCTAAAGATGTACTGGATTAAAAACACAGTAACACCGAGACCACACACTTAAGCTGAGCCAAAGCCTGCCATTTGGCAAGATGACTTAGGCTGATAAGTTGGTTTCTTGGGAAGTCCTGGGCGTGGCCCCTTGGTTCTACCCTCACTGGTGACATGATCGTGGATGACTCAGGTCCTCGCCACCTTCCTTAGCGGGTAGATGCAAAGTGAATGAGCCCGAATAAGCATGGTGAGCACAGAGCAGGCAGCAGGGACTGCTGGGCCCTCTTTCCTTATAGACGACCACAAAGGGGCCACTCACGCATTTACATTCTGACCAGCTGCTGTGTCCAAACAGATAGAACTCAGGGGGTTTCTGGGGCTGAGAAGGGTGGGTGGAGAGGACTGTTCTTTTTACATGAGAATTCATAAACAAGTGTTGTGTGATGCTAACCATCTAATGATTGCTATACTCAGAAATGAGTGGCCCTTCGGCTAGTACCTTCTGGTGATTTTTATGAAGGAATAGAGTAACTATCATGGCCACATACAGCATATACCCCATTGAGTCAATAAGAATTCCTCGTGATATGGAAATAATGGTTCTTAAGATCTACTGTGATTGGGTGGCTTCATTAACATTTTTTGCAAGTCTGGCATGGATGTCATATACATAAACTCTACCCTGACAAAGGCAGGATGCTCTTTAAAGAAAATCATAGGATCTTATGGCAAACTTTACATCATCCAAGGACAAAAATTTTTCATGGACACATTTAAAATTATAACAAAAGTCAAAAAGATAGATGCAAATTTGACTTGATAAAATCTGACAATCAACCAGAGTAAAGTACAATCAAGACATATAGTCAGCTACAGCCCACTTTAGAAAACACTGTCTTGGGAGCAGCAGAAATCCTAGCCAGCTCAGGGGCAGCTGCCCTAAGTGACTGGGGGATGGTGGGAAGGTGAGGGGTGGAAGCCAAAGGTTCTGGGAGAACCTGTGTAGGGTGCTCAGGGATCTGCTTTCCAGTCTCCGCCAGCAGCCCACATCTTCCCCTGGAGGTGGGGGTGGAAGGAGAGTCTTGCTGCTGTGTCCCAACTTCTACTTCCTCTGGCCCGTGGAGATGGTCAGAGGGAGAAGTGGCAGGTCCCCACTACCCACAAGGTCTGGGGACCAAGCAGCTGGTCCCAGCCCCACCCCCAGGGAAAGGCTGCCTCTCAGCAGGTGGAAACTATACCCAGACTGCCTGCTCTCGCTCCCACAGCCCCATGTGGCTCAGGGGGCGAGAAGCCGTGGGCACAGGAAGGCCAGAGCTACGGAAGTCCCCATCACTTCTCTTCTCAGGGCGAGCACGTTGCATTTCCTCCAACTAGGGGAACAGTGTCCTACTGACCAAAAGTCAAGCTTTCTAGGTCACTTCTGGCTGCACAGTGCTGAAATGTCAGGGTTTTGGGGGATGAGTTGGGATATTTAAAATTAAAGGTGTCCTAGAAAACCAGTCACAGGATGGGTCACCAGTGTGACCTGTGGCCAGATGGTTACTGACCCTTTTGCTGTCAGTCTCAGTGGCAACTCAGCATCCTGAGGAGCAGGCTGAGCCCACGAGGGAGAAATGCCCATTACCAGGCTCTACATTCATTTTCAGGAAAAGCACAGAAAGTACAGAATTTGTTGTTTCAAGGTTAGACTAGATTGACTACCCAACTTTCGTCACAGTTGTAGCCTTTATTCCTGGAGGACAGGCCAGTCAGGCATCAGCTGGGAGGTAAACTTCACGTTCGTAGCTGGGAGACACCAGGCTAGTTACACCCTCCAGCTGGATTACAGACATCTCTCAAAGGAGACTGAGAACTGGTCCCCAACAGACCGACAAAGAGGACCTAAGAAAAATGTGGAACAAGTGACCGGCGGCCTCTAGTGGCCACTGAATGGCTAAGTTTTACATCAGATACTTTACTACAGAGAAGGAAAAGTTACTCTCAATTTCCTCCAATACAACAGCTGTATGAGAATATAAACTAATCAGGAAGAAAAATGTTTGTAAGTAATTAAATCCTTAGTATTTTGTCAAAGAATTTCGAATACTAAATAGTCCTTAAAAATAATTTAGAGGAGACTGAAAATGGTGCAGTAAACACTGTGCCTGTAAAATTAAAATTACAACTAAATTATAGAACAATCAACCTGGAGAACCATCTTAAGTCTGGCTAGATAAGTTTTATATCTAAGGATATAAAGAAGCTACATCAAGACTGGTAGGAAAGGCAGAGATGCAGAACAGGATGGTCCCAAACCTCCAAGAGGTGGATGAAAATTGGGAGGGATACCTCAGCCACAGAGCTTCCCCCCCCCCCCCCCCAGGAGCGAAGGACCCTAGCCCCTCTAGGCTTCCTAGCCAGGGTACTGGTGCGGGGAAGAGGAGCCCCTGCCACAGCTGGCTGTGAAAAACAGTGGGATTCCAACTGTCAAGATGCGACAGAGGCTGTGGGAAACTCAGATGTCCTCTTAAAGGGCCCGCGCACAGACTGACTCACTCGCAGGTACTCAGTTTGGGCTCCAGAGGAGCAATGGTGATTCAGAGGGCATTGGAGGCATTTGCGGAGCAGACTAAGGTGTGTGGCTGGGAGGCCAGGGCTGGAGGACAGTCCCATTTCCTGTGAGTTCTTTTCCAGAGCAGCCAGGCAGGCGGCCGCCATCTTTAACGTGTTGAGCCCGCCCCCTACGCTTATGGCCAAATCTGAAACTGATTGGTCTGGTGAGCTCTGGGGCTCTGCCCTGCTGACTCACTGAAACCCTGCCCACCCAACTCCCACAATGCTTAGGGCACTTTATCTCAAGCAGCCAGCCCTACCTGAATTGCACTCTTTCTTGGAAAACTATTGGAGACCACAGACCTGAGGCGGGCAACTGGTCTTGCTGTGCTCTGAGACTTTTACTGAGTAGCTCCAAGCTCAGCATTAGCACCAAACCAGAGTCTATATTAACCTGGTGACTACAACTCTTCCCACTCTACTGACTTCCTGAGACCGTCTCATCCAACTTGCATACTGCACAAGGCTACATCAGCGATTGAACTTTAAGGGAGCCAGCAGGACTCAGGGTATCCTGGCTTTTTGCAGAGCTGTCCCAGGCCCAGTACTGGTGGCAGCCATCCCGTTTGCAGTATGGCCAATCCCACGTGCCTCCAGGTTTAGCACAGTCAGTGGATCACCTTGTAGATCCTACCATGTAGTCCCCGACTGGTCACAGGCAGTGGGTAACCTGGGCCTGCACCAGAGTCCCTCCCAGGAGGCCCCAGAACCAACATACTTGAAGGTTGGCTTCAGATCACAGCAGAGCACCAACCAATTAGCTCCACAAGTGGCACAAAGGACAGCCTCAACAGGCACCAGACCCACTGGAGCGAATTCCACTCAGTGGGATAAGCCACGCCCACCCCGCCGCCGCCCCACAGCAGCCCATAAGCTATGGACGTGGCCAAAACCCACAGTCAGTCAACCTGAAGATCAATCCTACTCACATATGTGCCAATAGCAATCAAGGCTCAACTATAACAGGAGGGCACACACAGCCCACAGAAGGGACACTCCTGGAGCAGGTGACCAGGGAGACTGTGCCAGGGTCCCACAGGGCACCTACTACATAAGGCCACCCAGCCAAGATTGGGAGACATAGCAGATCTACCTCATACATAGAAAAAAACACAGGGAAGCAGTCAAAACGAGGAAACAAAAAAATACATCCCAAATAAAACAGGAGAAAACTCCAGAAACAGAACTAAATGAAATGAAGGCAAGCAAACTACCAGAGAAAAGGGTTCATAAAAATGGTTATAAGGATGCTCAAGGCACTTAGTGAAAACTTCAACAGAGAGCTAGCAAGCATAAAAAAGGACATAGAAACCCTTAAAAAGAGCCAGTCAGAAGTGAAGGATACAAAACTGAAGTGTAGAATGCACTACAAGGAATCACCAGCAGACTCGATGAAGCAGAGGATCGAATCAGTGATTTGGAGGACAAAGTAGTATAAAACACCCAGTTGGAACAGCAAAAAGAAAAAAGAATCCAAAAAAATCAGGATAGTTTAAAAGATCTCTGGGACAACATCAAGTGTACCAACATTTGCATCATAGGGGTACCAGAAGGAGAGAAAGCAAGGAATTGAGAACCTCTTTGAAGAAATAATGACTGCAAACTTTCCTAACCTGGTGAAGGAAATAGACATAAAAGTCCAGGAAGCACAGAGTCCCAAGATGAACCCAAACATTATATCAGGTTGGCGCAAAAGTAATTGCAGTCTTTGCAATTTTTTACCTTTTAAACCACAATTACTTTGGCACCAACCTAATAATTAAAATTGCATAAAAGACAAAGAGAGAATACTAAAAGCAGCAAGAGAAAGGACACTAGTAACTTATAAGACTGTCAGCTGATTTCTCAACAGATACTTCGCAGGCCAGAAGGGATTGGCACAAAATATTCAATGTGATGAAAAGCAAGTACCTACAACAAAGGGTACTCTACCCAGCAAGGCTATCGTTTAAAATTGAAGAACAGATAGAGCTTTACAGACAAGAAAACGCTCAAGGAGTTCACCACCAAACCAGTAGAACAAGGAGTTACAGAGACTTAAGACAGTAAAAAAAAAAAAAAAAAGATCAAAATTATGAATAAAATGGCAATGGCTACATATGTATCAACAATTATTCAATGTAAATGGATTAAATGCTCCAATCAAGACATAGGAGGGCTGAACGGATAAGAAAACACTTACATATGCTGCCTATAAGAGAATCACTTCAGATTGAAACACACACAGAGACAGAAAGTAAAGAGATGGAAAATGGTATTTCATGAAAATAGAAAAAAAAAAAAGGCTGAGGTAGCCATACTTATACCAGACAAAACAGACTTTAAAACAAAGGGTATAACAAGAAACAAAGAAGGACCCAGTAATTTCACTTCCTGGTATTTATCTGAAGAAACTCAAAACGCTACCTCAAGGGGACCTGTACATACATATATTCGTTGCAGCATTGTTTACAAAGGCCAAGATGTGGCGGCAGCCTGGGTGTCCGTCGATGGATGAATGGATAAAGAGGAGGTGGTACATATATACAGTGGAATATTGCTCGGCCTGGGAAGGGAATGGGTTCTTGCCATCTGCAGCAGAATGGATGGACCTGGAAGGCTCTGTGCTGAGTGGAGTGTCAGACAGAGAAAGACAGATGCAGTGTGATTTCGCTTATATGTGGAACCTAAAGAATAAACAAATCAGAAACAAATAATGATGATGACGATTGGCGACAGGCATATTTTTTGAGGATGTATTTGTTAAGTTCTACAACCTTTAATTCAAACTAAAAGAAAAACTAGGAAAACTAGAAGTTTCAACATGTTTCACAGAGGGTTGTGAGTATCCCTTCTAGCTGTTGTTATTATTATTATTTTGCCTAAAAAGAGGTGAACAATTATTTTTGAAAGCTTCATCCACTGGTGAACTTCATCTTGGTCTCCACTTTATGTCTTTTACTCCATGAAAATGTCTTTTCAAAGCAGTGTTATCTGCCCATGGAGAATTTAAACAGGAGTCGTCATCATTTTCTTCCAGTTTCTGGAAATAAATGTTTTATTCAGGAAGGCATTTCAGGAAAGTGTTTTAAATATAAAGAGACTTAAAGAGACTGAAGAAAGAAGCCATGACCAACCTCCCTGCCCCCCTTCCCATAAGTAGGAGACTTCCAGACTCTAATGCACACGGGGTGCCTGGCAGAGCCCCTACAGCCCTGGAGAGGCTGGAGCTCTAGAAAGCCCCCTCCACATCCTGCAGAACTCACCGCCCCCAACTGTCCCAGTCCCCTTGGGTAAAACGTGGGGGTGAGTGCCCCAGGCGCCAGCTGTATCGAACACCCATCCGTCACCCGATACCTTGAGTTCCTCTTGTCTTCTGTGATAATACAGCATCAGCTGCTTCTGCTCCTCACTGCTGATAATAGGTTCTCGGGCTGGAGCCCCTTGTCCCCTCTGCAAAGATGAGGGCAGAGTGAATTGTGGACTAAGGCATTCTTCCAGGGACAACCCAGGCAGTTACAGCGAATGTGTTACCACGGCCTTTGCCAACAGCTGAGGATACGGATGTCACCCATTCCTGACCACCCAGAGCCTGCCTCCTCAGGGGGAGACCTGGTCCTCAGCTGCCCTGCGCTCCAGGCCCTCCTGGTGGGTGGAGAGCAGGGGATGTGCAATGCCCCTCTGTCACAGTCATTCCCAAGTCAGCCACTGCAGGTCTAGTGGGGAAGGGACAGCGGTAATCGTGGGGGACCCCGTCTCCCCAAAATTAGACAGTAATGATTTAGGTGAGAGCACAGAACCAGAGCAGCCTTGCAGACACACAGCTCACACTGCAGCCTTACCGTCTCTGACCGTCCTCCTCCTGTACAGAGCCTCAGCACTTTGAAAACACTGAAATCCGTGCTCTGCGCTGGACTTTTCATTTCGAGAAATATTTTTATTTACGTGTAGCCCTATTTTTTAATGTAGAAATTAACATGGCACACCCCTCCCAACAAACTCCAGATACTGCCAAGAATCCAAACTTTCTTCCGGTTCTCATTGGTGCATAAGGGGACAGTTTTACTTTAAGTCTGGACCAATAGGACTCAAGTATTTGCACAAGGAGTTTAAAATCTTTCAGATTTATTGTAAATTTTTATCAGTTTGAAAGTAAATAAAAAAAAGTGACATCTTAAAGCAAAAGTACTTACTTGCTGAATCTTGACGATGATTTTGGTTTTTTCATTTTTGCCCACATAGTCCGAAAGCTTCTTTGCTCTTCGTAACTCCTTGGCTGCCCACCACAGTTGTGCCTGTGACTCTTCAATGACATTGAGTTCCGCCTGGAGCCATGGTAAGAGCGCAATTTAAGGCTATTACGGCACAATCACAGGTGCTACCCCCCAGTGTGGGGAAGGCTTCCGGAACCCTGCCCTCCCTGAGCCCCGTGGGCAGCACTAACTCCCCCACCTACTCAAAGCCCTCGCTTTGTAGTACCTTCCCTGTTAGTTTTAACTCATGCCCTGACTCGGAACGTCTTGCTCTGGGACGTGGGGAGTATTTATCTGGGCCGCACGCTTGTCCATAATATAAGGCCCCTCTTCCTCTCCAGGAAGAATGCTAGAACCTTGCTGCGTTTGTAAATATAGACACAACGGGACTGTTTGCTTGCTTCTGCATAGTCCACCTATTTGAAATGGCTCAGAGGAACAGACACTGTCTGACAGGATAAGGAATAAATGAGACAAAAGAAAACGGAACATAAAGGTAGAAAATAACAGGAAGCAATGGGTAAGGCTAGAACACAAAATTCCACGCAAAGGGACCAATGCATTTGCGTAGACACAGGCACAAATTAGGTTTCTGGCTTTCCAGTGGCCAGAAAAACGGCAGTGTTTTCAGTTACTCCCCACAGCAGCCTCCCAGACCTCCTCTCTCGCCGCTGTGTGGGGGCCAAGCCCTCGCCATGAGCACCGCCCTCTCGGGGTCCTCCCCTGGGTTCAGAAGCTTGGCACAGCAAGATGGAAAGCTGTGTGTGAAGCAAAATCTACACCCAGAAGAGCAGGGTCAAATCTGAGGGGCTTCTGCTCTTTGGGGGGATGCAAACTCACTTTACAGACCACCCAAGAGCCACATACCTGAGTACCCGACAAGTCCTCTTTATTTTCAAATTCCATCCGGATGGGGTCGTACGGCGGCAAGCCCATGGGATAAACAATCATCACCGCTCCTCGAAGCTGGTCCAGAGCATCTTTCACCATCTCCATGGTAACACAGACATTGGCTTCCACTTGTTTCTGAAAGTGGACAGGCACCGTTACCTACAATGCCATTGATCAATTCAACAACTATTTATCAAGTTTCGTACAAGACTCTCGACAGATCCTGCCAGAGCCACAAAAAGGATCAAACAGCGCCTGTACCGAACTGACTACCATCTAACTCAGGGGCTGGGCCATGTCCACCACGGCCTTTCACTTTCTCAAGTTCTTCAAAAAGGTAAAAGAAACAAAGTCACATATGCATCAGTTCCTATCTGTACCACATAGGAATCGCATGACACGAGCCAATAACATTTTCTGTCTGACCTGTGGGGACTAGAAGGATAAGCTAGGGCCCACCCCAAACAAGCTTGTTTCCTCTGTCCCTGGAAGGTTTAAAAAGAAAAAAAAAAAAAGAAAAGGCTGGTCAACAGATAACTCTGGAAGCCATAACTGGAGTTCGTATTTCAAAAGACAAGGTTTGGAGCAGCATTTAAAAAGCTAACCTTAGATATTATTGCTTTGGCTTCTTCTACAGTCTTCTTTAAAACTTGCTTCATTTTTTCATTTGGAGCTATAAAAATAAAAAAGGGAAGAGGGAGAGAGGCAGCCATCTTTAAAACTCTTCTTAAATATTCCAATCCCTCAGTCTGAGTCAGGGAGCAAGTGAAATGAGAGAAAGTACAGGTACGGAATTTAGGTGGGGGACACAAGAAAGCTGGCTGTGACAAGGCAGGGAAAAGTCTCCTCATGAGAGCAGAGACCTGGAGTGTGCTTTATGCAAAGTGGCAAAGGCCACAAAGAACAGGAATAAATGTCATTTTGGTATTTTAAATGGAGTTTTCTATGTAGGTTAAAAGGGACAAGCTATCAAAATTAGTTATCATCCTATTTTTCCTTCAAATTCCACAAGATCAACCATATGCTAAAAGAAGAATCATTTCTTCAGTGCTTTGACAGGTACTAAGGGCTGTGCACCAGGGAAGCGTGTCCTCCACTCAAGTGGAGCGTCTTGTGCTGCTATTCACTTCCTTCTTTCACACAGAATCTCTACATTCACCCCAGATTCTGCAAACCATAATAAAACACAGCCTTCAATGTTTTCAGTGATTACCCCCCAAAAACTATTCGGTTGAGCCACATGAAATTGTCAATTTTCAACCATTTGTGACCAACGAAAGTGGTAACTGCAAAGGGTTCATCAGATATATTTCAAAGCTGGGTGCAACTTAGGAAGAGCAAGAAGACGGATGCTTCATTTATCCACCCAGCTCATTCGGGATGGGTGTTTCACCACAAGGAGTTACACAGTGCATTGCAGTACTTTGTAAGTTTGTACAGAAATACTGAGGTCAACCTTTAACTTAAAGAACTGCTTTCATACCGTTTCCCCAAAAATAAGACTTAGCTGGACCATCAGCCCTAATGCATCTTTTGGAGCAAAAATTAATGTAAGACCTGGTCTTATTTTACTATAAGACTGGGTTAACTTATATAAGACCAGATCTTATTTTACTATAAGACTGGGTATAATATAATATAATACTGGGTCTTATATTAATTCCTGCTCCAAAAGACACATTAGAGCTGATGGTCTGGCTAGGTCTCATTTTTGGGGAAACATGGCACCTGCTACTAAATTCAGGCATGCACAGAATAGAAAAATGCTGGATCACCTTGCCCATTCCTTCGTCCAATATCATCCTTTTTAAATAGTGAACCTCCACTGGGCACGCACTTTTCACCCCATTCATCCCTTAATTTCAATTCTTCAATCTGGTCATCAGTCAGTCCTTGCATATTAGGAGGGAGAAATATGCCATGTTCTGCCAGTTCTTCCATTTCTTAAAAACAAGAGAAAGTTAGACAATATGTATCACAATCATTATCCCGACACCTAATACCTCGTTGGAATGTATGTTCCTTAGAGGTCAGGGTCTTGCCCACCAGCTCAGGAATTTACTTAGAAACCACTTGCTGTGTGACAGACCTGTCCTTGACCTTTGGCAAGTGGTTGCCTATTCATCCCAGGTCAACAGAAGCACAGAGTCCAGGAGGTCGCTGACGAGATCACAGGCAGCCGGGCTGCAGACTCTGAGCTCTGACTGCTGTGCTATGTTGTCCTTATGGTACTCAGGAGGCATAGGTTAAAATTCACTGAAAGTCTATACATTACACATAGGGCTTTGGCTTTCCAAGTGTATTCACATAGATTATTGTAGCTAATTTAACCCTGTGAGGTGGGCAAGACAGTTCTGACAGTTATCAATATCCCATCCTCCCTAATTCACAGCTGTTTCATCTGTGGCTTGCTCAGTGTGAGGCTTGCTCACACTGTTACCACTTTACAAAAAACTTTGGATACATACTTTATAAATAATTTGTATAAATCCAATCCGTGGGGAGGATTTAAGGCAGCTCAAACCCCTCAGAAATGGCAGAGACAGGACAAGTCCTTGGTTTTCCAGTATCATGTTCACTATTCAAAGGTATGGCGCTATATTTTTCCTGTTCCATATATATGCATATTCACCCCAAAACCAGTCCATGCTTTAACCTTACAAAATTTCCTTCTTCCTCTTTCCTTCCTCTCTCCCTCCTTTCTTCCCTCCCTTTCTTCCTTAACAAGAGGCACATGGATCTGGGGCTTCCCATAACACTGTAAAGAGAACACGGCCTGTAAACACAATACTATGCACAAATGGTTTAACGGAGTGGAGTGTTTCTTGTCCCTCACCCACGCAGACTCTAAGCCTTTGGGGGCCAAGCGGCTGGTCGCATTCCTCCTTGTTTTCATTCCGCACAGCACTGGGGCCTGTCTGAATCCCCACTGACAGTGGCGACTCTAGAATAACTATATGGATTCTAAGTTCACCTTAACATTCAGCATCACATTTTCAACTGATAATTTTATAAAAATAAGTTGAGTCTCTTTTCTCCTCCAATGCTTTAATTTTAAAATAACATTTAATATTGAGCTTGTTTTAGAATCAGTACATTTTACTAAGAAACAATACGTATGCCTCATAAAGGCAGAAGCCATGACCGTTAAGGAGTTCGCCATGATACAAAAATCATGTTATAGTAATAAAAACGCTCAACATCCTAGGCTGCATCTGGGGTATTATCATGTCACGTTCTGTGCTGTCTCAGGAGGTAGGTACTAGCTGCACGTGACTAATTAGAACAAAATGAAAAATTGAAATGCAGTTCCTGGGTCGCACTAGCCCCATCTCAGATGCTCCCCGGCCACATGCGGCTAGAGGACACCTTACTGGACAGCACAAATAGGGAACATTTCCATCGCGGTGGAAAAGTGAACAAAACGCTGTACCATGAGAAGCAGGCTTGTGTTTCCTGGAGAAGGGAGGTCACCAAGGCTCTCCCACTGTCTTCTCACCCTTGAGGGACCGTCCCCAAGCTAGGTGGCTCTCCACCGGTAACTGCTCTACCTCGGGTTTCGAACGCGTAAACTCACCTTTTAAAAACGGCCAGCGATCGGTCCCCCCACACACCCACACTTGTTGAATCCATTACACTTGCTCTTCGGCCGTCGTTTGGCTCCCGCCTCTTCCCTCTCTACCCGCCTGTTCCAGTGTGTCCTTCCCAGCGCCCCAATCCTGGCTCTGAGACACCTGGGAGCGCACTTGGCCCCTCCTGCTGCCCGCCTGCGAGCCGGGGTGCCAGCGCCCACCCCGCCTTCTCCCGGGGTGTCTCTACCCGGTTCGCCCGCTTTTTGCGCCTCTCTGGTGGACACCCCACCCCCACCCCCCACCCCGGTCTCACATTTCAAGCCCGGCTGCTGCACGTCTCTGCCAATCTTTACAAACTTGACTCTCGCCCCCAGCCTGCCCGAGAAAGCCTTGTGGGTCAAGCACAACTTCCTCAGTCCCCATCTGGCCCCGTTTCTTGGCCCGGGAGCCCATCTCGCCCTGGTCCGGGCTCCAATGACCCAGCCCGCAGTCTCGCCGCGCCGCCGGGCCCACCTGAGCAGACGCGCTGCACCTTGAGTCGCGCGTTGTAGACCCGGGTCACCTGCACCGTGAGCTCCTCCAGCTCCGTGTTCCCCGGCGCCTGCATCAAGAACTGGCTCTCGTCTCCCCGTTTCACGTGCAGCAGAACCATGGCGACACCAGAGGTCCCGCCGAGGCGGCGAGAAGGCGCGGGATGCGCGGCCGGCAGAAACCCAGGGGGCGAGCAGCCACAACTGACTAACCGCTGGTTGGAAGCCGGAACCCACGGCTCCTGCGCCGGCGGTGCGAGGGGGTAAACGGCACTCGCTTCCGGAAGTGACTGTTTCCAAGAGCAACAAAGAAACACGGGTTCCGAGGAGCCACCAGCTCAAAGTCTAGATCCGACAGTGGGGAAGCTATGGTGCGCGGAGAGCCGGCAATCCACGCCAGGGAGTAGGTTCTGCCCCCCAACAATCCACACCGTCGGAGAAGCCAGCTTCTCCCGGCCCGCGGCTACCCAGCCGGATGCGGCCAGCCGCGCTCCCGGAAGTAACTGTTGTCCAGGCAACCCTCAAACACAGATCAAGCCGTCGGAGAGGAGCGCGGAACGCCCAGTCCACTCGCCTGGGGCCCGAGATTCCCCCCTGGGGAGATGGGTGGGCTGGGAGGGAGGCTGCTAGGTGGGGATGGGGGCGGTGCTGAGCACCCACAAACGCCGAGCCCCGCAGCAGGGCCTCCGCCGCCGCTCCAAGCGGCGTTCCCGCTGCCGCGTCTCCACTTCCGCAAACGCCTCCTGGTGCTTCCGGTCTGGAAAAGTTTGGGGAATTGAGCTCGCATAGCCCAGCCCTGCAGTCGGCGCTGCTCTAGTTTTTCTGCACGGAGGAGCCAGGGAAAGTGCAGGCATTCCTCTGTGCGGGCTGATTCAGATTCGTGTATCCCGGTAGCTCAAGCGGCTCCTACCGGAGCGACCCTCCCCAGCCTGTCCAGCCAGCCCCATCCAACCAATCGTACTGAAGGCAGTCGGGCCAGGCGCTGGTGACACGGGGACAGATCCTGGGTGACTGTTGTCATGGAGCTTATATTCCAGTATAAGTGACAAAGAGAAAACAGAAATAAACGGACAAGGCAAATTCAAATAGCGGTATAAAGAAAACAAAACAGGATGATTGGCTTTTTAGATTGGATGGTCAAGGAATGCCTTAAGGAGTAACATTTGCTCAGCCGTTGATGACAAGTCGCCAGCAAAGCTGACAGGGCAAGGCCCTACCCCTGGTTATATTCTTGGGAGGGCCATCGTCCATTATGAATCGATTTGAATATTACAAGCACCGCTACTTTGAATTCCTGAAACTTTGGCTCAATCTATTGAAATTGCATCCCTGGGGTTCCTGGGGCAGAGTGGAGCAAGTGTGACAGTTGGCCTGGAAATGTCCAAAGCCAATCCAGGGCCTCATACGAAGACTGTTAGACTGACACTGGATAGAAGCCGGGTGGAGCCCAGGGAGAGATGTGTTTTCATCTCTAGTACTGCTGGGGCAGGGTCACCCAGAGCCTGGAACAGGCAGTACTGCTCAAACCGGCAAATGTCTCTCCCCAGAGGGACGAAGGGGCCTACTGTGTTCTCTGACCTCCTGACTGCTGGCCTTATGGCCTTATGGTCATCCCCCGATTTCTCCTGAATCCAATTCCATACTCATCGAGGCAACTCCGGCTTAAAAACTGGTTTACAGTATAGCCTTCTGATTAGTGAGAACCGTTTATACACAAACTCATGTATTACAGGGTCTCTGGGTATATTTTTAAATAGGATATTAATGAAAAATATAGAAAACCCATGTACTGTCCATCCAGTTTTGTTTAAATATATGTAGTTTATTAATCATCTGGTGGAAAATCTGCCAAATCACCACAGATGAAGCCTTTGCATTGTTAAATCTTTGTCATTACTGACTTTTGCCTTTGTAGTCCTACTTTCTCCTTTTAGTGCAGTCATTTCAGTATTAAGGTCATTTTCTTCTCCTGCAGTCCATGTCTTACAAATGTGTGTGTAGCTTTTTCTCAGTGTGGTTTAAGCAATTATCAATCATGTCAAAGCCTGTTGTCTGGCCACCACCCACGTGGGTTCTGAATTTGAAGACAAAGATGGTATCTGTGTGGTCTTGTGCATTTTGGCTAATTTTCTCTGAATATCTTAGGTACTGTTGCTTTCCTAAGGTGAAGGGCATCTTATGACCATTTACTTCCACTGCTGGATAGTATTCCACTGTATCTCTAGTTTTCACCATTACAAACAATGCATGTCCATTCCACATGTACTAGACCTTCTTCTCTACAAGTCAGATTCCTTGTGATAGAATATATGAACTTTACTGGACACTTAAATTGCTCTCTAGACTTGATGTGCCAATTTAGCCTCTCACCAACAGTGTGTGAGTTCCCATTTTTCCACGTTCGCTAATCTTGATGGGGTCAGACTTATTTTTCTAACTTAATAACTTGGCATTTTGATCCATACATCAGTGTTTGGTGAGTTTGGTTATCATGTGTCAATCATCCACGCTGTAGTTCATGGCCCTGCAGAGCTCAGGACCTGGCTATGGATCACGTGAAGAGGAAAAAATAAGCTACAGACTTAAGAGAAATATTTGCAAATCACATGCCCAATAAAGGATGAATATGTAGAATAAATAAAGAAACCTCAAAACACAATAGTAAAAAAAAATTCCCTTTAGAAAATGGGCAAAAGACACATATATATTACTAAAGATATTAGATGGCAAATAAACACATGAAAAATGTTCACCATCATTAGCTATTAAGGAAACAAAGCCATAATGAAATATCCACTACTAAAATGGCTAAAATAAAAAATAGTGACAGCAGCAGATGCAAAATTTTACATGGAAATGTAAAATGGTCCTGACATCTGGAAAACAGTTGGTCAGTTTTTTAAAAATCCAAGCATGTACCCTATGACCCAGCAATTGCTCTCCTGAGCATTTATCCCAGAGAAATGAAAACTTAGGTTCACACAAAACTCTGTACATGAATGTTCATAGCAGCTGTATTTATAATAGCCTCAAACTAGGAACAACCCACGTGTCCTTCAATGGGTGGGCGAATGGCTAAACCAACTGTGGTCCATCCATACCATGGAATACTATTTAGTAATACAAAGGAACGAACTATTATACACACACAATCTAGATGAATCTCCGGAGAATTATGATGAGTAGAAAAAGCCAATTCCAAAAGGTTATATACCATTTATATAACATTCTTGAAGTGGCAAAATAATAGAAATGGAGAATAAGTTAGTGGTTGCCAGAAGTTAAGGACAGAAAACGGGGGATGGGACGAGAAGGTAGTGAGGAAAGGGCAACATGAGGGATCTTTGTGGGGAAGGAAATGCTTTGTATCAGTTAATATGCTGGTTACAGTAGTGAACTAGTTTTGCAAAATTTTACCACTGCGGATACTGGGAAAGGGTGCCTGGGATCTCTATGTATTATTTCTAACAACTGTACATAAATCTACAGTTATCTTAAAACTAAAAAAAAAATTTAAAACCAATTATCCTCTATCTGTAACTTCTTAATCAGAGGTTAATATATATAATTAAACTACTTATGAATCAAGGTTATTGTTTTGAATAGCAATCACTGAAAAAGGGCAATACTCACCAAGTAGCCTTGGTCTCTTATTTGGGTCTTTTTAGCCAGTCTCTTGTCTGGCTATTCATGTGCCTGTTTCCCCGTTGCCCTCTGCAACGTTTCTTTTGCTGGGGGTTAGAAAATCATCCTTCATGCTTGTGTGATTTTCAAGCCAACACAATTTTGAATGAGGGCCTCTTTTACAGAATAAGTGCATGGGCTTCTTAATGATTAGTAATCTCAGAATATCTTTCTTCTTACTTTTGGAGTATTATATGGAGACATGAAATGAATGAAAATAAGATCTTGAATTAAAATACCTGATTCAACAATCAGAGTTAATCCCCAAACGTCACTCAACTTGTTTTATGTAGGTTCAAGGAAAATGGCTGAGAAAAATTCTTCCCTTTCGAGCAGTCAATATGGTAAAGACAGGTATATTTATTTCATATGACAGCACATTTCACAGGATATGTACAGACTGTTCATATACCACTGACTTTAATGCTGTATGTCTATAAAGTATATAGTTATAAATACTGTATGCCACATAAGCAATAAAATTCTTACATATAAACAGCAATCTACTATAGAGAACAAAGAATTCACAAAGAGATCCTCAGTGTCTAATTTCTGCTCTGCTTTTAACAGAACTGGTAAATATTTTAATAATACACAGAATAACGGCTAGTTATTTGCAGCATACCTTTAACTTTCCTAACTTTGTGCACTTTCAGCAACTTGCCAGATATAATTCTCCTGATAAAGGCTGAGCTGCTGCATGATATGTATATTTTAGACAGTAGTTTATATTCAATAGGAAACAGAACTGCAATCTGTACTAGTGAAGTTTATAATGAATTATTTTGCTAATAGAGAGCAAATACCAAATATACTAATCACACAGATGTTAAAGCCACAGTTTCAACAAGTTAATTCACATTTTGAAGCACACTGCTTATAGTAATACTGCTGTTTAAAATATACCAATGCTGAAATGATTAGAACACCCCCCCCAAAGCATAATATAAAACTCACAAGAGTTATTTCTAACAGCAAACCCTGGCTGTTAACAGAGAGAGGATTAATTCTATAAATATAGTATTTTGATAACATTTGAGCACTTAGAAAAGTATTTTGTCCTAATAGATTTGCTTTATGTGGTTAAGTGCAATGCAGTTTGCTGTGCTTTTCCACTTTACATATTCTTAGCCATCAACTCTGTTTTCTGACATTCCCCAATGCACATCTTTAAAGGTTAAATGTGGACAATGGAATTTAGATGGACATATACAACTCTTCATATAAAAGGAACGTTAATGTTAAGTCTTAATGGGCAAAGATGATTTGAACTGAAGCTGACAACAAGACCACAACTGCTCAAGGAGTTTTCTGATTGGGATTACTTAATGATATCAAAATACTACATTCTGTAAAAATCCTGTGTACTTCATAAAATCACTAAGAGCAGGATTGGCTGTATATTGGCAGTGCAGGAGACAAAATCCACAGCTAATCTGAGGTGTAGCCTCTAAGGACGTACAGCAGCATCACAGATGTGTCCTGTGGCCTTAAGGGGAGAGAACACACACTGAGTGGGTCCCCAATTCAAAGCACTCAGACAACTACTGCTTTTCCTGCTAACGAAGTTCCAGAGCAAAAGCAGCAAAGAGAAATGTGAGGGAGGGAAAGAGGCAACACATGCCTTTATGTGCCGAGAATACATTCAGCTCTAACTTTTCTCACTGGACTCATTGGTATGTGTCTTCCCGACGTAAAAGGCCATAGTGCTTTTCTGAAAGGGCTGGAGTGTCTGTCTACATGACAGGGACCACAAAATATGCTGCTTCCAGCTGCAAGAAGCTTCTCCCAGAGAAAAGCATGTGGGGGCACTGGAGTGGAGAGTAACTAGAAGGTGTGTTGTGTGTGTGTTTCAAGGGGTGGGGTGTGGAATGGCAGAAAATTCTGGTCCTGTAGTGAGGATTATTCTAGTTTTGGAAAGAAAATTATGAGAAGTCCAAATTTCATTTACAGTTATCACTTTGATAATGAAATATTAAAAAAAGAACTGTGTTAGAACTTTTAGGTAAAAATTCTGTCTGAGTTATATCCTAGAATTTAAATGATAAGTTTTACAAATATGTGTGTGTGTGTGTGTATATATATATATATATGTATGTGTGTATGTGTGTGTGTGGGTGTGTGTACACACACACACTTTTTAAAGCAATGCTTTCCAAAATTCGGTTTCAGTATCACTTTGACAGCTCTTTGGTAAATACTTATAAATTCCAATTGTCAACAAGCACGAGAGAGCTGGCAGTAATGTCAGCTAGAAGTTGTTTGGGCTTTTTGAGATTCTTTAGAGACTAACAACAAAGAATTTCTGAATAAGGACTATGTTCTAAAGTAGTTTTGAGCACTTTTTATGGCTACTACTCTCTTTGTTATCCAAACAGAAACACATCAAAACTCCAGTTAATAATGAAAAGGGCTTTTCCTTATTTCCAATATACACATATTCCAACTTTGTACACATTAAATAGTGGTATTTCATGACGACATCAGTGCACTTAACAATGACTTATTGCACATAATGAATAACTAATGCCCAATTCTTTTGGCTCTAGACTGCCAAAACTGAAAAACAACTGTTTCCTACTGTCGAGCATTATCTTTCTGTGAAGTCTAGTATGGGTGATGCCTTAGACGCCAAAGCTGCGAAAGGATCGGCTGGAGGCGCAGTGGCAGGTGGGAGCAGACGGACAGGAGGTGGAGGTGGTCTTCTTGAGGGCAACGCACAGAAAGAAACCTCTGTACCTTTATCCCAGTCGTCACCAAAGGTCACACTGGAGCCAGAAGACGAACCGGGTTGGTTACCCAGTACGTCTGGACATGCTGACATAGACTTCCCTTTCACACGGTCCTCCTCTTCCTCGAAGGTCACCCATCCTTTTGGGTTGCTCATCTGTACTGTAGACTGGCCCTGCAGATCAAAACTGTCCTTAATGCCATCAAGTGAAGATGAAGGCTTGCTATTGGTACGACCAAGAGGCTTCAGAGAAGGGAAAGGACTGTCAGCAACAGGCTCTTCTTTGGAGAACCAGGAAGTTGCCTCTGATTCTTGAGACTTGGCTCTAAATGGGTTTCCAGGAGTGGCAGTCCTGTCTGTGAAAGGATTTGTGCTAGTCAAGCTCGTAGTGAATGGGTTTGGAGAACACCGCATGTTTTCCTGGGATTTACTCCGGGCTGGAATGGGAGGCAACGTTGGCATGCAACTTACAGAACTCAAAGTATTAATGTTACTTTGTGTTGCAGAAGGGAACTGAATCAACCCCTTTGGGTCTGGGGTTAGAACAGGTGACGCTTGAACAGATAACTGAGCCTTTGATACAGCAAGCAGATTCAATGACAGATCTTCAAATGGGTCACTCTTTAATGGTGATTCCAGTCTGACAGCGGAAACTCCATTTGTTTTTACCTGGAAAAGAGAGCACTGAATAATCAAAAAAATAAACTTCAAGAAATATATTTATTTTTAATGCTCCCTTATGCTGCCTTCTGTCTCAACTTTACTTCATTATGGGGTCAAATATACAAATTTAGGAAGTAAAAAGGAGCTTGTGCAGTTTGTTATCTAGTGGATTATGTAAAACAGCTAAAATCTTATGCTTTAAAAACTCCCTACTAAATAAATCCATTTATTAAATAGAGCTCATTTCATGCATGCAAGTATTGATGTGGTAAAATGGAATTGTACAGAATTAGCAAGTGAGTTTTATTTTTGCCCAGTTCTATCAGGTATTAGCACAAACTTAAGAAACATTTTCAGAACTTATGCTAAATCTGTATAAATAAACTTCCAACACCCATCTATGATGATGATGTGATTTCATTATTCGTTAGAATATATTTTTACTTAATGTTACCATGGAAATTCAACTTTATGGATGAAATTAATTTTATTAGTATATTTGTATTCACAAGCTGAAGACAATATGTCTTTTCCCTTTCTACTTGGAAAAGTGAATGTTTAAAGCATTCTCTGCCTTCTAACAGAAGTTCTCCTTCATAGAATGAACTGTGAATAATGTGACAATATTCCTCAATTGACCTTCCTCATCTTGTAGAAATGTTCCCAAACAGGTAGGCTTATTAATAACCAAACACAATGATTATTTAAAACCAGGGGGGGAAGTTCTATTTTATATCTGGTATAGTAATTCCAAAACCCAAATGAAGCTGTGCCCCAAGTGGTGCACAGCCCTTTGTATGTGACACCCTGTCTGTGATCTGTGTTACTGGCAGTGTTCCGAATTACTTTCCAGTCATAAGAAACTGACACTCTGTGCCTAGTTCACAAAGAAGCCCGTTGGAGTGGAGCTCAGCCCACTTTTCTCAAGGGAAACACAACTATGAGCCTGGCCTTATGAGCAAGTTAGTTCATCAGGCATTTCATTTTAATTTTTAAAAACCACAGTTATTAAAACCAGGTGGATGACTTGGATATTTATGCCATATTAAAAAAAAAATTAGGTTAAAAAGAACAAGACAGGGAGAATTTCAGCTCAAGACTTGCCATGTAACAAAAGGGAGCACTACCCAAAATGAATTTAGATGGTTGTTAAAGCAAAATAACTAAATGCTCATGAAATATGTTGAAATAAAGAGCAGCAGTCCCAATAAAATGTAAATGAGTCTTATCAAACAGTAACTTGATGCTTAAGAATAGGGAAGGCTGTTCACTTGCAAAAGGAAATGGGGTAGATAACTTCGTAAGTGAGTAACTTTCAAGTATATGATTGTTTTATTCAACTGTCCTATAACATACTTTATAATTGAATGAACAAGTATATTTTTCTTCAAACTTAATACAACAATAAATTTGTACAAAACTAAAGAGTAAACATGTCACAGATTCTAAACTGTATTCTAAGTGTATTAAAGGTAAACAGACCTATACAAGTGGACATCTACTTGAGAGACAAATTTATCATGGACATCATGAAATTAAAATTAACTCTATATTACCAATAATGTCTGGCTTATTTATGATTAATATAACAAAACATAAGTATCTGATGGGGTCTGGGACCCAATTCTCCCATGGCAGATAGAATAGTCCACAAGCTCAGCTCAGAACAGTAGGCCCTTGCCAAATAAATGCTACATATTTAAGTATACTTATTTTCATGCATTAAAACTTTTTTTCCAAAATAAGTTAAAGGTAATTTGGTAGAAGCAGGATCATTTTGCCCAATCAGACTTGAAATTAAAATGACAACCACACCACCATTTATTATATTAGAATTAATTTATAACCTAAGAGGCATTTGTGATGACTTGACATTCAAAACAATGGTATTTTCACAGAGAAAGGTGTTGGAAAGACCTTTAAATAATCCTGTTACAATACTAAATTTCATCTTTCTAAATCATTAGTCCTTCCTTACCAAAAAGAACCTTGCAACTAAAACTTGAAAAAAAATTTCCCAAAATAAACCTAATAAAGTACATTGAATTTTGTATTTACGTAAGTATGCCAAGAATCAATTTGGTTTTGCCAAGACTTTCATATACGTAAAGCTTACCTTACTGAAGTTATACTTTTTAGTTTTGTTAATTTTCATAAAAATAAAGAAAAATATGGTAAAGCATTAGCAAGAACAAAATCATTCCTAAAAATTCAAAATACTAAGAAAAAGAAAAAGCAGGTTTTACAGCATGATAACAGAATTTATTAATGTGGACAGGTAGTTTTAAAAATGAGTGAAACGTTAGATGTATGAAGCACAAGACTCATACATCTAATGAGCTAAGACAGATGAGAAGCACATAGAAGACTGAGAAATAATCCAGTACCTGTTACCCTGATGGTTGCTCCTGCTTTGAAAAAGGGAACACAGACATCAAAGGAAAGAGTTAGGAGGACAATCTGAGACCAACCAGCAACCCTAACAATTCAGTCTTCAAAATACTCTTAGTTCTCGATTATATACAGAATCTGAGAGCAGTGATATTTGCAAGGGCATAGCATAAGTTCAAGTGACAATTCCAACTTCTTTTGTAATTTTGAATGAAAACTGTAGAGCTGAATTAGGACTCAAACTTTAATTTTGTCCAAGGCTGATTGCTAACCAGTTCAAAGTTTTGTTATTCCAAAAGTAATAATCGAAATGGGTTCCCGGAGCTCTAAAATATTTTAAGCAGCCTGTACGGACGAAATATTTGTACCCCCACACCACCACCACCACACCAATTCATATGTTGAAGCCCTAATCGCCAAGGTGATGGTATTCGAACATGGGCCTTCTGTGGGTAACCGGGGTTACACGAGGTCACGAGGGTGGGGGCCCTCAAGATGAAATGAGTGGCCATAGGAGAAGACACACCAGAGAGCCTGCTCTCTTTTTCTCCCCGTGAAGCAGCGAGGAAAGGTCATGTGAGCACACAGCAAGAAAGCTGCCGCCTGCCAGCCAGGAAAAGAGCCGTCACCAGAACCCAACCTTATACTATCATCCTGATCTTGGACTTCAGCTCCCGAACTGTGAGAAAACAAATTTCTACTGTTTAAGCCACTCAGTTTATGACAGCCCAAAAGAGTAGGATACAGCCTTAAGATAGCCTATGGGTTTATTGTCATTAGAGAAAATAAACAAAATGGCATAACTTGGCAAAAAAATGAAAATTACTATTTACTCAAACAAAAATGGTGAGGATCCAGGCTTGTTCTACATTACTCAAATTTTCTGAAGGACAATACTATCATGTTCACCTCAGAATTTATTAGTTGGAAGGTGCAACATGGTAAGAAACTGGATCCTATTTTTGTTGTTTAAAAATGAAATCATAGGAGTGGCCAGTTAGCTCAATTGGTTAGAGAGCGGTGCTAATAACACCAAGGTTGCTGGTTCGATCCCCGCATGGGCCACTGTGAGCTGCGCCCTCCTTTATGATGAAATCATAATCTTGCTATAATACAGCAGTATTTTTAAGGAACCATTTTGAGCAAATCTTCTCCAATATCTAAAGCTTCCCTTATTGTAAAATACCAAAACTCACTTTGACAATTTAGAGAAACACCATTCTAAAATACAGTATTAGAGTTTCCTGCCTACTAAACATGAGACTCTTGAATTTAAGTTAATACTTTCTCAATGAGCTCAGGTTTTTGGGTCTCAGCTTTGGCACTGGATAGGAGAGTAAGAAAAGGTTTATACTAAGATGTACAGAAGTGGTATTAAATAGATCCAGAATGCTGAGATTTTCTACTTGGATTCTGCCCTCACTGTCAGCTATCATGTCAATAGTATGGCAGTGATGCTGTTACTTTACTTCCTGGTGGATTTCCTGACTTCCGGTTCTTAGCTGATAATCAGATGACTAAGCTGTTGGAAGTCAGACAGGTAAGTGAGGCATTTTTACATTTTGTAAAGGATATACAACATGTTACATAATCATTTGAATTAAAAGAATCTTTTCTATGTAGAATTCAGAGAGTTGAAAAACATTTAAATAGGGATAAAAAGTAAAGCTGGGTCATGTATGTTTTCACATTTTAAATACCTTGTAAATGTTGGGCAGAATTAAAAAGACATGTAAAAATTACCAGAAGTTCAATTCTATGACTATTTCATGTTATTACCAAAATATCAAATATGTCATATTTTAAAATCTCATCCTTTTTTACTTATAGCCAGAGCAGAAGATTTTAAAATCTTAAATGTATTAGTTTTTGAATAGGCATTATTCTGATGGTTCAAAATTCGAAAGGGACAAAAAGGTAAAACACTTCCGCTTCCTTCTAGCTCCCCAGCACTGTAATGGCTTGTGGTCTTTCACAAAGACGTCTCCACATGAACAAGACCCTCACCCCAAAAAAGAAAAATGTATCTGTGTATATAATATTCAGAGGAATTTGATATCAATGACTGAGGCACAAATAGAATACTTAGAATTTAAAATAAACATCTGATAGTTCGATGAACTGAATACACGATTCGAGAACACAATCTACCAGGTCACACCAAAGCACGTGCTACCTGCCACCAATCACTACACCCATTCCACTAAAAACCAGAACCCAAAATAATAAAAATGACCTAAGAAAATGATATGTGGCAGTCACTGAATGTTCATCCTATAGTATTTTTGTGTCATAAGATGCCTTTCTTCTGAAATCTGGAATCTTGCTTGACATTTTGCTCTTTCTGAAGTTTTTCAGAGTACAGTAAGTCCTCACTTAACGTTGTGGGTAGGTTCTTCAACTTTAAGTGAAACTATGTATAACGAAACCAATTTTACCACAGGCTAATTGATGTAAATAAGAGTTAAGTTCCTATGGAATCTCGTCAATGTTATAATGAAATGATGTTGAACAAAACGATGTTATTCGAGGACCGTATCTACTTCCATATTGGTCTAAGAATACTTAATCCATTTTTAGGAATTAAGTTTCACTTTTACTATGAAATAGATGCTCACTTTCATAGCTAGTTTGAAAGTTTTCTGCCCTTCAACTACATTTTAAAAAATACAATAGTACACCTTACAAGAAAATGAGAAAAAAATTCATGACCCATTAAAAGTAGATTGGCAGAAAGAAAAAAATAGTGGACAATGAGTGTTTGAAGGATTTCTACAGTTATTATATATCTTCAATTTTCTAAGCTAAAAAACAGAATATTGTTTGATGTTAATAAAGAGAACTTTTTTCTCAATTATACATCCTTCGTCAGCTTTTAAAAATGTGACCAATAGTCTAAGGAGTAAGTGCTAACTGCTAACAATATTATTGTTTTAAGTCAATATTTACTTTAATATCTATTTTTCACTAAGCAGAAGTATAGGAAACTGTTATCGTCTGCCAACTAGCTGGACATACTCAGATAACTGTAAAAATAAATGCAAACTAGTATTTATAAATGTGCTTATATTTCTGTATTTTAGATCTTTCCAAAGTTTAAAGGCAGACTTTTAAAACTTTACACATTGCTTTGGCCTTGAAGGCATTTTCAAGTTAATACTTTAGGACAAAAATAAAATGTAACAACAAAAAATGTACTTACTAAATATTTTATTTTAATAATTTTACTGAAGTGTATATAACAAAAACTAAGTAAAACAGCACCCAAATAAAAGTAAAACAACTTGCATGATTATTCATGTATTAAAATACCTTTGTATATACATAGCAGATGTCTTGCCAATGTGAGATCACTCTGGCATAACAAAGTTCCTCATCTTCAAAATATCCCTCAGAGGTAAGTATTATTTTATCATCACTATTTTAAATTAAGAAGAAGAAATGTATATCATTTTCCCAAGACTGCAAAGGTGGAGAATAAAGCCCAGACTCACACTCAGGTCTGCCGAGCTGGACTCAGAACGCAAGCCCTTGTGTTGATGATTTCCACCCACTCAGGCAATGGCACTGTTGTCTGTGTGACACTAATAAGGTGACATTTTGATGGTTTTTACTTTGGTGACTAACCCTCCTGCTACACACCCAAGCCACCTAAACTGATCCAGTAATGACTGAAACTGTTCGAGATACCTGAGGAACCCCAGTGCCAGCTCCACCACAGGAGAGAACTGTGCATCAGGAAGAATAGAAGGATTATTCTTTGTTCATGGGAAATTAACCATACGGCCAGTGCTCAGGGATTGATCTGACTGCCTCTCTCTCCAGAGAGTGAGAGCCCAAACTAATTTATTAGCTGTGAGCAATAAGAAAAATAAACTATTGCTGTTCATCCTCATTCATTTACTATCCAAAGTAAATTATACATCAAAAAGGTCACAAATACTTTAAAAGGTTAACAAAATAAAACAGCCTGGGAGCCACTTGAAAGTTTCCTAAAGAGACCTCATTCAGGCTCACCCTCTGAGAATCACTGATCTGAGCAGCAGGTTAAAAACAAACAAAAACAAACCCTCAAACAGCCAAACCATGAGTTTGTTATCTCACTAATTTGAGACGTCAAATAACACTCAGTTGTTGAAGTCATATCACAAGATGCTATTACTATCAAAAAGCAAAAATAAAAAGAAAATGGAATCAGATATTTATTTCTTAGAAAAGCCTAATAATTAAAACAAATGCGTCCGAAGACTGCCAAAGGCATCAAAGCTGTCACTCTGTGTACTAGCTGGACTTACTTGTGTCTGCGGCGAAGGTTCTGAAGGCAAGCTGTGGGACGACCTGCTCCGAGGTGGCGCTTGTGGGGGGGTGTCCAAGTTTGGCTGAGGGGCAGCCGGAGGCATAGGCGCTGCCACAGGGACAAGAGGCTCCTGCATCTTTTGAACAGGTGGGGGCAGAGTAGGCTGCACAGGCAGGGCAGCCTGAGGCTTCAGGGGTTCAGGAAGAAGAGGTGAACCTGAAAAAATCATTTTTGGATGTTAGGTGTTTTCTAGAAAACCATGTTTTAGACTTCCTTCCTTTAGTAAAATGTCAGAAGGTTCTGGGTTTTTTCAACTGGTGTTTCTAATACAGTGTCTACCTTTCAGTACTTCTGATGGTTTGCTTTGGCTTTCAGGAGTCAGTCTTCCAGCAGATGCCCGAGCATGGCTCTGCGGCGCGCTGATCACGCCAGCGCGGGGCGGAATGGTCTGTAAATGGGACAAATAACATTTGAGACATTTAACTTATCTTCAACAGATAAGATTTTGTGAAAACCACTGCTTCTGCCATCTCATTAAATCTCCTCTCTGGTATTATTCCCCTCTGTTATTTTAACTGCTTTCTACTCATAGCAATATAGTCGTAAGTTTTAAAATTTTCCTTCTCATTTTTCACTGTTTACTATGTGCCAGGCACTACGTTAATCAAGCACTGTAGAAGTATTTCCATTTCATCTTCAAAATATCCATCAAAGGTAAGTGTTATTTTATCATCTCTATTTTAAATTAAGATGAAGACATGTATATCACTTTCCCAAGACCACAAAGGTGGAAAATAAAGCCAGGATCCAAACTCAGGTCTGCCGAGCTGACCTTGCTCTTGACCGCAGGCAAAGCTGCCTTAACGGGAGAGGAGGATGGGACCAAAGTTCACAAGGAGATGGAGAGCCACACGCTGAGCAACTGAGAGTCTTATAAAAACCACACCCTGAGACTCTTTTTCTAAACACAGAAGTAAACACTCTCTGATTACTACTCAATCTGCTAAATTAAACACACTGGAAGACACACTGGTGAAAAATATATTTTCTATTTTCATACGTTTGCTGAAGGCACTAATCCCCCAATACTTCTTACTTGAAGCAAAAGTTATGAATGTAATCTCATGAAATCCTGACTTTCTTTCCTTATTCTTACAGTATTACATAGAATTTCAAAAAGCACTTGTGGGGAGTGTGGTGGTGGAGTCAGTGAACAGCAATTTTCCCTTTTTTTGAAAAAGGGAGAGTGGGTAATAGGTATCTTCAGGAATATTCCACAGACATTAGTGTAACATTACATATAGAAAAGGACCTTTAAGTTGGAAATTAAATAGAGAGCTACAACAGAAAAGACAAAACATTTCTATCTTAGAAAGTTTATGGAAATGCCTTATTAGAAATTAGAAGCAGTTCCTTAATTTCTTACAGTCAGTTCCCACTCTTCAGCCAGAGGCCTCCCAGCAGTGCCAGGCTGCACGAGACAAGCCCAAGTTACTGAGAGTGACTGTTTTCCATTTCCTTTCTTTCTTTTTAAAGTATTTATATCCCGAAGAAAATTTTCATTTGGGTAATAGAATAATTATATATATATAACAACATATGATAAAGTTACAGAAAACTAGATTCACAACAAGGGGAAAAGCCCAGCACCACACCACCTGCTCTCCTACTTTTAATACCATTAGAATCAGTTTTAGTATTCCAACTCCATCATAAATTGTTTTTCCTGAAATCTAATTTTAAAATTCTTCTTATGGAAGGACGGCTTTATGTCCTCATTACATACTCAGAAAACATGATTTAAAAACTGCTAAACCATGTATTTATTATCTGACTAGTTTGAGATGTCAAATAACACTCATTTGTTGAAGTCCGATCTCAAGTTGCTATTACAATCAAAAAGCAAAAATAAGATGAAAATGAAATCAGGTATTTACGAGGTGTGATCAAATGATACGGTGAACGTTTAAATAAAAAATTTTTCGGGCCGGCCTGGTGGCTCAGGTGGTTGGAGCTCCATGCTCCTAACTCCGAAGGCTGCCGGTTCGATTCCCACATGGGCCAGTGGGCTCTCAACCACAAGGTTGCCAGTTCAATTCCTCAAGTCCTGCAAGGGATGGTGGGCAGTGCCCCCCGCAACTAAGACTCAACAGGGCACCTTGAGCTGAGCTGCCACTGAGCTTCTGGATGTCTCAGTTGGTTGGAGCGCGTCCTCTCAACCACAAAGTTGCTGGTTCGACTTCCGCAAGGGATGGTGGGCTGTGCCCCCTGCAACTAGCAACGGCAACTGGACCTGGAGCTGAGCTGCGCCCCCCACAACTAAGACTGAAAGGACAACTTGACTTGGAAAAAAGTCCTGAAGTACACACTGTTCCCCAATAAAGTCCTGTTCCTCTTCCCCAATAAAATTTAAAAAAAAAAGTTTTTCCAGTAAAAGACACATTGCCATTAATCCCCCTCAGAATACTTCCCCTCGCTTCGAACACACTTATCCCATTGTTCTTGCCACCTTCTGAAGCAGTTCTGGAAGTCCTTTTTCATTGAGTGTCTTTAGTTGCACTGTGGTGGCTGCCTTGATGCCCTGAATCAGTTTGACTTTGGGGAAGAGCCAGAAGTCGCACGGTGCCAGATCCGGTGAATAAGGTGGATGAGGACACACCGTAATGTTTTTGACAGAAATTGCCATATACCAGAAGTGATGTGTGACACAGAGCATTGTCATGATGAAGGATGATGTATGGCACACTTTAAAACTTCTCTCAGCTGTAGCTCACACCCGACTGACTGCACCAAACAAGTTGAAACTTCTCACACACTGTTAGTAAGGTTTGATGTGCTGCTTCCTGTATTGAAGATGCCTGCCTTTCCGTTGGATGGCACTCGGCAGCAGCACTCACCGTATTTTGTGATTACAACGAAAAGGCTCCTTGTCACACATTGCTTCTGGCAATTTCTGTCAAATAAAAACATTACGGTGTGTCCTCATCCACTTTATTCACCAGGTCTGGCACCCTGTGACTTTTGGCTCATACCGCAAATCCAAATGACCATGAACGATAAATGTTTTGAATCCATTGAGGATGTCAAGGCAGCCATGACAGCAAAACTAAAGACACTCATGAAAGAGGGCTTCCAGAACTGCTTCAGAACAGGTCCCAAGAACAATAGGATATTTTGAGGGGTATTAATGGCAATGTGTCTTTTACTGTAATAAATTTTTTACATTTAAACATTCACTGTATTGTTTGATCACACATCGGCTGTTAGTTAACATAACGTTAGAGATGAGAGGTATCTTAGAGATTTCAAGTACAAGTCCCCATGTTACAGTTGAGGAGACTGAGGCCTTGATGGGTCACATGATTTCTCCAGAGTAACACATCTGACTAGTAGCACACTAGGCCCTAGAGCTTAGACCCCCTGGCCCCCAGGCTGGGTGCTGCCTACCGGTCTGGCTGCACTGTATCCAGTAGGTCCTGGGGCTGTGAGTCCTGCTTGGGGTGAAGGTTGATTGCGGCCTGGAATGAAGACATCACACCATATATATAAGAGTTTTGGTTTCAAAACAAGAAACAAGAAACCATGCAGTTATGTCCCAAGTATCTATTCATGGTCCAGTTTTAAGGTTAAGGAGCTCAATTCAAGTGCTTTTACCTATATTATCTTTCCGTGTTGTTCCAGGGCTTTTGGGTGCTTTGAAGCAGGAAGAAAAACAGTTAGTCATAAGTAAGCAATAGAGCAATACTGCATAAGTTGGCTATTTTGTTTCATGACCAGCAGAAATGGGGGCATGAGATGGCAGCAGAAGTACTTTGCTTCGGATAATGATGAAGGGTATTATCAGTCCTGAATGATATATCCCAAAAGTGACAAAAATTAGAATACTTAATAGTGACATTCTTGGGAGACAACTTAGCCGTCGGTCTGATTCCTCGCTCATAGGGTCACTTTTAAGGTGACTTTCCCAACAGAAAAGGCTCTCTCCCAGAACCTTGAAAACATATGACCAGCTTGTGGGACTGGTCACAAGATGTGGCATGACTGCCTCTCAGAGCTTGGCCGACAAATTTGTCCTGAGCATATAAACAGAGCTGCATTTTCCAAGTTACACAAGAGGCTCCTTATATTGTTTTAGGGCTTCATGCTGTAGATGTCATTATGGATAAAGTAATCTGATGAGATCTTTTGGATTTCTATAACAAAATCCTATGATTAAGGTAGAAGACAGGTGCATCTTATTGCTAAATATCTGCCTTGTGAAAGCAAGTGTTAAACTGTGGTTCACACTCATTAGAAAGGTAGGGGAAGGATGAAATGAAATAAATTGCTTTTGGGGCCAAATGGAGCAGGGGCAACTATTAAATGTAGCATCTAAGATTTATTCTTTTGGGAAGAAAGTTCAAGTGTAATTGTTATGTGAAATATATCAGTCCTTTAATGACTATCAGCTTAATGAATGACTTCTAGTCTTAATGGTCTTTTAAGCAAATTTAGTTCGGTATCACTACCCATAAAAACATTTAAGTAATCTGAAATCATTCACAAATGATTCTTGGACCTGAATTAACAGGGTTTAATTATAATTATTAATTTTCAAAACTTCAGAGTTAGTATAGTACATTTCTAAACATTTGACTTATTCTGAAAAGGATTTTGAAGGCATTCTTCTTAAAATAACATTGTACAGTAATTTCACATCCTAAGTATATATAAAACAAAACAGTGTAAAACAACATCTAAGAATTGCAGGGAAATTAAATGGGTATCTGTTAGAAACTATACACAACATAGAATGAAAAGAGAAAAAATACAAGGTTACAAGGTATACATAGGAGGAGGAAGGGAAGTTTACAGGTGGAATAAGAAAAGATTTAGTATGCTTTTACACACTGGAGAGGCTGACATTTAGAAATAAAATGAGAGATCCATATCTTTGATGCAAAAGTCTTGTTACCTTCCATCTCTCGCCTAGCTACCCCAGGACTGGGAGGGGCTCCAATACCTTTTTAGAAAAAGAACAGAAGCTGTATATTGTTCAGGGCCTACAGCACAGAATGAAATGCAGGCACACAAGACAATTTCTGTGTTAGACTTACTTTTGCAAGAAGGTTCTCTTTCTACTTTAAATTTCTTCAAATATATCAATACAAACCAAATGACTTGAGATGCCTAGCCCAAACCTCAGTCCTCCCTTTCCTCAAAAAGAAAAGTAGAAAGGGAATGACAGTTTTCTTTCTACATCTGACATTACTAGCAGTAGGGAATTTAAAAATATATTTAACAAAAGCTGTTATGATTACCTCAGTCCTTATATTTAGAGTTAAATCACAAATAAGCGCTCCAATACTTGACAGTCAAAAACAAAAAACAAAGTCTGAATTTTATTTTAAATTTGTATGAGGCTGTATTAGTCTCTTAGAAGTTAGTTTTGCTGCACTATTTTAAAAAAATTCTAAAAGTACTATAATGACTTTCTCTAAGCTTACTGCCTTAAAGGAGTTGATTTGTAGGGCAAAATATATATATATATATGCTACAAACACTGCCTATAAAAGAATTATGAAAAGAGGTAATTTTTAAAAATTAAATCAGGTTTCTAAGCCACTGAGTCGGTAATATGATATACTCATAACTTTTCACAATTTCATTTAAAAGTTTATTTTCTATAGGTTGTTTTCCTAATTAAAGGAGAAGATAAATAGAATTTATCAAAAAAATATAAATAAAAGCGTTTAAAACAGGAGAAATTAATGTTTTCTCTGTAAGTTAATGGAAAAATTATCATCTAGCAGTATTTTGCAGAAGCTATAATGCAAAAATAATTTATCTATCCTTATTATACAAAGTCATCAATATCCACACACAAGCAAAGTCAATCTACAATAATGTGAATTGGTCAGCAATGTCGCTAGGCAACTAGAGTAGAAAGAGACCAACTACACATGTATAATGAGCCTTAATAATATTAAAACTGGATTTATAAAAGCTCTTCTGTGGAACTGTGATAACCTGTGTCATCCTTTCTTGAGAATTAGGTTAAATAAACTTGGCAAATATATACCTCCAACTGAGCATTGTTGAGTTTTCATAAATCAAATAAACTACACTTTAAACAAAAAGTAATTCTTTATTGATAAAAATTTCCTTATTGAAAAAAATAAAATTATTCTTATATTTAAAATAATGAAGCATGAGTTTTATGACAAGTTATGATAAAGCCATGCAAAATGAAAGATGCATTTCAGATAATTATTATAACTTTAACTTGCACTCCTATGAAATTTTGCTAATTACTTAATTTGTTAAGCTACTAGACAAAGGAATGTACTAGAGCATCACTAATCAAATACTCAGGAGATGTTCTATATTCACTGTACCTGAATCCCTTTTGAAATTAATATGATTTGGGGAGATTAAATCTTTGTAACCAAACTGACTATATTTATTAAGGAAAAGTGTATCACACCTTGATGAGTAATTCACCTATGTCTACCTGGGAAGTGGAGGCTTTTGCTCATTCTAATAAAACCAAGATCTAGTCTTTTACTTAATGGAATATAATGGAAATTTGGAGCTATTTTTAACTTGGCGTATAAATATCACTCATTTTGACTTTTATCAAACAAACCTAAAATGTCTTCAGTTACAGGGATCAAACTCCAAAACATCAATGAACCAAGGTGCACATATTATGACAAATATAAATGGTTACCTCCAAATTCTTTTCTAGCAGGTGCAGGACTCCTAGCCCCTTATAATTCATAAGAAAATATGCAGCAGGAAGGAAATGACATTAAATAAAGAATTGAAATGTCAAAGATTTATTATAGTACTCATGATATCAAATATCATGTAGGAACTATATGTTAGTATCTTGGTATTACAAAAAGCTATTATTTAATGCAAGTACTTCTTATAATTTAAGTAATAACATTATACTTATTTAAAGAGAACATTTAAACAAATATATGAAACTTTATAGTAAATAAGTATATGTTTGTCCTTCAGATCGAATTACACATTTAACAGAAGTCAGTATAACTACATCAAATTAGCAGAAACAAAACACTTCTTGCACACTTGTAAGAAGCCATCTATGGAAACAGAACACAGAAATCTAATGGTGTACACTCTTTTTATCTGTTCTGTCATGCCTACCATGTTTTTAGAAAAAAGCCGAAGAAGTAGCAACAATAATAGAAAAACAATACAATTCAGAATCTAGAGGTCTGAAAACATGCAAAACATTTTTAACAGTGTGGAGGAGGATTTTCAATCCAGCAGAAATGGAAATAAAGTGGTCTGTTACCTGAAGGTGGAGGTGGTCTTTGTGGGGGAGCTGGACGTGTGGGAGGAGCGACTGGGCGGGGAGGAGGTGGCCGCTTGGGCTCCAGGATCTGGGAAGAATCTTTTTGCTGCAGCTGTGTGGCTGGCAGAGTGTCACTAGGAGAACCTGGAAAAGTGCCTTAGGTAAGCTCAGGTTCCAAGTGGGTGTGAACACAGAGGTACGGAACTTCCTATATACTTATGATAAAGTCTCTATTTTGCTAATTTTCTAAATTTGTACCGTAACATAATGACACACATTTTCAGTATCATTACCAAAAGCAGTTCTGCCATTACATTACCCTTTGGGACCATGGAAGAAATAACGCTAGCTCTATGTGGACTTTTTACCGAGGTCCCAGGGGCTAAAGGTGATATACTGAGTGGCCCTGTCAAGACAGCACAAAGTATGTAAGTTAGTTGTCGTCTGTACTTTCTCTCCACCTCAGCTTATCTTGCATTTACTTAATGACGCCAGCCCTCTAAGAGTAGTAGGGATAAACTTGAGAAGTTTAGAAACGGAAGATACTTTCTGAAGACACCGGTTAGCATGGAACAGACTGAATCACGTAATATAACAGCTTCCAAAGACAACCCTTCCGAGCTTGGAGAAGTGATGGCTACAATTTCAATTAAAAAAATTTGTTTTGTGTCTACTTGCTCCATTCAACAATTTGGGTAATGTAGAGATGTACAGCTATGCCCAAATAGTTATGGGTTCTTACTATACCGTAGAAAATCATCAATTGTAAGAAAGGGACAAACCTTAACACATAGAGGAAAGGATTAGGGAAAAAGTCTCATCTAGTGACGGTGACAATGAGTTTCGTTTCCATTTAGGGCTTACCGTCTACAAAGCTTCCTCTTCTGTACGCACAAAAGCCACAGCTCACTTTAGCATACAGGAATGAAAGTTCAATGAAAATGGCTCACCAAAGGAGATCCAAAGGCATCGGACACCTGACCACCTAAAATCAAACACACTGACTAGAGAAAGTCATACAAAACTTTAAATACAATACACACTTTGTGAAGTTGGGTGCCCAGGAGCTCTTGATGGTGCTCGACTTGGTCTTATGGGGAGGGCAGGACCCTCTGCAGTTGTAGGGGACTGGCAGGGACTCGTCCGGGGTGAAGAGCTCGGGGAAGTGCCGAGGCCAGAACTTGAAGATGGCTGGAGATGCTGAGGAAGGATTTCCTCCACTTCAGCATTATAGTCGTCAACGTCCCCTAAGGAAATGCAAGGTTATCCAAGTTACCACCATTTAGCTTTCTTAGAGTGCTTCCACCAATCTAGATTGTAAGGGGTTACATACACAAAATAAACATGTTACTATCATGACACTGAAAACATGCACAGATTAAGCATGTAGGCATACATAAAAAATTCCATATGTATAAAACCAGAATTAGTACAAATGCTCTTATAGAAAATGTGATTAAAGATATTCTATTATGTCAGAGCAACAGGATGCCAGTGATGACCACATTTGGAGCTGGGTTGACTCAGGGGCTTTCTATATTCCACAGGGCAGCCATCTCAGTGCTGGCAGGCTCAAAAGTTTATGCTTTCCCTCCAGCCCTTCCTGTTTGCTCTGTGGAACTGCCCCGTTCCCACTGCCCTCACGACAGACAGGTGTGGCCCTGGGGTAAACAGGTTCTGGGACGCCACACCCTTCCCTGGAAGCCTCCTCACTACTTCTTCCCCTGTGCTCCCCACCCAACAGACTCCTTCTTTGCTGCAACCGAACACTGGCCCTCCCCTGAGGTCTCCTCATGTCTCCTTATCTCAGGGCTGGAAAGTGGGGCCAGAGTGCCTCCCTAGCAACCTAACTCCAATTCCAGAACATTAATCTTCCAACCCTGAACAAAAAGGCCACTTCTCTGAGGCTATGCCATCAGGAATTGATGTAAAACCTTGTGCATCCCGCTGCTGCCATACGTGCAATCTCCATCCTTCCGGTCACTTGAACCCATTCACCAAGGACTAACCGGAGAGCAGGATGGTAGTACCTTTCTGGGTGACATCAAAGTCCACGTGGCAATGCATCAACAACTTAAATGGTCTTATCCCTACTGACACTCTCCTCCACTCCAAACACACACAGACTGCCCCATCCCCCCTCAGAACTGTGCGGCCTCTAAAACCATAAACTCCGAACGCTTCATTCCGACCACTTTTCCTCTCCCTCAGTTACTCTTCCTTCTTTCAACTTCATCAGGATCCAGGCCTTTGATGCCTGTGCTTCTCTGTACTGTCTTCAGGTTCCATGTTTCTCCTCGTCAACATCCCTCTGCTATTCTCTGTCAACTATTCTGTCTCATCTGCATCAATTACACTGTTTAGTCTCCCTAACAGCACGTGGGCTGCCGAGAGCTGGAGAAAACCACCAGCCCATTGACGGCAGTCACAGATTTGTCATTTTCAGCCTCACCTGGGCTCCCAAAGCTGCCTGGTAACTCCACAATTTTCTGGGTGGCTTTCCCCATTCTCAGGAGCTTCGTCTTGAACCTTCTCAACTCTCTTGAAACTGTGGGTTGCCCTATTCCTGCAGATAACCTCAGCTCTTAAACTGCACAGGGAGAAGAGAAGTCTTCAGATGGGAACTGCCCGCCTCCTCTCCAACCACCGGGCCCCATGCTGGAGTCTGCCTACACGGGTGGCACTCATGCCTGTGGATGGAACAAGTGGGGCTCTGCCCACCCACACGTCTTCAGTGACCTTGCTCTGTCACTCACTGCACCCTCCCCAACACCATCAGTCCTTTTCCCTCTACCAGCCCTTTCCATCAGCACTAGGCACTCTGAAGCCATTTTAAAACAACCCTTCCTGCACCCCCAATCCCCCAGAGCAATTGCCTCGCCCTTAGCCAATCTTCTTTAAAGAGCTGTCTACAGACACTCTCTCCACTTTTTCACATTCCATGCACACCTCAATTTACCACCATCTGGCTTCACCACTCCACTTAAATCACGCTCATGAATGTCACCAACAGCCTCCTTCCCTGTTATTTAATCCAAAGGACAAGTTGCAGTCCTCGTTTCTCCTCATCTCTCAGTGACACAGAACACCACTGACTATTTCTTCCTCATCACCATTTCTTTCTTTCTTTAAATTAGTTTCAGGTGTACAAAACAATATAATAGTTAGACATTTACACCCCTCACAAAGTGATAACCCCTCTCCCCCAATCTACTACTCCTCTGACATTGTATGTAGTTGTTATAATACAATTCCATTGACTCTCTACCCTATGCTGTGCTCCGCATCCTGTGACTGTGTGTGTGTGTGTGTGTGTGTGTGTGTGTGTGTATGTATATATATGTATAAACTTGTAGTTGACATTCATGATTGTTCAGCTTCAGCTTCAGGTGTACAGTGCAGTGATCAGGCATCTACATCATCCCTGAGGAGGTCTCCCTAATAAGACAAGTGCCCATCTGACATCCTACAAAATTTTTACAACATTATTGATTACATTCCCCAAACTGTCCTTCATATCCCATGGCAATCTTGTGGTTACCAATTTGTGCTTTCTAATCCCCTCACCTTCTCCCTCATCCCCATCCCACCCTCCCATCTAGCAACCCTCAGTTTTTTCTCTGTATCTATGAGACTGTTTCTGTTTAGTTTGCTCATTTATTCTATTTTCTAAATTCCACATATAAGTGAGATCATATGGCATTTGCCTTTCCCCGTCTAACTTATTTTCTTTCCTTGATTTTTAAGCCACTCTTTCCTCTTGGCTCTTGGACATTTCTAGTTGTTTCTTCTCATTTTTCTTTTATGGGCAGCCTTCTTCGGCCTATCTTTAAAGTCTGTTCTTCTCTGTTCTCAGTCCCATAGCCAGTTCTCTCCCATCTCTGTATCGTATCATCCTTCTGGCCAAGCTAAGAAACAACCCTGGCTCTAAGTGCCATTAGCACCGCCCTATGAGCCCAAAGCTCTCTGCTGAGCACCAGGCCCACATACCCACAGCCTACATCTGGGCCCCACAGACTCCAGACACCTCAAATCCAACATGTTCAAAACCAAATTCACCTTCCGTCCCACACCTGCTCCTGGCCTGCCTTCTTTGCTCTCCCTTACTCCCTGACAGGCATACCTGCATAACCAGCTTAGATCCTTTCCTCCCCCTCAGGCCCCTGAACATTTTTTCTTTCTCCTTCACCCCTTTGACCCTCTAATCTAACTCTCAGCCTTCAGATTCTCAATTTAAATTTCAATTCCTCTGGGATACCTTTTCCAACTTCCCAAATCTACAGTTTGGCGACTCTCCCATGAACTACCACAGCATGGTTCATTACTGCATTTATGTCATGTGATTATAACTAACTGCTTACTTGTTGCAATACCCACTAAGCTGAGATCTGGCGGGGCAAGGTGACATCTGTTGAATTTCCAGCATTTAGCATGTACTGGCACATAAAAGGTACTAGAGAAATGTGTGGCCTAAGCAAACAGAGAAATGTGAAAACTGGAGATAATCTTGTAAGGTGTTCAAATCTTAAATGCATTATTATCTACATGTACAGGCTATCACAATATGATGTATTGTCATTTTATAAACAAAGGTATGCATTTTTTATGGAAAATATGCTAGAATAATATGCATATAATACTAGAAAGCAAATGCATTTCTTAATCATGTTTAAGGAAATTATTATATCCAGATAACCTGTCCCATATTCTACACTTGAAATTGCTGTTTAGATGGGTGGATTCAGTTTCAAATGCATGTATTCTTAGCTACTTTGAGAATCTTTTAAAATTACTTTAAATATATCCCTTTGTATAGTAATTATTTTGAACCCATTTCCGCGGTTAGAATACCCACTCTGAATTTCTCCTTTTCTATTTTAACTGCAACTAGTGAGACCAACCACTCCCCCAAAACACCAACTTGTGCTCCTATCACATAAGGACATAAACGAACATTAGTAAAGATCTTAACCTTTGAACAGCAGAATGGCAAATACATGTGAAGTCTAGCTATAAGCAAAATAAACACAATACAATGCAAAACATAATCTAATACTGCTATGTGTGTTATAAGAAGAGAAGTATAGACTTGCAGACCAAGGCTTTACTGATGGGAAGGAAATTTATCTAGGAGTACAGAAGTCAAATGTGTTCAATAAACGAACCTTCCATATCGAAATCTGCTGCGACCTCCGCATCTTCACCGAGCAGGGTAGAGCTTGTTGACGATGGCAACGGAACACTAATTTTCTCTAAACTCATTTCTTCTTCCAAAGTTTTGATCCAGTCTGGACTTTTTAAAGTGATAGTTATAGTCCGACCCAATAACTAGTTGCGTAAAAGACACAGAAAATAAAAATTCATTGGCATGAAAATTACCTATCTTGGAATAAAGTGACTGCCTTAGTTACACTATGCAACAGCCTACGCTTAAGTTAGCTAGACTCAATTCAACATAACTGTTTCACGCATACGGAATTTTTAACTAGTTTAAATATTTCCAAATCTCCCTTTAAACACTCATGTTGCTAAGTCAAAGGTCTTCTTTTCTAGGATGCAGTTTCAAGTTTCCTTTGCTGCAGTCAGTATCTTTCCCTAACCAGATATAAATTTGCTGACAACTGTGCTACATAATTTTATATTTCCTATGATTCTGATCCACAGATTAAATTATTGTTCCTATATGAAATAACTACGGAAGAGACAATAGAAAATCTTTAAAATACTTTTCCTGTTCATTTAGACCTTCCCAGCTTAGAATATGGTCTTAAAAACTGCTATACTGTCAAAGTAGTTTCAGCATCTCAAATGTTAGAAGAATATTGAGACTACTTAAAATCTTCAACAAAAGTTAATCATTCTGAAAATAGGACTGTTATCATGAAAGAGCATTTTGCTTTTGCTATAAATTTGAGTGCTTTTAGACAAAAGTATAATCTAAAATAACCAACACATTAAATCAAGTTACATTGTCCTATTGATGTATTTAAAAAATACTTTAAAAAAACTTGCAGAAAGCCACAAGACACCTTGGTCAAAATAGATTGTACACTAGAAAGACGTTCTCATTTACAACTCATATTAAAACAAATTTTCTTTCTAAAACGTAAGCTCTCTCCTACAGTTTTAACTTCCTTTGTTTGAAGAGTTTCTGGAGTATATATAATATGTGAGCTTTTCTAGTATTTCCAAATGAAGTGGGTGGCTATGACCAACATGCTGTGATGACAGCTGGTGCCTTTGTGACAACAGATCTTCCTTGGCTCAAAGTACTACTCATATTAGAATTTCTTGATCACCCTGATACAGCTAGTACCCACCTGACACCACACATAGTTATTACAACATTGTTGACTATATTCTCTATGGGAATTATTTTACCTATGCTTTGAAAAAGGTACCTGAGTACCACTATTCAAGCCAATAAAACCAGTTCCTAGGAATAATGAGCACCTTCCTCCCCCTTTTTTGTAAATAAAGCATTTTCTTCATTTGATAGAAATATTTTCTACTCTAGGGAAAATATCTATCCCCATTAAGATTTTAAAAGCTTTTATATAAATATATAATTAAAATCAAATTAGGTGGTACACATGTTTTTTTCTTAGTCTATGTCAATGGTTAATATCTCTAGGGAGGGACTAATATAATCCTGAACAGTCAGAACCTAGTCTAAATAATAAATACTAAAGCACACTGTAAGGTCCTTTATCCTCCTGAACTGGAAATACACTTAGATGATCTTGCTGCATGTCTATAAAAATATAATCTTCAGACAGTTAACTGCAGAATGGTTTAGAATCAACAAATGAAACTTACCTCTTTACCATTTAGGCTTAGAACATTCAAGGCAGAACTTCCCTCCAAAAATGTAACCCACATTTTATCTTCTACAAATCTTCAAGAAAGAAAAACAAACAATAAAAAGACATAATTAATACCTTAGCCAGTTAGCCCAGTGACTAATCTAATAATTATTGATTAACGAGGGCCTATAGAGGCCGGGAAGTAAAAACAAGATGGAGAGCAGTAGGGCCCGTGGTGACCTAGAGAGGGCACTCTTCCCCCAACGTGTTCAAATTCAAAGGGCTTCCAACTACTATGCTCATAAAATAGTCTTGCAGGATCCATTTATGATCCTTGCAAATCCAGTCCTTTATCTCACTGACATGGGAAAAAAGGGCCAGAGGTTAAGCGGCTTGTTCAAAGAGACCTTCCTTACAAAAGGTGAATAAGTTACAGGGCTAGAATCCAAGTGTCCTGAACCCATATTTAGTACTATGTATTTTTTATTTCCCTGAAGTAAATTTCCTTTGATGAACAAAGAAGACAGAGTTGTCATTAAAATCTGTCTGTCTGTGTATCTCAGACCTTCCTGAAGGAACCTTAGCTTATGGTCCTTGTCTTTATTCACTGACAGCCATCTACTCTCTGGGGACTTCAGTGGCCTTTGCTATGATTCTAAGTTTACAATTTTAAAGTAAGAAACCCCAAAAGTAAAAAATAAAAGGGACATTAGGACAAGTTCTGAAGAAGATGGTCACTGATATGTAATAATGTTATCACACACAAAAAAAGAACAAAACAAATTATACTGTTATCAGTCTTATTTACAGAAAGAATTTTATGAGTTGAACTATTCCCAACTGTATAAATCAAGTTCAGAAATCCTTACAGATTTTTCAAAGGTGAGAGACAAGAAAACATGTACATGTATAGATGTTCTCTCTCTCTCTCTCTCTCTCTCTCTCTCTCTCTCTCTCTCTCTCTCTCTCATTCAAAAGTATGGGTTATGGATATTAAGAGGAAAAGGCTAAAAACAAAGTGTGCACAAATATTTTATCCAGGCCTGGAAGAGATTTCTACAGTCACTCAAACATGACCAAGGTAAGTGACTCAATTTCTTTGGCATAAAGTTCTAAGTTGCAGGATACTGTCATTTGAAAGCTATAGGGACATTGTTCATACCTAAATACTATAAGAGTATCTTTTTCAAATTGTGGATAATGGAGAATATCCCTCCTCCAAAGGTTCTAGTCACTACTATAAGGTTGTACTTATCCTGCACCAGTCCCTTGACCCTGAACATGATCTGTTCTTTGATAGTGGTACCAAAGCACTTGGGGTCATACGGCAAGGCAGATTTCTTGGTCCTATCCTTAATTAGCAATGTGCTCCTTACACATTTCTAACTTTAACAAGAGATTCTGGTTGTAATATCCATGGATTTGCGTAGGTCCTTTTAGAAGCTGTATTCTCTTCCTGTTTTCACTCATTAGAATAAAACCTTCTAGATTCCACCCCCTCCAATCAATTAAGTATCTACATGCATCTAAATTTGTCCCATCTACATTTCCAGGAAGCCTCTTATTTATATATAAGGGGGGTTACAGAGTTCCATCACTCCTTTAATGGCTGTCTTATTCTAGATCAAAAGGTGATAATCAGTTTAGCCTTACTATTGACAGTCCTTTCCCTGTTTACTTTCATCGTCTGCTTTTTGTATTCTAACTTTGTTGTCTGAAGGTGTAACAACCAGAATATATTCCAGGTCTGGAGGCACCTCCTGGTTTTACAATCTAAGGGCAATGCCTTGCTTCGTTACCCGTACTGTTTGTAATGGTGATAGCACTGGGGAAAGCTTTTGGCTCCAGAGACTGGGTTCTCATGACAGGCAGTCTTCCATCCCTTACACACACTTCGGATTCCTCTAGCCCAGAGCAGTACTTTACATTTTCTCACGAGGACACTTATGTGCTGCTTTGCCGCCCACTCACACAGCCCACATTATGCTCCTGGGGTCTGGCGTTTCTGCACTTGGCAAAGCTTCCTGTCATCTGCAACTTGGAGATTTCACTCTGTACTCCCTAAGGCCTGAAGGTTTTCAGAGATTTTTTTGTTGTATTTTAAAGCTTTGGGGTAGATCTCTGTCAAAAGATTTGAGGGGCTTGTTTACTCTCTGAAAGGACTCTAGGTCTCTTGGGCCTGCTTCCCTCACTACAAGAAACCACACCATCTTCGTTCTGGCTTCCACTGTGTTTAGTATCCAGGGAGGCCATACACGCACGCTGGTCTTTCTTCCCAAATAGATTACAAACAGGAAGCGAGTCTTCAGCTTCTCCGCTGCTCTTCCTCAGCAGAGATTTGCCCACTGAATATTTATAAAACACGCCTAAAGAAGCGCATTAACAGCAAAGACAGGAATCGAATGGTACTTCTCCCCATGGAGCACAAACACATCCATGTTATTCAACGTCTCAAAACGGCCGCACACTTGGAAGAGAACATTTTTTTAAATAACGGAAGAGACACCTGGTTCTGCAAAAGGCAGATGGTTAAGTCAACAATGGAAACCAAGACTGGCACGGATGACTCCTGAGTGTTCATCTGCCACTGACGTTAGGTGGAAATTATATGAGTTAAAATTACTTAAAACATCAAATTTCTTAAATTGAGGAGGGAAAAAAACATCACTCTGCTTTACTTTTACCTCTCCTTAAAAAAATAAAATAGCATCACATCTTCCTTTTGCCACAGGGCTTATATGTTATATAGGAATCTGGAGGGTCACATCTATACATGCACATAGTTTTGTCATCAATTGTTCCTGTAAAGTTTCACTATTGAACTATAATTTTCTAAGTAGAGAATTCAGTTTTAAAACCTGATAGCTCTTTGAATAACATTTCTATAGTATGATTCTCCCATAGTTTGAAAATAAAAATATTCATATATTATTCAAACACTAAATAAGGTAATTTCTAATATAGAAACTATTATTTATGAATCATGAGCTACTTTTGAACAGTAAATATTTTACTCACCTTATGAGTATAACTTCACCAAAATTTGTAAACTGCTGCAGAAGCTCATCGATCAAAGTATCATCAAAGAAATTGTTTTCTGGTACAGAACTTCTGATTGAGACCAATACCGTACCATCGGGTGGACCCTGAACTGCAATGACTTCTTTATAAATGTTTTGTCTCTCTTCAGCTTCAACTTCAAATATATCTATATCAATCAAGGCAACGACAGGCCTTAAGGCAGAGGGAAGACAGATGTGTCAGAAACGTTTAAGAAGAGACATATTTCAAAATAAATTTCAAGCACTGTAAGTAATACTGAGATTGTTTAAACCTATGGTCGGAGGTCTTCAGCTCCGCTCTCCCATAGTGCAGCAAAGTACCCGGAGTCCACGTGTAGAGGATTTTGCTTCCATCTTGAAAACTAGCATTTAGAAGATCTAAATCTTCAGCTGCAGTGAGAATAAAGCAACATGTAAGAGAAGCTATGTGATGACAGATCAAGGGGAGCAAGGTGCTCTCTCCTTGGCTTCACTGGCTTCAGTTGTCTGAGGCTGGGATGCCGGATACACTTGTTAATAGGCAGGAAGTCTAGACACTTTTAAGTTACAAAGGTTTTTGGGTGACCTTACCATTTTATGCTTTACTTAGTAAAAATTAAGATAAGGCTTTACTTCTGAGATTACTTAAAGGCCTGTTACCAAACAGGGTTTCCTAAATAATTCAACACACAGATCATAATATTTGCAAACCACTTCAGTTATTCATATTAAAAACCTTAGCTAGCATTCAACTGAAAATTTCACAAAAATGTTTCCTTGCTTCTCTTTATATGAAATTATGTCATTGACAGAAAATAGACTGAAAAATTAAATAAATTATTATAAAGAAGTCTGCGGATATTTTTAAAAATGTTTTGTATTTAAATTTTATTTCTTATGTTCTAGATAACCCTTGTTGAAAAAACAGCCCTCCTCCCTTGATATTTATACCATTCCCTCATCCTCATAAAATCTGCGTTAACTCATTGAAATGTAGAAGTCTGTTTCCCCACCTGATCTGTCGAAAGGCCATTTCCTTCTTCTCCAGAGGACACGGTCTGTCCATGCAGGGGTGCGGCACTTTTCACTCGTGTCATAGTCTTCAGAAAACAAATCATATTTATATGTCGGAGCAAAGGTTACTTTTCCTTCTAAAAATCCTCTAAAAATCTACAATAAACATATACAAAGTAAGTTACTTGAAAAGCAAAAGAATTCTGTTTACATTGAGGCAGCCATTCATTAAATGTCTATTATGTGCTGGAGACTCTCACAGGGAATTTGTGTGCATCTGATAAACACTTCTAACTGAATGGAACAAAGCCTAGGAAAAAATAACCTAAGACGTGGCCTTTTTTCATGCCACTTGTTCGACCTTTGATTAAACCAAGTACAAAAACATGAATAAGGGAATTTCACCAGACCTTTGAACTGAATTGTAACGGATTTTGGAAATCATATGGTCTGATGTCTTATTCTCAAATGAGGACTCGGCGCCTAAAAAGGTTAAATGGTGCCCAAAGTGATGGAATGTAAGTCTGATGACCACAAAGGCACCATACTGAGTGGCCATCATCACCTATACTTTGAGAAAATCGTTTTTAAATAAATTCTTTCAAAATTTTGTGGCCATAAGTTTTAATAAATAAGTTTCAAAAAGGCAGATGATACAAGAAATGAGAGAAGAAAAAATAAAGCCTATTACCGCAGGATTTTAAAGTCAAAAAACAGTAGCCCTAAAGAATAAGATTCTAAATTTACTGTCACTGAAACAAAACAAAACAAAACATATTCTTCTACTTGAAAGTGAATTTTATAGAGACATAATATATTTTTCATCATAGGAATTGACATGGGTTTTCCTTTCCTTTTTTTTTTTTTTTTTTGAAAAAAGGAAAAGTAATTCTGTCTTTGTTAAACTATATATATATATTAGGTTGGTGCAAAAGCAGCTGCGGTTTTGCAAATATTTTTAACCTTGTAAACCACAAATACTTTTGCACCAAACTAATATGTATGTATATGTGTGTGTGTGTGTGTGTGTGTATGTTTCAAGAGACTATAAGAAAAGGCAATACTATGATTAAGGAAAGCACGTTTCATGAGCAATATTTCCTTCTCAATGCAAGTATCCTCTTAAGTATGTATATACCTGTCCAGCATTTTTCTGGTTGATAAGTTGATCTCCTGCTATAAGAGAATCCCAATTTTGCTGTCTTATGAGCTCTTTAACTTCTTCATTAGGGAGATCAATTCGATAGTTGAAATCACCACACCAAAATACATAGTCATGGGAAAACAGCATCCTTCCCTGGAAGCAAGGGGATGGGACTTTAAATTCAAAACAATCAATTTAAAAAAATGTTTTACAACTATCTCTCTGCCTCAGATATGCCCGCCTGCCCCAGGCCATGCCCTACTTATTTAACCCAATACTAATAACACATGAAATAGCTATTTAGGTAAACACTAGGAACTACCTTAAATTTTCTAGGAACTACCTTAAATTTTCAAAAGCTGATGTAGAATTTGGGGTAGATTAAAATCCATTTCTGAGCTCCATCTTCAAGAACAAGCAGCAGGGACTTACCATAGGGAAACTCAGTTTCCGTACTATTTCTACAAAGTCTTCATTTCTTTCTTTGACTTGTGATTGTCCCGCAGCAAAGTGGCTGCAGACGAAGCAAAGGCTTGTCGTGTGGAATAACATTCGTATCGCAACCGCTCCCTTATTTCCAGTGGCACCTCCCATTCCGGTCTTCACAGTATCAACTGCGACATCCCTTTAGAACAAAGAACTCTAAATCAAAGATCTGAAATTTCAATAGCTGCCTGTGCATAAGAAATTACGGATACATGTTACATAATTAAATAACTACGTATCATGTGGCAATTTGAGGGCAAGGCTGTGAAACTGTACTATTTTCACAATTCCTATCAATGACTCTTTAATCAAAACCACATTTAAAAACAAGAAACACGGATCAGCATCAGCGTTTCTCTGGAGCCTCCTCCTTGTTATCTGATGGTAGGAAGTGGCCTCAGGAGCGAGTGCTGGTCACTGACCTGATGAAAGGAGCATGCTGAGGTCTGATGAAAACAAACAGGCACACGCCCACCAGCTGCTCAGAAGCCAGCAGCACGTACTTGTTGTCTCTGGAGACGGTCTTCTGAAGTTCCACAGCCCAGAGCTTCTGATTTGTTGTGCTACCAGAACATGTGAAAAAAGGAATCTTTAAAAAGATATTGACAACATGGCATATTTTATGACAACTGTCAATTATACCTTTATATACACAAATTTAACAAGACTAACCAACAGTCATGAAATCTGTACCAACAGTGAAATCTTTATGTAGGCTGGTTTCTTGTTTCCTTTAAAAAGGAAACCCCAAAATTTAGCCAAAAGAATGAATACATTTCAAAATCTAAGCTACTACTCCTTTACAAAGAAATTTAAGCATACTTGTTTTTAACTGAGTGCTCACCATGTAAGTAACCTCAAGCTTGTGCACATTACTTTTTCCTTAAGTATTCGTTAGGATAATAGAGAAGAAATCCAGATTCATTTTCCCCCTTTTCCTTATTTTTCTGGATTATAATTCTTTTTAAAAACTTACTATAGAAACATTTTAAATATACAGAGAAAATAGACAATCATAAAATAAACTACCATATAACTATTACCCAGCTTCAACAATTATCATCATTTACCAATCTTATGTCTCCATCCTCTCCCATTTTTTTGGAGGGGTAGGGGTAAAACCGGAACAGTTTAAACCAAACCTAAGACACATGCCATTTAACCTGTAAAGACTTTAGTACGCATCTCTCATATGAGAGGACATTTTTATTTTTACATAATCACAATGCCATTAGCACACTTAAATTAACAATTCCTTAAGATCATCTAAAACTCAATTCATATTTAAATTTCCACGATTATCTAAAATACGTCTTCTTACAGCTGGTTTCTTTAAAACAGGGTTCAAACAAGGCCACACCTTGCATTTGCTTGCTGTGTCTCTTGAATCTTTCTTAATCTTTGTCTTTCAACCCTCTCCACCCCCTTTTTAATGCCACATGTTTTTAAGAAGCTGGGGCATTTGTCTGTAAAATATTCAACAGTCTGGGTTTGGCTGATGTGTCCTCATGGTATCTTAACTTATCCCTCTATCCCTCACATTGGTTTTAAACTGGTTAATGTAGAAGCTTAAGAAACACGTTCAATTTTATTTGTTTTGGCAAAAATAACCTCAGGGGTGGTCCAGTCACCCTTTGCATCTCAGCAGGAAACACATCATCTCTGTGACATTAACCTCATAGGCTGCTCAGAGGGTGACAATCTAATCAACGCTTAACAATAAAAAGTACACACCCCCTTTTTTACATGTTTATATTCCGCCTTGTTTTAAAGTTACTTGTATTCATTCCTTACTTTGCCTTTCAAAATGTAATGTTCCTGGATGTCTCTCCAAATATCTGATGTGTGCTTTGTACATATACTTTGCCTCAAATGTGTATTTAGCTATTTTGAGGATGTCTATTGTTTCTTAAAAAAAAATCCCTTTCAGAAACATATAACACTTTGGAAGGTACTTTAACTCTTTGAGACTACCAGCAATCTACTGAGTCAATTATAGTTCCAATTGAATTAATAGTACTCCAGCAGTCTCTTAGAAAACTAATGTACTCACTTATGGCAGGATCTATAGTATGTAATAATAAGCACTGTAATGACATGAGATAATGACAGGATCATAGCTTCAATTTTAAAGTTTGTAAGCGTTCTTCAAGAAACAAAAAAGCTAGGCAGGATCTTCATGGTCATTTTGACAATCAACATCCTCTCCATAAAGAACATAAAATTTTCTGACGATCTCACTCTACGTTATTGTGGTTCATCTCTGACATATTGATGCTAATAATTTTTCTCTGTGTGTATTATGGTTGTTTCTCTAAGGAAAAGTCCCCCCTTTTAATCCTTCTTCTAAGGTTTTAGCATCCATTGATCATTGCCTAGATCCATTATTTCATTAGGGATTGCAAAATGTTGATTTTTGTAACGTCAGCATACCACAGGCATTTGTAACAAGTTAGAATTCTTCTATAAAGAAGTTTCCTCTATTCAGTTACTCTGAAACACCGTTCACACAGAGAAAGCAGAATGAATGCTTAAGTCTTTATCTGTAAATTTTCAGAGTAATGGGTTTGTGCCCAAGGACCTCCAACGGAGAGCAAAACCAAGTTTTCTCATTGTTCCAGGTCACACAAATGACAAGTGGTAAAGCAGAGAATATGACCTCACATCCATCTATCTAGTCTATCTAACACGATGCCACACTACCTCCAAAATACGAATCCAGACATGGACTCTCTACCTACCATAAACCCACCACTGTGACTTGGATTCTGAAAAGAGAATGGCGGCTTTCATTCCTTTCTTCAGCTGACTCAAGTCATCCTCTCAAGGAACCCTAATCGTTCCACTGAAAACTGCCTGTACCTCCCTCCTCCACATGCCTGATCCCCTTTACCTCCACCTATTTATTTTCCATGGCACTTAGAAAACAAGTAAACAATTTGATAGTAGGAACCTAAGAGTATGCTCTAAGACATGAATATCTATTTTCAAACAGCAAAATGAATGAAGTTGGATTTTTCTACTTCCCTGCATGAATTGCTATTCACTTTGGCAAAAAACAAACAAAAAACAAACATCACTTGCAAGATTGATTCCATACTATTTCAGCCTAAAATTTTATTCGAAAATCTTTAAAAATGTCATAAAAGATGGGCAACTGCTCAACTTTAAAGCAGACACACTTTGTTAAAATAAAGCACTTAAGGTTTAGATTTCACTCAAATATTTGTATTTGTAATAAGGCTTCAGAACAGTAGTCCTCAAAGTGTGGTCTGGGAAAATCCCTGCGGGTCCCCCGAATCCATGAGGTCAAAACTATTTTCATACTACTACAAAGACATTGTGCCTTTTTCATTGTGTTGACTGACACTCGCCTCATGGTGCAAAAGCAACAGTGAGTAGAAGTGCCGATGCCTTAGCAGGAATCCAGGCACCAAACTGTATGAGCAGTCAATACAGTTGTCACTGTCATGCACCTGCACTTTAAAAAATGCCATTTCACCCAAGAATATCCTTGATGAAGCAGCAAACATTATTAATTTTATCAAAGTTCAATCCTTAAATCACATCTTTTTGATACTCTGTGATGAATGGGAAAGACACACAAAGCACGTCTGCTGCATACTGAAGTATAAATGGTTGTTTTCACGGAGTAGCACTTGACAGTTTTAAGTTGAGAGCTAAACTGCTACTTTTTTCATGGGATACAATTTTTACTTTAAAGAACTAATGACAGACAGACATGGTTATTCAGACTTAGGTTATTTTGGCAAACTTTTTTTGGACCAATCCTGTCTTTTCAAGGGAAACAACCAACAGTATTTTATTTCTAATAATAAAATTTGAGTTTGTAAGCAAAAATGAGAATTTTGAAAAACTTGTATCTGCTGTGATCTTGACAGCTTCCAAATACTTAAAAGAACTTGCTGATGAGATCAGTGATGATAGTAACCAATGATATTTTGATACTGTATAATGAAATGTGTCAAAATTTGGAAGATCTACATAACTCAGTGAACTAATATTTTCCAAATGACCAATACATGATGTTTCAAAATCATGCAAGAATAAAAGATAGACCAGTAAATGTCAATATAATAGAGTACAAAAAGTTCACTGCTATGGTTTTAGATTCCATATTGCAACTAATCTTTAAGAAACTACTATTTGTTGAGTTTTGGTGTAATCTCAGAGAAGAAATTATCTGAAAAGTCTATTAAAATATTTCCATTTCTAACTACATATGTATGTGGTTTTCTTCATATACTTCAACCAAAACAACATATTAAAACAGACTAATGCAAAAGTAGATGTGAGAATCCAGCTGTCTTAAGCTAGATATGAAAGAGATTTGCAAAACTATAAAACAATGTCATACTTCTCGGTAAATTTTTGTTTAGGAAAATAGTTACTTTTCAGGGGAAAAAAAAGCATTCTTTATGGTGCAGAAAAGTGTTCTTTATGTTAACACATAAAGGGCTTATTATTGTTATTTTTAAATTGATTAAATGTTTAAAATTTTTCATTTTTAATTCCTAATGTGATAAATATTGAGAGAGAACCCATATAAACAAAAGTTCTTTAAGACTTTCAATATTTGTAAGAGTGTAGTGAAACCAAAGTTTGAGCACTGATATTTGACAGTTTAAAGAGGACCTTCACATATATTATTGCAATCTCTCTTTGTAACAACTACTTATTTATCTGCCCTCCATGTCCCGGAACTAGAAATTTTTTCATGTGTCACCTCTCTGGCTTACCTTGCGTTCACAATGTTTCCAGCATTCAGCTCTACCATTTCTTCAAAACCAATTGCAAATATATCCGTTGGCTTACTTCTTTTATCTACAATTAAGCATCCAAAGAAGACTTTTAAAACATAGCCTTAGATAGATGGCACCTTTCCCTCGTCCCCTCCCCACCCTGTGTCAACACAACTAAGATCAACACCAGATCTCACAAAAATCCACTTTTGTGTTTTAATTTTCACCAAATTCAAATTAATGGCAAAAAACCCATGAGTGGGACAAAACTAATTTAAATTTACTTTCTATTCAGGTATCTTAAGTTTGCTTCTTTAAGACTATTATTCTAGAAGATCCTTAAGGCCTTTCAGAAATCATTTTGAAAGAATTCTTGCCAAAGTTTGTACCATGGACAACACAGAAACAAGCCACTTTTAAAAGGCTAAAGTAAATAAAAATTGGAGAGGTAAACGGAATCTTCAGAAAAGGCACAAACAATAAAGTGGTTGAGAAACCCTTTCAAATTAGAGAACAGTTGGGAGGGATTTTTCACATTCACATTTGAAAACCACAGGCTTGATCTTTTTGCTATTTCGTAGGTGGAAGAAATCCAGGAAAACCAGAAGAGATTCAGTGGTTAAAACACCCCCTCTATTCTAGCCATCAGCGCTCTCACAGCTGACTACGACTAAACGAGAATAGAAGCTGCTTGAGATACACCGACCAGCGGTACTTTGGGTGGCCTAAATATTCAGAAATGAGGATAAATAGCTAGAAAGAGGCTATAAATACTATGAACTAATACCGAGAAATAAAAAAATAAAAATAAAAATATTTATTGACTGCTGTTGTAGGCAATGCTTACTATATATCATGGCATTAAATTTCCACACCTTATAAGACAAATTATTTTTGCCTGTTATTTACAGACGGGAAACTGAGGCTCTAAAGAACTAAGCCATTTGCCCAAGTTCACACATAAAATGCAGTGTGGCACAAAGACTCTGGAACCAAACTGCCTGAATTCAAGTCGTGGCTTTGCCACTACCAGCTCCATGACCTTGGGCGGCTCACTTCCCTTACTATGTTTCAGTTTCCTCATCTGTGAAATTGGAATAATAGTATAGTAATAGTGTCTATGTAGTAGGTCTGTTATAAGGATTAAACGAACAAGTATGAAGTACTTATAACTGTAGTGTTAGCTATTTATTACTATTATAACTAGTACTACTACTGCTAGTACAACTTCAAGTTGGTTCAATGTAAAATGTGAAAAGGGGCATGTTAATAAACGTTTGGGGAAAACCTCAGGGTTTAAGATGTGATGATTAAAGATAACTAAAAAAAAGTAAAATGTGTATCTCACAAGTTTCCTGCACACACCACCTTCATACATAATACTTGGTAAATGTGTACCAGTTTAAAAAGGAAGTTAAAGTTGACTTTAAAAACGGAAGCAGACTGGAATTCATGATTCTAAGCAAAATCTTAATAAAAGTATCCTCATTTTAATGTTTGGTTTTGGCTATTAATAGCATGGTGGCAGAGTACCCAAACTGAATGACAGCCAAGTTAAATACTGTTAAGTTATGAAGTAACAACAAAAGTTACAAGTTTTGTAAGACTACTTATGATCCACCCTGAATATTTCTTATCTTAGCAACTAAACTGAGGACTACATTTGAAAAATGGCACACACTAGATTTGAAAAATGAAACTCAAATGACCAATTACAAAATAAGCTTGCTTTGTGTCAGGTTAAAAGAATAAAAACAGAACTAATTTTTCTTACATGTGTGGTTGCCTCTAAAGATATCTATTTATGTATGGATCCTACTTACTGAGAATCGAATTTCAAAGGAAGAAATATTTTACCTTTTTTTAAATAAAGTATAAAATAAAGACGTAGGAATAAAAACAAATGTAAATTTTTAATAGATTTGGTCTATAAAATGTTGGCCTTCAAATTTATAAATTGAAGCTTTTTTACAAAGCAATGTATATTGTGAAGTGCTACATTGTTTTCTAGATTAATAAATCAATCAGGATTTATTAATGAAACCTATATTATCAAAAGCCAACCTTGAAACTCCTGGATGCCAGCTAACTTGGGTGCATCAAGAAGCCAGTCGGTGAGTGTCTGATTCTTAAAAGCTATACTGCGAAACTGTTTCCCACCGTTCACATTCCAGGTTCCAACACATACTCGGATTTTCTTGGGCTTTGAATACTTGTAGAAATTCTCACACATGCTCTTTAGTACTTTAGAAGAGGCTAATCAAAACAAAACACAACAGAATTTTAGCTGCATTAAACCACTGATTAAAATTGATTTCATAACTGTGAGATGTCTGGAAAGTACAATTATCATAATCACAAACAAGCATAAGATACATGCAGAGGAACAAAAAGAGATCAGCCTTGAACATAAAGCCCAGCACGACGCAATTAAGCAACACAATTTAAAAAAAAAAAATTCAACCACGTTAACTACAATAACCAAAGTAAGAAAAGCTATTACAAAATTATTGTAGCAACATAAAACATGCAGAACAAACAGTTGCTTCAATGAAATGCTACGTTGTTTTACAATGTACAAAATTAGAGATGGAACACTTTAAGGAATACAGCGATTGACTCTCATGTAACTTTCATTCAAAGGCTGGTAAAAATACATGTTTTATTTCTCCCCAAACAAAAACATTTAAGAACATTTCCATTTAAGATTCTAGCTACTGACAGGTGGTTTGATGAATTATGGCTCCTTACAAAATGTGTATTCATTATGGATGACAATGAGATGTCGGAAAATGAAGTCACTGATAAATGCTTCCCATCTCTCTCAGAGTGGAAGCCAAGGCCTTAACTGTCTACAAGGCCCTACACGATTTGCCTTGCCTTTCTGCCCTCACCTGCCCCCCATTCCCTGTTCACCCACTGCTCAGCCATTGGCCTCCCTGCTGTTTCACAAGGAGCCAGGCGTGTTCCCATCCAGGGGCCTTTGCACTGGCTGCTTCCACTGCCTGCACCACCCTTTCCTCACTCCCTTTGGATCTTTACTTTCCAGGGAAGCTTTTCCTGACCATCTTATTAAAATCTGCATTCTGTCCCTTACCTTCCATATCCTCTCCTTGAATTGTTTTTCTCTATAGCATTTATCACCATTTACAAATACAAACTATGTATTTTATTTATTTACCCTGTAACTATGTGTCTCCTCTCATAAAAATGAAAGCTCCACAAGGGCAGAAACGTTGGTCTACTTTGTTAACTGTAGTATCTTAGTGACCAGGAGTGCCTGGTACATAGTAAGTGACCAATAAATAATTGTTAAATGAATGAATGTTCGATACATTTTGGATCCTCAACCTCTTGTTCTGCATATTTTTTGACTACCACCTTCCGTGTTTCCCCAAAAATAAGACCTAGCCGCATCATCAGCTCTAATGTGTCTTTTGGAGCAAAAATTAATATAAGACCTGGTCTTGTATTGTATTATATGTTATATAAGACCCAGTCTTATATTATAGTAAAATAAGACCGGGTCTTGTATTAATTTTTGCTCCAAAAGACGCATTAGAGCTGGTTGTCTGGCTAGATCTTATTTTTGGAGAAACACAGTATCTTTCTTTCTTCTAAACAACACCTGATTTTGCTTAAATTAAATTATGGCACTTAAAGTGGATGGAACTTTAAGAGGACTTTCATTTAAAAATAGAACATGCACTTAACTGGCAGTTAACTGGAAAGAGGAAAAGAAACTCAAAATGATCCTCGCCTTTCACCACATGACCTTATTTTATTATGGTACTACTTATTTTATGACACCAAGATACAGCACTTTTGTCAGAGAATGAAAATAAAAAAGGCAAGTAGCATCTTGGTACCATCTGTGATCCTAGAGGCAGACATGCAGATTTTCAGCCCTCTTCCTATTTGATTTGATTGCTTGTATAGAGGTGTCGGGAGAAATGAAAGCAGATTATTTGTTTTGGCACGTTGGTGTAGCTAACTGAAAGCTGGCTGTACCTAGATAAAGAATCACTGGTGTTTATAACTGGAGTCATTGCCATTGTTACTGCTATGAAAATAGCTTCTCTAATCCTTCCTATATCAAAACACAAGTTCTATAATGATTTAACAGCTTAAAATAATCAGCAAGACAAATAACAAATTGTGTGAAAAAAAAACATGTTGCCACGTTGTGTGAACGAAGTCAGTTTACAAATGGAATAAAACTTTTTTTAAAAATCCTAGCTTTTTCTTAACTGGTTGGTCCATAACATGCAGAAAGAAAGGAGTGTATGTTCAAACAGATGTCCATCCCTAAACACCATGTATCATTTCAGAAAATGGATTTCATTATGTAACTCAAACTATATGAAGTGCTTGCTCTCTTCCTACATTCTTCTCAAAAAAATAACCAATAGTTTCTCAAAACATTCAGAACAATAACTAAGCAAAACAAATCTTAAGTGATATCAAATCTAAAGTGAAGGGAAGAAAAGATGTCTTTTCCCATTACATTTCCGGCAAGAGATTAGCTTTTGTTCCCTTCGCCACAGATTCATGTTTAAAGACCAGATCACAAACTTTGTCCAGAAAATGAAGGCAGGAGATATCTAAGAATAGGAAAGGCAAGAAAATAATGACCTTTAGGTCTTACACACTTAGCTCTTCTAACTTTGTTAGCAATCCTGATGCTTTGTAAAAGATTTTAGATCATATTTTAGTGCAGGTCTTATAGTTACAGAGACGATTTCATCCACAGCATGAGAACATGAGTCAATGCTGTCATGCAGGGTGCCAGGCGGGGTCTCAGCTCCCGCTCCCCGCACCAGAACGCAGGATATGGTGTCATGTGGGAGACTCTGCTCGCTGCGCCATGTGTCATGCAGGGAGGCCTGCGGGGTCTCTGCTCCCGCTCCCCATACAAGAACGCAGGATATGGTGAGGCCAAAAAGGAACACCCAGGGAGCCATAAGTAGGGGAGTCATATCACTATATTCTCGCTGGCGGCATCCGCCTCTCTGCAATCCGCTCTTGTTAGCTCAGCCACCATCTTCTTGCTAGCCCCCATTTTCTGCTAGCATAGCCACAACAGTTATATTAGTGGCCAATGGCTCACTGGTTACAGCTGACGGCCAACTAGCCACAGATGATGGCCATCCACTCATAGTTGATGGCCATTTACTACCTGAGCCAACACCTTTCTATGTGAGGCTGAGAGCTTGGAAACTGCTTTCTGGGGCTCTGTCCCCACAAATGCCTTTTCCACTATGTGTGAGAAACACTGCTGAGTAGTCATGTCATAGACAGTACTCTAAAATTCATCCACAGTAGTCATATCTGGGTTTTTCCATCAGTGCATTAAGAGTCAAATATACCATTAATGTTTGTTCATTGAATTATAAGAGTGAAATTAAAACTAGGTGAGCTATACTTAATTGGAATTAAGCATTTGCTTCAGGATGACAAAGAGCATTGCATATTTTCTTCTAAATGAAGTGACTTAGTTTTCTCAAACTTAATTTTTTTTTCTCAGATCAAAACAGGTTTCAACTTATGCTGTTAGAATCTGAGGGAAAAATAAGAGAAAGTTTCCATTTATATGGCTTAATTTATTTACAATACCAACTTTAGAGAAATAAAGAAAAAGCTGCTTTTATTTATAGATTGATTTTCTATACTGTACCTGACTGTAATGTCTGTTCAGAAACTATGGATGCATTAAGAAGAAAACAAAGAATCATTAGTAAAACATCAAGTTACAGTTAAAATCTAGAGTGTTAAGACAAAACATTCTAAATGGTCTCATTTCTTTCTTTTGAGTCAATTTGATGACTTTGTTGTGTTTTTTTTTGGCTATAGGACACCAAAGATTAAAAATAAATGACAATAGCTGATGCAAACATTCTGCATCTAGGAAAAATCCTACAGTGACTCAGTGATGTCGGAGTTACACAATCGGAAGGTCTTAGGCCTGCTTTTCAGGCTGCTCCTATAGGTGTGTATGTGTATGTGTTCGTATATGCACACACGTGAGGGAGACTATGAATCTGAACATATAAGAGGCGGAGGATATTGAGCATATGAAAGATACTGTCCTAATGTACATCTGTTAGGATTCTTTCTGGGACTCACCAGTTGATAAGTACAATCAGTTTAGTTATAACAAAACAAATGAATTCCAAAAAAACCATGCTTTGCAAAATTGTGCAAATTCCCACAGCCACAGGGAAAACGGGATTAGGGCAAAACAATCAAAATAATCAAAAACTTTAGGCAGTGACATACCAAAAAAGTAAGGAACCCAGTAAAAACAATAGCATAGTTTTACACATGTTAAATAGTTAAGAAGTGTACGAATACTCCTTAGATACGGCACTTCATCTTGAAAAAGACCTGAAGTTTGCTTGTGGAAATAGGCTGCAAGAGGGCTGCAGCTTGTGAGTAATTGTGAGTGATGGAAGAAGGATTCTCTGAAATTGGATGGAAAGTGGCAACACCAGCTGTGGATGGGTATGGCTTATAACACACCTGGTGAACTGAGGCAGCGAGATGTTTGACGTGTGTGCATATGTGTTATGTCTGTGTTGTTTATTTCTATTCATCTCAGTTCTGCTGGTGCAGTTCTCTGTGTTTACCTAGTGTTACTGCCGGCGAAATCGGAAACTAATGTAGAAACTCATGCAGAACTGGCATTATGCTCAAAATGTTCCCTAATATATCATCCATGTTGGAACAAATTCCCATTCTGAGAACAAGTGTTATAGCAGAACTGACTACTTTTTTTAAGGCATATTTCACACGTATAGTAAAATGTGCAGGAAACTAAAAAACTGATGATGAGTTTGGGAATTCTTAGGTCCCTCACTTCTTTTCTTTCCTTCAGTGCTTACTTGCAATTGTTGCTCATTAATACCTTCACATCAAAGTAGGCACAGGTGGAAAGAGGTGACATGATGCAAATCAGTAAGTCTCTACTGTTGGAAAACAGAAAGCCTGAAGGTAAAAGCAGTTGCTAAGACCAGGTTTTGTTTTTCAGAGCTCTCCTAGGTCTCAGTCCCCTAACTTTCTTCCAGAGCCCTGAGGAGCTGACTATAATTAACTACATTCAGCACCATTCAGAATTCTGAAAGAATCCAGGAGAACCTATTTGACCAAGTAATTATCCAAGAGTACATTACTTGATGAGGAACAAGTTCTCCTAATTGAATAGGAAAAATTGAAAGATTTGGTTTGGAGATAACAGAAGACATAAAAATGCTGAAAAGTTAAAATAGAAATAATATGGACTAAGGAAGTCTAATTTATTAAGTTCCACAATGACTGTTGCGTTTTTCCATGATGCTGCTTAATATATGTTCACTGATATAAGCTCAAATTCTTTTCATTTTAATAAAAGACAGTGAAAGATAAAAGCCATCCTGAAAACCATACATTTATGTCAAATATTAAAATTGAGAATAACAGTGTCCAATAATAAGCAATATTTTAAATTATTAATATGATTTAATATTTATTCAATAGCAATGAAAACGTAAGACCAAGTTATAGAAAACTTTTGGGGTGGTGATTAGCAAAATAATCAATACAGGTATTGGTTTTTTCAATAAAGCATTTGTTTTCTACATAATTAGGATACCGAATGCTCTACTAGCTGAATTTTCTATGATATCCTGCCTTATATAAAGTTAGCAATACTTAAACTATTCACCCTCTAAATCATAATCTATAAAAGAAAACATGCATGGGCTTCAGTTTATGGCTTAATACTACTGATGACATAAACATTTTGAAAGAGATAAACTTCCTTTGCAGAAGGCAATTTTGAAAAATTACATTGATAGAATATCCTTCCAAAATTATTTTAATCAACTCAATCTAAAAATTATTTATGTAAGTTTACATTCACCTCTTGAACTTTTAGAAGGAATAACATAAAGTAAAATATAAAGTACACATACCTCGCAAACTTCCAGTTGTTAAAAGTGCTCGAGCTTTGTCAGCTAAATCACTATTTAGTGTATTTCCCAGGAGTAAAATGTCAATGGCCTCTTGCTTGGAGCTGTCAAAGAAGTTATTTTGAATTGTTCTAGTAACAGAACGAGCGCCATCTTTTAACTTTCCAGCCTGTCGTGGGGAAAAGGAGCATGTACTTTCATTCTAAATATTGTTATTTTTACCCAGTAGGTATTCTGAAACTTCAAGTTTTATATAATCTTACTGTAATATAAATGACCTAATCATTCTATTTTGAATATCTAATTATCACATTAAATGGCTCAAAATGTCACTGTTTCTTTTCCTCGTTGGGATAACAGCTCTGCACAAAGAGATGGGAAAAAGCTCAGTGTCTCAACTGCACCCACTAATGATATTTAGAGCACTAAATCTTTTTAATTGTTTACTATAAAGAAAATAAACTGGAGCGCAAGGCTAATACCAGCACGGGCCAGGGAGCTGTGTCCTACACAACTACACTGAGAAACAACATGAACCGGAGTTTCAAGGAGGCTGAACCGGAGAGGGAGGGGGAGGCGGAAGAAAAGGCTGAGGGGGGGGGGTGGAAGAAAATAAACTGAAGTGTACTTAAAACAAGGAAATAACTTACATCGTAACTTTCAGACTTTGGGGATGGAATGGGTGAGGAGACGCAAGGGAGATAAAGGAGGATACACTGCATTTATACACTCTTAGAAAAACTTCAAAGTACATTTAATGGTAGAAAAATAAAATTGAAATTGTTCATAAATTACATTAGCTAAAGCTATAACTGAACATAAAAATGATGGTCTAGTCTAAAAAGAAAATTATAATTACAGTTCATAAATAAATAATACATGTATACTATAGTCTGTATATTTTAAGTCATTTTACTGCCTTTGTAAATATAAATAATAAAAATAATAAATTTAGGCTAATTCCTAGAGTGAGAGAGTTTACTTTAATTTTCAATGAACATATATTTACTTAGGCATGTTAGTTACTGTGAAGATTTATTCTGATCTTACAGATTTTGATGATAGTTTAAAAAAAAAACTTTTGCCTTTTAGAAAATAACTTTGGTTTGCAATATATAATTTTTGTTTGTTAAAAAAATAACAAGAATTTGAGGCTTAAAATGTTATTCCCTTCCATATGATACCACACACAAATAACATTATTTGAAGACACTCACCATTCACATTATCAGGCAATTAATCAAAAGGAACCCAGAGAAAGGAGAAGAAAGAACAGTTCAGATGTTAGATTTTAGTTCAATACGGACTAGTATATTAAAGTAAAATTTATATCTATCAGGTTAGATAAAAGACCACTGAAAATATAAGTAACGTCTGTACATATATTAGTCACTGCAGAAACAAAAAGGCAAAAGAACATAAAAGAATATTTTAAGGAATAGTTGTAGGGAATCAGGTTTTAATAGCAAGAATTATGTTCTTTATTTAAAAGGAATAAATGAAAGTTTAATAATTTCAGGTTTTTAAAAGGAGGAACCATTTAAGAAGAAAATAATTGTAGATGTCAATACCTATTATTTTTATGAGTTGAACAAAAGGAACTTTTGCAGGTAAGGCCAATACCTCTGGACACAGAGGACGAGGCAGATTTGGAAGTCGAAAGAAGACTTAGAGATGATGAATGGCCTTTAAAGAATTTCAGGGGCTATACTGAAGAGGCTGAAGGAGAACCATAAAAGTGGTAAATGTTCTTGTTTCTATTCCTGAAGTAATTTGAGGAATTGTAGAGATTTAAAATGTTATTAATAAATTCAACTTAAAAAGTCAACATTGTATATAAAATAATGAAAACTATCTCAAGCACGCTTCCAAGGTCCCTCAATAAGGGCCAAACACTAGAGTGGAACATAGTTTGTAGGTAAACCAGCAATTATAAAGTAATGATGAGGCACAGAATTATAATTAAGTCCGTATCTCACACTTTTGCACATTTTGAAAGCCTCCTTTTCAAGGTAAGTTAAGTAAAATAATAAAAACTTAAAAATCAAGACCTAATCATGTTGGGTTCACAGGAGGTGTTGCATAAATTGTTCACTGATTTATTCATCCATCCAGCGTTTGTCACACGTCTCTTAAATGATAGGTACTGGGGAGTGCTGGGGACACAGAGCCAAATGAGATAGGACCCTTTGTGGGGAAGACTATGGTTTTAAAAAAAATATTCATAATCAAAATAAATATAAAAAGTAAAACAAATATGCAAGGGAAAAATCATGAAAAAAAATGTAAGCAATACATGCATAGGCCTAGTGGATTACTATTAGGTGTCATACACACAAAGCCCCCCAAACCAGGGAAATAACTATCTTCAATCATTAGTGCCACTATAGAAGGAAGAGTTAAAGAGGAATAAAAGCATGATAAGAGAATTCTAAAACAGATACCTAAAAGAAACCCTATTAATTTGAAAATAGACCATTTAGAGGCTGTATCAAGAGAGGAAAAAGCGGATCTTTTATGACAGACCAACATTTACCTTAGCCTTTCCTTCCAGAGCCCCAGTTCCGGCATATATCTTACTGATTGAATCACCATTCACAGACCACATTGACCGAAAAACTTCTTGAAAGCGAGTCACCAACTGAGGCTTTTCAGCCAAGCCAAGAGCTTCCAACTGTTTAGCGAGCATCTAAAACAGCAAAAGAGAAACTTTTATAAGTATATTAATACCTTCATTATGAGGTGAATTTTTAAGAACTACCAGAAGCACACCAAAAATCTGTAGTTATAGGACCAGGTGGGACTGGATTCTGAAAACATAGAGTTTACTAGGTTGTGTTATTTCCCACCATTTCAATTTTTAAAGTAAATACCACATCAATGAAACTTATAAGCAACTTAATTCTCCTGTGTAGTAAGAAGAACATCTTTCTGGTTAAATGATAAAATAATCTTATTAAAATATCCCTATAAATCATACTCGTTTACCTTGTTCACCTAAAAGAACTAATTATTCAACAGCATGCATGAGAGCAGAAATATTATTTACCTAATTAATCTAAATATATATAAAAATAACTAAGTTTCTTCAATTATTGGACTTGGTTCTACAAGTGTGGGTAATTAAGGTCAGAAGATTATGAGGAAAAACAAGCTGCTCTTAAATCGTCACAAAAATAAAGACTAAGCCATATTGCTGGATAAAGTCATGCAGTTTTTTATGACTAACATCTACATTGGTAATGTGTATAAAGGAGAACTAGAGGGAACACAGCACACAAGGAACACAGGACCTTTGGGCACCACAACTCCTACATCACATGTAACAATAAAAGTGTTTAGAAAAGCCACTCATCTTTACTTGGAATGAATTTTAGCTTTGAAATCTGGCCAAGTCAAAGAAATGCACAATCCTGATCTAGTCTGTTTCTCTTATCTGGAATCCAGTCATATTCTGTGCCTTGAAGTTTTACTTAACTTCTTCCCATTTGTTTTCTTTTATCTATAATACGGAGATTACCCATAATTCTAGAAGGATCAAAAACTAAAATAATATTTTTAAAAACCCTAACCTGGGTTTATATGAATACCTAGCGACTTATTCCAGAGCTGTTCTTCGCTAGCATGGCGAAAGAACACAGCAAAATAAGCTCCAGAATCCTTTTTATCATTTAGACCTCTCCAAGGACCTGGGCAAAACTGGTTTTGTTTACTTTACCAGTAAATATGGTAAGCAGTTAACCAATTTTTATACAAGGGAGTATTCCCACACCTAACTACCAACAGTGGATATGCAGCTAAGTCATATTCTGAAAAGTAACACCTGTTATATTTTTAATGAAGACTATGAAGCATTTCAATAAGCTTACTCTCAGATTCTAAGTAAATGCATTCAACCACTTAAAAACAGAACTAGAAACAAACCTAATTAAGCCATGTGATCAACTCTAAATGCCTGTTTTTACTTTTCTTGTCTCTGTCATATTTTCTAAATAAATTATGATGTTGCACTTCAATGACAGATTTCAAAAAAGGCAAAACAGTAAAATTTATTTAGTTACTTGAAAAATACATTTCTGTAGCAGACAATTCTATACACTGTACTTTCATTTTTGAGATAGAAAGAACCTCAGCTGCAGAGTAACTAATTAACCAATAGTCTGGCCAAATTTAAGATCATTAACCAGAGGAACTAAGAACACGTTATTTAGTATTCCTGTTTTCATAGCATTTGAGAACTGTGCAAAGTTCCTATGGAATTAAATGAAGACTCACCGCAGCCTATGACCCTAACTGTTGTTGCATAATAGAAAGACTTAGAGAGCTCTGCATTGTTACAGTTTGCCTAATAGTTGAGACTGTGTTTACATTAGACTGAGTTTCATGGATAAGTGGTAAAGAAAAAAACTTGTTTAAACAAAACCTCTGTGAGAGAAGCTGAACCTCATTCATTTTCATTCTTACTAACAATGGCATTTTCATCTGATCTTTTTTTTTATACCTACTGATTTGAAAATGTCACATAAACTGCATTAGTTACAGGCTCTGTCAAAACATACTCCTATAGAATTGTACATGTAAAAACAGATCCTCCCTAATTCCGAAGAGACTTTTAAGTCAACACAGAGAATGAAGGCCAAATACATACATATACATACATATACATATACATATACATATATTTACTTCTTCCAAAAGACAGGAAAAAGAGGCAATTACTGGCATAGTATAAATAGCAGGGGTTTTTTTAGGGAAAATTAAGGAACAACAGAAGGAAATAGATAGTTACACAAAGGAAGAATCTAGAGGTAAAGGAAACACTTAAGTGAAAAGGGATTTGGGAAAATAGAAGACTGAAAGAGAAGAATGCTTTTAATGAAACATAACTTTATTTCGTAAAACGTTAACTAATGAGAAACAAATGACAAAACCACTGGAACAGGCATTTGACACAAGTCACAAACATACATTTTCATTTATTCTTTACCTCTAAGCCAAGGAACGCCTGCACACTGTTGGTTCTATCAAGACAATCCAAGCAGTTTGTTCGAACTGTACCACTCTGGCATCTGTTAACAAAGTCAGTAAAGTTAAACAGCTAGTTTGAAACAAAAGCAACAAAACTAAAACAGAAAAATTAAGGTCATTAAAAGGTAACATCCATATTCTCCCCCCAACTTTTTATTATTACACTTTTCAAACATACAAAAAAGATGAAAGAATTTTACATTGAACATCCATTGATCCACCATCTTGATTCTACAACTGTTAATATTTTGCCATGGATTCTTTATCACATATCTATTCATCCACACCTATTTATTTTTAATTAGGTCAGTAGTTAGGAGCTAAACATACATTCAGATTTGTAACACCATAGTTCTTTGTACATAAAAAAAAAGATAATCAAATACGTATGGAATGAATTTTAAAAACCCAAAATCTATTATCTCTACTGATGTTATCTCTATTGTACATTGAAAAAAACTAAAAATCTGAGCTCTGTTTACTAAAGTTTACCTCAATATATTCCGAACTTTAGTCTTTTAAAACTTTTCTCCTCTACTTCATATGCAAAAACTAAAGATATACATTATTCGAAAGCAGACAATAAGCAATTATCTTTTACTTCTATTTGTATTTAGTTGTCCTTACTGAGGTCAAGAAATATTAAAACATTAGTTTTAAGAGAGAAGTGGAACAGCCTCGTAGGCAACAGCCTAAGGTCTGGGGCCCCATGAATCCTATCTCTAACACTTTCTAGTTATATGACTTGGGGCAGATTATAGCCTGTGCCTCAATTTCCTCAGATGTGAACGGGATAATAATAGAACCCAGCCTTACGATTGTTGTTATTGCTACATGTAAAGACTAAGTACACTGTGTGGCCCATGGTATGTACCCAATAATGTAAGTGATTATTATTACTTGATGGATTCTAAAGAAAAAAAAGCCTAAAATCAAATATAATAAAGGAAGATATTTAATTATAAACTTTGATTTTAGAAAAGAAATTTAAGAGTTCTATGTTAAGAATAATTTTTAAATTACAGCAAAGTTCCAATTTAAAGTAAGGAGAAATAGAGCAGTCAAACCTTTGAACTTCACTTCCATCAAAATAAAAAAATCCATAATCTAGAAACTTTTGGACTTGAGGTTTAAGAACACTATGTAATTTTTCTGCCTTTCCTCCTTTAACCATTTGATGATAGTCAAAATTCACCATCTGGATATCAGTAGCATGTTCAGAAGCTTTCAAATGACTCTGAAAGTAAAAAGATAAATGTTCATCTAAATGTTAACTAAATATGATCCTAGTAATATATGTTATAAATGGAACTTTATATTTTAAATTAAAACCTCAGTACGGTTCCTTGAAATCTTTCTTACTAATCTCACAAAGCTTTCATCAACAATGGCAGTAAAATGGAAAATTACTGGCTGATATCTAATGGAATATTTTTCCTAGAACCTCATATACTATACCTGAGAGATTTGGTGACATAATAACAGAGAACTTAAATAATATTCTCGGCTGGTTTAGAAAATGAAAAATTATTTCCAACCACTAGCATTTCAGTTTTTACAACACAAACTTAGTAACTGTTTATATCTATTTTAAAATCTCAAAATAAAGTAGCTTATTTTTAAGACAAAGCCTATCATAGATTTAAAAGTTCACTTTTTATATAGGCGTTCAAGACATACAAATGTTTTAAAAACTTACCATAAAAAGTCATTCTCTAAAGTATAATCTTTTATTAACAATATTTATTTTACAAGGTTAAAACAAAATAGCCAAAAAATTAAGTTAATTCTGGACTTCATTAGATTGAATTTAAGAAAATGTTTTCTAACCATTTTGTTTAAGTGTATAATTCTATGTAACACCGTAATTTATATTAATTAATTATTGATCCAATAAGTGTTTACGGAGAATATTTTTTCTTAGAAGTCAGATATTTCTTTGGGTTTTTACTTGAAATTCTCAAGTTTTCTCTTATCAGTACAAGAGGACATAGTCTTACATGTACACAAATACATTATTCACTATTTCACGGGTTTAAAACAATGACTGTGGTTTCTAGGAAATAGACATGGCCCTGAACAGATGAAGGAGGACACTGCCTGGTATCTTGCTACCAAAGACAGATGAACACTTTTGGGGGGAAAGAGGTATTCTTCTGCTTCTCTACAACATAAATAAGCCCATTTTAGAAAACTATCAATTGCCTTGAAAGCTTTCCAGAATCCCAATTTGAGCAACATTACCCTAAACTGTTTCCAAATAGTCCCAAAGAGTTACTGGTTCCAACAAGTACCCAACCTTTTTCTAGGAAGGACTTTGCTTCCTGGAAGAATTTGATTACTGTATTATATTATTTTTTAAATACCATTCTTACCTGGAAAGCCTTACTTAGCATATGTTCACCTTCCTTAGATCCAAGCAAATTTATTATTATTTGTTTACCATATAAATTCTTAAGTGTTCGAAAATGCCTATTAAAGAAAGAAAATAAGCATATGTCAAGTGATAAGGTAATTTTTTTCCCCAATAAACAGGAATCCATTACTAAACAGAACCTATATGGTAGTCGTTTAAACTGATGGAACTGGGAAAATTAGATACAAATTCATTCCACATGGTCTCAAAATTCTGAATTTATGAAAACTCACTTAATGCAATTTCCTCTCTGACTTATCAATGTTAAGCCTGTCACCTATGCTGGAGCAACTGGAGTCACGCAGCTTCCTCTCCACTCTGTGAGGGTGGTGGCAGACAAGCCCAGTGCACAGGCCATCCACTTGGCTGGGAGGAAGCTGGGGCAGAGGGCTGCACCTCACACCTGAGGACATCACATCCCCCTGTGATTATTCAGAGACCTCCTTAATAGCTCTAGCCTTATGTCTAACCGCTATACTGTACACCTGAAATATAAAATATTGAATGTCAAAATAAATAAATAATAAAGTGCTAAAAAAGGGGGGGGGGATAGGTCCCAAATAAGAGCCTTTTTTCTCTCCAGCTTCTAACCATTACAGAGGCTGTAGAGCAATGCCATCCAAAGGAATCAGGACATGAGCCACAGATATACCTTTAAATTTTCTAGACGATACATTAAAAAAAGTAAAAATAAACAAATGAAATTAATTTACATGTTTTATTTAACCCAATACAGCTAAAATATCATTTCAACATGTAACAATTATATAAAAGAAATACTAATAAGGTAATCTTAATTTGCATTTTTTGCACTAAATCCTTGAAATCTAATGTGTATTTTACATTTACAGCACATCTCAACTGGACTTGTTGATTTCAGGTGCTCCAAAGCTCCACGTGGCTAGCAGCTACTGCACTGGACAGCCACCTAGACAGGTAATTTTAAGGCCAAGAGATCACGACCTACACACCTAGTGCTACCACCTCTAGAAGTCGTAACATTTGGTGTCATTATCTTCCAGTTAAATTAAGAATCAAATGAAATTTTACTTAGAGCCAAAAAAAGTGAAATGAATCAGTAAATATAATTACAACTAATCACAGTGTTTAACAGTATCAAAACTTACAGCACTATGTAAAAATAATCAGTCTTACCTGTCAAAAGCAGGTGCATTGGCTTCAAATCCCCTCGACATGCGGACACGATGAGATCCCACCTACGACAAGAAAAATACCAAAAGCAACATGTAGATAAAAAATATATCACTCTTCACAATATACAGTAATTAATTTGTTGAACACAAAGCAGTAAGTCAGATAATTGATTGTCATTCATGATATTCTTTTAAAAAAACAAATTCTAGGAGTTCTCCTTCCCCCTTTTATTTTTTAAAACACAACCTCATTAAAAAAATCAATAAGCTAGAGGCTAAACCATTATGAAACACTTGTAAACTAACAGAAATGTTTATTTATGAAAGATATTTTTAAGAATGCTTTCATATTCATTACCTTATTTTAAGCTCAAACTACGTGCTCTATGTAAGTCAACAGATATTACTGTCATTTGGGAAATCAACAAACAATACAGCCAAGTGAAATAATTTGTCCTTTTAGGCCAATATAACTAATTCCATAAAAGATTCCTAAATTTCTACTCTCCCAAGCTACAAGTGTGTCATATTTTTTTGTCTGTTATGCTGAATATTCTCTTCTCCCTCACCCAAACATCCAACAAGTTAAAAATATTGTTCCTGGAAAAAAAGATTTTCCAAAGTCAATCTCAGTCACACAACTATATAACAACACATTTTGCAGAATCAGAAAACTTAGGTTAAGAGAATTAAACAAGATGAAAAGTGTCTACTTATTGTGTTCTTTTTTCATATAGGAGTGGCAGAGAGATGAGGCAGGACTGAGAAAGATATTAACAGATGCCAAGAAGAAATACAAAGGTGAGACCATATTATTTCCCTTCACTTATAACCATTTCCTTGAGACTTTCAAAGTTCACCAGAATTCATTCTTCCTAACCTCACTGTGAACACAGTGAGGACTTGAAATAGGCATTGGAGATGGGTTGCCAAATTGGTGATGCAGTTTGACAAACATAAGCTCTAATATGCTCATCCAATTCCAAAACTGAATAATGATATTATCATTCATTCAGCATTGTCCCCTCTGTCCTGAGAAGTGAGACAATCTAAAGACTATACTAATAAATCGGTAGATTCTCCTTCATGGTTTTTTTTTAATAAGAAATTGATTAGCCTAAAGACATCTATATCAATTTCATTTTACAGTGCTTAATAGTCTGTATAAAATTTCAAACTTTGAAAGACATGTGCCCCAGGACATTAGGCATTTTATACAGCAGAAAATTCAGCAGAAGTCAATACTTTTTCTTTGGTGTAATCTCAGATAATTACTTATAACTCTATAAATGTCCAAGATTTAGCATTGTGTTTACTTATTAACATTTATCTTGTGCAGCACTCCCCACTGTCAAGAAGGTGAAAAAACAGAAGTTTTTGTCTTTTCCAGGTAGTGCCTATGGTTGTTCCCTACAACGTATACATAGCTAGTTATGTGATAACTTTTACAGCAATATATTGGTTAGACTACACTAGGGTTCATCACTCAATGTTAAAGAAAAACATTTTGTAATAAGAGTTGTTATGTCAGTTGTGATCAAAGTAGCACTCCAGAAAGTTTCAAGCCTTTAAATAACCATACATTTACCCAATTACAAATAAAGTTACATCAAAGATGTTTTTAGAAAACCACTTAATTGGGTGATATGAAACATCATTTTCCAACAATACTACTGCATCATGTTCACATATTTCTGAAATGTCAATCTGACCAAAAAGTCAGTGTGCAGCACTACACTGGGCATAGGGCTCGTGAAGCCTACTACCTTTTAAGACTAACATAAATTACTATAATATAATATAATAATATAATGACAGAGTAATGAATCACAAACGCTAAATGACTTTAGAGAAAGGAAATCATAAGTAAAGGACTGGGTTGCCAGCACTTGAAATATCATTCTTACCTATGCAGCACCTTATGACAACTCTTCTGATGCCTCAGAGAAATTCATACTGACATTTACCTTTTCCATAAAACACTTGACGGCCCAGACCGCAAGCTCTCTCTGAAGCATCTCTCTGAAGCAACCTGAATTTCTCACAGCACAGTGTACAAGATTGTATCTACACCTCGTACAGAATAACATACACGGGAAGAACTCCAGGATTTAACGAAGAGATCAGTGTGGAGGAGTGACTGGAATCCATTCAGTGAGATCTGAGTTGGCTACTGAAGGACAACAAACCTTAATTTGGGGAGCAGAGGATTCCTGTTAGAAAACAGCAAGGCAGGCAGTTTGGATGAGTAGAAGAAGCCAGATCTGAAGAAGCAGGTGCCCAGTAGATCTGATAAGCATAACATATGAAAAGTGGGAAGAACTGCCAGAGAGCTAGAAGGAGACTGGTTAGAAAACTGTGACAATCTTCTAGGCAGGAAGAAATTATGAAAGCCTTAACTGGGATGATAAAGAGTGGGAATAAAAAGAAAGGGGGACTTTCTCTATCTGACATATTCCACTCACCACAACACCTTCCAGGTCCATCCATGCCACCACAGATGGCAAGAACCCATTCCCTTCCAAGGTCCATATTCCACTGTATATATGTACCACCTCCTCTTTATCCATTCATTCATCTACGGACACCCAGGCTGCCTCCACATCTTGGCAATTGTAAACAATGCTGCAATGAACATAGGGAGGCATTTATCCTCCCAGAGTAGCATTTGGGGTTCTTTGGATAAATACCCAGAAGTGGGATCACTGGGTCCTTCTTTATCTCTTGTTATAGCCTTTGATTTACAGTCTATTTTGTCTGGTATAAGTATTGCTATGCCAGCTTCCCCCCCCACCCCATTTTCATAAAATATCTTTTTCCATCCGTTTACTTTCAGTCTGTATGTGTTTTTTTCATCTGAAGTGAGTCTCTTGTAGGCAGGATACCTAAGGGTCTTGCTTATTTATCCATTCAGCCACCCTATCTTCTTTTTTTGATTATTGGGAATATTGGGGGATAGTGTGTTTCTCCAGGGCCCATCAACTCCAAGTAGTTGTCCTTCAGTCTAGTTGTGGAGGGCGCAGCTCAGCTCCAAGACCAGTTGCCATTTTCAATCTTTAGTTGCAAGGGGCATAGCCCACCATCCCAGGTGGGAATTGAACCAGCAACTCTGTTGTTCAGAGCTCCTGCTGTAACCAACTGAGCCATCTGGCCACCCCCAGTCACCCTACCTTTTGATTGGTGCATTTAATCCATTTACATTGAAAGTAATTGCTGATAGATATGTAGCTATTGTCATTTTATTATTCATAATTTTGATTTTTTTGCCCCGTCTTAAAGAAGTCCCTCTAACATTCCTTATAATACTCGTTTGGTGGTGATGAACTCCTTTAGCTTTTTCTTGTCTGGGAAGCTCTTTATCTGTCCTTCAATTTAAACTGATAACTTTGCTGGGTAGAATAATCTTGGTTGTTGGTCCCTGCTTTACATCACTTGGAATATTTTGTGCCAATCCTTTCTGGTGTGCAAAGTTTTTGTTGAGAAATCAGCTGTCAGTCTTACGGGAGTTCCTTTGTAGGTAACTACCGTGTTTCCCCGAAAATAAGACCTAGCTGGACAATCAGCTCTAATGCATCTTTTGGAGCAAAAATTAACATAAGACCCAGTCTTATTTTACTATAATATAAGACCGGGTCTTGTATAACATAACGTAACACGAGGTATAATATAATATGACATAACATAATACCAGGTCTTATATTAATTTTTGCTCCAAAAGACGCATTAGAGCTGATTGTCCAGCTAGGTCTTATTTTCGGGGGAAACATGGTAACTGCTTTTCTCTTGCTGCTTTTAAGACTCTTTGTCTTTAACATTTGGCATTTTAATTATGATGTGTCTTGGCATGGGCTTCTTAGGGTTCAGCTTGTTTGGGACTCTTCACTTTCTGGGCTTGTATGTTTATTTCCTTCACCAGGTTAGGGAAGTTTTCAGTTATTACATTTTCAAATAGGTTTTCAATTCCTTGTTCTCCTTCTGGTATCCCTGTGATGTGAATGTTAGTACGCTTGATGTTGTCCCAAAGGTCTCTTAAACTCTCCTCATTTTTTTGGATTCTTTTTTCTTGTTGCTGTTCTGATTGGGTATTTTTTTGCTATCTTATCTTCTAAATTGCTGATTTGATCCTCTGCTTCATCTAATCTACTGTTGATTCACTCTAATGTACTCTTCATTTCAGTTATTGTGTTCTTTATTTCTGACAGGTTCTTTTTCAGGTTTTCTATCTCCATTTTTTATATTTCCTTTCTCTTTGTTGAAGTTCTCCCTGAGATCAGTGAACATCCTTATAACTAGTGTTTGGAACTCTGCATCTGGTAGATTGCTTGTCTCCATTTCATTTAGATCTTTGCTGGAGTTTTGTTCTGTTCTTTTATTTGGGACATGTTTCTTTGTCTCCCTATTTTGTCTGACATTTGTTTCTATGTATTAGGTAGGGCTGCTATGCCTCCCAGTCTTAGTAGAGTGGCCTTATGTTGTAGGTGTCCTGTGGGTCTTAAAAAAACAAACAAAGGGAGAATGCCTAGGAGAATGCTGGGGTAAGTGTCACAGGGATGCTTTTGCTTGCTCAGGATCGGCTGCTGGAGCAGAAAGGGCTGCGTATGCTTCAAGGTCATTACAGGAGGATCCTGTATGACAGAAGTTCTCAAATTTGACTGGAAGGGAACTTGGTTTAAAAAATGCAGTTTCCTGGCCCCATTCCAAAAGATTCTATTTCAGCTGATGTGAAGTTGAGGCCATGAATCTATGTTTCAAAGTCACATCAGATGATTATTTAAAATCTTTTCATTAAAAAACCTCAGAGGAACTAATCACGGAGGATAAGAGGTAAAACAGGAGATAAGTGCCTAAGGATTTTCTGTCTATGACTTCTGAAGTGGGACATCTCACTAATTCCAAGGACCCCCTAAAACACTTTTCAGTCCTCAGAATACACAGAGTACCTAACAACCATTTATAACAACTCTGAGTCAAAAGTCCTTGTTTGTCTTTAATGAGAAAATTAATTTTTGGACTTACTATTTTCATTCGTAAAAATCAATATCTATTTTTCAGTTGAAAAAATCAATTACATAGTTTCATCCCTCTATTACCTACTCTTTTAGAGTGGTGGGGGAAATGATAAAAGATACTCATGAAACTAATCCGTTCCTATTCAAAGAAAGGCTGACTTTCAAAACTACTAAGCTAAATAATTGAGAACCACTGACCTAATCCTCAACCCCATGCAAGACAACATCAGGCCAGCTCAGTGACCGTTAAGCAGAATTGCTGGACTATCTTGCTGTCTCAAATATTACTTTCTCCATCAAGAAAGGCATGATTGAAAACTCTGTAGTTTTCAGCCCATAATCACATGACATTAGCCAGCCAGACTATCTGTGTGGCAGGCCTGCCACAGAACACAGAAGGAAGCAGGAAGGAAGTCCCACCCAAGGAGGATCCCTCAATGTAACTACTCAGGATCCAACCTTATCGAATAATCAGGCACTGCAATTCTGAACTTCTTAATAAAATAACACAGAAAGCAGTATAACAGAGGGCCTGTAAGTAGGTTATTAGGCTGTCTTAACAGTAGCCTGTCTCGAAAGCAAAAGCATTCGCCCTGCTTAAAAGCAGGCTTTAGGAATTCTTAAAGCAAATACGCCAAACACATTTCTCTGATCACAAAACCTTCGTTAGAAGTGGCGTGGGGATGGGATACTTTCCCATGAGACTTGGGGAGAGACACAGCTACTTAAGTTACCCCCAGATGCCAAAGATAAAACCCACACAAGTCAGACCGGTCTTGACAAGAACTCAAGAACTTTTGCAAAGCAGTACAAGTGTTAATCCTTGTTAATTCTAGGCCTATCTTGAATAAACTACATTATTGAAAAGGTTCAAGTGGTCTGCAATTTTTCTCCACAATAACCATCCTATGGTTATTGTAAGAGAAATCCATCTGTGAACTAAAAAGAGGCAAGATTTTTTTCTGCTCATTTTCTCCGTACTCCAAACTGAGGCAGGAAATTTACTAAACTAGAAGTATATACTAGAAGCCTAAACTGAATATACCTTACTGTTTAGGTACTAAAGACTTTTGAATAAAAGCAAAATGCAAAATCACATTATTATGGACAATCCAATATTATGATGTGCGTGAAAAAAAGTCTTCTATTTTAAAGATTAGACATTTATATCAACAAAGGAAAGTTTGAAAAAAAAGATCAGAAAGCAAGTCAGAGAACATATTCAAGATGATAGATCACTACAAATTACCAAGCAAAATTTCAGTAGCAGATGTATCGTTAATAACAACAGTAATGAACCCTTACATAGTGCTGACCGTGGGTGCCAGGCATGATTCTAAGTACTTTTCATTTCATCCTTACAAGTACCCGAAGAAGTATATACTACTACTATTATTATTCCCATTTTACAGATAAGAAAACTATGACACCAGAAAGTTCAATCACATGCACGTGATCACACAGTTAGTAGTGGGAGAGTAAGGATCCAAACTGGGAAGTTTGGTTTCAGAAGCTCTGATTTGACTACTACATTTTTCTGCCTACAGAAACTAAATTGTTATCTATTAAGATACTGAGATAGTAATATGGAAATACTTTGAAAATCAATGTACTATGAAAACATCAAAATTTTACTATTAAACACAGCAGCTGAATTTCTATGGATATTTGAAAGAACATTAAAGGAAAAAAACACCTAAGACAATTCCAAGAACTCTGTACTTAGATCCTCATTTAAGAATCTAGCTAATATGATTAGATTAAATAATAGAACTATCCAATGAACTAATAAACTATCCTGAAAATTTAGAAAATCTGGAAATTTTCAAGAGAGAGAAAAAACAAAAAACGAAGAACACCTGAAAGTCAAACACTTACCTGCAACCCTGGTTGCTCCCAGAACAATGGAACAGACCCCCGAATTTGTATGAAGGAAGAAACAGAGTCATCTAAGTATACCACCTATGGAGAAAAACAGTGTAAAATGTATTTCCACAGAAGGGTAATATTATAACATTACCTTTACATTAGAAGACAAATTTACTAACATCTGTGGCACACTAGTTATATCTTACGACTCAGCTCTCATATACAAATTATCTGAACAAGATACCCAAAATAGGCCATTAAATAAGTTTGATTTTTTTCAGTGATAACTCTGTATATGTATTTTGTATATATTAGCCAGGAAAATAAAAATAGAAGCATAAGAATCACAACTTTTAAATCTCAATATTTTATACATATACCTTTATATTTTCATTTAATTTTTTTTCAGTTTTATATATATATATACTTTTAATCTTTATTAAATTTATTGGGGTGACACTGGTTAGTAAAATCATATAGGTTTCAAGTGCACATTTCTATAATACATCATCTATATATTGCATTGTGTTCACCATCCAGAGTTGGTTTAAAACTAATCTGAAGATCTGAGTTGGGCTGGGCGCATGGCCTAAATTTATAACTACATAGTTTCATAGCCAAAAATATCATAACTTTCAGATGGTACATATACCTATATTTAAAAGTTGGGTTTGACTTAATGTCACAAAAAAACACTTAAGTTATCTAGCTCTGGAACTGAGGATTTTTAATTTAATACCAAAACCCAGGCACTGATGTGCCACGCTGATTACGGCAATTCTTACTCCTTATCTGAAGAGCCATACCTGAGTAAGCTTGTTTCAGGGCAGCCTTTTCGAAGGCCGGTAAGTAGCTGAGAACAACCAGAAGAATGACATTACAGATGTCAAAATGAGTTCTGAGTCAAACAAAGTCTGTTATTCTATGATTTTCTGTGCCTCTCATCTCATACGTGAATTAAGCAAAATAAAACCCTATATACCTGTTCTGTTTCTACAAAGTTAGCGACGTGACCATCATCGTTTGTTCCCCGGACATTAAATCTGGTCCCAGCTCGTTCACAGCTTAGTCTGGAAATGAGGCAAGCTTTGGCCTGTTTATGAGCAGCATAAATTGTTCTGATTTCTACTCCCCCACACATGAGGCGCAATAACCAGTCGTCACAGTTCACGCCATAGTGCTTGAGATGCAAGTGCAAAGACTGATTCCTAACAGAAAAAGAAAGAACTGCATTAGCTTAGTGAGTACTAGATAACACACAGTACAAATTTTACAACGGTGCTCCTGGAACATTAATTTAATGCTAGTATATGAAAAGTTACCCAAAATAAGTCAATTCACTTACTAAGCTAGGCATCAGAAGATAGGGCTATAAAATGAGATCCTTGAGCTTGTGATCCACGGTCCATAGAAAAGCAGCATATTGTGTATGTTTTTAATACCTGTGCCCCATTTCTGTTGTCTTTTTACATAATGTATTTATAATCTAACTTTTCCCAAAAGGATTTCATACACATATCCTCACCCCACTTTATAAAGCTCTCCTTTTAAGGCTTGCCTTTTACAAGGCTCTATTTTTATTAATTTAATTTTAAATAGCCAGGCAGGCTCGGGGCTAGTGTATTAAGGCATGCCTAGAGTTTTCCATTACTTCAAATACTTTTAGCATTCTAGGTTAATAGATGGGGTCTGATTTCCAAACTTTTTCAGGGCAAAACATTTTATTCACATATGTGGAAACCCAGTGATTAGGAAACATGGAAACATAAAAACAGAGTCACTATGGCTAAAGCAGAGATGGGGGCTGAAGTCCTGCCAGGGTGGCCGTCTTCTCATCCTGCTCACCACCTCCTCAGGGGTCTCTACCCCACCCTTAGTCCTCCAAAGAACACACGTGGAGGCTCCTAACCAACCTACCACCAAGAAAAATATAATGCTTGGCAGAAAAACTTTCTATCTGGTATTTTCAGATAAGGTGCCTTACAAAAGTGGATTTTCTATAATATTGAAACTTGGTTCTCTGAGTTTTAAAACTCTTGTATATTATGTGGAAATCTTTCTTAAGTGTTCTGTCCTATCTTGCTGTCTTAAAGGGATAAAAAAAAAGTAACAGCATTTTCTGGAAGCCTCAGGGTCCTTAACATCAATAATACACAACAACCCTGCTAGAGCAGCGGTCCCCAAGCCCCGCTTCTTCAGGATTTAGGCTGCAGAAGAAACAAAACAGATGCTGGTCATGTGAAGTTCTGGGAAACCACCTATAACCCCATCCCTTCTTATCCATTCAAGAAAGTATACTAGGATGTAACACTAAATGGTGAAATTCCTACTGGAGTAACATTAAATCCAATGACCATTAAGTATTTTTAAACTATGACTTAAGCTTCCATACTTTTTACTATTACCGACATTGATCTGCAGCAAAGCGCTAACGGATTGTGACCCAGTGTATCCAGACACCAACCACAGTGAGTTCCAGAGCACAGCACAGGTATGAGAGACTTGCTTGTCCCCATTTAAATAGAAGTAGGGGGATTCTATGCATTTTTTCAGGTAGAGTTTCTCCCTCTGCTGTCAGTTTTCATTTTTCTTTGCTGTCAATATGTTGCTGTTTTAATTCTATTTAAATTTATAAAAAACTTGACTGGCAACAGCTCCAATGGAGTAAAACTACATGGGTTTTGTGATAGGTATTTGCCACTCTGGCTACAAAACTTACTTGGCTGTATCCTGGAAAATATTTCTACTAAGCTGCAACGGTATGCATAATGAACATGAATTCTTGAAGCTTTCATTTTTCTATGCAAAGTGAAGCTCAAGAATGCCAACCCTTAGCAAAACTGTAAACAGTGTGAAATAGCAAAACTTGCCTTTGGTGTTTTGGCCCCCTCTGTGTTTAACGTGGTTCCAACTGGTAAGCCCCTCAATGTGCTATCTATATCTGCCCCACCTCTGGATAAACTGCTGGATAAACCCCTTCAATGTGTGATTTACAGTTACCCTTAAGTGAATGAGAAGATAAATGAAATTATTCCTATTGATTAAACTTAGCAAATGTGCTCGGTTGCTGCTCAATGTATCTGTACCTGCTTGGACTTCTAATTAAGGAAGGAAAACGTTTCTCTCAGCCTGAGGACTGCGGGGTGAGAACGAGCAGGGCAAATGGGTCCGACCTGAATACGCTACTCAAGCACTTTACAGGTGGAGAAAGTATAAGGAAGAGAAAATATACAGGAGGGAACAGCTTGAATCTGAACTACTGAGGGAGGCCAAGAGCAGAGTCTTGGACTTTGGCCTTATAACATATGCAAATATAATGAAATGTAGTTTGTGCCTGGTATTAAGGGGAAAAAAGTCAACATCGATACTGGCTGTGGATAAGAAACCCACAGTACTGAAAACTGGGTCTGCTCCAATAAAGCAATAGTAATGATGGTCACGTGCTCTGCTTGCCGTTTGTGCATTTACAACACAGCACATTATGCACAATCAGGGACTGGATCACAGTTACTTACTTATGTATTATTTTATTATAGTACTGAACTTTATCCCAGCATACTATTCCTCACAGCCTGTTGATCTTGAATCAAGATCATCTACTTACAACCTTAAAATTAAAAATAATATGGAAATGTTGGCTTAGAAAGGCAATACTGCCAGAGACAAGATCCCAAAACTAAGAACAGTAAATACGAGTAACCCAATTCTATTACATCTAATTCATTCCTAATTTTAAAATAAAGATTTTACATATATTTCAGAAATGAAAGGTCAGTCGAGATCAGGAAGAGCAAATGGGCTGCACATAACACGACCACTTCAATAAGCTGACAGGGGAGGCCTGCTTTGCTCTGCTGAGGATTCTGAAGCAGGAAGAGTGAGCGACAAGCTCAGTCGGTAATGCCCATCCCTGCTATCTCGGGAAACAGCTGCTGAACATGCTCTGCCCCAATTCACCAAGCTACTGCACAGTACATGATTACAAGGGGAATCACCAGACTCACCAGAAGAATCTATTATCAGTCGTGTGCTCCTGCACGCTGCGATGCGCGTTAAGACTCAGATCTAAGCTGACTCCAGATGCGGACCATGCAAAATAAAAGTTTCCTGAATTCAAAACTTTTCGCACTTCTGAAATGCGATCCTCATCTGAAGAATCAACGCGTAGGGATATAAACTCAGTAGAAGTAACTCGGAAAACTTCAGATTCTTGAATTTTCCCAACAGACATACATCCAGTGACTAGGACCAGATAATGTAACATGGTATCACCTGCAAAAACCAAAGATTTAATTGGATGAAAAGTTCCAATACTTTTCAAGCAATTCAAAGTTTCATCCAACTTTTTCTATTGTCTCCATCATTTTAAATCTGATATCCTGGTTATTTTAAACTTATCACTGACGTGTTTTACAACTAGATTTTGGCAAAAGTTGGGGGAAAATCCTTGTTTAAATACATGTAGTATAATGAAACATTTAAACATTAACAGAATAATCTCACATTTATGAAATTGTTCTTCTACTTCATTTGAGGGTATACAAGATTTATGCAAAAAAGAAAAAAAGTGTTGTCTTCCCTACCTTTCCTTTATGATTGTTAGGAACTTCAGATAAGATAATGAATGTGAGAGTTCTCTGTAAATAGTAAACTTGAAAAAAATGGTATAAAATGTGAACTGATGATGATGATGATGATATATGGGCAGCGAGTCCTTGGTAACAATTTATAAAGCAATTTAGTTTACAGAAACTTTCATAGAGATCGTTCATCTAATTTTGACAAAAATCCTATGAAATTAGCATGAAGGTGGAATTCAGCAAGAGCGTGCTCGAATATGGGCTGTGATGTAGGCAGAGGTGGCCCTGAATCTTGGCTCCACTACTTATTATCTAGACCAACTTCAGTGTGTTAACATAACCAGCCTGAGACAGCCGCCCTATAAAACAGGACTAAAATAAATCTCACTGGGCTATGCAGATTACCTAAGACAGTATTAGTTAAGCACCTGGGTGCATGTGAAAAATTCCTAACAAAAGGCAAATCTCCATTTTATAGACCAGTGCTCCTGAAAGGATGGTCCATTAACTGTTACCAGTTACAATGAGAAAAGATGCTTGTTCCAGAATGGAAATCAACTACATCACTCAATTCACTACTGGTTTAGCTGATTTTTTTTCATAGTACAACTTTATCAGTGAAAGAAGCCATATGTTGACATGCACGCTCCTCCTCTCTGCACAGACCGATAACAAAACAGTTCATGGAATGGTACCAATTCAGTCACACTATTACAGACAATCAAACTGGTAACCACAAAACTTACTTTGCAGCCCATGATGACATTAAGTGGCAGAGACAGACTCAAACTGAGACCTTCTGAATACAATACAGATGTCCTTTCCACTATAAACCAGGGAAATCAGTGTGGTTCCCACTAAGACATCTTTTCCTAAATGCACCAAAACAAAGTAAGAGGGCAATTCCCTGATTTTCTCTTTGGACAACTGGTACCAGTCTCTTCAAGTGTTCAAATGGACACTGACTCTGGAACTTAAAATCGCAAGACCTTGAGCGTGCAGTGCAGCATGCCTTTTCGGTCAACAAACATTGTCCCAAAGTTAGGTTAAGCAGGGTTTAAACGATGTTACCACACTTATAGCTCAAATGTGGAGTATGAAATGATGTATAAGCAATCTCATTCAAATCCTTAGACTTACAGAAATAGAAATGAAAAACAGATTAATTGCATTGACAATAAACTTACCAAGATTTAATCGTAAGACACCTAAGAGTCCATAGGCATCCAGGACTTTGGAGTATGTACCCTTGATTGCCTCTTTTTCTGCAGATGCTATAAAAAAAAGGTGTAGGGTAAGAAATATGACGTGGAACATCAGGTTCTGTTTAGCTATAAAGATGGAGTTTCAACCAAAAATTTCTAAATCTAAATCTGATATTCTTAACATAAATGTATTACATAAAATAGTTTCCCAAACTGGTAACTTAACTGTTCTTCCCAAAGAGTTAACCAATTGTTCTGGCCCCATCTATTAATCCATCCTCCCCCACTTATCTGAAGTACCACCTTTAATACTATTCATATATTCTGGGGTTGTTTTTGAATTTTCTTCTCTCCCCCAGCGATCTGTTTGCCCACTTGTACTCAGTACCACCCACACTGCGTTATGATATCCCCTATAGGACAACACCCAACTCCCTAACAAGGAATCCTCTAGAATATCGCCTCAACATACTCTGTTGCATTTTTTATTACCCACTGCTTCCTTCCACTCCTTGCATCCTATGTTCTAATCACATTAAACTCTCTGACTATTGCCCAAACATGCTCTTTTACGTTTGTGTGCCTTTGCACAGCAATCTAGCCTTCGGTCTGCAAGGCCCTACCCAACCTTTGCCTCTTGGCAAAATTCTATTCATCTTATAAAAACACAGGCAGAGGTGACTATCTGGAAGCCTTTCTTTACTTCTCCAGCACAGTGCTTTCAGAGCTCCCTCTTTATGCTGCCAAAGCAGTTTGTATGTGCTCATTCATCACCTGTCTTTCCCATAAGCCAGCCTGTTTCCTCAAGGCAGCAACGCTGTCCTATTCATCCTTTTATCCCTGACACTGAGACTAGTGGGTGACACATAGAAGACTGACAAAACACTTAAATAATGAAAGCTAATGACTACAACGTTTATTAGCTCAGGAACAGGAAGTCTTAGTCTGGCCTTTGTCTTATTTTTTCCGCTATAAAATTAATGTTACCTTGCTAATGAATATAGCCCACAGAATCATTTCCCTAGGGCAGGCTGTTGTGGTTGTTCTATTAAGAAAAAACAAAACAAATCCTGAAACTTTAAGGGAAAAAAAAATCTTCCTAGTTATCAGCAGATACACTCAGTAAAAATCTGACAATGAACCAAAGAAATATAAATAGCTAGTATCTCAACGGACAATTACAAAGTACACATTCTCAAGTCTGCAAATCTAGATTCTCATTCTTTCCTTTCCGATTTCTTTCCTTCTCTGCTGCCCTCCCTCTTCCACTCTCACTCCAACCCCCCAACTCACCTACTGGCTGACTGGTTCACTCCTTGTTCCCTTTTCCCTTTCCTCGTTCATCTACGATACAGAAGTGCAGTGCCTATGGGCTGTGTCCGCATCAGCAAAGCATGTAAGCAGATCCTCCTGCCTTCCCACTTCTTGTCAGTCTTATTGCCAACAAAGGGGCGATCTTCTCAGCCTACTGCGTTGCGCAATCCTCCCAGTACTTGGCATTAGAAATCTCTTCCTTTGCCTCAGAGCCCTTCCGTGGGATTCTACAGATCATCTCACTTGCCCTGCCTGCTTCCACTCTTTTCAGACCATCCACTCTTAAGCCTTAGTCCTATTCATCCCACTTTTGCCTTCACGAGTTGTGCTCTGCTAGTTGGCAGCACAGCTAAGGGTAAGTGACTCAATCACTCAATTAGCTGATACTGTGCCAGTTCTCTAGTACGTTCATCAGTAAGTGTAGGCCTTTCTCGAACCACCCAGTGTGAAACTAGGGAGAGGGGAATATTTCACCAGGCCATTCGTTATGGGGATTTGCATTTCATTCTGCATTCCTAGAGTTGTTGTTGTTACTATTATGTTTATAGAACCGTTACTCCTAAGGTTCAATAATAAGTCACACAAATATAAAACATCACAACATAAATTTTAATTATATTTTATAAAGTAGAACAGGATTGCCTACCCCTAACACATTAGGAGACTTGTTATGTCTCTGATGATAGAAAACACGGCTTCCAGGACAAATGTCATTCTAGTTTTACAGGTTACAAGCTATATATATTTAAATACCATTGCTAATATAGTAACATAGATATTACTACATGTATCAGTTTCAGCGAAAACCATCATTTGGGTTCATATACCAGCAGCTAGTAAGAGCTACAAAGAAAATATATTTTTAATATTAAATATCACCTTCCCTTAGAAAACAAAAAAGTCTTCAATTACCATGCAACAAAATGTTCTTTCTTCAAATAATGCATAATAATTACCTTTTCAATAACTGTGCTTCAAATATGTGAATATACCATGTCTCTCAGGCCCAATGAAGACCCATCTATTAGACTGTCACCTGATTCAAACATGCAAACAAATGTCATTCTGCCTGGTTACCAACACTTTTGTATTATATTCTGAGACTCAGGAAATAGGACAGATGCACACAATTTAAACTAAAGTGCATATTCTTGGATAAAGTATGCTAAAGGAAAGGAAAAATAACTGAAAGAGTAGATGAGATGTCATTTTCCCTGCCAATGATTTTTGGTTTCCCCTCAAAATACTGAATCATTTTTAGAGTGATCAATAATGTTTCAGGTGAGGTACTTGTATATTATTTCTGTAATGATTATGAGAGTAACCAACACTGGGTTGTATATTTTTCATGCATTATTCAATTTTTACAACAACCTCATGAGCAAAATTACTACGAATTCCATTTGACATGAGGAAACAGGCTTAGAGAGGTTACTAAATTGTTACTAATGTGTCTAAGTGTGAACAGCCAGAGTCAGAGAAAGCAGCTTCAGGAGGGAAGGAAGGGGCTGTCTAGTGCACTGCCTCATGCCCGGGGCCCAGTTCAGTGCCCGGCACTCGGCAGTTCCCTGATTGTATGTTCAATGAATCGGTGAAGGAATTCACAGCCATGTGCACTCTTAACTCCAGACACTTCCAATTTCGTAAGAGAAAAATCTAGACACTGTTTTCCTACATACTACTTATGTCAAGGGCTGTAAACGTTTTCCTATTCTTCCACATATGCTTCAAAGGTTTGGGGTAGAACAGAGGGAGGTTCTTTGCAGGCTGTCAGAGCCCAGGCAGAATAAGAAGGATGCCCTGTGCATGGATTTGAAGCCAGAGGCGGGGAAAGGGAGCATCCACTTGGCAGGAGGGACAGGCTGGCCTGAGCCACTGACATCTGAATGGGGTGAGGAGGTGGTGCCCCCGAGGGATGTTGGGAGCTGCCTGGCATGGTGTGTTGGAGCTTGAGAAGGGTGCTGGGGGGCAGGGTGCACTAGAGGGAAGGCGGGCAGGGTGCTAGAGCCCCAGTGGGCTGAGGAGAGTACCGTGTGGTGAAGGAGGCTGCAGTGGTCACAGGAGAGTGGCTGAGCACACAGAAGGATCAGCGAAAATGGCAGCCAGGTTTCCCACTGTCAGACAGGGGCGTGCAAGCATGGAAAGAGAGAACTAGGATGCACGCTGCAGTGTTGACTGGTACTGGAGTTACCAGCTTGAACCCACAGTTTTCTAGATAGACAGACAAAAAGATATAGATATAAATGGGTGCGTATAACTATGTATACGTATACATACAGACTTACATATTCTCCTTAGCTCTACCCACTGACAGCACCTGGGGTCGGCAATACTCCTGAAGCAATCAGCACACCTAGCACCCAGACCTTGCATTCTCATACCATTCTCCACCAGAAGGAAGGAGGACCCCAGGGAGAAATGGCTGATTCCAGGCCCAGGGCAGGAACATTCACAAAATAATGGAGACATGTCACAAAAATGCAGAAGCCAGCTTGAAGGGACTTCTGTAGGAGAAATTGGGGACAATTCAAGCATCAAAATAAATTATAAGAGTGACAGAATATCATCCACTGAATAAGCCTATAACTTGAAAGTTTGATGAGAAATGGGATATTTACCTAGTCTCAAAGTTCCTCCCCTCAAAACATACATCAGTTATAAAGGAAAACAGAGTCTGCCAGAGGCCTCACAGACACCAACTCAACCAGGCCATCGAAGTGAATACCAACAGGAATGGGACAAGTCTGTGTGTGCCCAGACAGGACACAATGGAAGAACCCAGCACTACATCTGAAATATTCCTGCCAAGATACATAAACTGAATCTGAGCTTAAGAAACCATCAGACAGACTGGTGGAGTTTATTAAGTGGTAGGGTATGCGGAGAGCTCAGAGGAAAACAAAGTAAAAGAATGAGCGGAAATGAAAGTTCAGGGGACATGGTGATACAGAAGTGTAGTCTTTCAAGGTATCTACTGTGCTTTCAATGAGGGGAATAGACTGCTTTTTGTAAAGGCATTTGTATTTTTTTTCTCCTGTTCGTGTTGGTGTTATTAAACAAACAAGATGGTAGGAGAAACAAACCTTTCTTTTTACTTGTAACTGATTTCTAACCACAAGCAGGTATGAATGTCCAAGAAGACCTTTGTTTTAGGAGTAATTCTGAACCAATCAAGATCTTTAGCAGTTCAACTAAGGTAAGGAGGTCTGTACCTTAGCTTACCCATTAAACACCTAAACTAAGGTAAAGCCCAACTTCTGAAGTTATTACCATAATACGTCAGGAATAAATAGTATCCAACTCCCTTAATAGCTTAAAGGGGAAAACTCTTCTTCCCATGTCACAATCAACACTATCTTTCATTCATGCCTTAAATCTTTTCTTGAGTTTTCAAGCTAATGTGAACAAACATTTCCTGAGAACACAAAACTATTTTATATATCAAATCTACAATTATCGCTGTATTTTTAAACATATCTTCACATCATTGGAACTAATAATATGAAGGCCCTCTGATTCTACTCCTAGTGACTGTATGAATGTGAATAAGGTCATAGAACAGAACTTGAAGCAAAATAAAGTATGTGCTATAAGCATTTATTCTCATATAAATATCTATGGATGAAATTACATGATGCCTGAGATTTACTTCAAATAAGCAGGGAGGGGCAGATAGTGGACAGGGATCCAGAGAAACACAAGGGTCCATGAGCTGACCATCATGGAGTCTGGGTGACAAATTCAGGGGAGTCAGTGACACTGTCCACTCTTCTTTGATGCATGTTTGCTACTTCCCAAAATAAAATGATAAAAAAAATTTATTCTGACACCATTCTTTGGGATACTGGATAAATTTCAAAGGAGAGGAGACAGGATAACTCTGTCCAGTCAGTGAGAGAAGTGCGGCTACTGGAATTCTAAGTGATCGGAAAGGAACTTTCCTCCAATTACCCCGGACCAGCGGTAGCTTTGTCAAAAGCTCAATGGGCATTTGAACTTTTACAACGCGAAAGGGAGCAGTAAGTCCTACAGCCTCAGCGTGGCCCGGCAGCCTGCTCTTCCCAAGGCTGTCACATAGTCATCAAATAAAAAATATACAATAAATTGGGAAAGAAGAAGGCTTGACAATTCCAGACTGGGGACTCCAGGAAGGGTAAATACTACTGTATTCTGTCACAAATGTTTTCTTTACATTGATCCTAAGGTTGAAACTATCCTTGGAAAATGAGCTCACCTTTGCTCATGACAGAAGAGGTTAAGAAATAGTCAAAACGACATGAAACCATGAAGTCGTTCTATCCTACAACTTAATTTCGATAACTTGACTCATTCATTATTTTAGCTCAGTGCATGTTTTCAAAGTTCTTTTAACTGAACAAATTCATGACTGTAGGCAGGCCTAACCTACGTTTGCTATTTTAGCTATGAGGAAGTAATGAAAATTGAAGCTGTAGAGATGATCTATTTATAACCGATAAAAAACACTCAGAGTATAAATACATCAATTGTTCTCTATCACAGTATTTGACATCCTTTTTTGCTGGAGTGGCTTACTTTTCTAGCACTATGACATAGGACATAACTGGCATTACCCAGCATTGTTGGTGTTACACCCTCCCTTCTCAGGTGTTACACCCACCCTTCTCATGGCCTTAAATTAGAATTTAAGGCCAATAATGAAGTATAAGATCCAACTATAGAAATTCAGATAAAACATAATCATACACTTATTTCTTGATTTTCATGAGTTGTGACTCTAAAACAGAGGCTTATTAAACAGAATAATTGTTACACGGTGATCACACTTGCATTGCTAACTCCATCATCTGAATGAAAAGAAACAAAATTGTTTTGAACTTAAATGTGATTTTGAAGATTAAATTTAAATGTGATTCTCTAACTTCTGATGAATTACAGTAATTCAAACTAATCATTAAGCTGCCCAATGAAGACCCTGCTCCCTAACGGCAACATTCTGCTGCGGCTCAGACCTCCCAGATGGGGAACAGCCTGTCTTTCTTAGCTGATAGTGAAGACCAAGCTAAAGAACGTCAGCAAGAATGTGAAAACGGGGTTACAAATTAGGCTGCTCTTCCTAGAATCACAATTTGCCTGTGGTTGCACGCAGCATGGTTTGTGGTCAGCTGATTTGCATGTAGGCAGCACTCGGGGGTAGAACCAGAGGGCCTCCAGTCAGAGGATCCTTGAGACCACGCAGTCCAAGCTGCTCATTTTCAGAAGGAAAACACTAGAGGTTAGGTGATTCATCCAAGAGCATATAACCAGCTGGCAGTAAAGCCTCTGCATTTCGTCATACATAAAGAGAAATATTATTTTACAAGGAAAAGGTTTTCTTTGTATAATTAAATAACTAAAAATCCAGCTGAAAGACATTAAACTATCCAAATTATAGTATGTTCTATATAAACTAAACACTCAATCTTGGTGACAATGCATAACAAAAATAACCTTTCACTCATTGTTGCAACAAGTATTTACTGAATGCCTACCACGTACAAGAACATAGGAATAAAAAAGTCAGTGCCCCAATAACGTCTAGCAGGAAGACAGGCATTATATAATCACACAAAGGCAGAATTATTAATTATGTTAAGTACTATGACGGCGTGCCAATAGACGGCAACAAGAGGACCTGATTTAGAATTGTTTGTAGGGGGAGGATGGTAGTTAGAATAGGCCTGCCTGTAGAAGTAACCATTAAGCTGAAACCTGAAGAATTAATGGGAAGTTAGCCAAATGAAAAGTGGAGTTAAAAATGTTTTAGGCAACATACAAGTATCCTATGACCCAGCAATTCCATTCCTAAGAATATATTCAACAGAAATGCGTACATATGTGCACCAAAAGCCGTCTACAAGGAGGTTCACACTAGTGTCATTCGTAATAGGAAAAACTAGAAATCAGGGAAACGTCAACAGAACAAATACTGGAATATTCACACAACGGAAGGCTACATAGCAATAAAAATTAACAAACTACTGTCATATGCTACAACCTGGAGGATCTCCCATGTGTAACACTGAAGGAAGCTGGACACAATACAATGGTTCCATTTACGTTAAGTTGAAAACCACATAAAACTAATCTGTGATGTAAGAAGTTGGAAGAGTGATTACCTTTGTAGATCACGACGGAGATAATAAATGAGAAGGAACATGAGGGAATCTTCTGGAAAGCTGGTAATAATATTCTATTTCTCATCCTGGTAGTGGTAACATGGGTAAGCTCACTGTAGTAATTCATCTAGTTGTACATTTATGATTTATGTACTTTTCTACATGTGTGAATACGTTTATTTCTAAAAATAAAAATTTGAGCAGAAGGCACAGCATATGTGAAGACTCTGAGACCAGAAAGAATTTGGTACATTCAGAACTAAAAGGCCAGTGTGGCTGGAACACAGAAACCAAGTAAAACAGGGTAAGACTGAAGAGCGAGGCTGGGAATCGATTTTGCTGCAGGTCATTTTAAAGAGTTTGATTTTAAGTTCAGTGGTCAATCAGTGTAGAGTAAGCAAGGGAATAATATGAACTAAATTGTGTTTTTAAAAAGACTGGAGATTGGGCAGGGGGAGCAGAAGCAGGAGACCAGTTAAGAAGGCTATGGCAACGGCCTGCGAAAGGGACTACAGTGGCTTGACTGGGGTAGAACCAGCTAAAACGGTGAACTGCATGGATTCTCAATGAAATCAAGAGTTGAGTTGATTGGACTTGGTAATGGAGTGAATGTGTGAAGTGAGAGAGGAGGTGTGGAGGATGATTCTTAGGTTCCGGTATAGGTGGGTAGAGGGAACCCACTGCGACGAGAAGGAAGAAGGAAGAGCAGGCTTGAAGGGATGCAGTGATCCAGGCGACCACCGACCCAGCATCTATCCCAACCCCTCCTTGTTGTGTAGCCACCGTACAGATGGGGGGACTGCGGGAACCCAGACAATCACAGTAATTTTTACCTTCTTTTCTCCGTCACCTGCCTGATTCAAATAGCACACAATATCCCTATAGCCATAGCAGCTGGATCACGAATGGACACAAAACTCAACTTGATCCACTGCGAGGGGAAGAACATTTTCATTTTGTGGGTTCTAGCCCATTATCTCAGTTTGAAAAAGATGGATTTCAATTGTGTCCTCCAAAATAAATAATTATTGTACCCAGCTCTGTATCAATCCCACACAACTCTGCAATGTCTATAACTGTACTTGTCCCCATTCTCCGAGAGAATGATGAAATTGATGAACAAGACAGGCCAAAGACACATCCCTGATGCCGACCAAGGACAGACCGCTGATGAGCACTCATGTACAACCAACCAGCTAAGAATTTACTTAATTATAAGATTCATCCTGCCTGTGCTTCGCCCTGGTCCACAGAATAAGAAGACTTTGTCTAACTACATTTCAGTGAGGGATTCAACAGACTACAGCAATCCTATGGTCTACTAGTAAACAGAAGGAAACACAACCCATAATAAATATTTACTACTAAGAGCTAGTTTATACAGGTAAATATACTTTATATATAAAAAGTTATATATGACAATAATAAAATGGAAGCGTATTTTAATAAGTATAACATCCAATATATATTATAGAAATATTTAATGTTTAAGCCAATAATTTAATAAGAAGTATTTTTTTCCTATTTTTTCTTTTCACTGACTTCGTTATCTCAAGACCATCTAGGAATTTAAAGGGCATATAAATTCTTTCAACCAGAACTGAAGGGTAATTAGTGTCCAATTGACCAAGAAGAGTTAGTCTCTCCAAATGCCAAATTTACTTGGAGTAATTTGACTAGTTCAGTAGCTATGAAATGCACTCCAAGGTGAATGCATGTGCTTATATTATGTAACACTACAGAGGAACAACAGCGATTCACACTTTCAAAATCTATTTTAGTAGAAAAAGATAAAACACAAATTCTTATTTAAAAAAACTCAAGCAAATTTAAATTTGCTTGTCACCAATAAAAATATGATATGCAATTTTTAAACTTATACCTCCTTTTGGCACTCTAATTACAAGGCTAACCCACACTGTACTAGTCCATTCCACTCTATGCAAACTATGTAACAAAATTTCACTGATTCAGATTTTATCACCTCAGAGTTTTTAAAAACGTTGTTACAAGATGCAAAGAAAAGCAATGCTATTTAAACTCCTACCCATTATAATTGGTTCATATTCTTTCAGCTTTTGAATATCTGAAAAAGTCTTTACATCATCTTTCTTTGTGGTTAGGTAGAGAATCTGAGATGGCCCCGTTTTTTTTTCTTCCTTTAGGTACTTTAATATGTTCTATGTTCTCTGGCTTGGATTGTTTCTAAAGAAAAGTTTACCATTTGTATCTTTTTCCTTCTGTACATATATCATTTTCTTCTAGAGCTGTTTTTAAGATTTTTCTCTGTATCACTGGTTTTAACCAATTTGATTGTGTATTTGGATATACATAGTTTACTTCATGTTTCTTCTGTTTGGGGTTCATTTACTTGTAGCTTCTTGGATCTGTGGATTTATAGTTTTCATCACATTTGGAAAACTGTCAGCTGTTATTTCTTCAAATATTTCTCTACCCCAACCGCTTCTCCTAGGATTCCAATTATACTTATATGTTGGGCCATATGAACTTGTCCCACAGCCCTCGGATGCTCTGTTTATTTATGTCTTTTTTCTGTGTTTTGTTTTGGGTTATTTCTATTATTATATCTTCAAATTCATCACATTTATTCTGCAGTGTCTAATCTATTAATCCCTATCAGTGTATTTTTTCATTTCAGATACTGTTCTTTTCATTTCTACAAGTTTGAGCTTTTCACATTTTTTCATGTCTCTCCTTAATATACTCATTCTTTCTTCTACTTCTTGAACATATGGAGCACATTTTTAATAGCTGTTTTAATGTTTTTGTGTATTACTTTTAGCATCTGCTCCTGCAGATTGACTTTTCTCCTCATTATGGGGTGTTATTTTCCTGCTTCTTTTCATGCATTGTAATTTTTAATTGAATGCCAGACATTGTGAATTTTACAGAGTTGAATGCTGGATATATGTATTTTTATATTTTTCATTCCTATATTCTTAAACTTTGTTCTGGGATAAAGTTAAGTTTTTTGGAAACAGTTTGATCCCTTTGGGTCTTGCTTTTAAAATGTCAGGCAGAACCAGGGCAGCATTTAGTTGAAGGCTACTCTGCCCCACTACTGAAGCAATATACCCTTCTGAGTATTAAACCAGTTCCCCAAGTATTAACAAGATTTCTTCATCCTGGTTATTTAGAACATGAACTCTCCCCAGCTGTGTGTGAGCTCCAGGAATTTTTCTTCCTGCTCCTTCCTGGTGGTTCTTTCCCTGCCTCTGGTAGCTTCCTCACAGATTGGCACTGATCAGTATTCAGCCGAGGTCTCGGGTGGAACCCTCTACACATTTCTGGTGCTCTCTGTGCAGCCCTGAGAATTCTAGCTGCCATGGCTCCCCCAAAGTCCCTCCTCTGTCTCCTCAACTCTGGGCGACTGCAGGCTTTGTTTGGGCTCATCCTCCAGGAGGTGCAGCCTAGAAGCTCTGCAGGTAGTAAGCTGGAGCCACCACAAGGCTCACCTCGTCTGTTTCCCTTCTCAGGGATCAGTGTCTCCTGCTGCCTATTGTTCAACGTCTGAAACTGTTTCATATAATTCGTTTTGTTGTTGCTGTTATTTAAGGTAGAAGGGTAACTCTGGGTACTGTTACACCATCATGGTCAGAAGAAAACATCCTGTTATAGTTCTGGGCTAGTTATATCTTATAGGACACGTTTTGAACCTCTGACAGACCTGAAATCGTGTACTAAAAAGTCACAGAACGGCGTTTTACTGTTCAGTGAGAGAGAAAAGAGAAATTTTGTCTTCACTTTTTATTTCCTCATAGTAAAGTTAAGTGGTAAAAAAAATAAAAGCATTAGGAACTACTAGTTTGGCCCCACCTTAACAGGCTAATCCTGGCTCAAAATGGAAGAGTGAAGTTGATTCTTTTTTAAAGCGTTGATATTTAAGTTGACATTTAAGATATGTCTATTAAATATGAACATTCCAAAAATTATTTACAAAACGAAAATGAACTTTTGTAACCCTAACATAAAGTGATACATAACAAGTCTAAATTTCATCATTTCCGCCTAAGTTCACTTTTTCCCTCTACTTGAAACTTTTTCTTAAAAAAAGAAAGGATACTGCAACTTAACTAAAGGGCAATCATGCTGACTGGCAGCATTTGGCAATAAAAAAACAACAACAAGAAACAAAACTATGTACACTGCTTGTCATCATCACTTACACTTGTCACTTAAAATTCTACAACCTGACATTTAACTTGGCCCAGCAAGAAACTTTTGTTTTCAGTGACCCACTCTAAATCAAACCATGTCTCCTCTCCAATATATTAATAGTTTATAGGCAAAACCACAGCAAGTTTGACACTTCCCTCATTAGAAAATGCTACCAATTTCACTCTTACTAACTTTAGTCTTCCACTGGCATTTCTTTTCACTCTTCATTCTCGAACCACCAAGATAATAACCACCACCTTCACACCAGCACAAATAATAATTACAGTGAGAAAAGATCAAATGATAAGACTATGTCATTGGAGCCATTAATCTCTCCAAGCCTAAATTTCCACATCTGTGAAACCGGATAAAAGCAAAACCCACAGAATTAAATGAAATAAAGCATGTCTAATGCCACATCTAAACAGTATACTGAGATGCTCCATGACACGTCAACAAACTCCCAGGAGACCTGCCAGATATTCTGAGTTGAAGGAAACATGGAGATAGTCAACGTATGCTGGACACTGCCCAAACTATTAGCTTGATGTGGTTCAGAGTCTTGACATTAGATTGCAGTATAGCCCTCTGGTGACATTCCATCTTTCTGAAGCTGGGTTTTCAGTGATTGCTGTGATACTAAGCAAGTACCATTTGAAAATCCATGCAGTACAGGAAATGAGGGTAGCACTGTGCAATCTGAGTCCAAGGTTTGAGAAGCTGTCCAATACTCACCAAGCAGACACATCCCATTAGTAAATAACTGTGGTTGTTTACAAAGGAAATGAAGTATTTTCAACTTGTTTGCATTACTTTTTTCAAATACCTACTAAAGTTGTTAGAACAGAAATATTTATTATTTGGACCTATTTAATAAACAGAACTGTGGCCTTGGGGTGCTGTGAAAAACTTAATGAGACACCAAGGATTCTATGAAACAATGAAGTTTAGAAACTTCTGGCTTAATGTTGTGACTGGCAGAGGAAGCTTCCAGTAAATGGCACTATTATTATTCCTTTAAAATATGCAGTTTCATAGAAAAGGAGGGATACTTCAGATTCCGTGACAAAGATCTCCAGTCCAGGATACTATCCTATAGATTTATGGCTCATATTTCCATGATAAAAGAAAAAAATTAGGTAGACAAACTCAGATTGACAACCTGGAGTAAAACTAAGTGGCATGTCTTTGCTGTCTATTAAAGTACATGATTTGGTTGCTAATTTGACTCAAATCATGCTACTTGGAAAGCCTGAAAATAATCTTACTACCAGACAGATAAAAGCAAGTAATCCTTATTACCATGTGGTATTTAAAAAGAGCAAAAGCTCTAACTTTACGAGGAATTTACACACCATATATCCCCATCTTTTAAACAGGTAATCCATAAGTTCTGTTTTTAGAATCATCCCCCATTTCCCATGTGTTGACTTTCCCTTTAATTATGCAGTAAAGGGTAAATTATTTACCTTTACTGAAGCAGAAAATGGTTTGAAAAATAATGAGATAGCTTGCGAATTTAATGCATGTATCTGTCTGACTGGTTACTTGTCCTCCCACTGTCTTGTTGTGTCTGAAACTGTAGAAAAAATAGGAAAACTAAACCCTACACAAAACTAATAGATGTCCTCTTTTGTCTCTTAATAAATTAGTTTCCAATAAAAAATCTGTAGTGTTATAATTTGCTGGCCATATCACGCTTGCTGCTTACACTGGTCCAGATACTAATCATGGAGTATCCACTTGCGACACTGAACCACTGCTCCGTACACATCCAATTTTGAGTTTAATTGAATATTTTTCTGGACTAATAATTATTTTCAAAAATGAGTAACACTAAAAATGGGTACACTATGAAAACACATATTAACTTATCTAAGGATAAGAATGTTTCAGGTTTTTTAATAAATAAATGCAATAAAAGAAACAATAATGAAATTACTTTCCATTTAAAGTATTTTTAAAGCCAATTGTTAATACTATTTATAGAAGTCATGAATAATATTCACCAATTTTAACTGGCATTTCACAGACCTTAATAATATGGTTATAGTTATTTCTATTAGGATTTTTCAGAAACAAATCCAAACAATATATAATATACATCTTCTATATCAGCAGTTCAGTCAAATAGCAATGTTTTAAAAACAGGAAATACATTTGATAGGAAAAAGTATCATATTTTCAAGTACAGAATATTGCATTTTTGTCAACTTTGAAATCTAGTTTAGGTTAGTCTTTTCCCGTGCCATTTATTTAATAACCATGGATTCAACAAGTACGAGTAAAACACTGTACTAAGCACTCGGGAAACAAAGATTGGTATTAAGACATGAGCCTTTTCCTCAAGGAGAACAGCATCCAAATACCTAAACACAGTGCCACGTGATGCGAAAGCGCTCTGCTAAAAGTGTTACAGGACCATGGCACTTGGTTCAGGCGGAGGGTTTCAAAAAACTCATTATTGACTCCATAAAAGGCACTAATAACATTATGATTCTGGAAACACGGTTATTTTGGATAAAATTTGCAAGCTAAAAGTTATCCCATAATCTATCATAGACAGCCCTACATAAATTCTGATCAGAAATTACCATCCAAACCTAATTATAAACGAATGTTTCATGGGGCTGGAGCCCAGGCCCCAGTATTTGTAAAACCTCCCCTGATGATTATAATGGGTAGGCAGGGCTGAAAACCACTGGCTCACTGATTGAATTAGTCACAGCATCATGACTGATTTAAGCTTAGAATCCTAGCGACTTAAAGACTGAGTCCTGAGGCTGGATCAGTGAGCACTCAGTCCTTCAGAGGATCCACCATCTGAGATGCCTTTCATTGTATTTTCACTTATGCCCCATTTTTTGATATGTGCTAATAATATGAAAGATAAGATTTCATGTTGAGTATCTCATGGCACTCTGGCATAAGCCAAGAAAATTAAGTGATTGCTAATCCTCAACAATGGGTATTGCCCAAGATGTCTAATTTTTTTTAACTTTACTCTTTAAACCGGGGCAACTAGAGCCTGTAATCATAAGCCCTTGGTACATGAAGACTGAGCCCTGCTAGTCGCTTTCATTATCTCCTTTTCAAGAAAAATACCTGCATACAAGCATGTAGAGAGCAACAAAACCAGCATGTAAAAAGTGTTCATCTTTGATACAGACTAAGTTTTACAAAAGGAAGGGAAGGAAGATACGTGAGTGAGCTAGAGGAGCTGGGTGGTGGACTCTCATGAAGGAAGAAGACCAGTAGAACACTTGGACTGGAAAGGTAGAAAAAGTATCCTAGCAGTCTTGGAGAAAGGGCATAACAAGGAACAGCATGATGAAGGCTGGGAAAAGCATGGTACTTTCGGAAAGCACTGAGGAAACACCAGAGTCTCCTTAAAGGAGATCAACACTGGACGAACAGGGTAGGACCAAATCATGGAAGGCCTTGATTAGCACGTTGTGGAGTTTGAACTTAATCTTATTGAAAAAGGGGGTTATACTTCTGCTTAATATCAAAAATGTTTTAGGAGATTCTTCTGATAGATTAACATGCAGGATGCATTGAAATTCAAGAGGCTGGGATTGCTGAAGATACAGAGAACACCTCATTATCTTCCAAGCACAGTTCCCTGAATATAGCAAGCATTTTAAACACATGAAGGTTTTAAAATGAACACTCTGCAACACAGTACACACCTTGGTATCACTCCAAACTGAAAGTTAAATTAATTTTATAAGTCAAATGATTTATAAAAAGGTCTATTAGCTCTTAAACATTAACATTTTAAGTATCGCTGTAAAGTTTATAATAGGAAAGCTAATAACATTCTCAAGAGATTATACATCCATTTATGCTAGCTTTACAGAGAGGCAATAGTCAAACATTTTTTCTCTTGAGAGAGTTACTTACATAGTCTAAATCTGATGAAAATAAACAGAATTAATAAATATTAGATTGGTGCAAAAGTTTTTGCAATTTTTAACCCTTTAAACTGCAATTACTTTTGCACCAACCTAATAGTTAAGACACTATCTTTGATATTCTTTTTCCTCAAAAATCAATGTTAATGTCAAAATGGATGGTTCAGGGATTTTTTTTTTTTTTTAATCGCTTTTTGGCATAAAAGAGGGCTACTGGAGGTTTGGAAGTATGATTATCCTTAGGTTTTCTGACCTTGGGGTAAAGTATAGCAATAACCCTAATAACTATAGGTAATGCATGTAGTTGAAAATTTGGAACCCTATTATTACCAGTAACCACAATTTAAAAAAAAATTTAGAATTTAGAAAAATTAGGAAATTGAGTAATGTCATCAAAAAACACAAGCAGCTGAATTTAAACCTTTTCCCAAAAATATTTTTAATTACAAATTCTTCAGTATTAAGAATTATATTATGTGGAATCTAAAGAAAAGAATAAATGAATGAACTAATCAGAAACAGTCTCAGACACATAGAGGAAAAACAGGATCGCTAGATGGGAGGCGGGGGTGGGGATAAGGGGGAAGGCGAGGGGATTAGAAAGTAGTCAGTAACCACAAGATTGCCTCGGGGATATGAAAGCCAATTTGGGGAATGTAATCAATAATGTTGTAAAGATTCTGTAGGGTATCGGATGGACACTTGTCTCGTTAGGGAGACCACCTTAGGGATGATGTAGATGCCTGATCACTGCACTGTACACCTGAAGCTGAAGCTGAACAATAATGAATGTCAACTACAATTATATATATAGTTACAAGAAGTGGAGTACAGCATTAAGAATAGAGACAGAGGAAATGTAAAGGCTGTAGGTGATGTCAGAGGGATAGTGGAAGGGGGAAGGGGAAATGACACAGTGTGAGGGATATAAATGACAAATGTCTAACTATTACATTGTTTTGTGCACCTGAAACTAATAAAAAAAAATAATAATGGGATTCAAACAGAGGGGAGGAAAAAAAAAGAATTATATTTGTAGTATTAACAAATAGTATGCAAATTAACGTCACAGCCAAGTTATATTTTGGTTTATTTAAGTATAAAAAATGGTTTAAATGAATTAAGTCCATACTGATTGAGGATAATCTATACTATTAATACTTGCTTCTTAGAACACATATAGCTCCTTCCTGTGTGCCCCTACATAACAAAAACATGATAAATAACAAGTAGCTATCACTACAAAGTTTTTGAAAGCACAATCACATTTCAAATAACCCCAAACTGGACTTATCTGCCAAAATCTTTTATTAAGAAAGAAAAGTAATATGCAAGTTAACGCTTTTATTTTTAATTTCAACCATTTGCCCACAAAATAACCCAAACCATACTGACTAGTCTACTATTTTTTGTGTGTGGTGTGGTGCAGTAGTCCTTTTCTTTAAAACAGATTGTCAAAATGATTTTTAAAATATTAATAATATGAAATCAATCATATATCCCACAAGATTTTAGAAATTATTTACAACTCTCTCAAAAAAAAACAAAGTCCTCACCATAAGACACTCCCAAAATATTAGATAGATAAATATTCTTATAGTTCATCACTATCACTGACCAATAAGAAATTCTGTTCATTACAGTATAAATGCCAAGCAAGCCATTTTATAGGTATATGTGATGTGATATGAGCTGCAGCAATATTTTTTTGGAAAGATTGATTTACTTTCAGAAACAGAAGAACGCACAACGGAAAAACCTGTAACCAAAACGTGCATCTTCTCCCACCCCCAACAAAAAGCTGCAGCAGGGGGAAGAAAAGAAAATTCAAGTTTAAAGTAAAATAAGGTTTGATTAAAAGAAAATAAAGGCATAATCTGCTAGAGGAAATACAGTTAAGGGGGTGATCAAGGTCTTTAACAAAATGGTTTAATCTGAATTATTCCAAATCAAAAGAGAGACCACGATCAGTTGCACTATTAACCGATGACTTACACAGCACGGCTACAGCCCCAGACTCGAACATGAGACAGTCTTCCTTATGCCTAGTTTCCACTATGAGACTGAAAGGTGGGGGATCCAATTTGTGATAGATCCGAAATCCTTTGCTGAACGCCATTCTCCTTTCTTCAGAGGCAGCCCTGGGAAAACCAAGCAAATGAAGCTTATGTTTTCTTCTGCAGCAAGGACTGCACGGCATCCAGAAGTCCCTGCCTGCCAGATTTTGATGGAGGGGTGGGGGGTGGAAAACGAGCGCTCAGAAAGAGAATGGTTTATTCCAAAAGATAAGTCGTCATTTAATTTTACCAAAAAGCAAGAGAGGAAAGAAAAGCCACCAATTCTCTGGGCAGGGCAAGACGAGGTTTTATCACTCTAAGTCTATGAACGGTTTGGTTAAGATGAGTTTCCCGTTTACTTTATGTTTACCGAAAGGAAAAATTTTGAGCCTATTTCGTTCGGAGTTGTTTATCAGTTTCCTGCTTCAGTATTTGACACTACGGGGAAAGGGAACCAATTCGGAAACTTCAAGCCGTTCCTTTGGAAGGAAAGGAGAGGAGGTGGGAGGGAAGGTTAAGGACGCTGGTTCAAAGCTCCTTCGCGGCGGGAGGAGGGAAAGGATTATCTGACACCACAGGGTCTCCCGCGGGCGGCGGCGAAGGGCTAGGGAAGCCGCACAGGTTACCGCCGCCACCCGCACAGCTCCAGGCCACCGCCGGCCGGGGGACGGCAGGCGGGAGATCGTAAATATGAATGGCCACCCGGGAAGAGTCACGACTCGGGACACGGACCCGACCAGGCATCCTCGGGGGTCGCAGGCAGTCGATCGCCCGGGAGAGCGGCCCCTTCCCAGGGGGACCGAGGCGCCGAGCAGCCCAATCCGTCCATTATGCGCCAGAAAAGACTCGGTTCCCAACCGGCGCCCAAACCGACTCGGTTCCTTTCCCGCGGGCAGGCTGACAGCTGCTGTCACCACAGCCCCCCGGCCGACGCGGCGCCCCGCGCAACCCGTGGTCTCCAGACAACCCCGCCCGCTCTCCCGGACCCCGGCTGCCCGCGGTCGCCCCTCACCGTTCCTTCCCAGGCTGCGACCGCGGAGACTGCCTCAGGAAGCGCCCGCCCGCGCTCCCGGCTCTCGGTGGGTCTGGCCGCGGCCGCTCCCCGCCCCCCCGCCGGCTTGCTCACCTCTTCCTCCGGCTCCTCCTCCTCCTTCTCCCGCAGCCGCTGCCGCCACAGCCGCCGGAAGCGTCACTTCCGCTCCAGCAGGCCCATCTCTTCCGCATTGCGCTGCGGGCGGGGGCGGAAGATCCGCCCTTCGCGGGGGAAAGGGCGGGGCGCTAGGCGGCAGGCCCCGCCCACTCCGGGCCGCCCTGTAAGCCAGGTGCAGGTGGGGACTGCCCGCCGCCACCACGCGCAGCGACCTTCGCTTCGGGTGGCGAGTCCCCAGGCTGCAGCTGTAGGTCCCACCGCTGGGGATGCCGGGAGAGGGAGGATCCGGCCTCCCTGGTCCCCTCGCGTGGGCTCTTCAGAGCTACCCAACCGTCCCCCGGGACGTCAGGGACTCTGGGGAACAGCTCTGGGAGCTGAGTATTGGTACGCACCCAAGATGGGTGTTAGGACCACCCCCAGCCGCCCATACCGGGCCTGACGGACTTGGGGGAGGGTTCCGGGGAGTCAGCACGCGGGCCAACCAGGCGGCGCCTGAAGCGCTGTCCATGGTGTCTGTCCGCGGACGGCGCCGCGCTCTTCTGCTGAGCTTCTGAGTGGGTGGCAGGAAGGAAAATGAATGCCTGCTTTGGAACAACTCTGTTAGCTGCCTTTTCTCCTGGTGTGTTCTGGAGCTCTCAGGACTACCATAGGAAGGAGTGCTCAGCTGTACCCATGGTGGCGAGGGGGAAGTCACAACCCAGGATCTCAAGATTGAGTGAAAACATGGCTGGCTGCACCGAGGCCCCGACAGCGGATTGTCCCTGAATGGCGGACAGCTTTTGCCAACCGTGGAATCTAATAACTTTCACCTTATCCTCATATTGCAGCAAATCATGCTTCCTAGCTATTATCAGTGTTCGAGACTTTTCATTCTGTTTCCTTAATATATCTAAATATGAGAATGAAGTTAAAACCTGCAGGGCCAAAAGGAATCGAAAACCTGAAGAACCCAGCCCTCTGAGAAACTGGTTCCTCTTGCCTTTGCTTTTCCTTTACTTCTTCCCCTTAGAGCTTTAATTTTAACAGCAAAAGCAGAATTTAAATTTGGCCTTTTGCACAAAATAATTTCCCCTTCCAGGCCCCGTCATGTGGCTTGATTTAACATTTCTTCATTTTAGAGAAGTTGAACCCACCCTGGTTTCAGGATACTACAGTAGCTATTTCTCATTAGAAAAGAAGCTACTTCTTTTCTATGCAAAGGCACTTGGATGTAGTTCTGAGAACTGGAAGGGATTTCTCTCTCATTTAGTACTATCTCCTCAGAAAAACTGTTTTGCTCTGTGTAGTGGTGACTGACAGCAGTCTCAGAATTAAACTCATATTAGGATACTCTACTGACCTGTGTGATTGCTTATTTTTCTTTCCGGAAGAATCCATTTCAATTGGAGATTGCATTTGATAGAGAAAACTACATGGGAGTAGGTGAGAATAGAATTTTTCTTATTTGCCTTTCAGGTATAATACCTCTGTGGCCCCGAAGGAGTGCCGGAGTTATGCACCAGAAAAAATATGGAAGGTCATGGCTCTCAGAGAGATGTTGATGGTATTGAGTACATTGCTAGCAAGTTGCTTTTTGTGACAACTAAGAGCCAAAAAGTTTAATTTAAGAATTACTCCATTTCAAGTAGTTGGAACCTGAAACCCAACTATCCCACCTCAAACCTAAGGTCCCTTCCTCCACACCTGTGTCTGCGTGAAGTTACACTAGGAACCCTTTCTTTCTCAGAGAGGGAAGTGTGGGTGTTAGTCTCTTCTAGAAGCAAGTATTCTGCCTACTCCTGGTTTCTTTTAATTTTGGATTAAGGAGATTGTAGTCAAAGTTTCTTGGTTCTGGGTTTGAATTGCTGCTTCTTTCTTCAAATTAAACTGAATGGTAAGCAGGACTCATTCATAGAGTTGTCAATAGAAGGCTATAGCTTTCAAAATTTATCATTTTATCCATCTATCATGAAATAAGCACATGTCCAAGGTTTGGAAACAGCAACAGCTATTTTACTAGTGACGTTTAAAAACTGTTACTCCTTCTTTTTCTTGTCCTCTCTTTCCTATTTTTATACTTCCTTGTTCATCACAGCACTTGGAAATAGCTGGCCAAATTTTCACCAAATTTGAAGAGTGTCTTTGCTATGGGCTGACTTAAAATACAGGTTAAGTGGCATACACAAATTTCTTAGTGAAGTCCGAAGGGCCTACAGAAATGGGCGGACACTTTCTTGACCCTTGAAAATGAGTAATATCTATGGTAGGCTGCAAAATACCACCCCCAAGATATCCATGTCCTAATCCATGGAACGTGTGAGTGTTAAAATACGGTGAAAACAAGTCTTTACAGAAATGATTAAGATTTTGAGATTAATTTGGATTATCTGGGTAGGCCCTAAATGGCAATCATCAATGACCTTATGAGGCAGCAGAGGGAGATGATACACACACACACACACACACACACACACACAGAAACACACACACGCAATGTGAAAACAGACGTAAAGATTGGAGCAATGCAGCCACTAGCCGAGGAATGTCATCAGCCACCAGAAGATGGAAAAGGGCAGGAAGAAGTCTTCCTTAGAGCCCTTTGGAAGGAGCATGGCCCTGCCAACACCTTGATTTTGAACTTCTGGCCTACAGACTGGGAGATAATTTGTTGTTTTAAATTACCCAGTTTGTGATAATTTGTTACAGTAGCCACAGACAACTAATACAAGGCTTATGTGACTTTTCATCAGGAGAGAAACTGAGATCAGCAGAACAGCCCCAGATAGGTGCTTCAGATATCAGCTCCCATAGAGTCAACGAACTGAAGGCAAACACCCTGATTTTTAGATGTTGATTTTTGACCAAATTAGTTCTCCTGTGGGCAAATTCTATCAGGTTGAAACATGCAATTGTTATTTATATAGGTCAAAAAGTCACATAGTGACTATACATGGCCCAATCTAAGGTATGTCCCCAGTAAACCATAGCTAGGATCTATTAATTTAAAAATAATGATTATCCCAATGACATAAAAACAAAAAACAAAAAAAAACACTACACCATATGTTACAAGACTATGAATTTTGACAGATGTTTACCACTTTCCTTATAGTCTGCATTGACTTATCTAAAATGCTAGAAAACGTTTGGCAAATCTGGAGACTATTAACAGTCTGCTCCAGTTATCTTTAGCAGCTTCTTGTCGGGTCACACAGGCTAGAGCTAACTTATATCAGGATCTGCAGAGATCTATTAGTATACAGAAAGAGATAGCTTCTTGTTAAGAGCTGTAGAACGTTCACTCTTCAACCTGGCTTAGTCCCTAAGCAGCCGGCATCTCTGGAATTTCAACACCTAAGGTTAAATGTAAAAGGTAAGCTTTTGTGGCTCAAGTGTTTTTGTCAAGTACCTTAACATGGTTTCTACAGGATATGTCAAACCTTTTATTGTTTACTATGTGTTCTGAATCACCAAGCATGGGATATTGGGTACATTTTCCTAAAGATCGTTTTTAATGGGACCACAGTATATATTCGGAGAACTGCTGTGCTCGTCACTGTCTTTGTACTGAATGATCCTCACCTCTAAGCTTCTGTTGACCTTGGGGCTGACAGGGCTGGGGGAAAGCCGTCACAAATCAGCAGGGCCCAGAGGTCCAATGCAGGCCGGGTGCCGCACATTACCAATCCCACATGATCGGTAGCCTGCCTGCCTTTGCTGGGTGGTCGAAGCCATTCTCAGTAGCCATGCACTTAATATCCATAGAGTTTCAGTTCTGGATGGCAATCTCCAAAATATTCAGGACGACAGTCTTATTGAAGTTTGAGGCCTCTCAAACATTGACATATTCGTGATTCTCACTACATGCAGAAATTGTTAATTGTTCTCATTTTCACTTGAAACATGACCAAAATGGTCTGACGTCATCAGTGAGTGGCAACACACCTTTACTCTATGACCATGTTAGAGATGAGAAGAGTTCTTATAATTATAAAGAACCACTACAATGTAGCAACTTACGTTTTCATACTGTATTTTGCAACCCTACATTTGACCATTTTTAGGAGGGTTTCATGATTTCAAGGGAAATTAGCGTTTAAAACAAAATTGGGGGGGAGGACTGGATGGCTTGGTGGGTTAGAGTGCGATCTCTTAACACGGTTGCCAGTTTGATTCCCACATGGACCAGTGAGCTGCGCCCTCCACTAGATTGAAGACAATGAGCTGCCACTGAGCTTCGGGAGGGGCAGCTGGATGGCTCAGTTGGTTAGAGGGTGAGCTCTCAACTACAAGGTTGCTGGTTTGATCCCCACATGGGATGGTGTGATGCACCCCCTGCAACTAAGATTGAAAATGGCGACTGGACTTGGAGCTGAGCTGCGCCCTCCACAAGTAGATTGAAGGACGACTTGAGTTGGAGCTGATGGAACCTGGAAAAACACACTGTTCCCCAATAAAAATAAATAAATAAATTTAAAAAATCGGGCATTTGTCAGAACTCACTGAATTATACATACTCAGAGTAAACTTGACTGTTTATAAATTAATACTTCAATAAACCTGGCTTTAAAAAATTAAGGAAATCCCACATTTTAGTATATTCTCATGAGGAAGGTACTGCTTTAAGAATTGTGTGATTTGGGGCCAATTCTGGGCAATGAGGTGATCACTGCAGGCAACTATGCTCAAATGAACAGAAGTGCTCTTGGAGAAGCTGCGGAACACACCTGTTTTCCTGGGAGATTAGGAAGTGGGTGGGGTAGACAGGAAATTATGCCGCTCAGGGGCCCTTGGTTGTACCAGGCACACTCCCCAAGAGCTGATCCCCACCAACTCGGTGTGGTGGGGACACAAAGGAAGGCCTGCACCTGGAGACATGGGGCTCTTCAGAAGAATGACTTTGCTGAAACTTCCATAGACCTGCGCCCTCGTCTGAGACCTTTAATTCTTTCCCTGCTCCTTCACACAGGTCCCATCTTACCTCACACCTCAGATCTCTCAGCTCTCGGGCTCTCCCAGTCTCCCAGCTCCCTTTTTGCCCTAATAGGCGCTCCAACCAATGAATCTGTTGTATCTAATGCCATCTCGGTTGGTGACCACTCCCCAGGACTAACATGAGGAGCATTCATCCTCCCACTCCTTCTTTTCTTTGGCTAAGGGCTGCTCAAAGGGACATTATCTGGTGGACACTCAGCCCGTTGCACAGGCCAAGAGAAAGCCCTCAGGCGGAATTATAGTGGCCATCATGGCATCAACAGAGACACGGGTGAGGCACCATCACCTGGTACAACAGCAGTAATCAGTCTTTACGACTAGTTTATATTGTCCCAATAAAGTAACTTTCATTTTCAAAACCATTCCTCACCTATTTTGGAGTTAATTCAGAAGACTGCTCCAAAAGAAGAAAACTGAAAAGACAAAACTTCAGCTTTATTAAAAGGTCACCCACTGAATTTATCTTTTGACAGTTCCCTTCCTAAGAAAGGATGTCCTGCAGCTATTTCAGAAATACAATTTAAAAAGATATGGGAACCACTTCTTTTATACATGATTCTATGCTAAATTTACTTCACATCAAAATCTAGTGTGGTGTTCAAACCCATTCCTGAAACCAAAACAGCCTCGTGGATTGCATGGGATAAAAAGTCCCGAAGTTCACTGCAAGAATCCTTAAAAGTAGATACAGAAGTGATCAGTCTATGGGTTTGGAAACACAAATTTAAGGCACAAATGTTGTGCATGTTTAAACACACACACACACACACACACACACATATGTATATATAATATACACACATACATATGTGTATGTCTATGCATATGTATATATGTATACACGTATATATGCATGCATATACATATATATCCATTTTATGTCTTATTCATTGAAGTTGAAAATAAGTGTTCTCATTTTAGTAGGCCACTTAAGGTGCAAAAAAACTTCATCCAAAATGAGTATGTAGGGATAAGCCACATTCCTACAATAAAATCAAAGTGACAAAGCAATCAGAGCATATGACACTGTTCTAAATATTATTCCAGTTGACCAAGAATATACCTGTTAATTGTCTCACTATATTAGACTCATTTCAAATGCTCTAAAATTAGTCACCAGCAAAATACAACAAAGAGTATAATTAAAAATTAATTTAATGCTTGGCTAAAGCTTAATTACATATATAATTATCAAACAGTAGTCCTTAATTTCCAAAAGTTCCTCTTGAAAATCACAGAATCAGAAAGCATAAACTTTAAAACAAGTTCTCTGAATATTTACAACGTGGTATAAACATTATAGAAGACCATGGGTATTAAACTGCCTGGGTGTGGAGAATTAGCAAGGCGTATTCTTTATTGCATATATAACTCACATATGTGGGATTTTAAATATAATGACAGACTACTAAAATTCAAATGCATGTACGTGTAAGCTGGTCAGGGAGTAAAACCATGAATGAGACAGGACAGTCAGCCCCAAACCATGCAGTTAGGTTATGGGTCTATTATTTCCAAAAATTAAACTTCGATGTTCTGTTCAAAAACCTATGTTGCATATATTATTTAGAGTTCACATTAAACCCACATTTGACTGTAATGCTGATTCAAGGAAGAAAGTTCACCATTCACCCAACGATTAAGTCTACACTCAACTCTCAATTTTAAGGCAGCACAGCTAGTGATAGCAACTGCTAACCAAAAGGTGATGAACGCATAGTCACTTGCCAGCCCTTTTGTTGCAACAGTGTAGTGATTTCCCTAAGACAATTTGCTACTGAATAATTTTCTGCTGTTAAAAGGCTTACTCTGTAGAAAAACACCACAAATTTCCAGTGCGAAAGTAATTCCATGGTGGTATAAATATATATATGCATAATTACACAATTTACACTGCACACATCATTTACAGAGAACAATTAACTGAGGGTTAATTTGAATGACCATATAAAATACTTCTGTAAACAAAGTATGACAGGCAGTAAGGAAAACATTCAGAAACTTCCTAGAAATAGTCTGAATTCCTTTCATTTCGAAGAAATCGCATTTAAGGACACAGTATTGAATATTAATAATGTTCTTTGTATTAAAACAAGAATCAGTATTTTACAGTTTAAGAAACTTTACATATATACAAAATTTACACACTGGGAATGGTATTAAAGCAAATAGGCTTTTCAGTCTCACAGATCTATTTTCCTTCAATCAAAGACTTAAATTCTTTCACATTATGGTCACTTGCAACAGACGTAGCATGATCCAGAGCTCGAATACTTGCAAGAAGTTTTACTATGTGTTTTATGTTTTCCCTAAAAGAGAAAAAAAAATGTAGCAGCATCTCATTAATTAGTATAAAAGCCTTAGAGGGGAAAAATCTGTTATTGACTTTATGACTATTTTGAGGTTTTGCAATCAATTTTTCCAAGCACACATTTTTAAAGAAGGAAAACAGAAATAAGCAAGCTACAGTATGTTAACAACAACAACAAAAAGATATTTATCCACATAAAACAAAACTGTGTATGTTTAAATGACCAGCCCAGAGACAGAGGACCTACTTTCAAAAACAAAACCACCCCAAAATTTCATTCAGATAAATAATTTTCATTAATACCCAGAAAAGAAAAAAAGCAATCTATTTCCAAACTACTTCAGGGCTCTGCCTTCCATTCCTTCCCAAAGCAGAGTCCCAGTTCTTTCAGAATATACCTGGAACATAATTGGTTACATTTGTGTGGATTCATCATTCATCACCAATCCACCAAGACTCAGCATAAGTTCCATCCCTCCAAAATTCACTAGTGAAGTATAACCTGGCTTCCTTATCACCCCTGCTAGAAGTAATTCTGCCTTCTCATTAGGTAATCCTCAAGCATTAGCAAACAGCAGAACAAGCTAGAGGGTGTTAAAACACATATGGCCAGGCCCCACCCCCAGAGTTCTGATTCAGTAGGCTGGGGGAGGGCCTGAGCATCAGCATTCCTATAATAACAAAGCTCCCAAGTGATGCTGAGCGAAGCTGCAGGTCCAGCACTGGACTATTCTAACACTTCATTTGAACCACTAGTGAGAAACAGCACATAATGTGACATTATTAGTTGCCTTCTTCTTTACAACACTGTAGTTAAGTATCTTTTAGGGAAGGATTATAATTTGTAAAACTTTGCAACCAATGTGGAACCTGTTTTTTTGCACACAGCCGGTGCTCAAATTCTTTTACGTAGAAAAGTAAATACTGTTTGTTGATATCAAGCTCCAAACAAAAACAGTGTTAAATATATGTAAATCAAAGTTTAAAAAGTCAACAGAATTTATCTAAGATACAAAACCAGGAGAAGAAATATTAGTGCCAATAAATAACAGCCAACACCATAATGACATACTAAGAATGAAATTAAAATATAAACCAAAATCATTTGCCAAAGATTTTACCACTAAAATCTGTACTATCTACTTTTCTTTTTATTTTACCATAAAAAATAGCAAATTATTCTCTTAAGAAAATAAGGTTTTCTTTTTCATGGAAGGGAAATGAGGAAAAGTTTTTGTTATAGTAATGGTGTGATCTAAATGAAAATATATTAGGAAGACTATATGAAAGGAAACATTTTAAAAAAATTCTTTCAAATTGTACTAGTTATTATTAACTTTTTATGCTAGAGATTTATCCCCAAATTACATGAACAGCCAAAACAATGTCCAAGAAAAGGGAATGATTCCTTCCTTTCTTCCTTCCTCCCTCCCTTTCCAATTCTTGACAGAAATTATGTATAAGATGCTCTCCAAAATTCCTGAGTGATGACCTTTAGTCTAAGATATGGACGCAGAAAAACTCCACATAGAGCACAGATGTTCGGGATATAACCTTCAATATACTTTGGCTTCAGTGACTGTCTTTTCCAGGGTTTATATGGATAAAATGAATCTCCAAAGACCAAGACCCATGACATTCTAACAGCCTGAGATCTCCCCAACTCTTCAAAGGAGGAGACGGAAAACAATGATTAATTCATTCCCCTTACGGTTGGTCTTTACCAGAAGTGTCTTCTTACTACCTTCATAAATAGCCAATTGAAAAAGATTAGGTAAAACCACAAAATAAAAACTGTATTTTTGGTATGTTTATCAATACTGAGTCAATGTACAGTTTAAACTAAAAGATAAACATGTCTCTACCTAAAACATTTTAACATTACTGTATCTGACAATTAAAGACTCTGGATCACTGTTTCATTAAATAATCACATATAATTACCTTGCATTTCTTTTTTCCACATCAGAGCATCCTATGCTGTTTCTGTAAATTGTATCTGCTAAGTGTACAAGGTATCGACAGAAGTTTTCTAACTGAGAAATAGTTCTTTCTCCCTTCAGATTCATGAACCACTGCTTGGGGAAACAATTGATTACCTATGGAGAAGAAAGATGCAAAATAAAAGAGTTAAAACAGAATAAATGAAAATATCAAAAAGGTGAGTCTAGATAATGGGTACAATGTATTTAACTAGAAGACTTGTTACTGGGCTTTGTATAACTAATTACTTTGAAGGATTATTTTCAACTTGACTTCTACGTTAACCATACATTTTTCCTCAATATATCTGAATTTTTACTTCAACACATAGGTTGGGTACTCAAAGCAAAAGATAAGCAATTTGTCCAATATTTAAGTATATTAGAGACATAAAATTGATAACCAATTGCTTCATTTTCCAGTTTTTCCAGGAAGCCCTAAATGAACTGAGTTCTCCTTTATCAGCAGCTTTTGATTTAAAAACGTGTAGTATATCAAATTATAGCCTCTCCCCATTATGAACAACGTAGTCAGCAGGCATCCATGCTGGCAGTGGGAGCTATGCTGGCCTAGAGTGGGGTGAACAGAGCCTCACACCAGAGGGGCAGCCTAGGGCAAGAGCTGAAGCAGGGTGAAAAGGGCATGGTGCAAGTACAAAACCCAAGCGAGGTGAGACTGATTCCCACATGGGGGAGGACAGCCTACCGGGGATGTCAGTCCCAGTGGGTAGAGAAAGCACCCCACTAAGGAACCCATGGATGGTTGGCAAAATGACTGATTCCGGGGCTGGGGCTGAGCAAGTAGCAGCTGAGCCTGAACACTGTGTGCCACAAAGCAAGAAAGTACTCCCCCAGAATAAGAGGACATGTTGCAAGGTCACAGGAGTCAAGTGGAAGGGACTGCCACTGATGAAATCTGAGGCAATTCTTGCCAAAGATGCAGACTTGGAATCTAATGCGAGAATATCAAACCCAAATCGAGTGATATTCAACAGAATAACTGGTCTATCATCTTAAAAAATGTCAAGGTTATGAAGGTCAAGAAAAGACTGAAGAACTCTTGTAGATTAAAGGAGACTAAAGAGACATGACAAGTAACTGCAAGGGATTATCTGGGAATTTTTTTGCCAATCATGGATACTATTGAGATAACTGACAAAACTTGAGCAGGGATCTATGGATTAGGTTATAGTAATATACAGATGTTAACTTCCTGATGTTGATGGTTATATTGTTGAAGAATATACATGTTTCTAGGAAACAACACAGAAGTATTTGCGGGTGAGAGGGTATCATGTCAGAGACTTTGACATGGTTCAGGAAAAACACTGTACTGTACTTGCAAATTTTCTTCAATTTTGTGTTTCAGAAAATTATTTTTTAAAAAGATCGAATATGCAACTTATGTATAAAGTAGAAAACAAAACAATATTAAAGAAAAGTATTCCTTACATGAGAAACCATTTCCTTAGTAACACTCAAAATACCATTCATTTGACTGTTAAAAAATTATCCTGAAATTAAAACTTAACACCTGCAAAAATACTGATATATAGATATATGGATATTAGATAAATAAATCTACAAATATACAACAGTACAAATTTTTACATAGAAAATTCTACGTATGGGGTATGGAACTACCTGAATAGTCAAAATGATCGTCAACCTTGCACCACGTCCAATAATCAAAAGGGATTCTGTAAAATCCCAAATCTCTCTTCAAACAAAGAAAACAGTTCATTTTAACTTACGTGCTTTGAGAACTAAGATATGTGTCATTTAACTCACATTTTGGGCTTTTTTGATGCTGTCATCTCCATATTCTGAATTCTGAAAAGCCATGAGAATGTATCTATTTAATAAACCATCTATTGATAATTCCTGAAGAGTTTTATTCGAGAAAATGCCGTACCATTGAAGAAAATTCCCTAATAGCTAGAAAGAAGGGAAAAAAATTACTGAAAGGCAAGGTTAAGCAATTAAATTAGGTACGAGACAAATCAGTTACACAGTAAAACATCTTATGAAATATAGTGAACCCTGTCTTGCCAAAGTACTAATAAGTACTTTTAAAGGGCAAATGTTTCCTAGAATGATGGAGGCTTTGAATTTTAAATTTTAATTAATTAACTAAAATTTAAATAGCCACAGGTAGCTAGTGGCTACAGCGCATATAGAACATTTTCCACCATCACAGGAAGTACTATTGGGCAAGTGAGGATTCTCAGATAAATGTCCTCCTTTCAAAACCATGACTAAGCTACTCCTATGACCTCCCCAAAAGACGTAAACTTTAACTACAATATTTCATTTTTACCAGACGTCAAGAACCTGGTGAGCTATGTCACTTGGACGTACCAAGCTACTCAAGCTCAATACATACAAAACGAAACCCCAGTCCATCCCACCATAAAATTTCTGCTTCCTAGTTATTTCTCAACTCAGCAAATAATAACACTATCTAACCAACTGATCAGGCCAGAAGCCTGGGTGTCATTCTTGAGCTCTCCCTCAAGATAGGGTTTGATTCCATCTCCATCATTCTGTGTATTTCTCAGTTCCGTATGCCACCTCCCCAATCTAAGCCACCATTACTGTTTTTTTCCCGTGTATAATGAGCATTTTTGCCCAAATTTGTGAGGGAAAAATAAGGATGCACATTATACATGGGTCGTACTAATTCCCTTTCTCTGCAAGTTTGGGCCAAAAACGTGGGTGTGCATTATCCATGGGAGCGCATTAGACACAGCAAAATACAGTATCTCTTTCTGGACCCTGCAGTTATTCAAGTGATTAAGAGCTCTGGAATGGTCTTTCTCAAGCAGGGTTGCATAAGTGAATTAAATCTATAGAAAATGATTTGGATGATTACTTAATTTCCCCAAGGATAGTGCACAGTTAGTGCCATTCTAGATGCAAAGGTTAGAATTCACTATATACAACAGAGGCCTTAGAGCATTAGGTAATAATCCTTTAACCCTGTTGAGAAAAGCTGCTCAAGAGTCAGACGGTCTGAGTTAGGTTCCCGTCTCCAGCACTTACCAATGGAATGACCCTGAGCAGGTTCTATTCTGTGCCTCACTGTCCGCCAGTCAAGTGAGAATAATAGTGTCACGCTCACAGTTATTCATCCCTTTCCTGCTCTAAAAACCCTCTTATGATCCACACATATACGGCCAATTATTTTCAACAAAGGTACAAGAGCAATTCAATAAAGAAAGGATAGTCTTTCCAACAAAGAGTGCTGGAACAAACAAGCTGCAAACCAGGCTCACACCCTATATAAAAATTACCTCAGAACAGATCACAGATTTAAATATAAAACCTAAAGCTATGAAACCTCTAGAAGAAAGGACAGGAGAAGAACTTTGTGGTCTTGTTTTAGGCAAAGATTTCTTACATATGACACCTAAAGCACAAACCTTAACAGGAAAAAGCAATAAATAGGAATTCATCAAAATTAAGAACATCTATGCTTTGACAGACAGTTAAGAGAATGAAGACAAGCCACAGACTATGGAAAAAAGGAAAACTCTGCAAATCATGTATCTGACAAAGAACTTGTATCCAGAATACAGAACTCAAAGTTCAAGAGTAAGAAAATCCAATTTTAAAAAACGAGCAAAAGATTTGAACAGGTTCTTCACCAAACAACATAAACATGTGGCAAACAAGCACATGAAAACATGCTCAACGCCATCAGTCATTAGGGAACTGCAGATTAAAACCATACTGAGATACCACGATACACTTAATAGAATAACTTCAAAAAAAAACCAAAACAACTGACAATAACAAATGTGGTGTGTGGTGAGAATGAGGACTAACCGAAAAACTAGAACGCTAATATACTGCTGGTTTGGAAAACAGCTCTGCCTACGTTATTTGCTCAAGTGTAATGAAAACTTATAGACCCAGAAAACACTGTGTGCACTTACGGCTGCTTTATTCATAATTACCCCAAACTGGAAACGATCCAAATGTCCCTCAATTGAGGAATGAACAAAAATCAAAGCAAAGAAACTGGCCTATCCACAAAACAGTGAATTACTACTTAGTAATAAAAAGCAATGAACTACTGACAACACACAACACAGAAATCTCAAATGCATGATGTTAAGTGAATGACACCTGACTCAAAAGGCACCTATACAATTCCATTCTTAAGACATTCTTGCAAAGAAAACCACAGGACAACAAAAAGGGGTGGCCAGGGTGTAGGGCTGGTCCTGACTACAAAGGAGCATGGAGAATTTGGAGGGATGATAGAAGTGTTATATATTTTGATTTGGGTAGTGATTACATGACTGTATTCATTCATCAAAACTATACTTTAAAAAGAGTGAATTTTATTGTATGTAAATTATACCTTAATTTAAAAAAAATGAAAAAAAGACATCCTTCTGTGGCTTCCTACAACTTTTAGGATGAAGACCAAAGTTTTCCACATGACCTAGTAGTAGCTGCTGTCTCATCTGGACTGCTTATCTCATCCCTAATTCTAGCGGTCCTGGACTTTTCCCAGTTCTTCCAGTGTGCCCTGCTCTCCCTCACCTCAGGGCCAACTCCTCTTTACTCCTCTGGTCTAATAACCTAAGTATCACTTCCTCAGGGTGGAAGTGGATCTTCTGTGACTCACCAGTCAGGTTCTCTGTGCCCCTGGTCAGAAGCTACCATACGACCTTGAATTTCTCCCTTCATAATTCACTACATCTGGGATTACTTGTTCGCTATCTGTGAACTGTGCCAGATTATCATTCAGTGCTTTATTCCCCAAAACTTAGAAAAGTAACTGGTACTCTATTTTTTGAGTAAATTGTGGTTTAGCGAGGCATTTTGCTGACTAGCTTGGACCTTACTTTGGAACTCAGAATTCATTTTCTCCTGTGGAAACATCAAACCTAAATAAACTTTTGAAATAAAATTATTCTGCAAAATGGAGACTTTGTAATACGTATATATATAAATACTTTTCAAAAATATATAAAGTCAACCAAATCTGAAGTCTTTTAGATACTCTACAGATACATACCTTAACGGAAGACCAAAACTGTCGTTGAAAAAACAAGTAAGGCCCAGAATTTTTATTTTCTAAGACACTAAAAGAGAAACACACCATGATCAAATGTTTTTTATGTATAAGTACCACATGATTTCTAGAAGAAAAGACGTCTACAAATAAAATAGGTAAACAAAAGAATTAAGTGACTTTTTCAAATTCTCAAACAACTATATTCCAGAAGTTATTAAGTTTAGAAAGTAATGGAAACTTATTCTGAGACACTAAGGGAGAACAAAGAGCACCGTTTGCTCTGTTCCGCTTAGGGATCAATGTCCCCACTGAGCTAGTCTCTTCAAGCTACAGGTGTACACTACACAGGTAAAGTCTACCACTCAAGCTAGCATTCATTTTTCCACAAAATAAGAAGCCTTCTCTGGAAGATAACGGAGAATGTTATCATTTTCAATGTTCTGAGGAGTTACTTACTTTTTGGGATATAAGGGCATGAATACATCATCATCTAAAGTTCTTCTCATTCTCAGTAAAAGTGCTTTTAGGTACACCTAAAGAGTTTAAAATAGATCATACATTTTAATAAGGGTTGTGATAAAAGTAAAATTTTAAGAAATAAAAACAACCCATATTCCAAATCATGTAATTACTTAAGTATTCAATTTTGAGGGAACCCTCTTCTCAAAATTTTCCCTTTTCTCACTGAAGGCCCTAAGGTCTTTAATACTTACTACGCTGTTAGTTCACCCCTCAACAACTACCAAATGATGAAGCCATTTAGAAATCTTTCAGCCCTTCAACCTACTATGTAAAGATTTAAGGTGAGACACATAACCTGGTTCTTCTTAAAATGAGATCAGTGAAAACAGACAATGATAAAGAGCACCTTTCCTAAGTCTCCATGGCTGATAAGAATGTTCACTGAGGGACAACAGCAATTTGAAGTTTGGAAACTAGTTATAAAACAATACTTCGCTGTTTTATATGCTGTTTAAATGTTTTAGCATTTAAATAATCAATTATTACACTTTTATTCTAGCACTTTTACATGTCTCTTTTTCCTAAAAAATACAGTTCTTAAAGGGATATTTGATTAGCTGATTGGAAGTTGGGGGAGGGGTGGTGGTAAAAAGGGTGAGAACAGTAAAAATTGAGAGGCTACCTAGACTAATAATATCATCCTTCCACGGAGAGATTTTAAAACTGAAATCTATTATCTCAAACTTTTTATATTTCAGGCTTTTATATAGGACCATATGGCCCAATTTGGTGCATCAGATTTTCTGGTTGGTTTAGAATATAACCACTCAATCTCTCAAGTCTTGCTCATTTTCAAAAGGACCGGGAGGAAAAAAAAACAAACAAAACCTTTCATAGATAATAATTAAATTACCTGTGTATTTTTGTTTTCTGCATTCACTACTGAAGGATATCCATTTACTAATTTTAATGTAATTCCAACCATTCTTGAAGTTTGTGTTGTAGAAAAAGGGTCCCACATATTTTCAGCTATCACTATTAGAACAAAAGTAGGATGTGTTGAGATATAGTGATAAATTAAATCAGATGTCAAGCAGTCCTCAACTTATAAATGTCAATCCTGATTTCTCTTTCCCTCTCTTGAGTATAAGCTTCAGTCTCCTTTGTCCTATTAACTGTGGGAGTGCCGAGCATTAGGCAAATGGGGAAAGGGGGACATATTCCTCTTATTTCCTGCTAATCAATGAAAATAAAGGCTGGGGGTGGTAAAGAAGATTTCAATATCCTAGAAGATATTGTCCCAGCATCAAGAATTTCTAACAAACTTGGAACTTATTTTTAATATTTTAAATAGGTTCCTGTATCAATGATTCCTAATCTTCTGTGAGAAATTGATGTAAGTAATGAAACTGCTCCCAGAAAAACACACATCCCTCAAAAAACTATGTGTTCAGTTTTGCTTCAGGCTGTCTTTAAGGGTCTCTAAAATTCGCCAAGAGATCAATTACTGCCCCCAACTCCAGGCCCGCCCCAAGGTGTTCTTCAAATCCCCGGTTAAGAGACATCTAGCCTTTAGCCATCTTTGGGCCCAATGGTAACTTTCCATTTATAATGTAATTTTTATGAGGAAATATGCCCCGATTAAAAATTCTTAAAAATAGACGTGAGAAACCCAATGTGTTTAAATGTTCAATTCAGAAATCTCTACCTGTTAGTTTGGGAAGGATCACCTTTTCCACAATGGTGGGTAATAGTGCAATGTCCACATCATCTTTTTCTTGCTCTCGCTCTTCACAACCATAAAACAGCAAAGATTCAAACCATAGCATATTCTCAAAGTCACGGCATTTCGCCTAGAAAATATTAAAAGGTTACTCAAACACATTTAAAATAGTGGCTACTGCGGCTTCCAGTCAAAAGAGTATTTAGCCATAAACAAGTAAAAACTGGACAAAACATATGAAACGCCTGTTTTCAGACAATGGACTACGGGCAATACAGAACGATGAGCCCTGAAAGAAGGGAATCACCGACATGCACTGCTGATCAGGAGAGCGGGGCGTGGACGGCACACAGAGCACAGGCTTGCTGAGGGGAGGAGACGGAAATTGGAGTTCAGGGAGGTTGACACAACCCAAAGCCATGGGGCAGAGAAAGGCGCTACACAGAAAAAGAACTCCAAAACACACACAAGTGCCCTTGAGCCTTTTATATACTAAGACACACATGTACAGGGTGAAACTCCACAAGGCCTGGCAAAGAGCAGCAGGGAGCTGTGAGCTGAATGGTACCTGGAGCTCACGTTCTTTTTCAATCATTTCCAGGGCTTCAACCTCAACCCTCTTTCCCTTATAGTTTACACATCCAACCCAGTGAATCTCATTCACACCCACGGCTCCATCAACGTTGGTAACTTCCAAAACTGTATCCTAAATATGACCACTAGACGTATGGAGTAAATTCTAGTCTCCTCCCTTATATATAATACAAGGCCAACAAGACCCACTGATTCCATCTCCTGAATTTATCGATTTTAATTACCACTGACTTATTAGGTCAGGCCCTATTTCATACCTGCCTCACTGAGCTTTCCCATGGGGTTTTATGTTTTTCTAGGATCAAAGGATCAAGTTCTCCCTATTCATTCATGTTCATATGCCAATGTCACTATATATACACAGGGAGCCAAAGAAATGTACACACACTTTAAGAAAGGAAAAAACTGTATTAAAATGGTAATATTCCATATATATAGTTTAGGTGACTGAGAAAGGCATTGTATATAAATTGAAAAGCCATAGACAGCTCTCTTGAGGAGGGGAGTATAAAAGGGAAGATCCTAAGATTACAGCCAGCAATAGTATCAAGTATAGCCCTGTGCACTTTCTCCCCTGAAAAATATCTTACTTACACTTACATCTCTAGTTTTGAGGTTAAAATTACCCAGGCATCATGTTATACTGCTTTCAAACAGTGACAGAAGCCACCCACCTCAAGAGGAGTCCAAGTGAGAAGCTGCAGCCTTATGAGAGGGTTGAACAACTTTGGCAAACAAAGGCCGATGTAAGCATCCTTGTAGGACGCATAGTATTTTGAACGCCATGCTTCAAATTGGGATTTAATACAATCGATTGAATAGAAACTCTCAAGGACATCTTCAAAAACCTTGCTGGACTCTTTTGAAATGCGATCTAAATACAACAATAAAAACAACCACCACAGAGAAATTTAATATGTGGTAGAAAAAACAGTTCAATTATTTTCAGCATTTTCTTAGTAGCTTGAGTATCAATAAGAGATAGGCTCATTAACAAAGGAACAATTTATTGTTAATTACAATTTAAAAGAAAGGATAAACAAAAAAGTTTAGGTTTCAAACATCTATTATGCAAACCAAAGTATAGGCACTCTTTCCTTTGGACCATTTTCTGTTAAATAAAATCTGTCCCCCAATAATTCAGTTCAAATTTCAGTTACCATGGTGTATTAACTGAGTAATTGCTTAAAGTACAAACTTTGCTGGTAATTCTTCAGTCCACAAATCACTGTGTAAATAACACACGCACATCATAACCAATGACCAATCATATCACTTCTTTCAAAGTCTGTTATTGATTGCAATAACTGACATAGACAAATATCAGCAATGGATGCTAGTAGCATTTTTAAGTAAAAGGTCATCTGATGCCCCAGATGACTTGAGAAAGGGGAATTTTCATAATGGCTAGACCTACTTGTGACAACCTACTTCTCAAAATCAATCTTAATTAACATCGCTAATAGCGGGAAAATCTTAACATTTGTCATCCGTTATTATGCAGCAAGAAACAGCATCTTGTATGAAGTATCCTTGACAAAAAAGTTTAACCTCAATCTAATCAAGGTTTCAGAACTAAAGTCCAGTTTATAAGAAATACAGTGAATGGAAAAACAAGTTAATACCATGAGAAAACAGACATCTAGAATGTAGGACATTCTGCAAGACAAGTGGCCTGGTGTCTTCAAAAAGTTAATGTCTTAAACAAATAAATCATAGGGGTGTGTGTATGAGTAAGGAACTTGTGGATGTTCATTAATTCTAGATAAAAAGATGTAACAACCAAATGCAGAGCAGGAACCTTGTGTGGATCCTGGTTTGAAAAACACAGAACAACCCATCAAAACAGTCCCAAGATACTTTGGGGGGGGGGGGGGGGAGGGGCTGCTGCTGAGGAAAAATGAACAGACGTGATATTAAGAAATTTGAGTTAATTTCCTTAGGTGTGATAATGGTATTGTGATTAGGCAAGAAAATAGCCTTGTTTTTAGGAGACACATGTTAAAGCTTTTAGAGGAAGTGCCATGAAGTCTACATGGTTCTGCAAAACACACACATTCACATATAAAGAGTTTAAGCAAACTTGGCCAGATGATGGTTAAGAACGACTGAATCTGGGTGACAGGTACGTATGTGGGTGATCGCTATCCCATGCTTTCAAATTTTCTGTATGTTTAGAGATGTTCACAATAAAAAAGAAGAAGCCTAACAAGCTTCTCCAACTAAGTTCCAAATGGCTTGCAGCCAATATAATTCCACATAATCCCAGCCAATAGTGGGAAATGAAGAATCTTATTTAGGGATCCTTCTGGAAATGCCTGGCACATAACAGTACTAACTATTCCTCTTGGTTGAAACTATTCAGGGCTCCCCAAAATCAGGAGTTTCCTTCAGGGCTGAGTGCTCTACTGACAAGCTTTAACGTTTTTAGGCCAGACAGGCAGCATTATGGTAGCCCTTGGAGAATAATATCATTTATTATGAAAGTCCTAGGTGTTACCACTATTTTTGAGAACTCATCATGATATTCAGTAATAAAAAAATGGGTGTAAGTTTTTACAATTAAGAAAAAGGTGTCTGGTTCTAATACAGAGGTCATAAAACTTCAAACCATCATTTCATAGTAAAAACTACAACCAAGCAGAAACTAAACTGACAATAAAGCTCATTTCCAAATAAATGTCTAACCTTTTTCCAGATTGAAATTTGTAATATCTGTAGAAGTTTCTTCATCATCACTGGAAAGGCCTTCCAGGTGATCTGCCATCTTACCGGTTTGCTCTCTGGCTTGTCTACGACGAGTCCTAAATAACAAACATCAAGTTCCTAAACCAGATAAAAGATATTCCTCCCTTCACAAACAAACCAACAGCAAGCATTTTGAGATTTACCTCCTGGCTTCCCGTTCTGCAATCCGACGTTTTGCATGCTCTTGGTACAGTGCTCGATCTCGTCCAAAGGAATCAAGATTTGGTGCCATCAGAGCTTTATCTGTAAAATAACAATGGTTAAAATAAAAAAACCTTCCTTCAACGATCTTGAGGAAAGAGTTTGCACAGAATAAGCCATAATGATAGACTGCTTGCTAATCTCAACATCAGGATTCTGCAATAATTGGTAAACCAGATAGTTTTCTAGTTTAGAGTAAATCGCTGTATTATTCTGTGTTCCCATGAAAAAGAATAGAAAAACAAATGGAGTTCAACAACCCTACACAAAGGCAACTGGGCTTAATCACTATTTTTTATGTCTAAGTGACAGAACTAGTTTATGCCACTATGACAACCAAATAAATTAAAAATCTAAGTTACCTGTGCAAAGGGAAAAACAATAGATTACTTTTTAAAGGAAGAACTTAAGCATTGTATGTTAAATGATATGAAATGACAGGAAAGAAACATAGGATGAGAAAACAGCTTTGTTGCAGTTTAATAATTTATTCTTCTAATTTTAATTTTGCTTTATAGACATTTATTCTCTATTACTATTTTTAGAACAAGGGCAGAATCAACATGTAGATTGAAAACCGTATCTGAATATGAGAAACTTAAGCTTTCTCAAACACTACTCCTTTAAATCCCTTATTTCTTTTTTCCCTTATTTTCCATTTCTCTTTCTCCCTCTTTTTTTGAACTCTCTGGGGCATTTTTTAGCTTTAACTTCCAACCTTCCTATTTAAATTTCTATTTCAGTTACCAAATTTTTAGTTCCCAAGAGGGAAAAATACTTTCTATTATCTCCCTGAGGATCTCAATTATGTGTTAAAATTTTTTCTGCCACCTGCATTGTCTTTGTTTCCTCAGTTCCTTAGGTTCACCTGCTTGTGTTGGTCTAGTGATTGTAACTACCTCATATAAAAGCTAGACTGGAAGTTCTGTGGACATGGTGGGAGTTGTCTCACAGAGGCATCTCCACCAGAACACTAGGTAGAAAGTCAACTCTTGTTGGGGGCTCCAAGAGGGTTTTGTCTCTGGGTCTTTTCTCTGAACCCATTCTCTGTCTCTACAGAAGAATCCTCTAATCTCTTGCCTAGGGTCAGAGGAGGAGTGGGGGAAACATTTGTTTGCAATACTCCACTCATTTCTACATTTTAGTTCCACACTGTGAAGATATTCTCTAATACAGTAAGTCCTCAATTAACATCATCAATTGACTGGTTCTGTGACTTTAAGTGAAACGAGTTTTACCATAAGCTAATTCATGTAAACAAAAGTTAGGTTACTACAGTATCTCATCCACATTATACCAGAATGGCATCGAATGAAACGGATGTTATTCGAGGACTGTTGTATATGGGATAGCAATGAGAAGTAAACAACAAGGGATAGGAGGAGGGGGAAATCACATGCAAAAATGAAAGAAAGGCTTTTGCATATTTTCCCCCCTGAGATATGTTAGCAATAGGAGCAACAGGAAAAATAACACCAAATATTAGGTCTCTACACTTCAGCGTATCCTAACTATCCTAGACCCTACTATTTTTAAAGTTGACTTTCTTACTGAGTTTTTTACTATTTCAAAATAGCTCAGATATTAGGAAGGCAGTATGTTCCAGAGTTCACAAATTATAAAAAAAGATTAGTACAGTACATAAGAAGGATGTCCCAGCATTACCTCAACGGTGAGTTCACTATACACCATAGATGAATTAGCTAAAAAGTCCTAAACTACAGACACGATTCTAGCCTCTTTAAGAGATATTCTTAAAGAAATATTTTAGACTATTAATTACTATAATATTTTAAATACTGCATTTATAGATTTTATAAAAATACATACTGAAGAAGCCATGAGTAGATGAACCAAGTGCGAGCCTCCCTCACTTCTGTGAGAACTGTATACAGTAATTGTGGTAAGTTTTTACAAATCTAGAGAGATGAATTTCAGGCTTGTTTCTTTTTAAAAAGATCAGAAATGGAAATGATACTTCAGTATCCCATGTAATTTTCCTCAAATCTTTGGCAATTAATGAATACTCCCACTAGGGCAATATTTTTCAATTTCTCATTACCTTTCAATTTCTTTCCAACTCTCAATCTAATTAACATATATCATTCAACCCTCATTTCCAGTTTCATGTAAGTAAATAGCTCCAAATTATAAACAACAGATTATAGATAGGAAACGGTATTTGATGACATGTACAGCTCACACAAAACATTTAACATAAAAGGAAATTACTTCCCTTCGTACGTATAACGGTTACCTGTAATCTGCCCCAGAAATCTGGTTCTGTTGGGATCAAAAGTGATCTGGGAGGGATGCATTAGTCATTTAGGTGCCCAACAGGGCAAAGCAATTTAAACTTCCATAGCAAAAACAGAGGTCAAAGCCTCCGTTTTTGTGGCTCACATCTCAGCCTGACTCAGCTCGAAGGGCCATATTACCACCTTGCTATTATGGTCCCAAACGCACCTGGCACACAGAAGGCTGCTTTCTCAGGAATCCAATGTCTCTTTAATTTAGAGGACACCCTATAGGACAAATCATTGTTTTCCGAAAGAATAACACTAGGGCCCTTTGCACTTAGATGACGGGGTCACTCAAGCCATCCATGGATGACTGGCATGTTTAACATGCAGATGACTGGATACCTAGGCCCAGGTGATTAGACTGAGCAAGAATCTCCAGGGAAAGCACCAGGAAATCTGCTCTTTAAATTAGTATCATGGGTAATCGTGATGCACACTTCCATTTGAGAACTGCTGACACAGGGAACAAAGAGATGACAAAGGAAGCCACAAGAAACCCATGCTACAAAAAGTCATTAGCGCACTCAAGAATATGGAGGAAAAACGGAATTCAAAGGCTGCAAACATCTGCTTAAATCTCAGCTAAATTATTTAATAAGAAGTTTCCGATTAATTTTGGTTTTCCATAACACACATCATAATGAAAGGAATATAAATTCAAGTTCTAGATTTTCACACTAATATTTCAAGAACTATAGGTATCAACTGACTTACTAAAAAACCCAGTATAGCATATAAGACAAACTAGAAAATATTAAAAAATTTTAAATCAAAAAATTTTACTTTATCCAAGGGGTAAAGCTCAAACTCCCCTAATCTCGGAGTTGTATCATTTGTTACGTAATAAAACCCCTTCCGCCCTTCAAAATTTCCCAGTCCCCAATCCCAGTCTTTCATTGTAATCAATAACAGCATTTGTCCTGGTGTCATGAACAGGATGAAAATTGGGGGAAAATCAGTTAGGACCAAACAGATAGTGGTTTTAAGATAAAATACTGATAATGTCTTTTCTAACTCTAAAGAATAAAAAAAAAATGTACAAAGAAGAATAAGGCTGACAGCATATTACTGCACGTTTTTGAGCTCCTTTGCGAAACTGTATTTTCTTAAACACAACCCAAGTACATGCTATTATAATTTTTTAGATCTACCTAATACAAGAGCAAAACAACTCATTTATTTAAAAAAGGGGAAAAAAAAGATGCTCTGAGAGCTCTAATTTTCAATTAGGCTGCGCTAAGTAAACAAGGTTGTTTAATGAATAATAAAAACCTTCAAGATGGACTGACTTGAATGGCTTGAAAACTCCGAAGATTCATCTTTAATATCATCTTGTCGTCTTTGGACAAGGCGGGAAGCTCGCTGTTTGTACAGCTGATGTATTGCTGATTCAAGTTCATTAATCAGTGGCACCTGTAAAAATACAACACACTCCGTAACACCAAACTCCTCAGCTGCTTACTTATTTGAGGGTTCCATTCTATTTCCGGATTTCTGAAAAAGTACCCTCTATGGACAGAATAATCATGAATCCCCAATGGCACACAAATAGCAATTCAATTTTACAATGTTTAGGAAACATCACTTCTTTTCATCCATATTTAGAGCTATAGTGTCCAGTGCCTAGTTATTGGAGCAAAAGTTTGGTTAGAAAACTTAACACCTCCATATTAGATTTAAAAGGAAAAAAAGTGAAAAGTTTTAGTGCTTTTCTTTTAGAATAAAGTACTTGGAAGTCTTTTAAAGTCTATTTTTAATTTTCCAGCGCATGATCTATCTCGTAATTTTTATAGTTTAAAATAGATTATTATCACTGTGATACCAAAAAAATGCAATGACTCTATTAGGTAAGAACAGAAGTCTGCTAACTGCCCAATTTTTGACACTTAAATTGCCCTGCCACTCATATGCACCTTACTGTTTTGCAGCTCTAGTACTCATTTTTAGTGTCAACTGCACTCATCTACATTAATAAGGCAAATAACATTTCTAGTTATCACTAACCTTTGTGAAAGCAATACAGCTCAAACTGACTCAGAAAGCTCTTATCAAATGTTTAAACTTTTCCATATTTTGTAATAAAATAATAAAATGTCATTTTACAAAATCAATAAATTTTTCCAGGTTAATATCCATGGCTAAGCATTCACTTGGTTTATATAGAACACCAAAGCTTACAGAACGAGACCTAACTTTAAAAAAAAGCAAAAATCTTTTTATTTATAACCTTATGTTATAACCAAATACTATAAAACTTTCACAAACACTAACAACCACTACACATACCTGAGGAAACCAGAAATTCTAGTTTCCTGGTGGTTAGTGCAAATGGAAAACACATTATTTAGAGTTTGGGAACACCTGCACCAAGTATTATAGCATCTTCCTGAACTGAACAGACTGCAAATGGAAAATAAAAAAAGGCAGGTGGAATACAAAGATGTCTGTAATAAAAGCAATTTTATACACTTGCATAATTCCATTGTAAAAGTAGCAAATGTTCACAGAAAGGTCAAACTGATAGTTATTTTATTCTTTAATATGCCAACCATGGGCAACAATGTCCCCAAACCTGCACTGATTATCTTTTAAGAGCTGAGCCCGGTGACAATCTTTAAAATTTACATAACTGATTACTGCCAAATCATTGTGACTTACACTTCCCCACCCCCTCAGTTTTTTCAAATCACACAGGACTAAAGACAAATATACCGATGTATCTATGGTGCAGTCTTAGTCCTGGAGACCGTTAACATTCCTCTACTGTAAGAGCTACACACCTGAGGTTGCATCAGACAGAAATGAATTATTCAATTTAGTTAAAATTCTGATAATATCATTTTCCTGCTTAGGTAATTGGAATGCCTTTAACAACGCCCAGAGAAAATTCTACTGAGAATAAAAGTCCTAAAACACATTTTCAGCTCACTCATGTTTCTTAACAACGTTGATTTATCTCAAGAGTATGCACCATGAACAATTTCTTTACCGTCTCCAAACTCAAAACTGTTATTGACTATTACTACTTCAAAACCAAATATAAGGCGAAGAACACAATAAGGAAGACAACTATAGGGAAATGAAATAATGGAAAGTTAAAATGATCTGCAAATAATTAAAAATCTAAGTTCAAAACCACTTAAACTTTTACAAGAGGAAAAAAAAAAAAAGGAATGTTTATCTTTTTATGGTCTTACTCTGAAACAATATTTTTATAGTATAACTAAAGTGAGTATTTAAATCTATCCAACTGTTCCTAAATATTTCCAAGATGACAATTTATGATATTATTCACTTGTCAGGAGTCTCTTAATAAAATTGAATGTATATGAAAATGTCAAAATGAAATAAAATATCTTTAAAAGAGGGAACTATCTACCTTTTTAAACTAAAATGCAGTCACTGTATAACATGTAAGGTTTAAGATCCGCTCCAGAAACGTTTATCTAAGTGCCTCTGTGAAACCACATTAGCACCATCTGAAGTAGGCTTCTCTAGAACAGGGCAATCAAGGAGATAAAGTACACTACTAGTTGTTTACAAAATTGATTATAAAATGAATACAAAATTGAAAACTACATGAACTAGATGTCCTAGTAGTCTCTTTAACTCAAGAATTATATAATCTAGTTGATCATATTACTGTCAGCATTTTCTAAGCGTTTAGTTTGCAATTAAAAGCATGTAAGTTTACTCAAGTAAGTTTAAAGCAAAGGCCAAGATACTTCAAGAAAAAGCACCACAGGGACAAACCTCAATTACAAAGTATGATTTAAGACAAAGATCCCTTCTCTAGTCACAAAAGGTTAGACCAGCTCCCACCATGCCCTCTAGGCTCATAAGGACTTTACTAGTAGGAAGAAGACACAACCACCAACTCGGACACATCTACACCCCTGCACAGAGGCAAACCTGTTTCTTTCCCACCCCTGTACTTTGTCACCCTAAGCCACTAACCTGCCACAAGGAATACACCATAGCTCAGCCTACAGTTACTTCTCCAGAAATCAAGTAATAAGAACAAGAATGTGATAAATCCTACAGAGGACCTGGTACATGCTATCTCAGCCTCAATCTAATCACAGACTGGCTGGAACCATTAAAACCCATTAGGAAGACAGTCTGGCAAGGTGCTTCCGCCAGCCTTTGGCTTTAGGGTATTGAAGTAATCAACAGAGATAACAGAAAGCTAAAATACTCATTTAAACATACAGTAGCTTACAGTCTATGCTAATCCACACAGCCAAGAATAAGGGAAAAATTGCCTTCTAATCCTGTATCACTGAAAGTTTGGCGACAGGGTATTCAGTACTACCATTTTAACTTTTTTTAAAGATAAGGCTGCAAAGTCCACAAATGCTTATAAGCCAATTCATCAAATAACAGCATTTCGCTTAAAGAAGAAAAATCGATTAAGAGGTCATTTGAGAAAAAAGGGATTCTCTATGCAGCTAATTTTAAAAATGCAAATATAAAGCAGTTGCACTTCATACTAAAAATCTATCATACTGAAAAAAATGAACTTGGTAGAAATGAGAGTTTAAAAGAAATTATGGCCAATGAATGGTTTCTGAAATGAATGAGGCATAGGCTTACTTAGATGAAAACTATTAGCAGCAATGGTGACCAACTTCATCTAGGGTAAAAAATAAAAACGAATAAAATTTTGCAACTTTGTTCATATTTGGAATTACTTGTGCAAACAGTTTAAAGATAAGTTTAGACTTGAACCATAAAAAAGTAAATTCCATCAGATGAGTCCTATATATTCTAATAATCCAGGGCAGGCCAATAATCTACAATTATAGGTAGGACTTGCCAAAGTCTTATTTTAATGTGTTTTGAGTTTTCTTTGTTTTCAACAAAGGAAGTATATTTGCCCCCAAGATAGAATGCCGCTAATGAAGTGAAGAAAATGAAGCATGACTTTTCATCACTTCTAAAATCGAATTCAGGGGATATTTTCTGAGAAATACAGAAATGATCTACACAAGGCCATCTAGACCTTCTTAATTTTGCCTTATTCAAAGAGATTAATATTTTTGCATTCTTACCTTTTCACTGAAACACTCAAGCAAGTCTTGGACATACCCTCGCATTTCTTGCAAAAATTTATACCGTTCACCAATACCCCCAGAAGACCCTTCTAATCTTTCAATAGCCCTGGTGGAGTCCACTCGGCTTTGCAGATGTTTCTCATGCTGCTGTCGATTTGTTTTGTGCAGTTCTTTCATGGAGTCCAACCTTAAGAACACAAAAGGATAAATATAACACATTTACACCCCAAAATCTATGCTGTCAGGACTCTTGCAATATTATAATGCATTTAGCTCCACTATTAGAATATAAAAAGATTTGGAGTGGCATCTTTTCATCTGTACTGCTTTTTTCTCCAAAAAAAAAAAAAAAAAGGCAGTTTACAGACTCCATATAAAGTTATGTGATGGGCTAACCAAAATCTCAGTTTTGCTTTTCCCCCCATATCTTGACTACACTTTTTCAGTGTCCAAGAGGTGCAAACTCAGAAACGTCTTCAACAAGATCATGGAGTGACATTTTTTTAAAACTTTTCGCGGCTTCCACAGAAGTAATCCAAGAAGGTAGCAGAACAAAGTATGAAGTCATCTTCTGCTTAGTGTCTGAAGATGGGCCAGTGAATCTTCTTTGCCGATATTCTGCATCTGCTACCCCAGACTACAAGTTGCCTGAGGGAACACAAAGCTAGAGGACAGGTCTTTAAGAAGTTGATCTGCCCTACCTGTCTTTAAGCTGTTTCTTTACCAAATCAATAGTAACGGGAGTCATCTCATTACTGGGAGTTTTGAAAGGGACTGTATTATCTGTTTTTTGAGATTTGGCATCGGATGATCCATAGGCTGTGTAACTGTAAGGAATGCCATAGGAAGAGCCATAAGGCATCGCCTGGTAAGTGTTCTGGTAATACACATTCACTTCAGCGGGCTGACTTGCTTGCACCTAAAAAAGAAACAGGATGTATATGAAAACTAGTAGCTAAAACTATGAAAAGCATAATATTATGCCTTTAGGGTTAAAAGAAAAAAAAAAAAAGCAAAAATTACACCCATTTAATTACAATTACTTATTGTAATTAAAATAAATAATTCTTCAAAATCAAATAAAAGTAGGGCTGGGCGAATATTCTAACTCTTATGGGATTACTGGATTTGTTACTAATAATTTTCAGAAAAGCAGTATCACAGTAGAGTTGGAAGGGGCATTAAAAACCATCCAAGGCCACCATTTTATCAATGGAAGAGGCTAAATTACTTGCCATGGTTGTAGAATAAACAGATAAGCAGAGATCAGCATCTAAGACTCCTGATACCTTGTCTAGGATTTGCTCTACTACACCCTTTAACGGGCGTGCAAAATTCTGCATCAAAACACTAGTAACAAAACGTTTACATTCATGCGACATTTCCACTGCACTACTTACTTCTTTGAAACAAAAGTCACTACTTAGGAACATATTTTTCATCTATGGTAACATTTTGCATTACTGAGAAATCCATCTTCTACAAAATAATTTTCCAAGTCAGGAAAAATAAGTTATACAGGCAAGAAACGTTTTCTCTACAGAGATTCTCAAACTTCAGTGTGCATGAGAATCACCTGAAGGGACTTGTTAACAGATGGCTGGGCCCCACCCCCAGAGTGGCTCATTCTCTAGGTCTCAGCAAGGTGAGAATTTGTATTTCTAACAAGCTCCCAGATGATACTGACGCTGCTGGTTGAAGAACCCCTTTGAGAAACACTGATCTAAGAAACTAGAAATTCTTCCATCATTTGACTACAAAAAAAAAAAAAAAAAAGCACCAAAAAAAACACACAAAAGACACAAAACATGATAGTTTTTTCTAAAAGCTTACTGGATACATAACTTTATGTAATTTTCTCAGTTATGATACTTGAATGAGTGACGAAGGTTGCATTCAACATGCAATGTTTTTACTTTAACAAAGTCGGCAAGAAAGGTTTTTTAATTTACTTTTTAATTTTTGAAGTTTAATTCTTTAGTTCTTACCTGAGGGATATTAATTCCTTTTCTTATCTGCTCCTGTTCCCATCGGCTGAGCTCTTCATCTTGTTCTCCAGTTACTAAAGCATCATCGTCACTCCCCTCAATACCTGCAGCAAGCAGCAAAAAAATAATACCAGAAAAGCAGGGAGGAGATGCTAACCTGATATTTTGCAAAACTTAAGCAAAACTATTGATATTAACTCAACCTTACTAAAATTTCTATTATGATCTCCTCTCTCTCATTTGATACTCCTGACTCTGCTTGTCTTATACACAGTATCCCTTGAAGCGAAGGTCAGTACTAACGTAATTGTTAAAATCTTAGATAGATTCCCTAGTCTAAGTGAGTTTGACGTCAAGTCAGCAAAGGGAAGAATAAAACCTAGTGCCTCCTAAAAACGTTGAGCCAATTACACAAATTTATGCATGTAAAGTGCTTAGCACAATACTGGCCACAATAAACATTAGCTATCACCATCATCCTGGAGTTTTCAAAAAATTCCAGTAAGACACGTGTACTCAAGCAAGAACAGTCCTCTAACATGAAAAATAGTTAAATAAATGTAGGGACTTTTTATTTGACTATTTATTTTGACATCAAATCACCCTTACTAGCAATGTAATGAGTTTATTATCTTATTAAATCAAGTTACCTATTTCCTCAGCAATTTTTTGTCTTTGTGACTTTTCTTTCACAGAAAACACTATACGGCGTTTCTCATCATCATCTTCATCATCACTGGCGTCGTTCTCATCTTCTCTAACAAGGCGGCCTTTACCAGGCTCACTATCATGAGGGGTGAAATCTCCCAATTCCCGGGCCATCTGACGCTTTTTCCTTGCAGCATGTATGAAAGCTGCATCTGGAATTTCTCCTGGAAACAAATGGTAAGGATTATAAAATGTGTCAGAGTATAAAGTATCTACTTTCTTGAAAATATGAGGGGGAAATAATCTCACCAACATATCCCTATCACAGCAATAAAGTTCTAACGTTAGTTGCTGACATCCCCTTCCCAAACTGTACCTGCAATCCAACTGATTTTTAATTTACTTTAAATGGAAACTAAGTCACTAAGGAAACTAAAAAGAATATATAATGGTAGTATGCAAGGGGAAGAGTGTATATGGGGGGAGCCACCAAAAGTAGTTTTATTTTTAACTGTAATTTTTTTCATTTTAAAAAAACACCAAAATAGTCACATTACTAAACTAGAAAATTACTAAACTAGAAAATTATTAAACTAGAAAATAAAAATTAAGATGTTGCAATGAAAACATTATTTCCTTGGGATAAATTTCTAGATATGGAATTACAGGGTCAAAGAGTAAGAACATTTGAAATCTATTGATTCATATTGCCAAATAGCTTCTCTTAAGGACTGCACCAATCAGAATGTTACTAGATCTACGTATATAATTTTTCACAACTTTACCAGCCCAGAGTAAGCATTTTTAAACTTTATAAACAAAAATGAGTTAAATGATACCTCTTCATAATTTAAATTTAGCTACTAAACACATATTTATTCAAAAGCCGATTAGCCACTGAAGAGATATGCAAATTATTTCCTATAGAAAAGTAAAAACGAAGAAAGTATGGACAGAAAACTATTAGTTTTGCTTAGAAGGAGTTCTAAAAAAGTGAAAGGCTTTTTCTGAAATACGTTAAAAAAAAAAAAGACTTCAGTACCATTTATCCATCTACTTGAAGCCCTTTGATAAAAACTGCCTGTCTTACAATGGACTTGGAAAGTCAGGAAGTTTCTAGTTCTCTCACTTTTTATACTTGCAAAAGTTAACACCCTGCCTTCAAACAAGGATGTCAAAAGAAACACCACTTACTCTTTTCTTAACAACCATCAACCACCTGGAGGGGCTTACTTCAGTTGAGAAGTATTTGCAAGTACATACCTGGACGGAGAACATTCAAAGAAGATAAAGCATTTGAAAAGGCTCCACCAGCCTTTGGCTTTTCTTCTTCCTTCTCGCTTTCCATATCCATTTCATCTTCACCATGTTCACTAATAACAACTCCATCTTCTTGACTGCTGTCCTTAACGTGTCCTGTTTTGTCCAAAGGTGGTTCATCTACATTTTTGGAAAAATTAAAATGATTTTAAAACAGAATCAATCAAGGCACTTTTTATTTGATTATGGGTTTGATTCATTAAAGCTTGAACTATTTTAATTGTTTACCAAAACCTCAAACTACTAATGTATGAAAATGAAGTACCACAACAACAGACACATTTGGGAGATCATATAAAAATAATACACAGGTCACAGAGATGCATTTGAGGCCCTGCTCAATCCCATCTTTAGTTAATTTTATCAAAATTTTACTAATTTATCAAAATTAACTGTTTCTTCCTCTAAACTCCCATAGGTAACTGTTCCTACCTCCTTGAAGCATTATTTCATTTTATGTGTCAGCATTTCATTAAACTCTAAGCCCATTCCAGGCAGCTTTTATCAAAAACAAAGTTTACAGACCAGATATCTTCTTAGTTTATAACCATTTGTCAACCGTCATCTGAAGGAGTGAGACCCAAGTCACTTTTAGACTGGGTGACCCTGGCCCCACTGCCATGACTAAGTATTTAAGAATAAATTTGTGACCATATCAGAGACAACCTGATGCTCTTTCTGGGAATCTAGAACTGGGACAGAGACACAAAGTCAGAGACCAAGGGGCACTAAGTACAGCCACACATACACCAGGAAGGAAGCTGTGCAGTGGCCATATTCTGCCATGTGGACAGAGAAGAGAGATCTCAGTTCTAATTCTCAGGCCTTTCCCAGGCCAGTTTCAAGACTGCTTTCCTGCCTGGGTTTCAGGAAGTCTGTAGAGGTTTAATCTACACCAAGTGGTTTGCTTTACTAGATAGTCCTATTATATCCTCCACCCCAGGCAAAAATAAAGAAAATCAAAATGTTTTTCACCTTGAAGCAATTGAACCTGGCAATGCACACAAGAGGCACAATGAATATAATGAAAGAATAAAACAAGTCTGTTCTAAATATGAAAGATACCCTTCTATTGTTTCCCTAGCATGCTCTCCTCCAAATATTGCTTCCAAAGTTCTCTATTCTTCTTAAACCATATTCTACCCCCCTAAACAAGAGTCCCAGGGATAATAACCATGCCGCTACCCCCCTTAACTTTACTGAGCTAAAAATTTAGGTCGTTCTGTTTTAGGTTCTTTTTCCAGTTACCATACTACCTTATTAGCCATAGACTTCCTTCTGAAGTACATCCTGAGGCTATGAGATTTGAAAACTCACTTTACCAGACACATATAATTAGATAGAGTCAAAAACTACCCATTTCCTTCTGCTCTCAATCTATGCTAAATCAATGGCTTTTAATAGACAAAACAGAACTGCAAAAGGTCTACCACATCAGATATGCTCAGATAATGATTTCCGAAGATTTTAAAAGATCCAGTGTTTCGTTAAGTTCACAAGTATTTGCTTGTGATTGAGCAAATACTAGTCCAAAACACAGTGACTGCTGAATTTTTGTTGGTGGTCACGTACTATGCTTCCAGACATCTTTATAAAAAGAAATGTTCAATAACCTTTTTCTAGGCTCCTCTTCGCCCTCAATTTTACTTTTTGCTACTACTTCAGGAAACTTGCTCCCATAAGTATTCTCATTACCTTGAACTTGATCAGGCTCTCCCTCTCCTCTTCTTTAGTCTTCAAAGACACATAGAGCTTCTCTTTATCAAAATAACTTCTACCTGATCCCAGTGGTCTCTCTAGCTATTGTTCTCTACTTCTCTCTGTCAAACTTCCCAAAGAAGCAGTGTGGACTGGCTGCCTTCTACCTCATCAACTTGCAAGCCTCAACCCTGGCAAATGGCCTTTGGGTTCTCCCACTCTAAGGTCACCAGCTAACCCAATGGCTGCAGCCACAGCTAATTCATACAATATTATTGAACAATTTAGCAAAAGATGTTCCTTCCTCCAAATAGGCACAGAGCTTGGGTAGTGGACCAGTCTCTTTTGCCACGTGCCCTCTTCCAGAAAAAATCATAGCAATCCTGCCAAAAGCTAGCCCTTCCTCGGTCTTTACTTTTCCTGACCTTTCTAGAACTATTTCATACACCTGACCATCGTCATCTTGAAACTTTCCTGTCTTTTCCCCTTTAACCTTTATGATTCTTTTATCTCTTTAGTAAATTCTCTTCTCTATGTGCATCTTTCTACAGGTAGAAGTCTTTGGTCCTCTGGAACTTTTCCTTTATGCTGCTCCTTCATCAACAATTCCATTACTTTCAGTGTTTTAATTATCATCTCAATAAGCACCATACCTAAATCTACATCTCCAACTGTTCACTGGCTATTCCACTCAAATTCAAGTTTAAAAGTGAACTCATTATTTTAGGAAGACCACACAAATAGGTTTTCCAAGGCAATACCCTTGTTTTGAAGTTAATGCATCTCTGCCTATCTACGGAGGGTTGGGGTAGAAAGAGTTCAGGTTTGTGAGTTAATGAAAGAACTCCAGAGCACCATAATTTTTGTATAATGCTGACAATTTATAATATAGAGGTTCCACCTTTGGAGAGGACATTAACTGAGTTATTGGGTGAGAGTTATGTGAAAGTGGAAAGATGGGTCACAGACGATGGCTTCATAAACCTCATACCTACTTCAATATCTAAATGGTCCTTTTTCCTTACCTTTCTTGTTTTATTTCATCACACAAGTGGATTCTCAAGAAATCTGGAAAAAATGAAGCAGTATCCAAGACTCCAAGATCATCAGTTCCCCTAAAAATACTCCTCCTCCCACATGCCCTCCCTATTTCTGTTTACGATACATAATTATTCTCTCAGTCACCCTGGCACAAAAGCTCAAATTTGACTACTTCTTTTGACTCAATGGCTAAAGCACACATCAAGCCTACCAATTCTACCCTTGGGACGTTTCTCAAATAATCTTTTCTTTGCATTTCTTCTCCTAGACCCACAGCAAACATTTTTAATTCATCCAAAATTTTCCACCAAGACCAAAAAAGCCTCCGTCTTGCTCAACTGAGACCTTTTTAAACCCACTAGTAATGGATTAAAACTGACCCTTGCATTTCAAGTGCTTTAGGCCTCCAATCTTTCCTCATGCCAATCCATGCTGCATGCTAATACCAGGTGAAGATTTCAAAAGGCATTTATCACGTCACCATCTTGGCAAGCCAGTGAACACAGCAACTCTAAACCCCTGACTGAATACTAAACATGCTCCACAATCTGTCAACAGCGGACCTTTCTCCCTAAACATCTTCGTCTACTAATCACCTACTTTGGCCTGTCAGGTGTGCGTGTTCTTTTCCCAAACAGCCCTGGTCACTTTAATCTGTAATAATACCCCCATACCCTCCCTCTTCTCTTTTGGAATTCAAGTTATCAAAAAGATCCAGCTTCAAATTCTATTTTCTCTATGAAGCATTCCTTCTCCCGCCACTTAAAATAAAGTGGTTACTCTTTAAACAATTCATTGGACATTTTGCCAAACACTGGGTCCAATTATACGTTTAAGTGATGTTGTCTCCAAAATTCGACTGTAAATTTGAGATATGACATACTTTTTCACATTAAGCCTGTTGCTGAGAAACTGGGAAATAATCATTCTATCTTTAATTTCATGAAATAAAAAGATTTCACTAGGTTATTTGCATGAAAATAACTCAGACCATAACATAGAATACTGGATCCACTTTCCTAAAGACAAATTAACTGCTTACAATTTTTCAACTTAGTGTGAGAGAACATGAGAAGTGTATACGATGTAGGCAGGTGCCTCGCACTGAGGACTCTTCATCCAGGTGAGTAATAAGGCTGTGTGGAGTGGGAGTATCAACATTCAACTTAGGGCATTCCTAAAAATTCTCTAGTAATTGAACCAACTGTAGAAATACCACCAAAGAAACTGAAAATCTGTCTCTATAAAACACAAGTACAGGGATTTACACAGTATTCCCTCAAACAGGAGTAAACCTGTCTCAGGTGTAAGTGGGAAACCTTTCTCTGTTCAACAACAGTCTGAACACTAGTAGGAAAATTGGGAGAGGACTTCGTCACTGCAGTAGACACAGTACAGGTGTGATGATTCTGTCTTTTGAAAAAATACATTTACAATGCAATTGTGTTACAATTAAATAAAAGAACTGTATCGCCACTCAATTGGACCCTTGACAAGGACAGAGTAAACTAAATGGATTCACTATATATATAGCAAATCCATTCAATCGCTGTGAGAGAGTTCTCATTTTTTCATTTCAAAAGAATCCTATTAATTTGGTACTTACTATCGGCTGATGAGTTGAGTTCTGTCTTAATCTTCGATTTTTCAAGATCTTCTTTATATTCTTTCTTAAGTAGTTTTACTATCTTTTTGCTATAACTTGATTTCTTCACTTTGAAAACTTCTTCAGTTTCTTAAAAAAGAAATTAAATGAAGTCTGTAGAAACAATTTTCAGACAATATTTTTCTTCCCTTCTAACTTCCACACGTTACATGCTTTTCAAATTCTTCCAAACACATACTCATACACTCCAAAGCATTACATAATTTGAAGTTAACTCACATCTGTCATAAATTCTCAAAAACTGAAGTCAACTTTATAAATTAATCTGAAATAATGTGAATTTGAGACTTTTTTAAAAAAGGCACAACACATGTAAATCACACAAAATTTTCCTATGTCCTATTGTCTTCCTTAAATCATCTATTTCAGGAGGGAAAAAAATATCATTGAAAGAGCACTTAATCACCAAATTATTATGGTATCTGAAACAAAATATCCAAAATCGAAAGATACTGGTTAACACAGCTGTCAAGTCTTAGTAACCCCGTATCATCACAAACTGACATACTGTTATTTCAAGACTAAGCTGGGAACAAAACTCTTTTCCAAAATAAATTTTGATGATGTATCCATTGTCTTGTATTTCAAACTTCTGAAGTCAAACACAAAACTTTACCAAATAGTTCTTACATCATCAAAGACAAAAACCTGGCTACATTCCTCTGAAACCTAAACAAACAAACAAAAATCACAGAAAGGCTGAAGAGAAACTGTTTACCTTACTGGAAACATAAAAGCATCTCACGTCAAGAGGACAGTGAGATTTTCCAAAGTGTCAGTTTCTTATTTTATAATGACTTAATTGGGTTATACAAACACACAAACAACTGGTCAGAAAGTAAAAACATTTAACTCTCATCTACGATCAGAAATCTAAACTCACTGCAACCTGGCCTTTCACTGCTTGGATAAACTGCCCTGAATTACTATTACACCGTCTCTCCTCATTGTCCAAAAGTAGATATGAGAAGGACGGACATCTGTACCCCTATTTACTTTTATGGGGAAACTGAGGCTGAGCGATTGCAAGGGACTGGCCCAAGGTGACTCAAAATCAGAGCTTCAACTTCAGGCTTCTGTTCCAGACCTAGTATTACTCCTTTACAAACCCGGCCTTCTGCTCAAAGATGTCTGGACAGAGCACCCAAGAGGCGTGGGCACAGTGACCTGCAGAGGGCACAGAGAACGTGCCAAGAACAGTCAGGGGACCCAACTCAAGTTGTCCCTGAAACACACCCGCAGGACAGGGAACACTGAACTTCCAATTGAAAAACTCAGGATGACTGATCTGAGCTCTGGCCCCTCGGAGTAGAAAATGCACAGAAGGACGGTGAGGGGGCGGTGGTTAATAAAGGCGGCGCGGGAACAAGTCCCCCGCCGGAGCAGAAGGCCGGAGGCGGGGAAAGATGTGCAGCAGGTCGAGCGGGAAGGGGCTCCGTTCCGGGATGCGGGGGCTGGGCGTCCGGGGAGTGCGGGGAACCCGGGGGATGGGGGTCTGGGGAGCTGAAGGAAGGATGCCCGGGCCTGGGGGCCCGAAGCACGGCGGCTACCTTCCTCCTCGTCCTGGAAGCTGAGCAGACTGGCCCGGGGCACCTCTTTGTTCTCACGCGGCCTCTTGCGCGGCTTCAGCCCGTTGCCGGGTTCCGCGCTGCCCGGGAAGCAGGCTCCGGCCTCAGCCCCGGGGCCCGAGGTCAGTGCAGAAGGCAGCGGCAGCCCCGGGCCCAGCAGCGACTCCCCCCCGGGGGCCCTGTCGCTGCCTCCGGGGCCCGGCTCTTCGCCAGTGCCCGGCGGCGGCAGCAACGGCGGCGGCTCCTGCTCCTCATCGCGTTCTCGCTCCTCCTCCTCCGAGTCATTCCGCTTGCGCACGTTCACTCGCCGGGCCTTTCGGAACATTCCCGCGGCCCGCACGGCGGCCTCACACCCGCACCCACACGGCAGCCCCGGCAGCGCCGAGCTACAGACGGCGCACGCGCGCTCTCTCAATCTCCAGCCGGGTCCTGTCTTTCCTCCCGCTACCGCGCACCACCGAGCGCGCATGCGCTAGCACTCTCACTGCTTGAAGCGAACTCCGCGTCTCTCGCGAGAACGTCAGCTTTTGCACTGTCCTCTGTTGGCGTGGAGGAATATTGGCACGGAACTCTCGGACCCCGGTACTATCCGACGGGTCACAAAGAGGATCATAGAGACGAGAAGAAAGAGTAAGCTCCGTCGTCCCTAAGCCGATGGTGCTGCAGTGCGTCTTCCGCACTTAGGCAGAGCTATAGCCGTCACGCGAGGAGGCCTCCCGCCAAGCGCTGGGCGGGGCAAATAGAGGAGAAGTGGGCGGAGGGTGGGGGAGGGAGAGGCGCAGGAGCCAGAGGAGGCGCGAGCTTTGGTGAGAGAGCGTGGGCTCCAGGGCGCGGGATATGCTCGAAACTGAATTGAGGTGTGATGTGGCAATTATCACTAACCGTATTGACATTCGTATTTCTACAGCATTGTAGCTACAGAGTACGTTCAAAACCATTGTGTTTCATTTGTGATAGGTGTTACGTGGTCTGATATTTTAGCCCCCTTCCTTTTATTACAACGAAAGCAAAAGTGTTTTACTGTTTTCGACCGAATGCCAAGTTTGCTAGCAGTCCTGAAATGGCCAATTTCAGACACACACGAAAATCGACTTGGGGCGGTGCGGGTGGTTGTGACATTGAAGACTTCGTCACAATCTTAACCGGCCAGGTAACAATCTTAACTGTCAAGGCCGGCATAGGGTACTTTACTCTGAGGCTGAACTGACAGGCTTTCTTTCCCGTTGCATCACCAAGCTTGGGGTCTTTATCTTCACATGTGCGCGTATAAGTGAATTTTTTTTCATGTCTCAAAATTCAAAAGGTATTCATATAGTGAAAAAAAGATAAAGCATAACACCCATCTCTAGAAGCCTTCCAGTTCAGTGGGAATATTAAAAGTTTCTCATCCTCCATAAATATTCTGTGAACAAAAAAGCAAATACATATGTATATTTTTATGAATTATCTTTTTTACACAGTGTATAAAACAGTGCATTTTTAGTCTAATATAAATTGAAAATCAGTTCATATCTGTACATATATCATTGCCTCTTCTTTTACCCAACTACATTGTTGAAATGTACCATAATTTATGTAACCAGTCCCATAAAAATTGAGATTAAGGTTATTGCCAGTCTTGGTATAATAATGTTGCAATAAAAGCTTCAAAAAAATGGTCACAACCTTAGAGTGAACTAGAATTGGAATTGCTAGATCCACATGTGTGCATTTGTAATTTTGCTGATTCTGAATTGCTCTTTACAGAAACTGTACCAATTTGTACTTCCACTGGCAAATATGAGGGTGCCTATTTGCCTATGCCATCCTGTCAAAATTTCACTTAAGATTTAAATTCCAAGTTGAAGTAGACAATCCTAAGCCCACTAAGAATTTCTGTGTCATACACACCAGCCTTTTTTCTCTGGTTTTCTTTGATTGGATTTGAGATCTGCCCACCAGGACTCACTTTTGGAAACTGGTCCTCTGTAACATTTTCTTCTATTTAATAGGAAAAGTTAATAACATCTGACTTCCATTCTGTTCACATTACTCGTAAATTCTTATATTCTGGCTGTTCAGCATTGATTTAAGTTCTGATTCCAACAAAGTGTTTCATTGGTGAAATTGAACTCCAATTCCCATCACAAAAGATTCAAATTGTGCCGGGTCAGCCTGCAGACACCTGAGCCAACAGACAGATTAGCAGTAACGTGATCAGGGTAGAGGTAGCAAAGATAAGGTCCAAAGCAGAATATGTTAATATGTTGGCCTAAAACTTCAAAAACATCTTCCACTGTAAAAGTGTTAATTGAATATGGGTATAGGGGAGAACACTTGCATTTTAAAGTGAGCCAAGGTATCAAAAGACAACAAATGTAGTTATCATTTTGACAGTCTACCTATTCAGAGAATTAAAGGGCAAAGTTAAACACTTAAGTTACCTTTCTGCCCAAGTAAGCCAGAGGTCCTTCCAGAGGTTATAGACCTGTGGAAATTAAATTCCTGAAAATGAATAGCTTGTCAGCAGTATATTATCAGAAATTCATTATTTTATAAAGTACTTCTGTGCTTTAAGCATTAAACTGGTTTATTGAATGTAGTATGTCATCACCATTTAATATTGGAGTGTCTTTAATATTCTGGAAAGACAAATATTGCTTACATAGAACTATTACATCAACTACCATGTTTCCCCAAAAATAAGACCTAGCTGGACAATCAGCTCTTATGTGTCTTTTGGAGCAAAAATTAATATAAGACCTGGTCTTATTTTACTATAATATAAGACCTGGTATAATATAAAATAGTATAATATAATATATAATATAATACAATACTGGGTCTTATTTTACTATGATATAAGACCAGGTATAATATAATGTAATCTAATATAATACCGGGTCTTATATTAATTTTTGCTCCAAAAGACGCATTAGAGCTGATTGTCCGGCGAGGTCTTTTTTTCAGGGAAACAGAGTATTTTGTTTGAATCAATAAGTTGATGCAGTTCTTTTAAAAAAGTCACCATTCCAAGCAAAAATTCTGATTAGTTTTTTCACTAAATTGAGACTTTCATGGAATAATTGACCCATAAATTCAGACAAAATAGCCAAACCAGTTATGTTTGTTTTGTTTGCCGACTCAGTATTAGACTCGGTAGTCTGGAACAGTGGTTACCCAATGCAGGTCTATGAAAAGTTTTCCTTAGTCAGCTGCCAAATGAGAAGAATAAGGACAGTCTGTCTGTGTAGAGTAGCCAAGATGTCCTTACTTGGGGAAAAAAATAGTCCTTTATTCTGAGATTGTCTTTCTCTTTCCATGTTCAGATACTAAAATCTCTTTCCTTCTGTGAAATAATGGTGATAGTGTTTGTTTGTTTTTACATCTTTATTTGGCAAACTGAAAAATAATGAAAGCTAAGAGTCTAACCCCAATTTTTTATTTTACCTAAAATTTTTATTTGGCAGGCAAAATCTGATAGTCTAGGCATCCCTGATCTAGAAATTTTTTCTTTTCTTTCTAAAACTATAACTCAAGAATTCTACTCTGGAAAACTAAGCTGAATAAATTATTTAATTAAAAAATTTTTAAACCTTGCCTTGCTGAAAGCAGTTCTGCATTAACTTATGGTAAAATGTAAGCTTTGTCGGGGAGAAGATTTTATGTTTTGTTCACTGCTGTCTTCACAGTACTTGCAATAGAGCCTGGCACACAATAGGCAATAAATATTAGTTGATTGAATGGTGCTGGACAATATCTGTTTCTTTAATTAGTGATAAATATTTTACCCTATGTTAATATACATTAACATTTTCTACAGCTTGCATCCCTTTATTCCCAACACAAGATTACAATACATTTGTTATAAATTTCTCAGTGGATTAGTTTTTAAAGTAGTAATTAATACCCTTCCTCTGCTTTTAGGAACTGCCTCTTATAGTGAGAAGGCTGGAAGCCTAGGAATGGTACTGGCTGGGCAAAGGATTGGCACCTGATCCAAGGTGGGCCAATCAGGTCCTCCCAAGATTTTGCACTTGAAACAGAGACAATGAGGGGCTGAAATTGGAAGGAACTCAGAAGCCAAAGGAAAGCCACAAATTACCATGTCAATCCAGGAGCTGAGAAAATTAGTCTGTGTACCAGGAGAGAAGAATGAAGCAGAAGAGGACCGAGAGAGGAGCATGTGGGATTCTCGTGCCTTTCCAGTTCTTGTTCACAACTCTTCTTGAAGCAGGACCGTGCGCCTGTCTGTGCAGGATACCCCGAAAATCCTCAGAATAAATTTCTTTTATGTTTTGTTATTGATGATGATGGTTTGTTGTTTGTGTGTGTATTTGCTTAAAGCAGCTTAAGTTTGTTTCCATTAGTTAAGAACCAAAGAACACTAGAACTGAAGAATTCTAACAAAATAACCAAGTTATTTTAGTTTTGTAGTAATGTTAATTTTATCTGTGTCAATTACACTATTATTTTTTAAAAATTTAACAGCTTAATAACTCTTCAGCTATAGCTTTTGTTCAGAAAGGAGCTTTTCTTTTTTAAAGATATCCATACAGATATACTCACTGGCATTTAAGCAGTGGATAAAAGCAAGGAAAACTCTTTATCTTCCAAGTATATACTAGTTGTGAAAAATGGGAGACAAATACCTTCATCCAGAGCATGTGAATGGTTCTATTTAAAATTGGTGTAAAATTTCTATAAATTCTCTCGAACTCCATTGAAATTTAGCCACTGTATCTAATTCTATCTTTTCTACCAAACTGTTATTATTAATGGAATCCAGATTTTAAAAATTCAGACTTTTAAAAGTTGATTTTTTTTATATTTTTTCAAAATCCCCAGTGGAGAGCTACTCAACTTTTATGAAGTATTGGCAATTCAATTGTAATGGCTGTTCCTTCATTTGCTGAAAGGACGGTTTCTCCAACAACAACAAAAAAAGCAGAATTTTTTCTCTTCCTCCAAATTTAGACTGTCATAATAAAAGTAAACAATGTTTTATTTCCTTGCATGGAAATTTTGAACTTATTCAGTATTTTAAAAATATATCTGCTATTTAAACTTGGTAATTCTGTTATCCATCCACTCAATAAAACTTATTGAGCATATGCTATGTTCTAGGCAATAGGAATATAATAGTGAACAAGACAGACATGTTCTTTCTCCTAAATCTGTAGTCAGGTGCTGGAGACAGATGATAAGTGAATAAACAAAAATGGCAGTTATATTATGAAGAAATCAATAGGATATTACATCTTAAGAACCACAGATACAAAATGATAGAAATTTCAATTTGATTCATTTTTTCCTATGTGATGGCCATTTAAATATCTTTTATTATTATTATTAACTGAAAGCAACAAAGGAACAAGACAGACAAATAAAGATGAAAAAATTCACAGACACAGACAACAGTTTAGTGGTTACCAGACGGTAAGGGGCGTGGGGGGTGGTAGATGATGGTAAATGGGATCAAATATATGGTGATGGAAGGAGAACTGACTGGATGGTAAACACACAATGTAATACATAGATGATATATTACAGAATTGTACATTTGAAACCTATGTAACTTGACTAACCATTGTCACCCCAATAAACTTTAATTAAATTTATTCTTGGTAAATATGTGAAGATTTCTGGGATTGAGGCACAACATTTCCCTTCAAGGTGATTATAATTAATAGCTCCAGGATGTCTCCTTTAGTACACTTTTCTTAGAATATTTTATGTTAAATAAAGAGCAGTTGAAATCATTTTATCCAGTTCAGTATTTTACGTCTTCTAGTGTTAATAGTTGAAAGAATGTAATTCATAATCATGGTACCGATGTGATATATTCACAATGGGTACTTTATGAGTACATCTAAGAAATATACAACCAGTGTAAAAGCAAAAATAGCAATGCATCCGTTCTGAAAGAACTCACCTATCTTCGCTCAATATCATACATAGTGTCGGTCCTTGAGGAAAAATATGAAAGCAGATACATTTTATTAAGACAACAGAGTTATAAGTATCTCTTCTGGTTATAAAAGATGTGAGAATGTTTCTTTTTTCTGTGTTATTTAGTTCTAGAGGGCAACAAAGTTGTACAATAAATACACAGTAACGTTACAGTACCATTACAGAGGGAAGAATCTAATCAAGCTTCAAATTCCTTAAAAACTAAGTAGACTTTTAAAATAACCTTATTCTAATGATAAAAGCACTACCTACACATTTTAGAAATTTAGCAAATGCAGAATAATACAAAGAATATGTCGTGTGGGGAACCCTGCTCGCTGCGCCATTTGTATTGCAGGGCGGCCTGCGGGGTCTCTGGTCCTGCTCCCCACATAAGAACGCAAGATATGGCTAGGCCAAAAAGGAACACCCACGGAGCCATAGGTAGGGGAGTCATACCACTACCGTCTCACTGGAGGCTGGATCCATACGATCTGCAACCTGCCGTCCGCTTCTCTGTCTGCCAACTAACCGACTCACCAACCAACGCACCCGTGGCAGTTATATCAGTGGCTAATTGGCTAACTGGTTACAGCTGATGGCCAACTAGCCATAGCCGACGGCCATCTACTACCCGAGCCAGCACCTTTCCACGTGAGGCCGAGAGCCTGGAAACTGTACTTCTAACTCTGTTCCCACATGCCACCGCTACAGGGTCTCGCATCACAATCTACACGATAAGCGTCTTCCCCGAGGATCCCTGTGCGAGGAGCCTGGAGGTGAATGCAGTATCCTGGACACAGCCAGGGTTTCTCAGGGCACCACCAGTTCTTCTGGGCACAGCCAGATTTCCTGGACTTCCTAGGGTACCACCAGTCTCCTCCTGCCCTCCTGGCAGGCGGTACTGTCACACTGTAACCACGTGTAGGGGCTGTGGCAACACCTGAGGAGGGTGGTGAGCATGCCCGCGTGTCACTGCTTTCACCACCTGGATCCGGAGACGGAACTCTCCTACCAACATCTGTAAGCTGAGGCCATGTAGCACATCCACCCCTAGAATATACTCCGGAACGGGGGAGACATACACCTTGTAGGTACAGGGGGGTGGGGTGAAGCCTTCCTATACCCAGTTATGAGATAAGGCTGTAATTTGAAGCAGTAAGCACTTTTTCTAGCATCATTTATGTAGTAGTACATCTTATTGGATTTTCCCTGTCACAAAGTGAATTTATGTTTATCAAAAAAATTGTTTTAAATCAAGATGCTCAAGAAAAAGAAAATAGAAATCACTTCTAATACCTAGATACTGTTAATATTTTAGTATTTGTCCTTCTAATCTTTTTATTTATTTATTTATTGGCTTCAAATAGCATTTATTGAATTACTTTCCCTTTTTCCCATGGATTTGTGATTTTACTCTTAACATATGCTAATTTTTAAAACTCGGGGATCTGTTTTTGAGCTGTCCTTACTGCTTTATTTATTTGTCTGTGTATTGTTGTGCCTTTGTCATTTAAATTGGTGAGACCCATTATTTATGGTATGTTCTCCGCTCTGTAGAGCCAGCTTCCCCTCATTGCTTTCCTAAAGTTTAGATTGAGCATACATCACTTGTGTATTATTCTGAGTTGTGCCTAGAGACTCTGCCAAATTTAAAACACATTAAACATTTGAAGAGAACAGGCTCAGCATAAAACAGAAAGGTCTTTTTACGTTGCTTTTTTCCCGTAACAAATCATACCAGGTTGACAAACATCCCGCTATAAATTCTGGAGAGAGCGAGAGAGATCCTGAAGTTATCAGTGAGCAAGTCTGAGAAATGGAAATTGATTGCCCAACTCCCATTTTTAACTTCAATTGTGTAAAGTGCTATTAATATCTTTTCTTCATGCCTTTGTTTCTTCCTTACTTTCAGGGGGCTTTAATAGGTTCACTCAAGGATTTTAACCCCTGTCTCATTTTCCCCATAAGACCTTAAATTCCTCACCCCATCCCCACCCCCATGTCCCCCCTCAGGTTTTCAGGATCATGACTCTGGATGTTGAAGAGTGGGGCTGCTTCATGCTGAATGCAAATTTCCTAAAATTCCCACCTCTAGCTCTGGCAATTGAAATTGGGCATTTCAATACTGCAAGTGACTCTCCACACCCTGAAGTCATGGTCTTCACTCAGTTCCTTCATCTTTCTACCCCAGTTAGTGGGGTGCTGAGACACTTTTGTACTGGCTCATCAGAGCTGACGGTTAAATTTTCAGGAACTTTGCAAGCTGGTTGTTAAATAGTCATTATTAAAAATTAAGTTATATAAACTTACCATTAAATAAATTTTATAAAAACAAAGATAAGGGCTCCTCAGAACTCATCACGTCTTAATTATTCTACTGCATTTTACTATTATTTATGCTCCTGAGGTTTCTTGTGCCTTTGGTATCTGTAGGGTTGAAATGCTCTATAACGATGTCCTTCTGTGCGTCTTTGCTCAACTCTGTCTTCAATGACTTCTCTTGGTAGCTTGACATTGGTGATGGTGGCAATATTCACACCACTGAAACTGGACAACGCCACATATCAGGGTTTGCTTTATTGTTTTGTTGAGTGTGATGCAGAAAATGTTACCCATGCAGATTAAACTTAAAAATGCATCATGTCTACAGCTCTTACATTGTAAATAGTCCCCCAAATTGAGGAAATATTACTCCAGTACTTAAAAACTATTATTTGATTCAGCAAAGAATTTGCTTACATCATTGACCAACAAGTGACATTCCCACATACATCTTCCTTGTTTAACTTTCTTCTTACGCCTCATGTAAATGAAAATAACCAACATTCAAGCCAGACTACACTCACTCATCAGTTGCACCCTAGGTTAGCTTTGGATAAAAGAGTTTGGTTAAAATTAACTAAAGAGTTCTTTGAGAATGAATTCTGTACATAGAGTTTATAATGAAGATTGTCATATATTTTATTATCACTTGTAAATTTTGTGCTACACATCCTTTATATTAGTAAAATTTATAATAAACATATACTTATATATTCTTGTGTTTTTTTTCAATTTTTTTGGAGAGCTGGTAGTTAAAGTTTTACCAGCACACCACTGATCAGAGATGACAGACAGCTAGGCCCAGGCTTGATGGGGACTATGGACATAGTTTGTTTGACCCACACAGTGTTACTGAAGGCAACAAACAAACCCAAGAGGAACAGTGTGCCAACATTTGCAAGTTGTGAGATTTCACATAAAAACCTGGAATTCCTAATTCTCTTGAAGGATTGGATCTGGCCCCATTGTATTCTCTCATGGCACACTCAGCCAAAGCTGAGCTGCTGTGGACCCTTCAAGGAGAGTGGGCACTCTCAGTTTGCCACCATCTCCACGACTCCCTGTTGTCCATCGCCTGGCTCTGCAGCTGAGCACCAAATGCCATTCTTCCCTGTGTACGTGCAGTGGATTTTCTGTTCCTTATTTATCCTCTGTTCCTTATTTATCCTCTGAACCACATTTTCAGTGGTTCAAAATCTGGCAACCTCAAGCTTGATTTATAACTAAACTAACGTTCCTCTTCTATTGACTTACGTCCCATTGACTCACGGTTATTTCTTATAAGAATCACTTAAATTATATGAGACAGGGCTTCAACACTATTAAAAGCCACCAAATGGAAGATAGGCACATTAAGATACTCAGAATTTCTAACATCATTTAACTTTATACTTTACTAGTAAAAATCCACTAAGATTCAATTTTTTACATTTTCAGTAACTAATGGCAGTAACTATATTTATTATTAATCTTTTCACTTATGTCCTTCTTGCCTTTCCTTTCCCTCCCTTTTCTTTCCTTCTTTGTCTTTTTCTATCACTTTAATCTTACCTCTCAAGGAGAATGTCAGTAATGAGGTCATTACATTTTCTATTAAAATTCATACTTTGGTCTTAGTTGTGGCCTATTTAAAACACAGACATTATGGACTCATGCCAATTAGCCTGAATGGCCAAATCTCCCACCAATTAAGCACATGTAGACATATCAGGTTATTTCAGTTACCCCATGTCAAGGTTAAGAGAAAAATATCATGAATGTGATCTAAAGTCATCCACCCCCAGACATCCTCTCAGTTCATAATAAAGCTATTTCTTGTCGTTATGGTATCATGAATGCAATAGTGTTTCAATTTCTTTGCACTCTGAGTTTAGACATCTGTACCATAATTACCATCGATTCTTTATATTCCACTTTAATAGTACAGTTGGGTCTCTGTGGAGGACAGTTTTCTTTGTGCAATGATGAATCGGTTTAACTTTTTAAAAAATGTTGCTTTAGTTCTTTGTATCAACACACATAAAACCATTTTGTGTTAACCATGTCATACTTAACTTTCCGGTTTGAAATGTCCCAATGGACTGAGCCCTAAAAGTTCTTTTGTGAATTACCTATTAGTCGTATGAGCATTTAACCCATAGGAATAATGTTACTGTGTTTTCCCGAAAATAAGACGTAGCCAGACCATCAGCTCTAATCCGTCTTTTGGAGCAAAAATTAACATAAGACCGGGTCTTATTTTAATACAATATAAGACCAGGTCATATCATATCATATCATATCATATCATATCATATCATATCATATCATACCGTGTATAATATAATATTATATATAACATAATACCGGCTCTTATATTAATTTTTACTCCAAAAGACACATTAGAACTGATGGTCTGGCTAGGTCTTATTTCCAGGGAAACACAGTATGAGTGCTTATTAGATTCCCAGGCTAGCCCCTAAACATCGTTCATATGGCATTAATCTAAGTTCTGATTTCTGGAGCAGGAGAAGGAAGATGAGAGGGATGACGAAAATGAGAGAAGTAGGGGAAATTGTGTCGCTGAGATAGAAGGAGGCAAATAACGAGAAGAAAACACAAGAGAAGGGCTAGAAGAGGAAAATGTCTCTTGATTCTAAGCAAAATTTTAAGGTATACGCAATTATTGTTGTGTCCCCCAATCGCCCTTCTATTCCCCCTCCTCGAGACCCCAGTGCCCTCATTTGGTCCTAAATTTCCACACTATCCAGGCCTGTTCTGTCTCCAAGCTTCTACCCTTCCCTCCCTCCCCCCAAATGCATTCACAAAACTCCCCTTTCTCAACCCATCTGTTCTTAGCAAGATATTTGGCAAATATCAGTCTAAGAGAACCTAATTATCTTGTGAGACTCAGTCCTGAAACCTCTGAAATCTATCAATTTTCCCTTTGATGAATCAGTGTGCTGTATTTCATGTGCTGTAACAACATGGCACAGAAAATAACACAGGCATGTTTTGGAGGAAGATACCTTTCGTGGGGGTGTCATCCGCTATGCCAGTCTCCGCTAAGCAGCCGCTGGTGTACACTGCTTTCTCCATTTCTAGTCTAACATTACTACACAGACCCATCCATAGCAGCGAGGACTGAGCCTCTTCCTGGCCCTCAAGCCACATTTCTGGACTGAACCAAGTTGGTTTTGGGTTGCTTTTTATTTTGTTTTTTAAACAGCTCCCATGGTTGGGCACGGAGAGGAGTAGAGAGGGCTGGGTATTTCTATGTGTGGCTCTGCTGTGATAGGGGAGGGGTTTGGGGGAGAGGCAAAGCTGTGGGGAGAGATACTCATGGCCTTATCTTCACATTCCTCCTTCAACTTAGCCATAGGTGGCCAAAGTTCCTGGTGGTTGGACACAGTTACAACGTTAGTAAATGAACGTGACAACGTAGCTTTTGTTGCTTAGAATTGGGAAGGTGTTAAAGTAAGGAAAGTAGGGAAAGTTGTTGGCCATGCCGGCAACGTTTTCAATGCTAAATGATTTTAGGGATGACTCCCTGTTGAAAAGTGTCATGTCCAAGAATGAGACATACGCACAAGTTTGCCAGCCTGTGTGTGACGCCAGGGGCTTGTCTCTGGGCTCCGCCTCCCCAGCGCTGTGGACCAGTAAGCTCTGCTCTGGTGAGGCGTGCTTGGCCTCGGTGTTGATGCGAAGTCTCTTCAGACCCCAAATGGCCAGGTACTCAGTGGGGAGAGTGTTCGTACCACACAGAGAAAGCTTCAGGTCCTGGACCAGCGTGAAGTTCAGCAGGAGGCCCAGTGCAGATGTGTCTGTGAACCAGATGGTTAGATGGCCACTGTAGCTGGTTCGCTCTATTGCAAAGGGCAGGACGGTTTTACAGCTGCACATTAGGTTGGCCAGACTGTAATCACAGTCCCGGATGTCTGCAGAGCAGCTGCAGTTCCGAATGGTGTTTTCCTTTGTGAAAATTAGTGTACTGTTCTTCTGACCTCTTGTGAAGCAGTGGAATGCAAAGACGCCCAGCAGGCTGATGAGAAGGAGGCTATGCCCAGAAGGTGGTGCCATTCTTGTCCCAGCATGCGCCCGCGTGCTCGTGTTCCCCTTCCGTGAGCCAATTCATTGGCACTCACCTGAAAGAAAATATGCAGCTTTGTTACCACAGCCTCTCATTAGAAATGCGCAGCTTGTGGAAAAGGCGCCCCCTGAATAACCGGTCATAAACTTTTCTGTCTTGCAGTTCTACCACAGGCGGGCAATGCTAGGAGCCAAGGGTAGGGGGCGCTCTTTTCTCTGTGTCCTGGGAGAGGCGGCAGCCAACCCGTGACCTCTGCTCTTCTGGGCCATAAAAGTCCCTGGGGTGTCTGCTGACAGACTAACACACCAAAGAGAGATCAGGAAAGGACGCTGGAGAGGAGACCTAGTTCATCCTTTCTGTGGGTAGGGATTTTGGGTGACGTGAGTGTGCACATTCTCTAAACATCCAGTTACGGGGACTGAGTACCTCTCAGCCGCTATAAACATGCACATTTCCTCCTGCCCCTCCATATCTGATTTCCTGGAATTCCAGAGACAAAACAGGTCCTTATTGGATTCAGCTGCCCAAGAGCTTCCTGTTAAACAACATAACATGAATACCAGCGAAGCAGTTAGTTAATGGTAAACTTTAATGTCTAACTAGACAAACATGCCCCCCCCCATCTTGTTAATCTGTCTATAGGTCCATTCATACTTTTCCTGGCCTCCTAGAAATACAATGATTAGAGTGAGTTTTAACTATGTCAATAGAAATGAAAAGACTAGTCACACGCCAGTTAACCACAACGATCTTGATTAATGTATTTATGTACTTCTTTTCCAGGACAAATTTTATCAAATAATTTACTGTAGGGCTCCCAAACCAGTCACTGCTGAAAGACCTCAATAAGGTGGGCATGCATGCGTAGTTTAAAGAGCAATACCAATGTCCAATTTGGGAGGAAAACACTCTACTGTTCCTGGCATTCATTAGGGGTGTCGTCTCCTTTTAGGATGGAACTGGAATAAGATACATATTATGAAACAGGGCACCAGATTTTAGTTTCGCAAAAATAATTAAGTTTCCCCTGACCTAGCTGATGACTGAAGAGAGAGAGACCAAATAATACAATTCAGTTCATTGTATTTATGGAGCCCGGTGGGTATGGTGAGAAACTTGGAGTGAAACTCCCGTTTAGGACAGTGCAGAGCTGAGGTCTGGGACCCTGAAGGAAGGGCTGGGGAGGGCTATGTGGAGGGGTCAGTCTGGGGAATTAAAAAGAGGATACTAACAGCAGGAAAGAGGCTAGGCAGACATACAACATTTAGGGAGCAAGATGAGGCGACAGGTAGGAAGGCCAGGCAGTGAGAAATCCAAAGGGGACCATGCTGAAAATGCCAGGTCAGGTGCACAGACAGGCCATCGTCACCAGGCGGTGGGAGTGCAGAAAATTACACATAAGCTCAGCCAAGTAAACTTGAAGGGAAGGTGCACTGCATTGGAACGTCATTCATTCATTCACCAAATGCTTGTCGGAAGTTTACTAGGTGGCAGGCCCTTTGCTGGCCCTGGGGATACAGCCCAGAATAAGACTAAGAGCTTCTGGAGCTTATGTTCTAATGGGCTTGATTCTGCTTGCAGAGCCCAAGGTGGGCCAGGCCTGCATGTGAGGAACAAAGCCTGCAGTAGTGGGGACAGGGAGGGAGGCAAAGGCAGGAGTCAAGTGGGCTCCGCGTGGGCTATGTGCCAAACACCAAGCAGAAGAAATGAGGATGAACAAGACCCAGGCCCTGTTCTCTAAGGGCTTACGCGCAAAAGAAGACAAATAAGGCTGAACTGAGAAAGGCTCTACCAAACGTGCATATGGCTATAGGAACACAGCAGAGGAGTAGATCAAAGTCCATTTTTGGTGCCTCATAGTGTTTTGTATTTATTTTAAAGTTGGCACAGGGTTCTCTTAAAGGAGTTGTTCATTGGTTCATTTTGTAAAAATGCATAGAACCAGAATTCTCCCTCAACGAGAAGCTTAACAGTTTTCATAGTGTTAGAATGTGGTGGTGACTAGCCCATTTAGTAAGGAACAACGAATAATTTATTAATTACAAGATAATTTTAGATGATCAGCTGTCCCAGATTCCACTGGAGGTTTCTAGGACTCCATGTCCCAGTAATGCTATCACCCCACTATCACCCCAGAACTATTGCTGCTGTCAGTCCCACGGGCCTGCTCGGTCCCAGCCCTATGGGGGAGGGGAGCGAAGAGGATCTACAGACCAGCCTGTCACCTGGTGAGAACCGTGTCCATTGCATTCTTTCAGACACAGATACCTACACGCATGAAAAAAGGAAGTAGAAAAAGGAAAGGACGTTGATTTGCAGGAAGGAGTGGGGCTGGAAGTCCCCAAAGGGATTTGTGAGCAAATTCCCAACAGCCAAGGCCCTGGCTGGACTTCAGGGTGGCCTCTGCCTTCTGGACACCAGGGAGCCCAAAGGGTGGGCCAGGAGGCCAGATGCAGGAACCTCATGAAGGCGTACAGAGGGGGACAGATATCCTTGGGAACCAGTTTATGGGGTGACCGCAGATATGCCCATTGGACATTTTTCTCCTTCAGTATTACCACAAATTTCTTTCTGTGGGTTTATTGAGCATGGGTTGTGACACCATGGTTTCACTATGTGTTTATCCCTGAGTGGGCAGATTCCATCATGGCATAAGAAGAACGGGCACAAGTACATTGCGTTTGCTATGTCCTTGCCTGAGTGTGAAGAAGGGGCTTATTTAGGATATAGGAGGAAAGTCTCAATGATGGAGCACACCACAAGCTAGCACGCTGAGAAAATGACATGTCAGAGTGAGCGAGAGGGTTCCAGTTCGACAAGACCCATCAATTCCCCTCTCCCACTGCCACCCCTGTCATCTCCATAGCCTGACTACTTCTCTTGGAGTTTTCAAATTCTGGACACCCCATGTTACATGGGTAATTTTCCTTTTCTTTTTCTCACTCAAGAGCCATTCCCTTACTCAGATATTATCTCTCCATGAAGCTTATCATGACATCTTCCACTCCCAGGTAAAGTTAGGTGCAGACTTCACACCCCCTACAAATTGTTATTGTGATTATTGGTTCAAGTGTCTCTTCCACTGGGGTATAATCCCTTTAAGGGAGCTCCAACTGGCTTTATATTCTCAATTTCCAGCACAGTGCCTTGCACACAGCAAGGACTCAAAAAATGTTTATTGACTGAATGAAAACAATAAAACCATAGTTTATCAAATGTCAGGGTAATAAGACTCTTTTAACTGCTTGTTATGGAAATCCAATTCAGGCTGTCTTGAGTAAAAAAACAAACAAACTTCGGTCACATAATTTTTTTAAAACCATGTGAGGATATCAGGTATGGCTTGATCCAGGTGCTCAAAAATAGGTTGTTAGGAATGTCCATTTCTTGTCTCTGTTTTCCTCTGTGTTGGCTTCATTCTCAAATCACCCTTTCTGGAGACCAAATGGTCATCAGTAGATCGGGTTTCCCTTCTACAACCTGAGTAACCCCCAGAGAAAAATGTCTGTTTCTCTGTAGTACTGGACAAATATTCACTGGGCTCAGTCACATGCTCATCCCTGGAGCCAATGAGTAGCATCAGCTACACTGGAAACAATGGGTTGGTTCTAGTAAAGGAAATCAGCTTTACCAGAAAAAGGCAAGGTAGGTAGTCATAATGACGGCAGCCTATTAGACCCATGGGGGGCCAGGCCTTCTTACTGCTCTCAGTGTTAGCAAACATTGGGCACCCTCTTGATAAAATACACTCCTGGAGTGTGAGTATATGCCTCCCTTTGTGGGATACACCCAAGATTCCAAATGGCCTATTTCACTGGAATTCTCATTTTCACCTCTGCCAAATCTACAAGGATTTTTGCAGGAAGACACTTTGGGGGTTGCATTTGAGAGAGACAGCCTGGCCTCGCTCCCTAAGTCCTGGCTTCACAGTGGGTTTTTGGGGTGCTCAGACACTGGTTTTTCTTCTGCCTTTCTTTCCAGTGCTGCAGCTCAAGTTGATAGGTCAGATCATCCGCTTCCTGACAGAGCATCTCATCAGCTTCTGGTCTTCTCTAATTTCCACAGTTTTCTCACTTGAGCCTTTTCCCTAACTGCCATTCTCCTTTTAAAATAAAAATCACTTCTAATTTCAAGTTAAACTCATTTCTGAATTCAAATTTCAAATTACTTTTGATTTTTAATTCCTGTAAGGATTTGGAGAATGTCACTATATTGTTCCACAACTAAAACCTTGTCTTTTGTGTTAAGACTGTGGAGTTCAACATATTCATGACATTTCAAATCTGTTTGGGGCAAATGGTCCAAATGCTGTGCTCCCACTGATACAGTATCTCCTTACTAATAATATCTTCTTATGAACAGAACTAGTTCAGTTTGAAACATTCCTTTTGGAGCCAAGTATAAACATTATGTAAATGTTGGGTGTAATCCTAGATTGAGAGGAATCTGTGTGGAATTTGTTTTGAAGTAACCGATGTCTGTATCTGCTCAATGCAAACGCCTTTGCTTCCAGGAAGCTGGTTGCTAGTTTTAATTGCTATCAAGATTTCTTCAGCTACAATACAAAAATAATATTTGCACATATTCTGAACAGTAGCTCAGGTTTTTAAACACGTTCAGGGATTTAAAGGCTCAAAGATTGAATAATCACGCACAGGTTTCAGCGTCTTGCCTGAAAACTTTAGGTGGATCGACACCCCCCCACACACACATACCTCCGAGCTTTGGCCATGGTTGCAGAAAGCCATTCATTGTGTCTTACAACCTAGATATGTCAGAAACTTCTCGTGCCTGCTGGTCAGTACCCATGTTCTCCTCTCCTCCCTTGGCACTGTGCTGGACTTCATTTCCCAGCTTTTTACAGGGAGGTGGTACCATGTGGCTGAGTTCCAGCCAATGAAATATGGGCAGGAAATCCTCTGGAGAACCCAAGGGCCCGAGACAAAAACTTAAGTCCCTAAATGACTGTGAGGAACAGAGCATACCCCTCCCTATTCTTATCCCCACACACACACACACCTTAAATGGTGTTAGACTGTAATATAAGGGAGGGATTGAACTTGACTCTCCTAAGCCACTGATATTTTCAAGTTTGTCATAGCAGTTAGCCTGACCTGACTGATACAGCCTGTGTTAATATTCTTTGTCAATGTATGATTTTTGACATCCTCTTTTTTCAACAGAAAGTGAGAAACAAACATTTTCAGAGAATACTTGTATGGTGCCTGGAAATGGCCTTAAGCAGTGGGAAATCAAAAAGGAAGTAGACATCTCTGCCCTCAACGAACGTGATATTTGCCCAAGGAGCTTCCCCTGTACTCGGGGCAAACAACTGAGCAACTAATTAGACGAATGTGATTGGTGAATACTTATTAAGATACAGCTCAGGCATTGGGCAGGAAGAAATGGGGAAGACTCCCACAAGGGGTGCTGTTTGGGTTAGGCGGAGAAGGGCTTCGGGTGAGGACAGCGGAGGCACTGCAGACAGAGGGTCACTTGACCAAAACCTCAGAGAGACTAGAATACTTGGTGTGTCTCGGGGGCCCATGAGGCTGGGAACGTAGGCAAGGCAGGGTCACAGGGGACCTTGCCGACCAAGCAAAGGGTTTGCTCTCCAAACTCTTCTGATCTTCACCCCATCAATTAAAACTTAAAAAAACCCTCCCCAATAGATGTGATTTTTTATTTGTAAAAGTATTATAAGTATGAAGCATACATATTATTTACATTGTAAACACAACACAAACAGTAGAATTTTTAAAAGTTGAGGTGTAAAGTAAATATGAAAGTTTGAGTAATTTCAGCTCTACCCCATTGGCTTGCCTTGTGAACGCCCTTTGATGTAAACACCCCCTCTGGAGGCTCCTGAGAGAGGCAAAAAAGAGGTGCTGAAGCGGGGGAGACCTCATTAGATTTGTGCTTCAGGAAGGTCGTTTAGAGATTGAAGTGGGGAAGTAGAGGTGAGAGGACAATGAGGTCTAAGGGAACATCTTCTTTTGTATTTTTTTTTTTGAAGGTTTACCTCTCTCTATTTGCTGACTCCTAACTCCAGGCTTTCCAGATAAATCTATTTCCATATGTGAAATCCTTGAGGGGGTGAGGAGGACTAAGAGAGTAGGATTTAGGAAGTCGGGATGAGGACACGGCATGTAGCCCAGACACCTGCCTGAATCCCTCGGAAGGAATGGGTGGTGTAGGAGGCAGGAGACGCCAAATGGGCAGCCCTGGGAAGCATTCATTGTTTCATTCTTAGCATCCAACATGCTTGCCTGGGACTCCACTCTGGGACACATCCAGTCTGCCCCTGACAGCCACGAGAAAGGCAGGGTTCACTTTCTCAGAGTGGAGAGCTTCTTGGTGGTGTCGTTACACTGGCAACAAGACCTGCTGCTAATGAGACAAGCTACGGTCAAGATACTGAAGTCAGTACAGTGTCTTTCCCATCCGCAGGCTCCCCTTGCTGTGCTTTCATCTTAATTCTTTCATCTTCCCCTCATCTACTCTTTCCGGACACCTGGTGCTAAAAGCCCACTTTTGTATAGGGTCTAATACCACTTGGTTAAGCCTTAAAACAAATGTAAATAAACACATCCTTGCTCAATGGTATTTACACTTATTTAAACTTTATCCCTAACGTGCCCCTTGTTAGAGGGGCACAGAGAAGAATTAAATAGGAAGCATGGAACAAGTGTGGGCTGGAGACACCTCTGTAGGACCTCAGAAGTGACTGGTCGCCTGTTCTCAGGCCGGGTTCCCACTGGTCCGTGGCTTCCCGTCCAGGCTAAGAAGGAAACGGCTCGTCTATGTTAATGTGGGTGAGATGCTCATGGAGACACTATGAATGAAAGTTTTTGGTATCGAACCTTGAGAAACTCTTTGAGAAAAGGGATTTTTAGCATTTTTCTTTTCTTTGGCTCTGACCCACAAATGCACTACAGGAGGTAGGTGAGAGATAAACACTATGTAAGATGATATTTAAAAGAGGAATGATATCCTTGTTGTTTAATATTTCAAAGCTTATAATGTGGAGAGTTAAGTTAACATGGGTCTCTCCCTCGTGTTTTCTTACTGGGATAAGTGTTGTCTTTTCTTTCTTCTCTACATTCCACAACAGCACACATCCCCCGGCCCTGGTACAGCCGCTGAATTTTCACAGGCCCTTACAGGCGTCTGATTCTGATGTCACCGCTTTGTGCACGCACTGATGGTGGAGATCCCTTTCCTTTCATTGAGGGTCAGTCACACAGCTCGCTGCGAGAAGCAGGAAACTGAGTTCACTGTGATTCTCCCGTGATCAGTAGCGCGTTTCATTTCTACAGTAGGATCTAAGCTATTGCTCCCACCTGACATATTTTCTCACCTGGAAAAAGAGGAAGAAAAGCCCACATCTCCAGGCAAAATTAGCCTCAAGCATGCAATTCGGGTCTTAAGGGACACAATTTAAAGTATTTTGGTGATTGTTCGAGTTCGACTCAGGTATATACATTGTTGAGCCAGTCAGAGAGCCTTTCTCTCCATGTGGCATGGGGATAACAACACCTACCATGCAAGATTATAATAAGAGTAAAGTAGGGGGCCGGCCCAGTGGCTCAGGCGGTTGGAGCTCCAGTGCTCCTAACTCTGAAAGCTGCCGGTTGGATTCCCACATGGGCCAGTGGACTCTCAACCACAAGATTGCTGGTTCAATTCCTCAAGTCCCGCAAGGGATGGTGGGCTCCGCCCCCTGCAACTAAGATTGAACACGGCACCTTGAGCTGAGCTGCCGCTGAGCTGCCGCTGAGCTCCCGGATGGTTCAGTTGATTGGAGTGTGTCCTCTCAACCACAAGGTTGCCGGTTCTACTCCCGCAAGGGATAGTGGGCTGTGCCCCCTGCAACTAGAAAATGGCAACTGGGCCTGGAGCTGAGCTGCGCCCTCCACAACTAAGACTGAAAGGACAACAACTTGAAGCTGGACAGCACCCTCCACAACTGAGATTGAAAGGACAACAACTTGACTTGGAAAAAAAGGCCTGGAAGTACTCACTGTTCCCCAATAAAGTCCTGTTCACCTTCCCCAATAAGAATCTTAAAAAATAAATTAAAAAAAAAAGAAAAAAAAGAGTAAAGCAGGTACATATACAGTCTATTCATAACTACGATTACTATTACTCATAAGTAAATAGACATGTAGTATTATAGTACTACTCATAAACAGTGATATTTTGTTATGTCAGAATTATAGTGATAATAAAAATATACAGAGGGTGCCAAAAAAAATGTATACAAGTGGACCCTTTGGTCAGTGTTGCTCAAGCAGTGGTTTGCCATCATCAGACATGTCTGGGGTGGCTGGACGTCTCAGTTAGTTGGAGTGTGGGCTCTTGACAGTGGAGTTGCCAGTTCAATTCCCACATAGGATGGTGGGCTGTGACCCTGCAACTAAGACTGAGGGCAGCGACTGGACTTGGAGCTGGGCTGCACCCTCCACAGCTAGATTGGGGGATGGCGACTTGACTTGGAGCTGATGGGCCCTGGAGAGACACACTGTTCCCCAATATTCCCCAGGAAAAAAAATTTTTTTAAAATGTAGTGGCTTGCAACAAGAACAATTTATTATTTAAAAAACACACACACACAAAAGAAAACAAAGTGTCTGGACGCTGATGGGAACCACTTTGAGCACCTCTTGTGATTGCAGAAGTCAAATGTGACTTGTATTCATCTTTCGTTATTGGTATATATTATTACAATTTTAATAGTTTTTTCCTTTCTTAAAATGTGTAGACCTTTTTTTTTTTTTTTGGCACCTTCTGTATTAGTATGCTCTGTCAAGGCACCCCAAATCTACCCCAAAGAAATCTAAATTAACTAGTTCATTTAATACACAGCTTGCATTGAAAATATGAATGGTGAACAGGCTTAGAATAAAACCAAAGGCCTCTCTGCATCATTTTTCCTGTAACAAACAAATCTGATTTGTAAATGTTCTCTTGTAAATTTTGGAGAACGGGAGGCCTTAAAATTACTAGTGAGCAAGTCTTGGAGGTGGAAACAATTGTCCAATTCCCATTTTTACTAATTTAAATGTATGTGAAATGTTGAAAGGCACAGCATGAGTACGGGATATGATTAAAACACCTTCTTTCTGGCCTCCTACTCTGCGTGTTGGATATGGTGGTGGGCTCAACAACGGCCCCTAAAAATGCCCACACCCTAATTCCTAGGACCTATGAAAGTTAAACCTTACAGCGCAAGAGGGACTTTACAGGTATGATTAAGTTAAAGATCTTGAGATGGGGAGATTAGCCTGGATTATTGGAGTGTGCCAATGTGATCACAAGGTCCTAAAAGGGACCAGGAAAGAAGAAAAAGGCAATGTGACAACAGAAGCAGAGATGGGAGGGATGTGGCCATGAGCCAAGGAACGGGAGCAGCCTCTGGAAGCGGAAAGAGGCAAGAACAGATTCTCCCCTGAAGTCTCCAGAAGGAACCAGCCCTGCCAACACCTCATCTTTAGCCCAGTCAGACTGATTTTGGACTTCTGAGCTCCAGAAATGTAAGAGAATAAATGTGTTGTCTTAAGCCCCTTAGCTTATGGAAATGAGTTACAGTAGTAATAGGCAGTGAATACAGAGATTATGAGGAAACTAAACCACCTACCTCAAACCACCTTTTGGACCAACCACACTAGCCTGTCTTTATCCACAGCCCCACGGTATTCACGAGTTGTTTCATGTGTCTTATTACTCTCATAGACTGGATCATACGTTCTTGGGGTAAATGTCCTGAGCTCCTTTACTATTCTCCTGAAGTACCAAGCTCAAAGCTGTCACAGAGTGTCACCCGCTATTAGACCCAGCCCAGCCTCAACACATACATCTGGACACATCTCCTGAGTTCAGGGAATGACTATATCCGGGTGGTTATCTGCATACATGGAACTGTGGAAGAAAAAAGAAGGAAGGGTGAAGATGATGTGTGAGGGCCTGGGGCATGGATGAGAGGAGGGATAGGATGGCACTTGACTCTTCTCAGCCCGGACTAATTAATGCCTTGGGCTGAGTCCAGTGGAGCAGCAGGCAGAGGCTGTGTGGACTGCCCTCAAGAAATCTGAGATGTGAGGCACAGGCGGCCCCTGCCCAGGTGACAAAGTGTCACCCTGCGTGTGGGACACAGGCTTTCTCCCCACTTCTGCACTGAATGCAGCCCAGGTGCGGCACAGTGAGGCATGAGGGGCAGACATCACTGTCTGGCCCTTCCCGAAGGACTGACTAGGGACGCGTCTGGACTGTGCTCTCCTGGCAGTGAATCAGTGGGGAGCCCCATGACAGAGGCAAGGGACAGTCAACATCCCATGGTGGTCGAGGACGGAAGCAGGTGAAAGGACCACTTTTGAGCACAGGTAAGACACTCCTGGGGACGCTAAGAAATAATTGAAGAAGACTCTATTGTGTAGACAGTGGTGGGAAGGAGACAGGACCTGTATCAGGTGGTGGGAGCACAAACCGGCAACATGCAAGCTAGTATGTTAGGGTTAATTTAGCCCTATTCATGCCCACTGGTTGGTGAAGCCAGGCTCTCTTCAAGTATCAACTGGTTTACTGCTTTGAGATTAATAATAGAAATGGACTAAGGTGCTCAGATGCTTCTAGACTAAGATGATTAAGAACCAACTAAAAAGCAGACATTTTGTGTTTTGTAAGCATTGAGCTCAACTGGGTGTTGATTTCACCCACTGATTTGCTTATTGGGTGCTGGACCCCTTGCTGTTGGTGTGCTGTGTAAGTCAGGGTTCTAGTGTGACAAAGCCCTTGTCTTCTTGTCAACCGTGGTTTTCCCAGACCCTAGCTCAGTGCCTGACACCTAGAGGCACTCCAGAAATCTCTACATTATCCAAACAAGTCTTTACATTAGCTAAGTCAAAGGTGCATACTATTACATCTTTATCTTTACCTCCTCTTTTACCTGTTCCCTCCTAGATGTGTGGAGTGTGTCATGTTATCAAATCAGCAAGCAAAATTCATCTTCTTCTGTTGGATTTTCAGCGTATAGCCTAAGCCATGACAAAGCATCATAAGATTTTTGTGTATGTGTGAGAGGGTGTGAACTTTGAGCTCAGTATCCTGTGTCTTGCCTGTGGGTCTTCTGGAAAGCCACTGAATGAATGACATCTGGCAAAAGTCCCATGAGGCATCCCCAACCTCCTGTGACTTAACCAACGAGCCGAGTCTAGGTTTGTGGTTGACTTGGAACTTTCCTATAAATGTGATGGGGACACAGGTGAAACACACTGGTCTGGAATGGGGACCATGAGCCATAAGTCAGAGCCCATTAGTGTTTTTCCACCTCACTCCACCCATCGTCCCAGGGCCTAAGGGAAGTATGAGCGGACTTAGCATATATTGATGTCACAAATATCTGTGAGCATCAGAAGCCACTGCCCAGATTGCTCTTGGTTGAGGGATTTATAATAGCCCCTGCTGCAAACTTCCTCACAACCTAACATTTAAGTGTCCAGTTTTATAAAACTAACTTGGAGAGATGTGCTCAAATTACTAGGCCACTATTATATGAGTGTGAGATTGGTTGCCAAGGAAAATGAGTCAGAGTAATCCCTTTGCTAGGAGATGGGAAACAAAAAAAAAGCTGGCAGACCTTTAATATTTTAATTACTTGCTTCCAGAACAGTAAAAAGGGATTCAGATCTTCCACTTACAAGTTGTACATTATTACACTCCCATAAAGTACCTTGAACTATTTCCTCAAGATGTGAGCCTTCAGCTTTTTCCTTTCATCTGTATTCAACTATTCCAATGATTAGATTTTAGAAAAGTAAAAATTAAATTTTCCTTTAGTGGTTTTAGTTACAAATATTAGAACCAAAGGTAATTTAAACCTTATTGCTTTCTTGAAAGATTTTTAAGTGCCTCCTGAGAGGGACAACTAAAGGTAGTGTGAGATCCTGGAACAACAACCAAAAACAGGATATTAGATAAAATCTAAGGAAATCTGAATAAACTATGGACTTTAATTAATAATAATAATGTATTAATATTGGTTCATTAATTGTGACAAAGGTACCACACGAATATAAGATGTTATTAATTGGATATGCAGTTATGAGAAGTCTCTGTGCTATCTACACAATTTTTCTGTATGTGCTAAATCTAAAACTATTCTAAAAATAAGAGTTTATTCAAAAGAATGCCTCCTGATCTCATTGATGCCTCCTTGAAGATTATTTTTGTGACAACAGCAGAACTCCAGTGAATAATCTGGGCATCACAATTTGGGCTAAACTGAGTACCCATGAAATGGTGTGTACGCATAACTCCAAATGAATTCCTTAGATCTCCCGGCCACAGAGAAGATTCTGGCTTCCTCAGTGACCTTGAAGACCAGGCATTTTGGAGATGCAAATGGGAAGTGATCCTTTTATAGGAAATGGATCAAAACTGGAAAGGAGACGCAGCAGGGAATATTGTGGGAACAAGTCCCAAGGGGTGTGTGTGTGTGTGTGTGTGTGTGTGTGTGTGTGTGTGTGTTGTCTTCTGTTGTGTGTGTGACACCTCCCTCATACTGCTTATGTTGCCCCCTGTATCTGGGACTGTTTTCTGTTTCTTGTCTTCTAAGCAACAACTTCCATCTCTTAAATGGTATTCAAAACCCACCTCCTTCACAAAACTTTGGTAAGCAAGGGGCATGGATGACAGTTCTTGCCTGCCTCAAACCTGTTTTTTTATAGGACATATTAGTCCACCATAAAAGAAATTAAAAACAAGCTTTTGTACGTAAATCTGCAATCATACAGAGAACGCAGTGCTTATTTGTGTTGGATTTTTAAGCCACTCCAATCAGGCTGTTCTTCCCATCACTTCATTGGAGCCATTCTCATCAGGTTCCCAGTGACCCACAACCAGCAATGTGCCAAATCCAATGGCCAATTTTCTGGTCTCATTTCACTTGAGTTCTCACCAGTATTTGACATGGTTGCCCATTCCCTCCTTCCAGAGCAAAGGACTCTCTGTTCTTCGCAACACCACATTATCCTAGTTTTCTCGCTACCTCAATGAGTGCTTCTCTCAGTTTCTTTGGCTGGGAGTTTGCTCCTCGTTCATTGTTGCGTGTTCCTGGCTCAGTGCTTGGCTCTCTTCTCTATGTACATCCACTCCCTTGGTGATTGCTTGCTAACCCGTGGATTCAAATGTTACCTCTCTGCTGATGATTAACTGGCTCCCAAACTCTTCCCTGAGCTTCATGCTCTTATATGCAGCATTTCTCTTGAAAGCCCTACCTGAATGTCTAACAGACACCTTAAACTTAACTTGTCAAAATATACCGCCCTTGATTCCCAAGAGAGTTCAGACGGCTAGGTAGAGAAGACATGTCATTGGGTAAACATTTTACCACATCAGAATTTACAGTCCCTCAGCCCTGTGTTCCCAAGGCTAAACTAGATAAATATAGAAAACGCTCATTGATAAGGGGCAATGTTCTTTTACAGAAGAAATGTGAGAGATACATATGTGTTGAAAATGGACTGAAAGCAGGAAGTACAGGTATATCTCATGTCTTATTGTGCTTTGTTTTATTGTGCTCCACAGATGTTGCATTTTTAACAAATCGAAGGCATGATTGTCCACCAGCAAAAAGATTACGACTTGCTTTATGCAGTGGTCTGGAATCAAACCTGCAATATCTCTGAGCTATGCAGACCACCACAATAAAACGAGTATTGCGAGTTGTAATCTTTTTGCTGGTGGAGAATATTGCCTTCAACCTGTAAAAAACACAACATCTGTGAAGCATAATAAAACGAGGCACAATAAAATGATGTATGCCTATATACATATTTTTTATTAATAACATTTAATGAGAGCTTCTTTTGTGCCAGGTACTGTTCAAGGTACTTTACATGGTTTATATTATTTAACCCTTCCAATAATCCTAAATGTAGATATTATGGTCCCATTGTCATATCAAAAAATGGCAACACAGAGAGGTTACGTAACTTGCTCAAGGTCACAGAACCAGTAGTAAACAGCTAAGATTTGAACACAGACAGCCCAATATACTCTAGGGAGTCATGGTGAAAATTACAGTCGTAGTGAAAATTCCCACCCCAGGGTCACGTTCCTACTCAAGTGCCATTCCATGGCAATCTATTGTCATGACTCTGGCCTTGAACCTGAAGTGTGTATAGATACCTCATGCCAGATGAATAGAAAACAAAAGGAATCAGGTGAGTTCTATTATACACACACATTTCAGAAACACTTTTTTAAAAAGGAAATGTTTACAAGTTAGATTTAAAAATAAGGACATTAGTTGAGTGCCGCTTCTGCTAACATAGACTTGGAGTATGGGACAAAGAGTGACTCAACGGGAAGTCGTAACTGAAATATGTCGCCACTGCCCCTTCCGACTTGATCCTGGTCCTTGCGAGGGTTAATTAACCAAGGACTGCACACCCCTCAAGGCTTTCCCTTGGTACATGCTCAGCTAATTAGATAGCTGGGGTTCAAACCCCTAGCTTGATACAGATGCCCCCTTGATCACACAGCCATGGCGCTATGTGGTCGGCCTGCTCACCTCACTGACGCAGAGACAGAAGCCACTGGACACTGGAATTTTAAAAATTGATGGTATAGCAGCTTTAAACAAGGAAAATATTGGTATGGAAAAGAAAATCGGGCAATCCAAGTCAGCCATTGAAAAGCATTCATTTCCATAAATACTTTATTGAACTCATTTTCAGAAAATGCCAAATTTCTGTCAAATAAATTTAAAGAGAAATATTTTTTCCTTTTAAACATATTGCATTATTTGGTCTAAAAATAAAAGTAAAAACCTTCCCAAAGATCACTCTTTTCATTAAAAAAAAAAAAAAAAATCAAACTAATGAGGGCTGATATTTTTGGCAGTTTTTTAGGACAGGGTTTTATAAATATTATGCACAATTCTTTTGAAATATTTCCTTTCCTCAATATATACCAACATACTTATTGCTAAAATACTATTAAAAAACATGGTTATTAAACAATGAAATACATGCAGGACTGTGTAAGGACTACCGAATTTTGCTAAAACACCATTTTGCCTTTTATTAAAGTGTCATTTTTTTTCACTTTTGAATAAAAGGAGTCAATTTTTTAAAAAGTTAACTAACCAATTCAAATGTTAATGATGTGTTCTAATGAGTTGTGTATTAATAAGCAGTAAATATAATACTATTAGATGAAAACAGAGCAAAGAAACAATATTCGCTGATGTTCTGAGAGTTCCTAGTTTAGTTTGTGATCACAAGAAAGAAAAGAGATATGACACAGATCTCTTTTATTTAATTGAATTTAGCGTGGAAGGCCAACAGGAAAAGGAAAATAAAGCCAGATTTTAAAAATAGAAAAAAGAAGTCCAGATTTTACTGAGATACCTGTTATATAATGTTAGCCTAAGTGAGTTTATCTATTTAGGGATTAGTGAGAAGGTCGTTTCATTCTTGGCTTAACGTACTGAAAACATTTCCTTTAAAGGCAGAAGCTCAGTAAATAGCAGTTCATATGCCCGGAAGCCTAAGCTGTGTTCCGTGGTGAAGGCCACCCATAAGTGTACATTAGGTTCAAGAAATGCAAATATTATAAGGAGATGCCGCCCACAATGTCTCTTCAAACTGTCGCAGACCCCTCCTGCCATGCAGCAGAGATTCTGAGGTTATGAAAAACTGACAATGCTTTTCAAAAAAGAACAGAGAAGTTACTTACGTGTCCGAGTTCCACCGAGAGGCTCGCTTCTCCACTCCGCAGACCTCGCCCGATCCTTCACTCTGGCTTGACAGCTGGTTGAATCTGTAGGGCAGGATGGAATGCGTGGTCTTGCACTTGCTGTTCTCTTATGTTTTCAGAGGGCCAGCGGCCCTGGTCATTTCTATGGCAACCAGGAGGAAGCTGCCGGCCTACCGGTTTTATTAATCGCACAGTGAGAGAGAACCTGCCTTGGTGACTGCTGGCCACTCTTTTGGGATTCTAAAGCAGAAAGTTTCCAGAAGGAACTATGGAGACGGCTGCTGTACGCTGACCTTGAAGGGCTGACAGTAATGGAAGAAATTCTACTTCAGCAGGAAATTGAATGGATTAAGTGGAGAGCATGGAGACGCCTTGATGCTTTTACTTTCATGATTTGTTCCATTCTTCTTGGCCTGATGAATTGTTACTTATGGCAAATGCCTGAACTAGCGTAAAAATTATCTTATTATGGTTGTTCCAAAGAGAAAATGAACTCATTTCAACTACAAATCCTGCTCTCGCTCTTTTTTAGTTCATTTTTTAAAATGTTAAAAGCCACAAAGCAAATTAATACGTAGAAAATATTCTGTGTACACTAACTGGTGAGGACTTACTAAATACAGGAGAAATTAGATGGATGGTGGTGATGGAGGAAAGTCTCGCTAATTCAGAACACTAGGAAACCAGAAAAATTGATTTGTAATTAACTGGATGCAGATTATCCAATATTTTAAAGAAGGTGCTTTTTTTTTCGGGAAATTTATTCATTTATGGATTATTCATCTAGTGACCCCTTACTACTCATACACTGTGTCAGGAGATTTAAGGGACGAGAGAGATAAATGTCATGGTTCTTATCTTCAAGGAGGTTATAATATGGGAGGAGTGATTATATAAATTGATTGTGGGAAATGTTTGAAGGGAGATACAAAGCCAATCCATGGTAGTTTCTGAGCAACTAGGGCTGCATTTTGGCAGGGAGATTGGAGACGTTTTTGGAGAGAGGTAGTTCAATCTGGACCTTCAAGGAAGACTAGGATTTGAGTGGTCGGATAGAGGGGAAAAGGACAATAATGCCTCATGGAGTTATTCTTTGGCCAATGGAGGATGCGAGCTAATGGATACGTGTTTTCTCCTTTCTCACCCCAGACTGTTCAGACACATGTCATCTGGCTTCCCAGGTGGTCCACAGTATTAAGCACCTCAAGAAATTAAGAAAATTCCTGGAGCAAAGATTAGGAGATGAGAGAGTGCCAGGCCTATTCAGCTCTTTGGAGGCCGTGAATCATAGTCAGGAGCAAGGGAATTGAGAATAAGGAGAATCCACTATTGTTGCTGTTTCGTTTAATCCAAGCTCATTTTACTTAGCCGGATAGAACTATGACTCACCTGCGTTTGTTCCCCACATCCTCCTACCTGTACATACACTGTATGTCCACTCCTTTTAATCATTAAACTCTGAGGACGTTAGGTTCTGGTCAGCGTCAAACTCACACAGGAATAAAGCTTCAGATCTATCAACCATGAACCAAGATACAATAACCAAACCTCAAACTAAAATAAGGTTTTAGTCAAGCAAAGGTCACACCGTGGCCTCAGTTATGTTTCAGCTCCGGGCTCAAGAAAGCGGAACGGCCCCATGGATGGCATCCCCTGGAAACCGGGCAGAGCACGGCATGACTGACACCAGGACTGAAGTCATGATCAATTGCTCCCTGCCTTAGCCGGGACCAATCAGTAAAGCCCACAGCCCCAACTCCGACAGCAGCCACGAGTAGTGATTTTCCCGTTATATAACCTAGGCCCTAGAAGCCATCGGGGAGCCAGGCTTTTGAGAGCCGGAGCTCACCTGTGTCTCCCGGCTTGGTGCCAACTCCTTAAATAAACCTTTACTTTCTTTGCTGCAAACTCCTACTCATGTTTTTTTGTGGCTTGGATGCCCATAGGCAGACAGAGTCTTTGAGTCCATGCTAACACTGGGTAGCTGGCTAGGCTTGCTCTCCAAATAAGCGACACTCATGTACACAGCAGACATAATTCCAAAAGTGTGCCTTGGCAAATTTAAAAATTACTACCTGTGCGACGGGCCAGCCGTCACGAGTCGATGGGTTCCCGAATGGGGGAGTGGGAATGAATAAAAGACACTCTCACATATGATGGCGATCGCGGAACTTCAGTGATCCTGAAGACACTAAGTTTATTTTACTGCACCCATATAAGCAGTTTGAGCACGTGCAAGTATGTATTAACATAACAAATGTAAATTCTTTAGCTTTCACATAGAGGATACAAAATTCACCGAAACTCACAAGTAATTATCTTATCAATTGCCCTGATAGGCATCAGCCTTCTGTGTCTGGGAACTGGCCGCTCCCACCAAATTCCTCAGCAGCTTACAAGCTCAAGATCCCCTCAGGTGCAGGCAGAGACAATTGCCTCAGGGGGAGGAAACAGGTAGCATAAACTGAGCCATTCTGCAAAGCTCAGAGTTTCCTGTAACCATGGCTCCCCACATCTCCCCCTTTTTTATTTTATATGAACAAAATCCATCCAGTCAGGATGGTGAGGTGACGGCGCCTGTCTTAGGCATCCCAGGACGCCTGCCTCAACTTACCCGTCATTGGTACTCATATTTTATCATACAAGCCCTGTCTTAGGTGTTGAAGCGGCTCCCAAGTATTTGCCCGTCGTTGACTAACCCGTCCCTCATAAATGCACAGGGGTGAGAGTCTTAAGACTTGCCTTAAGCTCAAGCTGATGGATGTCTAATGAGGATGGGGAGTAGGCACAGAACCAAACAGACACAGAAGCCCAATAAACCTACTCAAAGCATACTCAATTTCTTTAAAAACCTGCAAACTTCTTTCAGCATACCAAGGTCCAGAAATATTAACAGGAAGCATAACAAAAGATGGTTGTTTAAGTATCATAACATGAGTTCCTAATGGTACCCAAGAAATACAATTTGCTAAAGAACAATTACTACAGGATACACTAAATTGATTTCTATCATCTAATTTCTACTGTCTGGACTTTGGGCTTCAGATGTGCACAACCTCCTCATCCTGAAAAAATAAACCTCCACTGCACTTTATGGTGTCACTCAGCTATCATTCTATTGTCAAATAGATCCACTGAAATGACTCTCCAGGACCTTTCATGACTTTCTTTTTAAATCTGGTGACTCCACTATTTCATGAAAATGGAGATAAAAAAAAAAAAAAAAAAAAAAATCAACGGGGGTAGCAATACTGGTACCAGACAAAGTAGACTAAAACAAAGGCTATACCAAGAGACAAAGAAGGACCCAGTAATCCCAGTTCTTGGTATTTATCCAAAGAAACCCAAAATGCTACTTCGAAGGGACATGTGCATCCATATCTTCATTACAGCATTGTTTACAAGATATGGAAGCAACATGGTGTCCATCAATGGATGAATGGATAAAGAAGAGGTGGTGCATATATACAATGGAATTTTACTCAGCCATAAAAAAGAATGAACTCTTACCATTTGTGACACCATGAACAGACCTAGAGGGTATTATGCTAAGTGAAGTAACAGACAGAGAAAGACAAATGTCATATGATTTCACTTATATGTGGAATCTAGAGAACAGGATAAATGAACAAATAAAATACAAACAAACTCATGGATACAGAAAACATTTTGATGGTTGCCAGATGGGAGGGAGGTTGGGGGGATGGGTGGAAAAGGTAAAGGGATTAAGAAGTACAAATTGGTAGTTACAAAATAGTCATGAGGGTGTGAAGTACAGCATAGGGAATATAGTCAATAATATTGTAATAACTATGTATGGTGTCAGATGGGTACTAGACTTACGGGGGGATTACTTTGTAAGCTATATAAATGTCTAACTACTATGCTGTACACCCAAAACTAATATAATATTGTATGTCAACTATAATTGAAAAAAAAATCATTTAAAAAAAGGAAACTAAGACTTCAATTACCATAGCTCCTTGTCATACTACTTTTTAACACTTACTATTAATTTTAATGAAAATGGTTGAAAGTAATATTCACTAAATGTTTTGGAAATTTTCCAATCTATGTTAATACTTAATCAAAATGTGCCTAAGGCACTTACCATATATTAGCCTTACACTGATGGTTGTTTGGTATTGTATAGAACTAAGAGAAATTGTAAATAACGGCAATTCCCTCGGGGAGAAAGACTGGAAATTATAAACCTAAGGTTAACGAAAATGACTTTTCTGCCCAAATGTTACTGTCAGAGTTACAAAGAATGAGTTATTTGTTAGTTATGAAAAATAAACAAAAAAGAAGTACTCTAAAAAAAAAAAAGTCTAGTGACTCTAAGCCTTAATCTACTTACCCTCTCTATGGTACTTAACTATTAGCCAACCTTTCCTTGGTCTTCCGTTGTCATCCATGATTCTGTGATTTTTCTCTGGCTTTTACTTCATTGATCACATCATCTCTGTCCTTTTGGCTCCTCTTTCTCCTTCCTTTGAGCACCACCTAAAACTTCTTGACCCTGATTTCTTTTACATTTCTTCTTTATGAATTCCAATCCTTTGTTTCAATTATTCTAGAGTCACCCCTACTTGAAGAAAAAACTCAACACAGACCAATTGATTTCCTATAAAGTGTACATTAACATTTCCAATCAACAGTGCATAAGGAGAAGGAACACAAGCAGATATATTAACAGTCTTAGCAACAGTAGTCCAATCTCTAGTCCCATCTTTCAAGACACTCACATGACTGCAGGGAGTGCCTGATTTACAGAACTCAACTATTTGAACAACTTCACCTATTACTCCCATAAGTCTCCATAATGAATTTTGCTGATATTGTGTATCAGAAGTCCAAAATCCAGAAATCAGTTCTCGGGCCCATCCTGACTGGTTACTTCTTGACCAGTTAATGATGTATCTGCCTGTTCCAGGAATGTCATAACGAACAGGATCATTGCCAGGACAGTCTCTCCATGGGACAGTCTCAATATTTAATTTCAATCTTTTATTGCAAGATGGATGTGATGGAGGGATGGGCAGATTTATTCTGTGTCCTCCTGACCAATCACCTAGCATATTAAGACGAACAGTCCATCCAACTAAAGAGTCATTAATGTGCATAGTGACAGGAGAACTACGCAAGCACCAAGATGTTGACCTATTATTTGCAATACAAATAGGCAAACTTGTTCTTATACCATTATAAGTAAAATTCTTCTCTAGTTGTTGTTTTATGTGTCCATCAGAGGGCAATCCTAAACGCCTGAGTGTCATTAACATAGACTGGAATCTCAGGACCGTCCCACACAGCGGGGTGGAGGATTGGTGGATCAGGTACATAGGCCCAATACGTCTGGTCAGGTTCCGCTTGGCAAAGCATCAGTAGCATCATCAATGGGCTGAGGGTCCACATGTCGCACCAATCTTTCTGGCAGCCACCGAGGGCCTTCTGCATCCTGTGGAAAAACACATACATGTCCTCGTCCCCATATGAGGACTGGATCTGGGCCTTGCCAAGAGCCCGTAAGTGGGTCTTTCCATTTGACCAAAGCCTGAGGAGCAGTGGAAGGATGCCAAAAGCGCTCTGCAGCACTCTTGCCATGGGCATCCAAGGTCAAAAAATTTTGAATAAAGAGAGAATGAGACAAATAATTATGAGGCGTCAGGGGATATAACTCCCCCTTTTTTATTTTTTGCAAATTAACTTTTAATGTACCATGAGTACGTTCAACAATCCCTTGTCCTTGGGGATTGTAAGGAATGCCAGTAACATGATTGATCGAAAATTGCTGGCAAAATAGAGCAAATTTTTTGCTGGTATAACCTGAGCCATTATCTGTTTTAAGTTTTTTAGGAGTTTCAATCATGGCAAATGCAGCAAGACAATGTCTAATAACAATAGAATCTGGCTCCTTTCCATAATATTTTCGAGCTTCCAAGCAGCTCTCTTGAATTAAACTGGCCACAAATTCATAATAAGGTGTAAGATTCTTTTGTGCAGCCACATGGAGGTGTATCCATCTAAGTGGCCCTTCTTGCCACAACACTGCTGTGGGTGTATGCTTGGTGTCTAAAACATACACATATAGAGGTTTAGAATAATCTAAAAAAGAAACATGCTGTTGCTGAATGGCTTCCTCAACCTTAGAAAGAGCCTTCCGTGCAGGCTCAGTAAGAGACCTGGGCGAGGTCGGATCAGAATCTCCTTTTAAAATTTCAAACAGTGGTTTAAGATCTCCAGTAGTTAGTCCCAAAGAAGGGCGCAGCCAATTAATATCTCCCAACAGTTTCTGAAAATCATTAAGAGATTTAAGATGATCTTTCCTAAGCTCTATTTTTTGTGGAGTGAAATACTGAGCCAACAACTGAAATCCCAAGTAAGAATAAGGCTCACTTTTCTGTACTTTCTCAGGTGCAATAATAAGACCTGAGGCTAGAAGATTCTTTTTTATATCTGCAAAGCAAGCTAACAATATTCCTTCTTTCTTACAAGCCAATAAGATGTCATCCATATAATGAATGATATACACAGAAGGAAACTGTTTTTTGGTGTTATCAATTGTTTCACTAACAAACTTTTGACATAAAGTGGGGCTATTAGCCATACCTTGGGGGAGAACTTGCCATTGATATCTTTTCATAGGTTCCTGAAAATTTGGACTATGAATACTAAAGGCAAATCTCTTACAATCTTGGGGATGGAGTGGTATATTATAAAAGCAATCTTTTAGATCTAGCACTATTTTATAAGTATCCTTTGGAATAGCAGAAGGATGAGATCCTCCAGGCTTCCTTTGCAGCGGCAGAAGTCTGAGCATAAGCTCCTGCCGCAAAGCCCATTTGGTTTCTTATTTCAGCATAAATGCCTTCACCGGCCAACATCTCAAAAGTAATGGGAACTCGCCTCAAATTGTTTTGATTAGCTTTCTTTTTGCAGTTTTCATAAAACTCAGATCTCCATAAGAGATGATCGCCTCCCGAAAGGCAAGCATGAGCAATAAGCTTCCAATCCTCTGGAGGGGTGGCTTCAGTAGACAGAATATCCAAAATTGCCATGGTGAAAGGGGCAATAGGTCCATACTGCACACAAGCCTCTTTCAATTCTTTTATCTGCTTCCACTGGAAAGGCCTCCAATCCCTAACCCTACGTCCTGCCTGATCATATCTTTCAAAAATAGGATATACGCCAAACTGCTCTGTAGATTCCCCTTGCTTGTGAGCCTCTTTACAAGCTATTTGAAGAGGGGATAGTACAACAGAGTCCGATCCTGGCTTAACATAACTTGGCGAAGGCTCTGCAGGCATGTCCCAAACCGGGGACTGCGGCGGAGGTCTCCACCTACAGGACTCCTCAGGAGGTGGTGCAGAGGGATCAACTATGGGGGGATCTTTACCCCGAGGACAATTTCCTCCGTCTACAGCAACTTTAAGTTCTATCAACTGTCCCTGAATCTTTTTTATTTGATCTGCAAGAGAAAGTGCAGTATCTGCAAGTTGCTCGTCCTCCCGAGCCACAGCCACTAAAGGAGGGTTTTTGTCCCTATCATATTTGGCTCCCTCATCTTCTAATTTTTCCTGATCCTGAGGTTTTAAATCTTTCCGGTGCTCGACCGGAGTTTCCTGATAAACAGGCTCTTTATTAACCTTAAGAACTCTCTCTAACAACTTTGCGCTCTCTCCCTCCTCATCACCGGCTTGTTTCACTTTCTCTAATTTGCATTCCTCATGTTTAAGGTTCAAACAGTCTCGGATCAAAGTCCACAGTCCAAATGTTTCAATCGGAACCTGCTGAGGTCCGTGGACAGTGTAAAAATCCTTTAACTGTTTTCCCACTTTCTGCCAGGTTCCCAGACTGACAGTGCCTTCTTCTGGAAACCACGGACAAACTTCTTTTACAAATTCTAAAAACTTATCTAACTGTTCTCTGCTCACCCGACTGCCACGGGCGGCAAGCAATTTCTTAAGTCCTCTAACATACAGGTCCTTGCTGCTGGCGTGACCCATTCTTTTCCCTAACTCGGTCCTTCTTTCAAACAAAGAAACAATCAGGTGCCCTTCTGGATTGGGGCCCAATCAAGCTCCGTGACAAAAAGTCGTGGAACTATCGATCATTCACACATTCATTCGACCGAGGGGATCGTGTCTCACTCACCGTGCATCCACTGATTCAGCTCTAATGAGCCGGGGCCCTTCCACGCGGTGTTCCTCACTGTTACCTCCGTATTCGAGTCCCTGTTCGGGCGCCAAGTGCGACGGGCCAGCCGTCACGAGTCGATGGGTTCCCGAATGGGGGAGTGGGAATGAATAAAAGACACTCTCACATATGATGGCGATCGCGGAACTTCAGTGATCCTGAAGACACTAAGTTTATTTTACTGCTCCCATATAAGCAGTTTGAGCACGTGCAAGTATGTATTAACATAACAAATGTAAATTCTTTAGCTTTCACATAGAGGATACAAAATTCACCGAAACTCACAAGTAATTATCTTATCAATTGCCCTGATAGGCATCAGCCTTCTGTGTCTGGGAACCGGCCGCTCCCACCAAATTCCTCAGCAGCTTACAAGCTCAAGATCCCCTCAGGTGCAGGCAGAGACAATTGCCTCAGGGGGAGGAAACAGGTAGCATAAACTGAGCCATTCTGCAAAGCTCAGAGTTTCCTGTAACCATGGCTCCCCACATACCTGTCACAGATCATGGGGGTCACTGACAAATAGTAAGAATCAAGAATATTAATGCTACGAATGCCGGAAATCTGCAATATTTTCTATCATCTAATTTCTACTGTCTGGACTTTGGGCTTCAGATGTGCACAACCTCCTCATCCTGAAAAAATAAACCTCCACTGCACTTTATGGTGTCACTCAGCTATCATTCTATTGTCAAATAGATCCACTGAAATGACTCTCCAGGACCTTTCATGACTTTCTTTTTAAATCTGGTGACTCCACTATTTCATGAAAATGGAGATAAAAAAAAAACAAAAACAAAATCAACGGGGGTAGCAATACTGGTACCAGACAAAGTAGACTAAAACAAAGGCTATACCAAGAGACAAAGAAGGACCCAGTAATCCCAGTTCTTGGTATTTATCCAAAGAAACCCAAAATGCTACTTCGAAGGGACATGTGCATCCATATCTTCATTACAGCATTGTTTACAAGATATGGAAGCAACATGGTGTCCATCAATGGATGAATGGATAAAGAAGAGGTGGTGCATATATACAATGGAATTTTACTCAGCCATAAAAAAGAATGAACTCTTACCATTTGTGACACCATGAACGGACCTAGAGGGTATTATGCTAAGTGAAGTAACAGACAGAGAAAGACAAATGTCATATGATTTCACTTATATGTGGAATCTAGAGAACAGGATAAATGAACAAATAAAATACAAACAAACTCATGGATACAGAAAACATTTTGATGGTTGCCAGATGGGAGGGAGGTTGGGGGGATGGGTGGAAAAGGTAAAGGGATTAAGAAGTATAAATTGGTAGATACAAAATAGTCGTGGGGGTGTAGAGTATAGCATAGGGAATATAGTCAATAATATTGTAAAAACTATGTATGGTGTCAGATGGGTACTAGACTTATGGGAGGATTACTTTGTAAGCTATATAAATGTCTAACTACTATGCTGTACACCCAAAACTAATATAATATTGTATGTCAACTATAATTGAAAAAAAATCATTTAAAAAAAAGAAACTAAGACTTCAATTACCATAGCTCCTTGTCATACTACTTTTTAACACTTACTATTAATTTTAATGAAAATGGTTGAAAGTAATATTCACTAAATGTTTTGGAAATTTTCCAATCTATGTTAATACTTAATCAAAATGTGCCTAAGGCACTTACCATATATTAGCCTTACACTGATGGTTGTTTGGTTTTGTATAGAACTAAGAGAAATTTTAAATAACGGCAATTTCCCTCGGGGAGAAAGACTGGAAATTATAAACCTAAGGTTAACGAAAATGACTTTTCTGCCCAAATGTTACTGTCAGAGTTACAAAGAATGAGTTATTTGTTAGTTATGAAAAATAAACAAAAAAGAAGTACTCTGAAAAAAAACAGTCTAGTGACTCTACGCCTTAATCTACTTACCCTCTCTATGGTACTTAACTATTAGCCGACCTTTCCTTGGTCTTCCGTTGTCATCCATGATTCTGTGATTTTTCTCTGGTTTTTACTTCATTGATCACATCATCTCTGTCCTTTTGGCTCCTCTTTCTCCTTCCTTTGAGCACCACCTAAAACTTCTTGACCCTGATTTCTTTTACATTTCTTCTTTATGAATTCCAATCCTTTGTTTCAATTATTCTAGAGTCACCCCTACTTGAAGAACAAACTCAACACAGACCAATTGATTTAGGGGAGCTGTCTTCTTGATATTTGGTAATCCATCCTCAGCAGGATTGCCTTCAGAAATGAGTAATTTACCGTCTCACACAGCAGCTTTTTGTGTGTGTTTTTGGAGAGCTCTGTTGTGTAAAATGGTTTATCATGTATGGTTGAATCTGACGCCTGGTAATTTTGAGACATTGACCGTTTTTCTGTCCTCCAACGTAACATTGAAACATCTTCCCTCTTCTTCTTCATAGCCCTTCACAATACTCTGTGGGTTCATATTAAGTTCCTCTTCGTCCCTCAGACCCCAAGCCCCAGCAATGTTTTTTATTCTTCCTTCTCTTTTAGTTCATGGAGCAAAAAAGTCACCAAGTGCTGCAAGTTTTGTTTTGAAATTTCTCCTGCAGAACCGTATGTTTCAAGGTAGAGAACACACGAGCAGTTTTACACTGTGGTGTGCTCTCAGGCATCATCCAGCTGGATGGAAAGGGTCTGCGAGGGTGTGCAGTAAAGATTGGTACTCTATCCCTCAAGAGACGGTGCCCATGGAACCCAATGTGGAGGGCTGTTCTAATTTAGCGGTGTTGTCCTTCACTGAAGTCCCACATTTCCAGTTAGTCTTGTCCCTCATCTAGCAAATACCCACTTCCTGATATTTGCTAAACTATCTGGACCATGAGCATCTCCTCAGATTCTGCTTTATAAACATTTGTAGCTGAGCCGACAACCTTCTCCATTGCCTCTCCGCACAGGCCCAAGGATTTCTGACCAAGTACGCCACCTACTGGTGACACTGGATTCTCAGGGTCAGACCTAAACCTTGTTTTTTGTTTTTTTTTGTGTTTTTTTTTGTTTTGTTTTTTGTTTTTTACCAACGCTTACCTTGACAGACTACCATGTTAGAGGGATGTTCACACTTGCTGTAGCCCATTACGACCAGAAGTTTCAAACTAATGACAAAAAATTAATGTCTATTAGGGGCTCTATCCACGAAGCAATAAGAGAGTAATTTTGTATGAGCCACACACTGATAAGATAAAACCAGAGATGAAACCCAGCTTCTTGTGCTGGTGATGGGGTACCTAACTAGAGGATGGCAAGAAAGGCCAACTGCACTCCTTATTCGATTTCGTCCTAATTCTGACTGATTCCTCCTTACACGGAACCTTCAAATCTGTGACCTGGTGGTCTGTTATAAACCCTTAAAGTTTACAGAGGAGGAAGGAAACTCATTTACATATTTTGTTTTTTTATTTGAGTGGATCACGAATTCTTAATTTGTCCTTTCTTTATGTTTTTCTGTTGCTTTTTTTCTTCATTTTTGCTACCCTCCAATACTGAATATCCTTTTCTTCTCTTAATTACTAAAATTTCTGAACTTTTTTGGGCATAAATCTGCCAATTCAAGAATGCCTGTCCCTTGTAACTAGATGTAGCTACTTCTGTAACAACAACAACTAATAATAATAATAACTGGAAAAACCTATATAGCACTTAATGTCAGAAAGTATTTTAAACATTTAATGCATATTACTTATGCCGTCCTCTCAACAACCTTATGGGGTATTATTATTAACGTTACTTTTAAGATGTGGAAACTAAAGAACAGGAACTCACTTGTACAGGCTCTTACAGCTATTGAGTCCTAGAGCTGGATTGGAACCCAGGCAACCTGGCCCAGAGCCCTTCCCTACTCTGAAGTTATAAAAAACATTTTTTATATTTTCTTCTGAACATTTTAAAGTTTTACTTTTCACATTTGAGTTTTTCATCTATAATTAATTTTAAACATGATATGGTTTAGGTATCCATTTTTATATAGTTAATTTTCCCAGTTCCATGTATTGATATGCAAACATAAAATTTCTATCTATGTATGATAAAGGTTCTTTCTATTTCTTTCTATACTATTCTCCTGGAAAATGTGTCTATCCCTGTGCCAATATCAGATTGCCTTAATTAATTTAAATCTCAATAAGTTCTCTGCCACTTCATTTCTCTTCTCCAGGAGTGTCTTGGTTACTCTAGACCCATGCTCCTCTCTAAAAATTTTAGATTTAGCTTTTCCCATTTCCCAGAAAACCCCTTAAGGAATTTTTTTAAAAACCTGGCTTGTAATAAATCTATAAAAAAATTTAGAGAAAATTTGCATTTTGCAATAGTGAATTTTCCTAGCTGTGAATATGGTATATACCTCCATTATTTGAATATTCTTTAATGTCTTTTAAGCAGAGTTTGAGAAATTTTCACATAGAGACCTTGCACATCATTTGTTAGACTTATTAAGCAAATTTTTATTGAAGTAAAACATCCTGGCAACAGAGGTCACATATCTTAAGTGTGTATAAGCTCCGTGAATTCTCACAAAGTGAACATGCTTTGTTACCAGCACTCAGATCAAGGAAATGAACATTACCTGCATCTCAGAGGTTCTCTTCCAGTCTTTACCCTTCCCCCAGATAATCGCTATTCTGACTTTTAACACCCTAGATTGAGTTTACCAGTGTTTGGATTTTGTAGATATGGAAATATTTTTTAAATATTCTATCTGCTTCTTGCGCTCCACATAATGGTTATAAGATTCATCCATTTGAATAGTTAGTTGCAGATGACTCATTCTCACTAATTGTATGTTATTCCATTGTCTGAATATAACACAATTTATTTATCCATACTACTGATGGGCATTTGGGTTATAGCTGACTTTTGACTATTACAAATAGTAAGGCCATGAACATTGTTATGAATGATTTTTGGTGAACATATGTATACATTTCTGTTGAATAACATGCCTTGGAGTAGAATTGCTGGGCATAGGATGCAGGTATGTTTCAGCTTTAGTAGATACTGCCAGTTTTCTTACATGGTTAGACCATGTTACACTCCCTCCAGTAGTATGTGAAGGTTCCAGGTTTTCCCCATCTTTGCCCACACTTGGTAGTATCTTATTCATTTCAGTCATTCTGGTAGGTGTATAATGGTATAGAATTGTGGTCTTAGTTAATATTTTCTTGGTAACTATTTGATGGATATCTTCTTTGTGAAGTAACATAGTTGTCCATAATTTTTCTCATTTTTCTATTGAGTTTTCTGGCTCTTAAAAAAGTCACTTTGTATATAATCTAGATATGAATCTTTTGTTGAATGCTTGTATTTCAAATATATTCTTCCACTCTGTGGTTTATCTCTTTATTCTAAATTATATCTTTTGAGGACAAAAGTTCTTAATTGAAAGGTATTCTAATTTACTTATATTACCTATTAGTATATTCTTTTACTATTATCACATTTTATGTCAGTTTAATAAATTTTTGCCTACTTTAGTATTATGAAAATATTCTCCTATGTTTTATTTAAAAGCTTTATTGTTTTATTGGGTTGCATCATATGAAATTACCAATATTCAACCTACAAAAATGGCAATGTCATATGTTTCAACCTAACATATTTAACCTACAATCAGTCTGGAATCAATTTTCATGTTTGGTGTGAGGTAGGGAAAAAGCTTTTGTTTTCTATTCAACTGTCCCAGTGTCAGCTTTTCAAACAAAAGTTGACTGTGGGTCTCTTTCTTTCCTTTTTTTTTTTTTCAAATTTTTTATTGGGGAATATTGGGGAGCAGGGTGTCTTTCCAGGACCCATCAGCTCCAAGTCAAGTCATTGTTTTCAATCTAGTTGTGGAGGGCGCAGCTCACTGGCCCACGTGGGGATCAAACAGGCGACCTGGGTGTTACGAGCACTGTGCTCTAACCAACTGAGCCAACCGTCCCTCCGGATCTCTTTCTTGATTCACTATTGTTTCATTGGTTTATTTGTCTTATTCTTGTGCCTATACTATGCTTTCTTAGTTACGATAGACTTATAATAATACGTCCTTTTTATAGGTTCTGGGTTGTTCTTCTTCAGGAGTGACGTGGTGACACTTAGCCCTTTTTATTTCCATTTAATTTTAGAATATCCGGTTTTCCAATTACCACTTTATATATTTTGATGATACTTTATGTAATGTTTTCAAGTTCAGAATTGTTATGTCTTCTTAGTAAGTTGAATTTTATATCAGAATGTTGTTTACCCTCTTTATTGTTATTTTGTCTATAATATGGCTGTCCTAGATTTTCTTGTTTTATATATTTTTCTAATGTATCTTTATTCATAATTTTACTTTGACTATTCCCTTATCCATAGGTTTTGGGTTATCTTATATCAATAGAACATAGCTGAATTTTAATCCAATCTGTTTTAACGTGAGAATTTGACGCATTGATATTTACACTGGTGTATTTAGACTTGTTTCTTCATTTTGCTCCACAATGGATTTATTTTTTTATCCCAATCACATGCTCTATTTTTATTCTAAACTTTCTAAGGTTTGCTTTGCCAAGGCCTCTGAGGCATACCTGGTAACGCTCATCATTCACAAGTTGACTGTCACAAATCTTAACCTTCTACTCTGGATGTTGAGTCATCAGTTCGTCTCTATTTTGGCAGTGACTTCTTGTTAGCAAATTTCCAAAACAAGATCCCCAAACCAGAATACCACACCAGGAAGTTTTGCTAACATGAGCACCCATGTAACTGGAGTGCATGGGGCAGGAATAGGTAAAGCTTTTGACAAAAGAGTCATAATATATATGCTAAAAAAAAAAAAAAAGAAGAAGAATAAAGTGCCAGTGATAATGAGGGAAACAGCAAATTGACCATGAACTAAAAATACTTTTATTCCCTCCTCATTCCCTGTCTAGCTCAGGTTTCTGGTAATTTCCATAGGAAAGCAGTGCCCAACTATGTTTTCTTCAGTTCACCGAAGTACGACATTTAAGGTAGAGAGAAGAGCAAAACTTTTCCTAGGAAAGTTGAAGCGAGTCAGCTGAAGAGAAATGGGACCATTGCTTTTTCTTGCACTAGATGGCAGTGCTCTTTTGCAAACCAAACCAGATTTACAGGCTCTCCGACAAGCTGGCCCACTTCCCCTAGGAGGTACCCAAGTACTCCCTGCAGCTTTTCTCACTCAAGAAGCCAAATTAGAAGTGGTAAAGCTTCTATTTACTGAGGGAGGAGCAATACTGATACTGCCTGTCCCCTGAGGCTTGTGACTAAGTCAGAACTGGGGAAGGGAAGAGAGAGCGAGTGAGTGAAAGAGATGAGAGGTATGCTTACTTACAGCAAACACTTCAGTGAAAACATACAAGGAAGCAGATTCCTTTCTGAGGAAGGATCCTTGGATTAAACTTTAGATTTGAGAATGGAGCTCGCTCTCCTCTTTGATGGTCCATATTCACATACTTTCCTTATCTGATTGTCCTGGAAAGAATTGAGGAATAGTCAGTGCTGCTTTAGGTCATAGTATGACTCAGTTAAGGGTCAATTCACCTGACAAGATGCTTACTTAGTTATATCATTGTGCCTCCTCAGTAAAAAAAGGATTTTCCAGAACATTTCTTTTAGTATTGCTGATTTTCACCAATAGATATTTGCAGAGCTAATTCTATGTTCAAAAAAATTGTGCTGGTGCTTTGTTAGGTACAAAGAACTACTTGGTAGGCACTAAAGAAGAGCTATTATAAAGTTGTATAATCATATTGGGTCATAAAAAGTGGCATAACCAGCAACCTATCTATGAAGGGGCTGTATTTTCAAATTTGAGGAACTCAAAATACATTTTCTAAGTAAAATATTTTATGTGGCCATTAGTTTTCCAATTAGCTCATCATATTACTTCATATTTTATCATTTTCCTTTACCATTAAGTTAATCTATGTTATAAAAATATATAAATATAAACAAAAATATTGTAATGTCCCCAGATTCCGTCCCCAGAGATGATCACGGTAACATTTTGGTGTCAATGTTTTTCTCTGTGCGTTTCAAAAAGTTGTCATAACTTTTAATTATCAATAGGATTTCTTGTTATCAATAGACAGTCTTCAAACATGAACTCTGGAGAGAAACTGCCTGATTTGATTTCTGGAACTAACATTGAGTCGGTTTCTTTCTCTGCAAAGTGAAAGTAATAGAATCCCTACAACACAGGATTATTCATAAATGAGATAATACAGGCCACATGCTTGCCACGCCCAGTAAATGTTAGCTTTTATGTTGTTATTACCAGTATTATGTAAACTTTTCTCCTGTTATAAAATTATTGTTAGGAGTTTGGAAAATTCAAAGAAGTATAAATAAGAACATAAAAATCACGTATAATCTTACTACACAGATGGTCATCTGTCACCTTTCTTTTTTCATGTTAATTTAAAAAATATCGAAATGGGATCATACTGTATGATTTTGTTTGCTGCTTTTTGACTTATAATCTCACCAAAAAAACCCCTCTGATTTTACTGGCTACAAAATACTGCATTATATGGATGCATTGCAATTAACTGTTTCCGTATCGCTGGATGTTTGGATGTTTGAATGCCTTCCGATTTTTGCTATGATAAACAATGATGTGATTAATTCCCTAGATTTAGAGCGTTGTCTGCATTTGACTTATTTCTCTAGATTAGTGTCTTGGAAGTGAAATTATAGATTTGATGTGTAGGAACTATTTTTAAATTGTTGATGTACATTGGTTAACTTGCTCCCCCAGTAGGTACTGACTGGGCTAACGTAGGCAGTCACCAGGCAGGAAGGTGAATGCCAGACCAGATGAGCCCATGACACCCCTACAGATTTCAGGCCTGGGCACCACCTTCCCCATGTGCGTTCTCATGTGTTCAGGGGTGAATAAGAGCTTAACCCCCTACCATCTATTTAAGAGATAAGGTTTAATATTTAAATAGAAGAGGTAACCCCACTACTTAAAATGACAGGAAGGTATAAACATGGATATCAGATCTTTTACCAACAGCTGGGACTAAGAAGGGCTGCAAACGATGAGAAAAGAGGAGGCCACAGGTAATCAAGATAAACAGGCTAATTTCCCACCACAGCGTAAGGTTGTCAAGAACATAGACACTAACCCTTGTTGGCCTGTCGCATGTGGTCTTTCAGCCCTTCCAGGCCCAAGTCTAAAGTTGAACTGAGAATGACGGGCAAAGCCAAGTCACCCACCGTGGCAGGTGGATGGAAAGGGCTTCACGCCAAAGTGTCCTAATGAACCTGGCAGAGCCGGGACCTGGCTGGACAGATTACTCTTCCCCAGCTCTGATTCCCCCCGAGACGGTTGCATAGCTCTCTTGTATTTTATTTTTGTCACTAGCATTATACTCCAATATTATCAATATGGTTACAGGTAGCAAACAATCACAAATAATTATTCGCTTCCACTTTTTCCTTCAGAACTTTAGCAATCAGGCACACATTCCCACTATGAACTAAGGTCAATGGACTAAAACCAACCGTGAATTAAAAAAAAAAAAAAAAAAAAAAACATGCAAAATCACACTTCTTTGCAGAATATTTTTTTATTCTTATTTTCCATATATTTGATGGCTGTTGAAATATTGGGAAATTTTTCTGAAACTCAAAAACCTCATTGTTTCAGTCATTTACAGTATTTCTGTGGTTGTCCAATGGACTCACTAGCACATTAAGAAGAACTTAAAAGGGCCAGTTTGCAGCTCTGGGGGCCACAAGCCTGCCTTCTGCTATCCATGCATATCCTCTCCTGCTTGCCATTAAAAATACAGAAAGATCTGTTTTAAAGTTATGCCACAATATATTTTCCCCAAGGCAAACTTACTTCTATAAATTGTTCTCTGCTACATTCAATAGATGCCAATCACCCACAGATCAAGATTAAACTGTGTTTTGTAACTTTCTCTATTAATGAACAGTTGATGAAATAAATTGAAACAATTTATTTCAAAATCCTCTCTGGTTATAACAAAAACGTTGTTTATTTACTGGCTTCTTGCATAAGATTCAAGTAATAAGAGACATGGAAAGAAAAAAAAAGAGACATAGAGAAATAGCATAATTTTTTAAAAAAATGAAAACTGATAATATAACTATATTTCAAATAATTTTATATGCCATCTATTTCATTTTATAACTAAAAATTACATTTTAATCACATCTATTTGAATATAGAACTGGCAGTTTAATTGTAATTTTTTAAAAAGGAACTTTATGAAAAGATTCTGAGTTTTTAAAATATTAAATATTTGCCTGGAGTCATTTGCAATTATCATAACTCAAACATGGCCTTTCTAAAATTATACTGGATGGTAAGGTATAAAACAAAAATCATGAGCAAAGCATATTATATTTAATTCAGATGATTACCGTGTTCCCCCGATAATAACACCAAGCTGGACAATCAGCTCTAATGCATCTTTTGGAGCAAAAATTAATATGAGATCCAGTATTATATTATATTATATTATATTATATTATATTATATTATATTATATTATATTATATTATATTATATTGCCAGGTCTTATAGTAAAATAAGACCAGATCTTATATTAATTTTTGCTCCAAAAGACGCATTAGAGCTGATTGTCCAGCTAGGTCTTATTTTGGGGGAAACATGGTAATACAATCATATTACTGGAAAGGAAGAAATACAAATTCATACAGAATTGGATGTGAGTACAAAAATCTTCTTAATTAACCATACATTTTAAAAGCAGAATCCTAAACCTAAAGAATAAAATTTCTCTATTTAAATAAGGTGAGAATAATATTTTCATTTTTGCTTGAAAACTTTTTATTTGTTTAATTGTTACTTTATTTTGTTAGACTGTTACAAAGTACACCATAATCAGAATGCAAAAAACAAAGAAACTGAAACTTGCATTAAACCTATTTACCAACAAGGTAATAAATGATAATACATTGTTTGTGTGTGTTTTAAGATTTAGGAAAAGAAACAGATTCGTTACCTTAAGCAAACACTCTGTTTTCATTGATTAGCTCAAACAGCAAAGAATTTTTAGGTCACATTTCAGCTTCATTGCCTGCCCCAAATAAAGTGATAAGTTTCAGCTTATTTTTCAATGATGTGTTATATAGCTGAGAACACACATTTTAAACCCAAACTGTTGCTTGGATCGAAATATAGCTGAATGCTGTTGGCCTCTTTGGTCCCCAGCCCACCCAGGCTCTCTACAGAGAGCTATCAAACCCCCTCAGGTGGGTCAGCCGCCTCCTGACTCTCTCCCCCAGCAGGTCCCGCCAGTAGATGTCAACCATCGGAGATCCGGGTCCATTGTCTCCCAGGGGGGCTGGTTGTGTTATGGGACAAGTACAGATTTGGATTAAGACCTGAGATCATCCTGTTCTGCCCTCAATTACCTAGGCAGTTATGTCTCCCTGAACCTCAGTGTCACTCTATAAAGCAGGGCTAAATAAAACTGACCTTTCATCTGAAGTGGCTGGAGAGTTTCCTGAGATAACGTAAGCAAATTGTCTGCCACGATGCTTGGCACATACCGTGTTTCCCCGAATATAAGACCTAACCAGACTATCAGCTCTAATGCATCTTTTGGAGCAAAAATTAATATAAGACCCAGTATTATATTATATTATATTATATTATATTATATTATATTATATTATATTATATTATATTATACAGGCTCTTATATTATAAAATAAGACCAGGTCTTATATTAATTTTTGCTCCAAAAGATGCATTAGAGTTGATGATCCAGCTAGGTCTTATTTTTGGGGAAACATGGTACCTAGCAGATGCAAGATAAAACACCATTTTATATAGACCTCTAGGCATCAAGTGGGCTTAACCTGGCTCCTACCATCTTCAGGAAGTCAGCTGACTTCCCTAAACCTCAGTGTCTTTATAAAATGTGTCCATAAGGCTCAATCAAGACAGGGACCATGCAAGTGCTTTGTAAATGTAAAGCAGTAAATAAATATTACGAACTTATCTCTCAACACACATTTTTCTGATGTCAGGTTGATGAGCAAGGAAATACTACATTCCCACAAATGAAGAAACTGAGGCTCATGTATGTTAAAGTGAAGTCATTAGCTGGGATGCAACCCAAATATAATTATAATGCTAGCCTCAAATCTCTTCCTCAAATACAAATACTCAGATGTTATGATGTTAATACTATACTCAAATATTTTCCTATAGTACCAATATTCACATTTTATGATTATAATGCCATACCCAATTATTATACTAAAGTAGAACACTCAAATATTATACTAAAGTATAATACTCTAATATTATAATTATCACAGCATACTCAGATATACCATTACACTAATACATGTTGTAATCGTAATACTATCTTTAGAGCTTTCTCATTTTTTTGTTTTGTGATTTTTCATTTATTTCCAAGTCTCTGTGAACATGGTCTCCCGCTGTCCGGACCGAAGTTGCTTCTGAATGGGGCAGCTCAGCGCAGTGGCCGGCACCAAGCGCTTTCGGTGGACTGGCTCCTCACACCTGTGTTCTGCTGTCACTGATCTAAGGAAGGGCAATTCTTGCTATCTCTCTGAAGACTTCCTTGCTCTGAAGCACTCCAGGCTACATGGTCTCCCCATTTCCTGGTTTCCCACGGTGCTAAGAGGCAACACCACCGGATTTCCAAGTTTGTTCAGTGTTCTATGATAATTTCCTCTTATTAATTCTTTGTTTCCTTTGAGAGTAGGAACCATGTTGTAATAAGTACTTAGTAATACGTAATAAGTACTTGTAAACTAATCTATTAGTTGAAGTGCAGCCCCCCCCCCAGGCCTCAGTTTCTCACACGTGAAACGTCAGACTCTGAAGTTGTCATTTGTCTTCTTCACAGGGTAAAAGCTCCACTACAGAAAAGCACCAAATGTGGATAAAGCGTCATGGATGGATGCATTTCAGGAAAAAAGATGAAACCTGGATTCTTGGTTTTTAAGACCTCATTGGTTGCAGAATCCTGCAAACATTTTTATAAGTAAGTAATGTTTGAAAGCTCAAATTGGTTTCTCTAGATGATATAGTCTTTGTCTCCCTACCTTGGTGCATTTGCATTCTTTTGAAAGTGGTCTTAATACTGTACAAGAGCTCACTTATTGACAAATGGATAATCAGTCACACACAAGAGAAATTATTTTTCGTAAGGGAGCACATGAAAAATGTTCAGACTTCACCAGTAGTCAAATAACTCAAATGGTGGCAAATTATGTAATTAGCTAACATGTCTTAAAATGAACATTTGCTGTGCCAGTGAGGCCTTGGCAAAATGCTACACCCATATGCAGCCAGTTACCATGTAAATTGGTTCAACACTTTTGAAAATCAGGTGGTAATTTGGATTTAAGATCTAATGTCATAAAAATGTTCACATTTTTTGATTCAGTAATCAGATTTCTTGGAATCTCTCCTAAGCAAAGAATTCAAAAGAAGTTGAACACTATGTGTTTGAAAATGTTCACTATAATCTTTATTTTTAGTATCAAACATTTGGAAACAAGCTAATAATAACTACCACTTGTATGGACACTATAGTTCAGAAACAGCTTTCACATACATCATCTCCTTTGATTTTACAGTGGCTCTGGAAGGTTGGTGCTGTTGATACCCTCAATTCGTAGATGAAGAGGCTCACGTTCAGAGTAGTGCAAGTACACAGGTCACAGACAGAACAGATTCCAAAGGTAAAGCCTCCTTGCCTATGGAATGACATCCCTTTATAAATATAGATGTCCAGCAGTAGGGTAAAGATTAACTATATGAACTTGATGAAATAAATATGTAGCCATGAAAATAATCATTATGAAAGCAACATAGCAACATTAAAAAAAAAAAAAAACTTGGCTGAAAAAAACCACAAAGTACAAAAAAAGTCATATCTTTGCTGTGATTATTATATGGAATTAGATAGTCATAATAGTTAAAGACTGGGAGGGAAAGGAAAAAATGTAAGTCATTGAGAGGTTTTCTTTTATTTTGGTACCACTGCGTCTATAATTTCATATTGCTGTGAACCATCTGGCACCCTTTAGCTCTTTAGTGGAACATAAATTTTTAGGAAAAATAATATGTATAAAAATAGTTCCACTGGGTTGCACTCCCTTGGAGAACTCTAAATATAAAAGTGTCTGGAAATCAAAATAAGGCTTTTCATGGAATTATGGGTCCAGAGAGTAACAAAGGCCTGTGAAGGATGGGCCAGTGCTGGTCACAGAGGCTGGGCCCGGCCGTCACAAGTCCCATGTACTGGCTGTTTCATCTCAATGACACTTGTGAAGCGAATCTTGTGTGGAGCTATGGGGATGTGGGGCCTCCTTGTGGGGCTGACAAAAGAGGGCTGGGTTTGCCAAATGGAATCAGGCTCTGGGAGGCTGGAGGGGCCTCCATTGTCCTCAGCTCCAGTGATTAAATGCCGGATTAGAGAGGAAACATTCCTTCCACCCTCCCCTGCCGCCCAACCTCGGCTCATCAGGCCCATTCACAAGTCTCCTTCCAAAAAATATTGACAGGGGTGCCTTCTATTCATCACCCTCACAGCTGACACTGCCTCCCAGACAAAGGGGCTTCAGGAGGTTAATTAAAACCAGGTAATAGACGGAATCAAGAGCCAACACTTCAAAAATGCCACAGGGACTCTGGGGCAGGGGAAAAGACATATGGCATGAAAGCCACCTCCTGGACACTGTTCCACTCTCATGCTCTGCCTGTAGCTGGCACTTGCTTATTTTCTTGTGCTGATGGACTTGAAGAACTACTTCCTCCCCAGTTTTTACACTTCTATTGACCAAGCACGCAGTGTCTTGCTGCTCGTCTTCGTCCAGCTAGTTTCTACCCCTCTCAGATATATTATGTCTGGCAGCATCATTTGCAGCCTCTTTGTGGAACTGACATGGATATTTAGCTCTCTTGTTACTGAGGGCGTGCCTTTGCAGGAGCATCCATGCAGGATCGGCCAGGATGCCATCAGACTAAGCCAGTGTCTTGGGCAAAACTTAATATCCCTCGGTCCGACATGTTGGGTCATAATATTGAAAGGTTGGGGAGAAAGCTTTATGGAAATACTGTCTGGACTAAAGGGATACGAACTTTTTAGACCCATTACTTAGACCTAGCTATTCATCAAAATATTCACTTGTTTTTTAAAAGGAAAATTTTTGTTTAGTGCCTTCCTAATAGGAGGCACTCAGTAAATACATGTTGCAGGTTGAATAAATGAGTGACTGAGGGAATCAAAGCATAAACTCTCATGGCAAATTGCCTGGACTTGGTCACTTACTACTTGTGTGGCCTTGAAAAGTTACTTAAGCTCAGTTTCCTCGTCTGAAAAAAACAGATGATGATGATGATGATGATGATGACAGTATTTTCCTCACAGGGTTGTTCTGAGGATTGAAACCATTAATATATGCAAAGCTGTTAGGTTAGTATCTGTCATAGAATATATGCTATGTAAGTGTGAGCTATAATTATTATCATAACTTGCTTTCAGCAAATAAGTTCCAGAGGAGTATTAACAGTGTCCCCCTTCCTACAGTGCCAAAGAGAATAGAAACACTGGAATGGAGACGGATAGTACTATTTCCTTATATTGTATATCCTTAGGTACAATTCTAAAGGACAATATTAGCATGTTGAATTCAGCAGTTTATTAAAATGTAAAACAATAATGGGAATGCAAGGATAGTTTGATATTATGATGTCTGATATCAAAATTCATTGTATTAAGAGGTCATAAGACAAAACACCCATAATTATACTTTTGGTGGCCAAAAGAACTTTTTATAAAAATTCAACAGCTATTTTTTTTATTTTAAAAGTTTTAATTAGGAATAGATTCTGGACATAATAAATTTACATGTAAACACATACACACATATTAATTGAAAAACTATCATGACAATTAATTATAAAATGGTAGAAGCATTTTCCCATTATCAAAGATAAGACAATATTGACCACTATGGAAACCATTGTTTAATATTATTCTGGAAGTACTGGCCAATGCAATTAGACAGGAGAAACAAAAAAGTTATAAATATGGGTAAGGAATTATTTGCAAATGATATTATATGTCTCTAAATTCATAAAAATTAACTGAAAAGCTATTAGAAACAACAAGATTACTAAGTAAATTCCTGGTTACAAAGTTAGTTATACAAAAATTAATAGATTTCTATAAGTAAATACAGTGGGATGAAATTGATTACTTGCAACTCTGATAGGCTAGATGAATGTTTTGCTTCTGCAAACCAGGCTTTCTTCTGCCTCTGAACAGTGGGCTGTGACAGGATAAATTTCTGTTGGATAAACTGAAATGGTAGCTTGGACAACAAGGAAATTCTTCATTAAGACACACCTTTTTGTTGCTTCTGATTACCTGCTGGCAGGAACTAAGTTTGTCTGTTATATGTGTGCCATGTGTATCAGATCAGTCTTTGAAGTTGTTCAAATAAAGAGGATTAGTCATAGTTCTAGGGGAATATAAAGACTAAGCTTTAAAAAAGCAGAGTTCATACAGCTTCATGCATCTGTTAACCTGGCTTAGACACATTTCATTGTAGTATGTGTATTTTATGCACTGTTTGCCCTGAAATAGTCACAGATTTAATCAATTCTTTATGGTACTAGACCTATTGTATCCACAAAGAAAGAAGATGTTCCATCATTATCTTAATAGCACAAATAATACAGAGGGGCAGTACAGTCCAATCAGAAAGTTATTTATCTGACCATTAAATTTATACATAAATTCCAAACACCATATATTGCTTACTTTCTGATCTACATGAAACCTGATATGTTGCTTTATTAAGATTAGCTCTAGATAATAGTTTATTTTTCCCTCTAAAATGTGTTTTAACATTTTTTTAAGTTATGTGATTTATTCTTACTTATTCTCCATTGTCAAATGTACATTATTCAAAGATGTGTTACCATTTTCAAGTGCTAACTAGTTAGGGAATATAGAACTTGGTAAATGATACAAAGCTTCACTCACAAATCCCAACCCCCTGTAATACTGCAACCTACTTCTCCCATAGTATCAGAAGAATCCTATATATAACACATATGCCGAAAAAACAGAGGTACTGGTATATGTTTGTAGAAAATTTTAATTTAGAAAATGCTAATCATTTAGAAAAGCCCCAAAGATTTATTTTAAATACCAGCTTGAAGAATGCTGGTTATTTAATATTGTTTTGACAATAGACACTTGATAAATTTGTAAGAGATAACAATAATTATAAAATATAACACCATTCAGTTTTGTGCTTCTTACATGTATGGCTTCACATAAACAAAGGGAAGTGAGACATTATTTTACCATAAAAGAATCCTTTACTAGAAGCAAATTCAATATAAACCCTCACATTTTTTAGAAAAATTAATGATGGTCTTTATTCCTTTTCTAAAACAGAGTGTTTAATTACAGGATCCACACAAATTGATACCTTTATATAGCAAGCTCTTTTATTATAACTAAAAGTATTTAATTTACAAAAATTAAAAACACATTTATCTATTCAAGAGCTCATTTAGTAGTTTTTTGATTAAAAATTTTCTGACAGATTCATCTTTGTTTCCCTAATTTCTACCTCCTCCTATCTTGGGTTTGTGATCAACTTTGAAATACATTATAAAACAAAAATGTGTAATAAAATTACTTAACATTTTTACATTGAAATTTGAATTTCATTCATTCATTCATTCATTCATTCATTCAACAAATATGAATTGAAAACCTATTATGTGCCAAGCATATGTGCCCTGGGGTTATAGCAGTGAACAAAATTCCTATCATCATGGAGTTTATATTCTGATTTTGATGGAGATAGGAAACTGGTGACTTTAAAAAATTTTTAAAGTCTGTCAGGTTCTGAGTTTGTCATAAAGAAAACAAAGAAAAGAAAGCTCAGGTCAATACCTGTATGTTGCTAATCTAAATCCTTCTTGGAAGTAGGCAGGGTACTAATCCCTCAATTATCAATCCTTTGGGCATTCTGTGATGATTATGTTACCTCCCTAATTGCAGTGCAGAAACAGAAATCCTTTCCAACTGCTGTTCCCATCTGATGGGTCCTTTGGTGGGAACAACAGGCTGTTGGAATCTGCCCAGTTTCATAGCCGTGTAAGAGCAATTCTGAGAAGAACATTTGCTTTGATGTCCGAGGATCCCACCTTCAAATCTCACCTCTTACTATGACATTGGGCCAGGTACTTGGTTTCTCTGAACCCAATTTTTCACCTATCAAATCCTCCTTCAAAGGATCATATTAATGAAAGAGTCAGTGAGAAGTTATCTTACCCAAGGTCCCCATTTAGTGGCGGAGCCAGGATTAGAACCCATGTCACCTCACTCTGGAGACTTGTACAAGTTCTTTGTCTACTACCATGTTTGTGTCCAGTAATCTGGTGATTTTACCCACAATGACAAGACAGTACATATATTCATCATTTATGAAGAAGACCTGAGTACTATGTCATGCTGCCTCATGGACCCCTCTGGGCCTCAGTTTACCGTTATGTAAGATGAGGGAGTTGGATAAGATGATCTTTAGAGTCTCTTAACCATGCACTTCTGCGACTCCAGGTGGGGTGACCAGCTGTCCTGGGCTGGCTGGGACTGAGAGCTTTCCTTGGACTCTGGACTTCTAGGGCTGGAGTTCAGACAAACTGGGATGAGTTCACTCTACTTCCAGGCTTCCTCTGTGCTTGGTTCACACCATCACTTTTCCTGATAGACCACTGAATACCTCAAATTGAATCCTGCAAAAGCATTCAACATAAAGCTTGCGGCCGCAGCCTTGTGGCCTCTCCACCTCTCCATTCATCTCCCTTAGCAGGTTCCCATCTGAAAGTGGTTTTGCAAACCTGCGTTGAATCATCTACTGCTGCGGGTTTTGTTTGGGTAGCTAGCTATAAAGCAGCTGACCAGCCATCTCAACAGACTAAGGGACCGTCACAGAGGCTTTTTCCTCTGCCAGGCTCGATGTCTCGATGTCTCTGTTCACTTCAATGGGAAGAAATGAGAATTTCCATAATCCCACCACCTGCCCTTGTCAGAAATGTTCCCGAGTGAGTATAAATGCAAGTTTCTTCTCCTGTTCCTCCTCCTCTTCATTTTAATTTTTTTCTCATTCTCTTTTCTACCCAAAGGCAGTCCCTTTCACGGGAACACCCAAAAGGGAGCTCTCGGAGCATGATGTTTTGATCCTAAGCGGAGGCTGCACACCTTTCGGCTGGTCCCTGCTGGGGACACTGGCTCCCAGACCCAGCTGAGATATCACTTAACAGTGCGGGCCTTCAGGGGCATGGGCTGTTCAACATGTTTACAAGATGTGTAGCTATTAGCAACATCTTACTGTTCACGCTAATTAATGGAGAGGGTGGCTGATGAAGCCCAGTGCTAAAGAGGGCCAAATTGCCTCAGGGTTTGGGTTTTAAATTGATACCCCCCCAAAAAAATAACTCACTACAGGTGTTTTGAGTAGCACCTTCCCCCAGCAGGTTGGTTGGTTGCTATGCTTCAGCTACAGCAGATCCCAAAGTGGCCAGAGCACCAGGGTTGTAAGTTTATTAAGGTCTTTTAAATTGGTTCAGTGTATCCATTATTTTAGCTGCGTGACAAAGACCATACGTACACGTGTGCCAACCCCCATGAATCCTACAGGGAGAAACCTGGTCATTACGTCCTTCTTCTACTGCAGTTGGGGATATAGATTGTGTTAGGTTCTAAGCTTGTAGTGGAGAGGCCACTGTCTACTCTGAAACACCTGTTATTACAGCAGCAACACGGGGTTTCTTTCACGTTTATAATGAAATCTCTCCATGCTGAATTTTCTTAATCAGACCAGTAGATGAGTTCTAGTTCTTATAAAATCACCCTGTTACTTTATTAAGCTTCTTTGCCAAATAATGACCTTGACAATTGTTTATTCAATTTCTGCTTATTCGAAGCTTTAAAGGTTTCATTTGGTTAAGGAAAATAACTTGGAATTTTGAGGTCACTGTGATTGCTATTCTCCTGGATTTTTATTGCCCTAGGTAACGAGTTATTTATTGCTTTTTGCCCCCTGGTTGGAAAGCGGTAAGTTTTATCACCACTTTATGGCCCATTTTATGAAGGGTGGTGAAATAGCACCCCATGACACTGTCTAATCCTACCAGAGTTAAAAAAAGGAAATAAATCAGGATAAAAACCATATCTCCCAACTGCTAGTGTAAACGCTATGTTATTTGTGAGATATTCTCACCAGGGATAAGTTATAGGGACATTTCAGCTCATTCTCAGCATCATAGAAGAGATTTCAATATCCACTGGAAATTGGTCAGGCACCATGGAAGTTCCCTTGAGGATACGTAACATGCCAGTGACAGTGGTTACCCTTGGGCAGAGAGAGAAGGATGGTCAGAGGCGGGCAGTTGGTAAGACTTTCACTTTTTATTTTATCCTCTTCCGCATGTTTTGAAAAACTTAAAAGACAATTGTGTCTTGCTTTTCAATAATATGAGAGAGGGAGAGAGAAAGAGAGATCTTTTTCTCATGCTGCGATTCAAAGACTCCCTATCTGCTTGGCTGTGTTTGCCTCTAGACAGTCAGAGAAAGGGTTATAGCCTTAGGGCTGGTCCCTAGGGGTGGTGGCAACTGTGCAGTGAGAAGGTAGGCAGGTGCCCATGGTAATCTTGATTTAACCTCTGCACCCAGGTGGGTCAAGCCCTCTTATGTGGGGGTGCTTTGAGGGGAAGGTGAGAGAAAGAGTTGTAGCTGGAAGAGAGGAAGGTGACCAATGGCCTCAGACACCATTCCACACTGAGCTCAGGACCTCTGTGAGGACTGCTCTTTGCTAATTACACATTGCTCCTTGGAGGAAACGCCAGCCACATAAAGGCAAAATAACAACCAAACATTGCTTGGAATACTGCCGAACGATATTTCTCTTGAAATTCAGTCTGATTCCAGGGCATATACACCATTTGTAAACTATGAGGGTTCTGCTGGATCCTCCAGCAGCTGAGGAAGCAGCCCTTAGGCTGGCTGGTGCCTCCACAAAATGCTGTCCTCTCTCTCCTGATCATTAGAGAAAACCTCCCTTTCAGCAAGTCTTTTAACCACATGTAATTATACCTCTTTATTCTAAAACCTGCCCTGAGTCTGCTTGCTTATGAGACAGAGCGAAACATAGATTTTGGAGAGCTTAGCATCTATGGGGGCAGGAGTGAGTACAGGTATCTGTTCTGTGATCGCTGCCCCTGCCACCTCAATGGAGGAAAAGGAAAAGATGGACAGTTGACTTCCCCCTCCTAACCTGATCGTGTCTACTCTCCTTCACATCTCACGTCCTGGCTGTGCTTCCAACAACAGCAAGTCTGCAATAAAAAGCAACCACTTTTATGAGACATTGTTTTGCAAAAGCAAATACCCTCAGTGCGGTGACTTAGAAGGTTTCAGGGGAGCCACGGTGAGGCTGCTTGTGCAATGCCAGGCTAACTACTTCTGAAAGAGGACCATATGTTGCCTTTACAACATCCCTTTGGTGTTTAATTTGATGAAACAATGTGCCATAATCAGCCGTGAGGACAGCAGTCGTGATTGATGGAGTGGGACTCACGTGGTAGAACTCTGATTTCAATATCACCACTCTAATCCCATTATTCGCTTGAGTTGGCTTGTTTTGGGCTACCTTAAAAAAAGTTATTTCTTTAATGGTCAAATTGCCATGAGGTCTGGAAGATTTAATGTATCATAAAACTCATTAAATAACCAGCCTGGCAACCCCCATGCTGGGTAGTGTTCTGGCATATGGAGGGCCCGAGCCAAAGACTGCAGGATTTATTTATACACCACCGAGCCAATGCCTCAGGGATAAGTTTAGACTGCACAGAGAAATGTGTTCTAAGCCAGCGTTCCTTAAACTTTCATGTGCATATGTGTCATCAAAGTTCCTTATTAAACCATAGATTCGGATTCAGCAGGTCTGGGATAAGGCTGAGATTCTGTGCTGTTGACAACTCAATATTCACCACTGGTCCAAGAACCCCACTTTGAAGAGCAGGGCACTGGGGGATCCTGTGAGTATCTAATGATAGCAGCTAACATTTATTAACTACGTAGTCTGCCTTGCGAGTACTTATGTGTGTATTACATGTGTTCTTATTTCATCCTCACTTTCAACCCTATGAGACAGATGTGATCACCCCACCTCAAAGATGAAACCAACATACAACCTAGCTAAGTAACTTAACCAAAGTCACACCGCTTAGCTGAAATAAAGTTCAAAGCTGAGTCCTCTGACGGCACAGTCGATTTGTTTGCTGTTTTGGTTTTCAACCCCTACGCCGTGATTCCTTTGACATAGCACCTAATCCCCTGGCCCATCTTTAGTTAAGAGTGCTGGCTATTAAATAGATTGTCCATGAGCTAGAAGAATGATGACATTTGTCTTGGGGGCTTTCATTTCCTCTTTCCATATCCCTTTCTCTAAAAGATAATCTCTACCAATTTGGGCCACTGATCATGCTTGAATTTTAGAAGGAGTCTGTTGAATCAAGGCGATAGGTGGTCCAAGCAATGAGCTGCTGATACCCTAACTTGAGCCTGGTGGCTATTTTAGCCTCTGTCCCTTCATGTTGAATTGGTTCTTGTGAAGCTGATCTGGCAGCCTTCCCGGAAAGGGAATGGCAAAGGAGGAAACAAAAATCTTTGTTTGGGACCTTAGGACATCTTAGAAAAGCTGTGTAAGGTAAAGCAAGGACATTTGTTATACAACCTGTTTTAATTGGCATTCCTGTTTAGGTACATGGTTTAGGTACACATTTTTAATGTGAAAATATATTTTTCATGTTACATTGTTAAAGGACTTTAAGTAACAAGTAGATTGGTTTGGCTTTGTTTACTTGACTTCACAAGTTACAGAACAATAACCACCACCTCAGCATTTACCTGAAAAAAAGTAGACACTGTAATTAATTTCTAAAAATAGCTCTTACAGATCCATAAAAATACTTAAAAGGGAAAAAGTAGCCAAATGACATCAATTCAGAAAAGTCACTGAACTCATCCAAATGTCCCGTGTTATACAATTGAAATTAGAATTATGTATCAAAAAGATAAACCAGATTACAGCTTTTACAGCTTTTCCTTTAAAATGAATGAGCTAAAGACAAAGAAAGAACATTATTAGACTCGGAGTCAGGAGGCTTGAGTTTTAACCCCCTGTGAATGTGAACCTCAGTTTCCTCATCTGTGAAATGAAGGAGGGAGACACCAAGATCTGACATTTGATGAATTAAGACTTACCTGGCAATGTAGCAGCAGAGTAGAGTTTGCCAATCAGGGTAGCTTATTAAGCTGCAACCATGACCCTCTGCTTTCCATTGGCTCTTTTGGATGCCTCATAAGGCAATAGTGTTTTTCTATGTCAGCCAGTTGAGATTGCTCAAAATCCTCACAAGAGTATATGCAGATATGTCATACATATTTTACATATATTTTTGATTGCTGGACCAGGCGACCAGGCACTGTGCTACACATAAATTATTCAACTCAACAATAGTATGAGGTCCGACTCTTCTCATTTCATAGATGGGGAGACAAGCTGTTAGAGGGGTCACTTTACCACCACAGAAGACTGTACATAGAGATCAGTGGCACGTCCTTCAGAAGAGACCTACACACAACGTCCATCCTTTCCTGCTAATTACACAGCTTTCTTTAGCATCAGGTCTCCTTGTTAGAGCAGGAGGCTTTGTATTTTAGCTTACCATTGGCTACTCAAAAATAGTTCCGCCAGCAGCTTTTGTTGCTCATCAAAGAGTAAGTACTTGTTCATTTTTCTTCCATCTTTGCATGGAACTTGAGTCAGATTTGGTCTTCTTCTTCTCTGGGTTCTTTTTAATCTTAGTGGATTGTAAGGAGAAGCCCGCTCTAAATAGGTGACTGATTACTGAACCCCCTGCATTTTCTGATAGCTTTCCATTGTAAGGTAGTCATTGCATTATCAAATTCGTAGGCAAATGCCATTTCTCTAAACATATTTCTCTAAAAATATTATTTCATGCAACATATACATTTTCTTAGTCCAAAGTTCTACATAAGTCATGGCCTCTGTCTTTGAAATGCCCTAAAATGTCGTGACCAAGTAGGAAAACGTCTTAGGTATGACAGAATAGGAATGGATGTTATAGGAAAATGTTTGCAAAGGTCTGGGAGTAGTGGGAAGAGATGCAAAATGGAAAGAGACCACTGGGGTCTGTTCTACGTATAGCCATAGGGCAGTTTGTTGTTAAGTTGTTCATAACTTTCCCTCCCACTCCTGTACCCAGATTTAAATGACCAATTTTGGCACAAGGGCTCACGTGTACAGTATATTCCATAGGCCAGGATGACTTCATAAAAAAATTCAACCACATCTAGGGTGAAGGCTATCCACGAGTATCTCTACTGTGTTTCCCCGAAAATGAGACTGGGTCTTATATTAATTTTTGCTCCAAAAAATGCATTAAGGCTTATGTTCAGGGAATGTTATCCTGAAAAAGCATGCTAGGGCTTATTTTCCGGTTAGGTCTTATTTTTGGGAAAACATGGTAGCAGTCTAATGCTTTTGCTTTGCTCAGATTTTCAGTAGCCAACTGTTATTGATTTGGTATATTTCTGAATTAAGATTATACTTATTGTTTGGAATTCTTAATCCTGCAAAATATCAGTACAAAATGTAGACACCGATAAGGGGAAAAGTATTAAGGAATGTTTGAATTAAATCATAACTGCTGCTTGTAGAGTTTCCAAAATATCTGTTTTTAAAAATTGTCTTAGAGCACGTGGAAACATGACAATGAATTTATAAAAATGTGAGAGTAACTCCTACTATTACAAGAAGTTTGGCCAGCCTGGGGCTATATCTGATCAAGAAGGAAAGAGTTCTTAATTCAAAGATGTTAGATCAAGATTGGATTTGAAAACAATTCTTAGCCTGTTACTTTTTTTTGTTCGTTTCTCCTATAAAATGATAGAAATATATGATATAACCTTTGTCTACTATTCTGCTGCAGTTATAATAAACCAAAGAGTTATTTAACCCAATCCAGCCCAAAAATTATCACCAAACCAATGATAAAATCACATGGTAAAATATTCACCTTATTTCCTGTAAAGCATTTCCCCTCAATGATTGTGCATTCGTTTATTCACAAAATAGCGGAAACCACCATGAAAAAACAAAATGGTTTTTATCTAATTTACACATAATTGCCTATGAAAAAGGTTCAGAAATTGAAATGGAAATGACCCATTTTAAAAGACCAATGCAGTTAAAAGGAGAGGAGGTATTGTAACCAGTCTTAAGCAACAGGTACTAAACATGAATAGAAATAAAAGTTTTTGATCTCCCCCCCCTCTGCTCTCTATGTTTTAAAATCACCCATCTTAAATTAATTCCATTAGATTTTCAGCTGCTTTCCGAGAAGCAGGGTGCCAGAGCAGAACAAAATGTTTCCTGCCAAACAATGGTCCTGCTTAATTTGATGCCTTAAGCAAAAACCCAACAATATTCCATGAGACCATTACACACTATTTTATCCTTTTCTTTTCTTTTTTTAATGTTTCACTTGGGGGAGGTGGGGGGAGGGGAAAAGGCTAAAACAAACTAATTTTTGGTCATTTTATTCCTTTCGCAAACAGTTTGAAGACTAAGCAATTTGTACTTACAAATCTGGGGCATTAGCAGGCGGGGACCCTAAATCCGCAGGCACACAAGCAGTAACTGTTTGTATGCCAAGCTGTTTGTAAGCCTGATTTGACAGGAGAGAGCTATTCATTCTTTTGTCAACCGTCAGTCTAAAAAACGTTAACCTGCCCGGGTCCCGGGGTATGGGAGCGCTAAATCTTCCGTCCTACCACTGTATAATGAACAGACTGTTTCATTAGTGGGACAATTCACTCGACAAATCCAGCCCAAACAACTTATTTCACAATTTGTGAGCAGAATTAAATTTCGGGGGAGCCGCGAGAGGGGGCGAGGAGGGGAGGAGGGGGAGTAGGTGAGCCGCACACAATATACTGAGGGATCAATGTGTTGGGACAAGTGTTGCAGGCAATTTTGCCGGCAGTTGTGGGCTGAGGCTCGCGAGGCCGCGGCATGCAGATCAGCGGATTAGGGGACGGCAGCAGTAGGTCAAGTGTCTCGAGGGGGGCTGATAAACACCCCAAACCTGACAACAGATTTTCCTTTCTTCCTGCACCACTTGTTAAGTGTCAGAGCAAATCTTTTGAATGGCAGTCGAGTTTACTTAGAGGCCCTTTCTTCAAGAAGACACTCTATCCTTTTTCTGAAGCCCATTCCAGGCTGCCTAGGGAATAAATTTGCCCCGCATCTCACACACAAAAAAACGTCTTTTTCCTCCGCATCTTGACTATGAGCCTTTGTCTCAAGGTGTGTGAACCAGAACAAAAATCCACATGGAGAGCCTCTAAGGTTTCAGAGCCTCTGGATTTAGCTTTAATACAAATTAAACACTTTGAAGATCACACAAATACTTTTTTTTGTCGCCAAAAAAAAAAAATCATTTTTTAACATTAGCCATGTATAGATTCCGCTGAATGGGAAAATTTCAAGTAGCAAATGGTCATAGAATAACTCAATCTTAATAATATCCTATATGAACGTTGCTATTAATTCAAATCAAGTAAATAGCCAGTGTGCTATATTTCTTATGTTTTAAGAATCCCAAATGGGAGAAGCTATGCTTATTGTATTAAGTTGATCTCTGTGTTGACTCAGAGTTGCATCATGGAAAATCTGTGTTGAAACATCAAACATTTCCGAACTAGGTTGGAACAGAGATGCTTGTTTATCGCTTTGAGATGTTCTAAAATGTTTAAATAGGCTCAAATGTCTGAGGATTGTTTGTTGCAGCTTGGTTTTGCTTTATGGTTTTAATTTTTATTTCTTTTGGCAGTTAAACTTTAAAATGATCCACTAGGAAAGCCCTCTGAAAATTAGGATGTCACTTTCCCAGACATTTAAATCGGAACTCTTGGATGTAATAATTTTGAAGATGTTTTTCTTTTAATAAGTATTTTGACTATATTTCTGTAATCCTTTTTAAATTTAGATCATGGAAAATGTTATTGAAGTATTGAAAATTCTTTAAAAAGTGAGTAATTTTCATTTCTCTTGCTAGCTCTACCCATTTTTTTCATAAGGAATATTCAATCAGGCAAACTAGTAATCAGGCCCAAAATGCTTCTCACTTACCCACCCAGAGAATTTTGTACCATTAGAGCTATTATATATTCTAGTAGAAAATTACTCACATTTTTGGCTTATAAGGATTTCCAAGGGAAATATAATAGTTACAGGAATATTCTATAATCACTGCTGGAGTCCTGTTATAGTCAGAGATACATCCTTTCACCTCTTTCTTCACCCTTTTTTAGGAAAGAAAAGCTTACTATATCTCATAGTCCTGAGAGCAACTGCCAATCAAGACACTTTGCAGCCTACCTGTGGACCTTGGTGAAATAGTATGTTCTGTGGAACAATTTCTCCTCTACCTCCAAACATTGATATTTCTTGAGAAACTTAGCTTGGTGTTTCCTTTCCTTGCACAGGCCTCAAGCCAACTGAAAAAAATTCCCCGTTAGCCAGGCTGTTCCAATGGTCTACTGAGTTCTGTGATGGCAGGAATTCTATGAATAATAATGGAGCCATGCAATCCGGTGCAGCCTCAAAGAGAATTCAGTCTAATCACCCGGAAATTCTGCTTCGTCACAGTCCTTTCTCTTGCCCTAAACTGCTTTGGCTCCCTCTTTGCTTCCACATCATTTAAGCCTTTCTGCCCACCCTCAAATCCATCCCTGGGGCCTCCACTGGTGGTTACACTGGTTTCCCAGGCCTTCCCAAGAGGCTCCAGCAGCTCTGCCCAGGCAGGCTCCTTCCAGTACCCAATGATGAAACCCACACTTATTCTTATAGAATGCGCAAGCAACACAGGACAGAACAAGGAACAAAGTACAAGTTTCCCTAGATTCTCCACCTACTGCCAATAGACTGGAGGCCATTTTTCCAGATGTCTATCATTTATACATCTTGTTAAATAAAAATGGCACCATACTATATATGTCATTTTATAAAATGTGTGTTTTTATTCAATAATATGTCATGGAGATTTTTTCCATGTCGTTAACTCTATGTCTGCATATTTCTTTTTAAACAATGTAAGAGTCCATTGTATAGATACTCCTTACTTTTCGAACTAGGCCCTTTTTGTGGGCCATTTAGGGCATGACTATTTTTTTCATATTATAAAAAAGCTGAAATGAACATCTTGGTACAAACATTTTTGTGTACTTCTCTGGTTAGCTCTTAAGGACTTAAAAAAGGAATACACACGTTTTTGGGGTTAAAAGATGTACACATTTTTTACATATGCAGTCAAGGTGTCCTCTGGGGATTTATTCTATAATATAAATCCTGCTAGCTGACTTTTTGGGGACAGAGAGAACACACAGGGGCTGGGACGCAGTATTTACCTGTGTTAATTCAGCATCTTGCAGCCTGCAGCTCTTAGGCCTTGGAGCTGTGGTTTGTCCTTCGTTCTCATCAGAGATATTTACAGTGTATTTCCACTGCCTTCTCTCTCTTTCTTTTTCTTACCAAAACAGCATATGACATTTTAGGGACCTAATGCTTACAAAAGTCTCTGGTATTATTTGAATAAATGGGTGATACAAGAAAGAAAAATTAATCTTTATATGTTCTATGACTTAGCTGGACTGTGGACTAGCTCTCTCCACTGCTATCTTTGGCATTGCCACCTTCCCTTGTCATTTTGTATGAAAGGACGAACCTTAGCACATGCGTCTTACTTCAAGCCACAGTAGAGATTCACTCTATTTCGTTTTTAGTAAAAATTTATTGAAATTATAAAACAAACATGCTCAGATTCCATAAAAATTGAAAAACGGAAAAAGAAAACATAACCATTTCTCCAAGTTGTGACATAATCTTCAAACCATCCTTCAGAAAGTTACACAAGCGTTTACCTCGTTGGTGACTTCACTGCTCCCTTGTGGCTGGAATGTGGTATTTCAGCCCAAACGGAAAAACTAGAGGGATTTATGAACTTTTAGAACATTGGCTCCTCAAAATAAACAACGTGCTTGTTTTTTTTTTTGTTTTTTTTTTTTAAATAGGATTAATTTTTGGCTTTTTAAAAAACCGATTTCTCCTGGTGCAGTAAATATGAGATTTTGTTAAAAAAGAAAAAGAAAAAAGGGAGCCCTACCTATGTGTTCCTAATTTCATCATTGAGTAAAATGTGAAGAATGAAGTAACAGCAGCAGAATTTGTGTGCTATTAAAATGAAGTTCCGAATGTCTGGGAAAATGTTCCACGATGGTACAAGAGGGATGAACACACCGAGGTTCGGTGATGGTGACATCAAGATCGGTGGGTCCTCAGCGTGGTCCGGGACGCCCTTTCCTGCCTTTCCTCTCCTCCTCCAGCGATCGTCCCTTTCCACGCTGGGTGTCCCCTGCAGCTTCTCTTCTTTGATGTGTGTGCCTGGATTCTTACTTCTGCATATTTTGACATTCTTCATTTCCAACAGCTGTGGCCTAACCACTTGCAGGCAGTGCCCGGTTTCATTCTGCAAGTGACAGGATGCTTGCCAAAAGTTTGTTTCCTTATCCGGTATGCAAAGCCTTTCAAAACATTTTCTTTTCTCGTATTTCTAACAGTCTGGTCCTCTGTTTCTGGAGATATGGCTTCTGAATCTGGATGTCATTTTGGAACAACCCCCTCCCCCCCACATGGGGTTTAATTTCTCTCTCTTTAAAAAAAAAATTGAATGTATACTGTTTCCTTTCTTTTTGTAATTAACAGTTGACTCATATTTGTAATTCCTACACTCCCCAAATTATGTCAGTAGAGAATTTGTTCCACATCTTTGATTCGAATTAGGTCGTTCCTGAGAATTGTAAAAACAGCAGCCTCTGAATGGAAAATAGCATCAGGAATTGACATTATAGTGAATCCCTGTAACAGGAACTCCATGAATGGGTTGAATTTTTTGTCTGTTTTGATCACTGTTATATCCTCAACAGTGCCCAGCACATACTCAGTAAATATCTGTGGATTGAAGGACTGAGGGAATCCAATAAAAAGGAACATATACTTTGAATAATTAAGTGTAGTAGGATTTCAAATCTCTTTCCTCACTCCCCCACTGATATTTTTTTAACTTTTGTTTATTTAAGTGTGTTTTTCCAGGATCCATCAACCCCAAATCACATAGTTGTTTTCAATCTAGTTGTGGAGGGCGCAGCTCACAGTGGCCCACGTGGGGATTGAACCGGCAACCTTGTTGTTAAGAGCACCACGTTCTAACCAACTGAGCCAACCGACCGCCCCTCCCTCATTGATTTTTAAGTAAATGAAAGCTCTGTGACTTTGTCAGGTGTCTTAAATTATCTGAATCTCAGTTTCCTTGTCCGTAAAATAGACACTTGATAACCTCTAAGGTCCCTTCCAGGACTAAACCTCCATCATGGCATGTGGTACACACACATCAGTACTGATCTACCTATGCACCTGGTGCCCCGCAGAACTGCTACAGAAAAGATAAGATGGTTCCAAATGGGAAATTTCCAGAAATGTTTGGGAATGGAGGTCCCCAAGAATAAATGTGTAATCTCAAGGTAGCGCTATTGAATGAAAATATTAATTAATTTGAATGCATAGTTTCCCTCCCTCCCTCAATCTCTCTTTCCTTCCTTCCTTCCTTCCTTCCTTCCTTCCTTCCTTCCTTCCTTCCCTCCCTCCCTCCCTCCCTCAATCTCTCTTTCCTTCCTTCCTTCCTTCCTTCCTTCCTTCCTTCCTTCCTTCCTTCCTTCCTTCCATCAGTCTCATTGCTACATCCGGTAATTAATTGATGGGTTCTCTGAATGTAATTAATTTTTTAAAACTTTTATTTATTTAAGTGTGTTTTTCCAGGACCCATCCGCTCCAAGTCAAGTAGTTGTTTCAATCTAGCTGTGGAGGGCGCAGCTCACAATGACCCATGTGGGGATCGAACCATCAACCTTGTTGTTAAGAGCACCACGCTCTGACCCACTGAGGTAACCTGCCACCCCAAATTAATTTGAAAATTACTCAAAGAAAAATAATTTTTCCATACTTAAAGTACAATACTTTCTTTGTGATTTCAAACCTGAGGAGACAGTATTTGGCTTAAGTGCTGTGGCTAGAAATGTGTTGGTCAGTACCGTCTTAGTTATAATTATTAATACAATGTTTTGAAAAATAAATTTTATGACAATATATTCAGTATAATCACATTTCATAAGCAACTGGACATGTTCTGGAAGGAATTTATTTTGTCTATTTTAAAATGACTTAGTGCTTAGAAATTCTATTGTTTTCCACAGATTATTCTACATTTTAGCGGTTTTCATCTTTAAATTGTTTTCTGTTTCCTTGGATATTTCCATGTCACTATATTTTTCTCACTTGTTCTTTTTTAATTTACTGAAGGAAAATGAGCAGCAGATCTCTTGACCCCAGGATATAATTTCTTTATAGCCACTTAATCCTATAAGAGAACAATCCTTGTATTTGTATAGCTGCTTTTCTTAAAGTTATATTCTTAGTTCCAATATATTAGCTTGGCTGATATTATTGCACTGAAATGTAGATGAGATTGTAAAGACCCACCCACATAATCTTTGAGAAGAGAAAAAGAATACAAGGTGGAAAAGCCCCATGGCTCTCTGTAAAATGGGGGTAAAAATATCTTGTGGGCCTAACCAGACGTTTCACTTTAAAACTTAAGGATAATTTAAAATGCTGGTTTTATTTAATTATTTACATTTGTTTTAGGGACATTTTAAAAAAGGAATAAAGAAACAGGAACATAGGTATAGCAAGAAAGAGGGAAGGAAGGGAGGGAGGGAGGGAGGGAGGGAGGGAGGGAGGGAGGGAGGGAGGGAGGTTGGAAAAAAGTTAACCATTTTTAAGGCAGTGTCCCTTGCTTATCAGAGAATGTTACCATGATAAAAGCTTTCAAATACATGGCAACTCACAGGAGCCGCACAGGTGCTTCCTTCCTTGTAGTCATCTCTCAACTCACCTCTCTTCCTTCCTTCCAATGTTTTCTTTCCCTCTCAATTTCCTTTCCCTGAATATTTCCCTACTATTGCCTATGATGTGTTTGTCACTTGGGACACAGTGGTGATAGCATGGACATGACACAACACGTGGAGCTGATCCTCTCCCTGGGGAGGAGGAGAAAATCGGAGATAAAGCAGAAAATCACACAGACTAGTGAAATGATAAATTCTAATAAATGTGGTGACAAAGGTGACCCAGGAGGGCATAACAGTGGGGCAAAATTAAACTGATGGGTTAGCAAAGAACTCTAAGGATAGAAAATATTTACACTGAGACTTGAAGAATGAGTGGGAGTTATCCAGGAGCGAAGTATGTGTGTGTGTGTGGGGTTGGGGGTTGGGGGGTGTCTGTCTCTCTGTCTGTCTGAGGGGGTGGGGAAGGTGTTGAGCCCAGGCAGAATGAATAGCAGGTGCAAAAGCCCTGGGATAACAAAGGCTGAAGGTGTTAGAGGAGCTGAAAGAAGTCCAGATTATCCAGTAGGAGGGGCCGGGCTGGAAATGACAGAGGTGGCTGTGTCACTCATTTTGGATGCTCTCTAGAACATCCATGGGATCCACTGAAAGGCACTGAGTAGGAAGTTAACATGACTTGAGTCTTAAGGAGATGTTAATGGCTTTAAGGTTTTTCTGACTGAGGAATGCCACAATGCACGTAACCAAAGCCTCACTGGGGAGCATAATGGTAGGAGCCACTAACTGTTCAGGTTCAAATCCCAGCCCCACACATTATTAGCTGTGTGGCCTTGGGCAAGTAAATTAGGTTTTCTGTGCCTCCGTTTCCTTATTTGTAAAAGGAGGGCGATAATAGAATCAATCTGAGGGCTGTAGTGAGGATTAATTGAGCATAACATCCAGCATATATGTGAGCAGTAAGCAACAGACATTATGATGACCTATTCCTGAACTTTGCTCTTGTAAAACACAGATCTATCAAAAAGGTAAAATTAAATGAAACTTTGTAAATGAAATGACATTTTAAATGTTTGCTAGGGAAAATGGCCCGTAGGAAATCCTTTAGTAAAACAAAATACTCTGTTATCTTTCTAGTTGGAAAAATGAGATTGCTTAACATGGGGGACTGTCATGCTGCAGTGAACCAGCCCAGTCTTGGTGGCTTGGCCACTGGCTCGGATCCTCGGAATTCCTTTGGCTCTGCCCCCTTCTGGTGCTGGCTTAATCCTCAGGCTGGTATGAAGATGGCTGCTTTCATTCCATGTGTTTCATCCAGACAGGCAACATACCTTGTAAACAGAGGAACGCTCTCTTCCTGTGTCTCTCTTTAAGAGCAAGGAAAATTTTTCCTGAACCTCCTCATGTCTCATTGACCACAAAATTGGCCTATGACTATGCTGAAACCATGGGGAATGGAGCCATCACGAATGATTTAAGACTCCTCGTGGCCTACGTCCTAGGGTCCTGGCCTTCTCTGAAGCATAGGGACATAGTGGAGAAGGGAAGACACGGGAGCAAAATCACGATGTGTCAGGAAGGAGGAGAGATGTGCCTGAGGGTTAGGCAGCTAACAGCACCCAGGACATCACTGTAGGGCAAACCATTGCCCTCAAAGCCTTGAACTCCAGGGAGGGAAACGGAGACACATAAAGAATTCAAACATTGATCAGAATGTGATAATTACTGGAATAGACTTTTTATCAAAGAACATGGGAATAAGGAAGAAAATCGATTAATTCTTTCCTGGCTGGTATCAGGGCTGGGTGATATCTGACCAGCTCATGGAAGAATTGAGTAAGAATCAGCTCAAATATAGATTTCTTGGTAGGAAAAAATTTTTTACAATGTCTCTGAAACCAAAACTGATTCTTTCAAATTTGTTTTTTTAAATTTTAAATTGTGGTAAGATACACATAAGATAAAATTTACCATCTTAACCATTTTTAAGTGCATAGTTCAATAGTGGTTAGTATATTCACATTGTTGTGTTACCCACATCCAGAACTTTTTCATCTGGCAAAACTGAAACTCAATCTCCATTAAACAACTCCCTACTTCCTCCTCCATCCAGCTCTTGAAAACTGCCATTTTACTTTCTGTTTCTTTGAATTTAACTACTCTAGATAATTCATATAAGTGGAATCATACAATATTTTTTCTTTCGCGTCTGGCTTATTTCACTTAGCATAACACCCTCAAAGTTCATCCATATTGTAGCTTGTGTGAGCATTTCCTTCCTTTTCAAGGCTGAATATCATTCCACTGTATGTATATAGTACATTGTGTTTGTCCATTCATCCATGGATGGACAGTTGGGTTGCTTCCTCCTCTTGGCTATTGCGAATAACGGTGTGATAAACACTGGTGTATAAATATCTGTTCATCTCTGCTTTCAATTCTTTTGAATACATACACAGAAGTGGGATTGTCAAGCTTGATTTTCAAATCTCCAGTGGAAAAGTGTGTTCTTATTGTACAGATCATAGTTGAAGATGGATGTATCACATGTGTGTTAGTCTTGCTGCCAGTGTGGTATCTGGTCTGGCACCAGCGGCAGCAGCTGCGAGGTGGTTAGATACATAGCATCAGCCCCAGCCCTCCTTCCTGAACCAGCATTTACTAGAGAATCCCCAGGTGATTAAAACTTGCATTAAAGTTTGAGAAGCCCTGCTCCCAAATACACCATTTTCCTCCCAGTTTACGACCAGATTATCTTGCTCTCTTAGCTTTTACCTACACTCAAAAATTTGCTCTTCTCTCCCCTTTGTGCTACATCCAAATCATTAGCTTTCAGAGACTTGATGTTTAACATTGCAGCTGCAGAGATAATTTTTTTTTCTTCCTTTTCCTCATTTACTGTTTCATCTGCCTCTAAAAGAGGCAGGAATTAGATCAGCAGGAATTAGAAAAAAATGTCCCACATAGAGGTGACTGCTAATTAAGTCCCATCTTGAAGATGATTAGTTTAATACAGCAACAAAGCAAACAGACAAAAAAGAGCATATTTTGATTTTGGTTGAGAAGGGTAGACAGGAAAACAGAAGTCTGTGAAAAGAATTGCTAAGTGACTGATAAATAGGCTTAAGTTATTTAAACTGGCACCAAGCGCAACTTAAACAGTATGCTTTGCATCATCTAAATTTCTAAATACCTGGAGTATATTTGTAAACATGGCAATCTCACATGTTATTGAACAGCACATTCATATTCAAATTAGCATAAATGAGGATTTAACAGCTGATTGCACAGTGTGAATGATAGTGACTAATTGTCAAGTCGGAAAGTTGCGCAGATAATAGTACTAATGCGACCCGCACGCAGCCCAGGCGATATGACTTACAGTAGCGAATCTGAGCATTTGAAGCTTGCTGCCCAAGTCCCGGTACATAAAAGAATGATTCTGGATTAGGGCAACGTGGGCAAAATGGACAGTCAGAAGGGAAAGGGGGGGTGAGAAAGAAGAATCGGAGCTAGGTTTGAGGGGCGGTGTGAAACTTTTCTTTCCCTCCACGCAGGCCTTCACCTCTTTTATAACAGTCATCAATGGGGCTCCCCGGCCATTCAGCGCTGTCCCTCTTATAGGAAGCAATTGTTCAGAGGTGTGGCTCATTTCAGGCATTAATCTCCACTGAATGGCGGCTGTGTTACCCATTTTGTCTTTGCTGGAGCCTGCAGGCAGCTGGTCAGTGGAAAGTAACAATGACCACAGGAGGAGAATGGCGTAAATGCTTTGCTGCAGATGCTGCGTCCCCAACATTGACCTTGGTCATTTCCCTCCCGGGGTGGCTTGGTCCCTAGCAGCAGGAGCCTGGCTTTCCTTATGGTGGCCGGCGTGGGCGAGGTGGTGGCTGCCTGTGGGCTTTCTCCCCTCCTGATAACATTTACACCCAACAGTCTGTCACCATGAGGATTGCAAACAGAGGCCCACTGGACAAGGCTGCCCAAGGCAAAACACAAAAACAAGACCCCTCCTTCTCAGGAGGGACTTTTCCAGTTGTAATTAGTGGCTGCATTCTCAGCAGGTCTGGTGGGTGATCTGAAGCCTGGGTGCTGGGCATTTGTCAGGGGAAGTGGCCGTCCTTTCAGCCCCACACTTGCCCCTGCGTCCTGCATACTCCCTCCTCCAGTCGCCAGCCTGCACTGCCTCAGCCAGGACCACTAGGGTCACGTTGCCTGAGGCATTTGCAGAACATTTGGAGGAGGAGAAATGTAACCAATAGTCCTGCCTTCTGCCCACCCCTAGGGCCTTCTACACCTCCAACCCACACTCCTCAAGGGAGATGTATATCCTTACCCCTGTCTCCACCTTCACTCTCATCTCCTTCTCCACCTCTCTCTCTCTTTCTCTCTCTCTCTCTCTCTCTCTCTGATATCTGTCTACCTCTATCATATCTATCTACTCATCTCTATCACATTTATCCATCCCTGTCATCTCTATCTATTACTATCATATCTATCTCCATCATCTCTATCTCTGTTACATCTATCATCTATCCATCCATCCATCCATCCATCCATCCATCCATCCATCCATCCACCACAGAAATACAGATTTGGTGAATTACCACTTACCACTTCCCTGATTAAACTGTTAATGACTCCCCATTGACAACAAAAAGCCCAAACTTTCTACTAGAACACAACGTCTTTTATAACCTGTCACATCTTAGGTTTTCTTCCTGCCCTCCCTCCCTCCCTCCTTTCTTTTCTCCCTTCCTCCCTCAGGTGATGGACACGGTGCTAGGCACAGGACAGCTTACCACTCCCTCACTCGCTTCCCACTGACCACGCTTCATCACCCCCCCACTGCCCCTCCCCCAGGTCCACCCCACAGGGGACTGGTCTCAGAACCATACTGGTCCTCTTGTCTTTCCCCCATGTCCCCTAGCTCTTTTCCCTCTCTCAGCCTCTTCTCTGGGGTTTCCTTGTCCCTGTGAACCCACATCCTGTGGCATGAATGGCTCCTTGAGAGCTCCAGCTCGTCAAGACCAAACATGGCTGCATCCCCCACTGGACTGAGCGTTCCTTTCTCATTGGATCCCAGGGCCTAGAAGGATTTCCGGCTGAATAATATGTGCATGTAGACATTTTCTGTGAAATAGGAATCATTTAAAAGATACAACAAAACCAATTTATTTCTGCAAACCTAAAACTGCTCTTTTCCCCCTCAGATTATAAGCATAGAAAGTAGACTGCTGAGCCTCTGTCCTATGACCGTTGGTTCCTGAATGGCTTAAACTTTCTTTTAAAAAGTAACCTAGGCAATAATGATTCTCACTGGGGTAAAAACTAGTCGAACTTTGTTCTAAATTCAAGTCAATGGGACAGTGCCCTGCCTTTGGGACCACTTCCCCACTCTCTGGGTCCCTGGAGTATCTCTAATATGTTGGCACTTCTGCAAAGGAGACACCTGCTACAATCAGCTTCCTTAACTTGAAAGTCCAAATGGCTGGGAATTAATTGTGTCTGTACCCACCTTGGCCTCTCTGCCTTTGATGGGTTTCTCTTCTGTTCCAGTGATGTCACAAGAGGCTATACCCTTCCCAGTAAGCACTAAAATTGCAAACATATTGGATATATCCTTTTGTTTTGTTTTGCTTTTAAAGAAGGGCTGCTTATGGCTTCTAATCATGATTATTAAATCGCACTTGCTGCTGCTGTGGCTGCAAGGGGAAGGAAATGGGCTGGATAATCTTCTGAGAAATTGACATCAGATTTGGGTGAAAATGTTGGGTGATGCTAGGCAATGTGTCAATCAACAGTTCTCATTATTAATCCCGGAAGCCTGGTGTTTTCTTTAAAAAGAAGGAAACAAGGAAAACTGCAATTCTCAGCAGTTCTTTGTGCCCATCAAGGTCATGGATTACCTCTGTAAAGACCCTGCTTCCAAGTAAGGTCACATCCTGAGGTACTGGGGGTGAGGCCTTCAACATATTTGGAGGTGGGGGTTACACAACCCAACCCATAAGAGTTGATCAGCCAAGTGGCATAATTTCACTTCAGCAGAGACTTCTGGCTACTCACCGTGACTCTAGTAGGAGAATCGGAGGTATATAAACATGGGAGCTGTTTTCTCTGTGCATCACAGGACAAGACCAGACCTCAAAGCTCCGTTGAAATTCAGAGAGTCACTCTCCCCTGTCTCTGCAGAAACGTCGTGGAAACTGTGTGGAATGATTACTTTTTAAAGAAATATAGTCTTGCAGCAGGTCGAGTCTGTCTACACAGAAGGCTGTGAGCCTGAAACCAGTGGGCAGCAGCTATTTCTTTCAACCTGAGAAAGAGCTGGTGAGAAATAGTAACAATATAGAAAATATTCCGGAAATCAGGCCAGCAAAACTAAAGCAGGAGTGTCATGTACAGCTTCTTACAAATGCTTCTCGTTGCTAATCCCAATTTTAATTTCTAGCCTTATTAAAGACTTAAGGCTTTATCTCCACTTCTTCCCCTTGGAAAAACCAGATGCAATGTAATGATCTCTATTTTGGTAATTTTCCCAGTGGTCACACTGTCTGTGCTGTTTAATCTTTTTTATTTCCATGTGGATTAATGAGCACTGGGTGGCTCCATCTTTGTCCCCCGGATGAGTCCCAGAGACAAGTATCTGTGGGATTCAGCGTCATTTCTTGGAGCTTAGATTTTCACCATGCCGATAAATGCCACTGTGGAGGGGAGCAAATGCTGGGCACCAAGCTTTGCCAAAAGGCTTGGAACAGAATCCAGAGTCACCACTTTCATGTCTCCCCATGACTGCAATTCTGGTTCACCCATGGAACTTGTCTGGACGCCTGTTACAAGTACAAGGCCCACAGATACCACAAAATAACAGAGAAAGGACAAGGATCTAGAAGTAGAATCTTAGAGCCCAAAATGGCCTTGGACATGCCCTAACCAGCCTGCCTTAAACAGAACAGAACAGAACAAAACACCAGAGAGGTCACGTGATTTCCCAAAAGACACACAATGAGTTCATGAAAGAGAAGAGCCAAGCTTAATCTAATGCCCCGTTGGCTGTAGCCTAACAACCTACTTGCACTCGAGGGTGGATTTTTTTTTCATCTGCTTTAAGGATATGTGCAAAGTTGGGATATTAAAATTGCAGACATCTACCACTGGCATATTCTTATGCTATGAAGGGAAGCAACCGTGATGAATATACACTTTTTTGGGGGAGGGCATAACATCAATATTATTTTTCTTCTCCATCAAAATAATCTATTTGAAGACATTCCAAAGAGTATGAATAAAATGTGACCTATATTTTAGAGTGGACTTCAAGCATTGAACAGGGAAGTAAGTAGTGAAAGGATTCCTTATAAAGTACACCAGTAGTAAGGGGCAGGGTATATGCATGCTTTTGGAATTAAACTACATAGAGCATTTTAAGAGCTTTGTTCTGGTTATTCATGCTGCATTGGCCACAATTAAAGTACTCAGGATTTAGATGAACCCCCAACCCTTCTTGCTCCCCTGAGCTAGTGAGGGTTGGGGGTATTGTCATGGCCTGATGGGTACTCTGGAGCTCCCGGGAGAAAGCTGGTGTTCACCTGTATATGGAGCTGATGATACCCACAGGGAATTTCTCTAAGGACAAAAAGGACGGTGGTGATAAGGAAGTTGGAAATTTATCAGTAGGAAACGAGTGTCATATCGGAAATATGAATTCGGATATAGGATTACAAGTAGAAGATTTTACAAATAGGAAAGTGTGGTTCAATGAGGACTATTTAGAGGCCAGGTGTTTTTTGTTGGTTTGTCTTTCTTGAGTCAGCGTGAGAAGGCTGAATGCTGGTGAGAAGGAGAGGCAGCCATGGGCGGTTGGGACCTGGCCGTGGAGGACTGGAGCAGCAGCAGCGCTGAAGGCTGGGAAGGGGGTGGGGGGTGACGTGCAGTTTGAAAGTGTGTGGCACTTTGGCCTCCCCACCTCCATTTTGAGTGGACAGTTGCACGAGACTGGAGCCTGGTGTCAAGATCATGAGCTTCAGCATCAGACAGATCTGGTTCAAATCATGCCCCACTCGTCATTACACGCGTGGCTTTGGACAAGTCGCTTAACTCCTCTAAGCCTCAGATTCCTCAACTATAAAATGAGGCTGATCGTATGTACCTCAACGAGTTGTAAGATTTCAGGAGATGACAGATGTGAAGCACTTTGTTCTAGGCCTGGCGCATAGCAATTGTCTGGTAATTGATAGCAATTATTACTAATTATTGCTAATAAGAACCAATGTTCTTTAAAGTTGCTTTAAAGTGAATGGAATAATTATCACAACATGTCTTTATTTCAAAGATTGTCATTACAGATGTAATTGGTTGGCTATTTGCCCTGCCTCCTTTAGCAGATAAAATAAGGCTTTCTCCCCAGAGCTGCTGTGGAGCCCTGGAGCTCTGGTCTTTTGTTGTCCCTACCTACCCAAGGGAATCCCCTCCCAGGCTGCCATCTTTCTAAATGACACAGTCACACACACAGCTGTCGACTTCCTGGATTGTTTGGAAGCTTAGCGTCATAATTTCCCATGGACAAAGCAGGCCATTGTGGTTTCTTACATATCATTTCACAACTCAAATAAAACAATGGAAGGCAACAGACAATATCTAGGAAAAGGGGAGTACTGGTCTTACTGTCTCCCTTGTAGGTCAGATAGTGACTGCAGTAGGACGTCCAGCTCCGAGGCAGGAGAAGGGGGTCACAAAAGAAATGAGACACGTTCAAAGGAAAGGAGCTGGGATGTTCAGGGGAGCAAAACCTGTGTTACAGGAGACACAGCTGAAAGGACTTGGGGGGGAAACTTAGAGAACAAAAGATGCAGGAACGCATGACAATATCTCCTAACATTTGAAATGCTGTCATGGGGCAGGTGGATTTGATATGGATGACAAGATGAGTAAATAGAGTCACAAGGTGAAAACTGTAAAGACAGATTTGGAGCTTGTTATAAAGAGCAATTGTCCAAAGATGGAATCAGTTGCTTCAGAAGTGTATTGGTCAGGATTCTCCAGAGAAACAGAACCAATAGGCTATCTATCTATCTATCTATCTATCTATCTATCTATCTATATCTATCTATATCTATCTATATCTATCTATATCTATCTATCCTACCTATCTATCTATCTCTACCTAGCATTATCTATGTATCTATCTAATGAGATATAGTAAATGGAATTGGCTTGTGTGATTATGAGGCTGAGAAGTCCCATAGCCTTCCCTCTGCAAGCTGGAGACCCAAGAGAGCTGGTGGTGTAAATGGTCGTTGTATGTGAGGGCCTGGGAACCAAGAGGGCTGATGATATAAGCTCTAGTCCAATGGCAGGAGAAGGCTTATGTCTCAGCTTAAGTAGGCAGCCAGAAAGAGAGAATTCAGTATTCCCCAGCGTTTTTGTTCTACTCGGGCCCCTCAAAGAGTTGGATGATGCCCACCCATATTGGGGAGCACCATGTGCTTTACTCAATCCACTAATATGATTGCTCATTTCTTCTGGAAACACATTCACAGACATACTCCAAAATAATATTTAACCATATATCTTGGCGTCCCATGGCCCAATCAAATCGACACATAAAATCAACCATCATAAGAAGGTTGTGGAGTGAATTTCCTGCCCCTGGAAGTATGTAAGTCTTGATTACATGGTTTCTTAACTGGACTCAGAGGGAAGAGGCGAAGGCATTAGATTAGAGGTCTAGATGGCCCATGAGGCCCTTCATATCCTGTGTGGATAACTACCACGGTCCTTCCTCTTACCTAACTTGTCACCATATTTCCCCTTCTGTATGGAAACTCAGTCCCCCTCTGTATGAGTTTTCTAATGTTGCCATAATAAAGTACTACAAACTTTGAGGCTGAAAACAAGAGAAATGTATTCTCTTACAGTTCTGGAGGCCAGGAGTCTGAAATCAGTTGTTGGCAGCGCCACATAACCTCCAAAGGCTCTGGGGAGAATCCTTTCTTGCCTCTTCCAGCTTCTGGTCATCCCCAATATTCCGTCCCTTATGGCAGCATAATTCCAATCTCCGCCTCCATAGGACCTTCTTCTCTGTGTCTTTTCCTCTTAGGTCCACCCTAAATCCAATACGACATCATCTTGGAATCCTGAACTAATTACTTGTGCAATGACCCTATTTCCAAATAACGTCACATTCTGAGGTTCTGGATGGACATGAATTCGGAAAAGTTTTAGGAATTTATTTGAGCTAAAATTGATCAGAATTGGGCAGTACCAAACCAGAAGGAGTTAGGAGTCTCCTCACCAACAGGAGCCAGGGGAAAGACTTTTCTAGAGAAGAGGTTGAAGCAAAGCAAGGAAATTATTTGATTGGCGATAGCCTAAGTGGTTGCAATATTTGGGGAAGTCTAGTTGGCTGGTTGTTCTTAGGTTTTGATTTCTTGACATTGGGGCATTTCAGGCTTAGGTTTTAATTTTCTTACGTAGGCTACTGAACTCACCTGTTTAATGGCCTTGTTCAATTAATTTAGCAGGCTGCAGGTGGCTTTTTTGTGTTTTCTTTTTCTTTTCTTTCCTAAAGGGTAATGGTTGCAGTTAAAACCTCTCTCCAAATATAGAACTGCTCGAGTTTCTGCAGCAATGAGTACCATTTTTAAAAGTTGATTAATTTTGTGGTTTCTTAAAAGACTCTATTGTTTCTGGCTTTAGGATAGGGCCTTTTTTTTTTTTCCTGTAGAAATCTAGATAGTAAGTATTTTATGCTTTTCAGGCTCTGTTACAACTACTCTGCCATCATAAACAAATGAGTGTGGCTATGTTCCAATAAATCTTTATTGGGACTTCATATAATTTTCACATGTCACAAAATATTTTATTCTTTTAATTTTTTCAACCATTTAAAAAATGTAAGTTCTTAGCTTGTGGACTGTGCAAAACTAGGCAGTGAACCCTGGGAGAGCTTATTGTCCAGACAAGGGGCAGGAAGCAAGGACAGAGCTTGGCTTCAGGAACAACTGCCTCCAGGGGCCACACAAGTCCCAGAACCTTTCTATGCCTGTCATGCGGGGGACCCTGCTCGCTGCGCCATTTGTCATGCGGGACGGCCTGTGGGGTCTCTGCTCCCGCTCCCCATACAAGAACGCAGGACATGGTGAGGCCAAAAAGGAACACCCACGGAGCCATAGGTAGGGGAGTCATACCACTATATTCTCTCTGGCAGCACTATACTCTCAATGGAGGCTGGATCCACACTGTCTGCAAACCGCCATCCATGCTTGCCAGCCCAGCCACCATCTTCTTGCTAGCCCCCATTTTCTTCTCTTCTCTTCCTCTGCTAGCATAGCCACAGCAGTTATATTAGTGACCAATGGCTCACTGGTTACAGCTGACGGCCAACTAGCCACAGCTGATGGCCATGCAATCACAGTTGGCCATTTACTACCTGAGCCAGCACCTGTTTATGTGAGGCTGAGAGCCTGGAAACTACTTTCTGGGGCTCTGCCCCCACAATGCCACTTGTCTCTGCTTCTTTCTTCTCTCTAGCTGCAAGTTGTAGTAGTTTTCCTCATGCAAGAAACATGACCACAGATGGTTTCTAAGCCTCATGTCTCATAGCTGTGGCCATGAATACTTGCTGAGCTGACTCTATGTCCAAAATATACACATCTTGGGGCAGGTTTAGTTTAGGGAAGCACTGGTCCATTTAGGTGAAGAACCGGCCCAGAAACAGACATGTAAGGCTGGTGGGTAGGGGGAGGAAGGAACATGGCAGATCGCATGGGAATCCTAAATGTGTGAAGGGCACTTCTCAGACAAGTAGGAGTTTGGGGTGGACCAGCAATAGTTATCTACCTCAATGGCTTATAAAATAGGGTGTGTGTGTGTGTGTGTGTGTGTGTGTGTGTGTGATAAAACACCTATACATTATTACAAATTTCCACAGTATGTTCTAGACGGATCGGTAGGACATGTGCTAGCTCAATAATTACACGCATCACCTTTCAAGGACCCATAAGACTGATTAACAACGCTACCAGAAAAATAGCTGAGGCATGCTGGGAAGATATACTTACACTAGGTATTTTTTATTTAGGATGATGAAAAGTTCTGGAGATGGATGGTGGTGATGGTTGCACAACAATGCGAATGTACTTGTATTTAATGCCACATTTAAAAATTATTAAAATGGTAAATTTTATGTTATGTGTATTTTATCACAGTAAAAAAGGAAAAATCCAGAAGAAGAACAAGAACAAGGAGAAAGAGGAGAAGGAGGAGAGAGAGACATCCCAGCGACACACTAGATTGTCAGAAACTTTGGCGTCAGCTGTTTTTTATTGAGCAGATTGAAAAGACGATCCATAAATTTGGTAGCACATCTGCTAGGCAGGCTGGGAGGAAACAAGACACTCTTACATAAAGGCTGGTGGGAATGTAAATGGGTACGACACCTACAGAGGGCAGCTGGACAATAGCTATTAAAATAGAAAATGTGTATATCCTTTGGCCCAGCAGCTTGGGCAACTCAGCCTGACTAACAATCTGTTACTATCCCTACCTGCTCACATCTGGTCTCTCCATCCTCAGTGCTACCTCTGGATTTTGGTAAGAGAGAGATTTCAAAGAGTGGGAATGACCATGTACGTGAACGTTGACATTTCTTCTTCCTGTGTAGCTGAACGTTGGAGAGCAGATCATGTTTGTTTAGAAAAGTTTTCCCATATCCTTCGTCATGAAGATTTCCAGTAAAGGTGACTGCGAACCTTGTTAAGGTGACTTTTTATACACCAATTAAATGTCCTGATTCAAAGATTGCAGGGCATGAAGAGACCTGGCACCAGCCTTGGGTGTTCTGATCTGAGCCGCTCATCAGTGCCCCAAATGACCAGTCTTCTTTCTTTAACAAAATATGGAAATGTCACACTGGTCATTGCCTCTACGTTCTATAAGTTTGTCTCTATTTTATGTTCGGGGGAGGGGGAAAGCTCACAGTCAGAGAGAAAAATAACTTTCCCTGTTGCTAATAAGCTATATATGCACAAAAGGTTATTTCTGAATTTCTTTCAAAGATTCTGGGATTCAAAGTAAAGGATTTGGTAAACTATCATAGATAATTGTGAGAAATAAGAAGTTAAAGAAAGGTTGGAATCTTTTATATAGTTCAAGTTTAAAAACAATTTGGTCTCTGCATCATTAAAACTCAACTCTCACCAGCTACAAATTTCCTTCTTTGTTACAAAGTCTATTGCTTGAGCAGAGAGGAAAGGAAGCTGCCAGAGGCCTTCTGCAGTGCAAATGAGAGCAAACATCAGCGGGGCCACACGTGTTAATGAGAGAATGTCTGCTGATGGGTGGACTCGGACAAAGAAACTTTATCTTAAATTTTAAGAGTTTTTCAGTTGGTCGTTGGCTAGGCTGCAAGTTCACATCACAACAGCTGTGTCCAAACGGGAGAAAATCTCCATTATCATCAGAAAACACTGATCGCCAAAGCCAGAGCCAGACTAGAACAGGAAATCTGGCTGGTGCAGTGCTCGTGTTTGTCAGAGCCTACCCGTCACAGGAAGAGCACCTATGCCTCACTTCTGAGTTCCAAATCGTGCACACATACATCTGACTGGCAGAACCTAAGCTGCACCCGGAACCCTTGTGGGAGAGAGTCTGGGGAATGTAGTTTTAGGATTCCAGTTCCTGAATACAGGAGGGGACATAGATGGGGATAGGGGTGAGGGTATTCTGAACTATGGTAACAAATAGACTCTCCATGTTCAACGCCTTTAAGAAGAAAAGGTTTATTGCTCAGGTAATAGTGCAGGGCAGGGGTAAGTCAAGTCCGTGACAACTCTGCTCCATGCATTCAGGGGGACTCAGGCTGATGGTGGCTTTGCTACCTTCAACAAGGGGCTTCCAAGGGTGTCCTAGGTGTTCATCATCTCAGTCAGCTAGAAGAAGGACAGAGCATGGAGGACCACATGTGAGAAGTTTTTGGGGGTGGGCCAGGAAGGGGCAGCATTATTTCTGTTTGTACCCCATTAGAAAGAACTTATGGCCACACTTAACTGCAAGAGAGGCTGGAAAATGTTGTGTAGCTGGAAAAATATGTGCCTGGTGCCTCTACTAAAATAGAACAATAAAAATATGGATTTTAGAATAGTCAGCAGTCTCTTACAATGCATGGAAAGGATGCCAGTTTCCAATAGCTGATATCCAGCACAGGGATAGGCAGTCTCTCTGTTAATTTTCATGTCTATCATTGGCAGGTGTAATTTAAAGTGAAGTTAGCCCAGAGGGAGTGTCATGCAGGGTGTCATGCGGGGTCTCTGGTCCCGCTCCTCACATAAGAACGCAGGACATGGTGAGGCCAAAAAGGAACACCCACGGAGCCATAGATAAGGGAGTCATATCACTATAGTCTCACTGGCAGCTGAGTTGGAGACACACGTGGGGACAGAGCCAGGAGTGCAGTTTCCAGGGTCTCGGCCTCACGTGGAAAGGTGTTGGCTCAGGTAGTAAATGGCCATCAACTGTGATCAGATGGCCATCAGCTGTGGCTAGTTGGCCGTCAGCTGTAACCAGTGAGCCATTGGCCACTAATATAACTGCTGTGGCTATGCTAGCAGAAAATGGGGACTAGCAAGATGACTCCCCTATCTATGTCTCTGTGGGTGTTCCTTTTTGGCCTCACCATATTGTGCGTTCTTATGTGGTGAGCGGGACCAGAGACCCTGCCTGACACCCTGCACGACAACACAGGAAGCAGGATCCAAACGATCTGCAAACCTGCTGTCCGCTTCTCTGCCAACCAACAAACCCCACTTGCTCGCTGCAATCTGCGCTTGCTAGCTCAGTGTGGTGCGGGGTGGCCTACGGGGCCTCTGGTCCTGCTCCCCACATAAGAATGCAGGGTATGGCTAGGCCAAAAAGGAACACCCATGGAGCCATAGGTAGAGGAGTCATACCACTATAGTCTCACTGGAGGGTGGATTCACACGACATGCGACCTGCTGTCCGCTTTCTGCCAACCGACCCTCTCCTGGACTTCACTCCCTAATGCAGCCACAGCAGTTACATTAGTGGCCAATGGCTCAAGGGCCACAGCTGACGGCCAACTAGCCACAGCTGACGACCATCTACTACCTGAGCTAGCACCTTTCCACGTGAGGCCGAGAGCCTGGGAACTGCTCTCTGGGGCTCTGCCCCCACACTCAGCCTCCATCTTCTTTCTAGCCCCCAATTTCTGCTAGCATAGCCACGGCAGTTATATTAGTGGCCAATGGCTCACTGGTGACAGCTGACGGCCAACTAGCCACAGCTGATGGCCATCCAATCACAGTTGATGGCCATTTACTACCTGAGCCAGCACCTTTCCACGTGAGGCCGAGAGCCTGGTAACTGCACTCCTGGCTCTGTCCCCACAAGGAGCTACATGTCTCATTATAAGATATGTGTATTTTCTCCCTTGCTCCTCACAAAGTTAAAATGCTCTTTCTGTAACTGAGGATTAATGCATTCTGCTCAAGCTGTTGTTTCCACTTCTGGTCAGTTGTGATGATATTGCAATTAATTTCCCTTGTCAAGATAAAAACCTCCTGTGATAATCTGTTGTTATTTATATGTTTTGGTTTATAAATTCGCGTTTGAAATACTTTTCCTCACCCTTCAGGCACCCACGCACGCACCTGCCGTATTGTGCCTGCAATTAGATGTGCTGCCAACAGATGGTAGTAGTGAGCTACTCCGACAAATGTTCTAACTGAGGGCACATGGTCTTAGAAATAAAACATGAATTTTTGAACTGATTTTTAGAAAATAAATAATATAATTCTTTAACAAAATAGTCATCCTTAAAGAATATTGCTATACACTATATCTTAAAACCTATCCTCCTCAGACGGACATGTACACGCCATTGAAAGTCAGATTAAATTTAGTAAAGCGCAAGTCAGACCATGTCCCATCTCCTAGGACTCTATTAAAGTCATGTTCTCCTCTCTAATTGAATTCCTAATTATTCTTATTCACTTACTGTGTCCTCTGGACAAACTCCACTCCCTGAACACACCTCTCAATTTCATAACTCCTAGCCTTTGTTCAAGACATGAGTTCTGCATGAGAATCTTTCCGCATTCTCATTTTTCAAAGACCAGTTCAAATACTGCCTTCTGCATGATGTTTCCTACGATGGCGTGATACAAGGGAGCTCCCTTTCTCTAAACTTTCTACCTCTTTCATGTATGAAGATCATTACATTCCCCCTTGTGGTCAAGTTATTTGTCAAGGCCTCATATTTCCCATTAGCCCACACATTTCTTGAAGGCAAGGACCATTTCTTATGTATCTTTGTACTGCAGGACCACCAATACCCCCTTTCTTTGTTTTCCAACAAGTAAAATTGATGTTGCTGACAAATTAATAAATAAGTGCATGGGTGAATTAAAACAAAGCCTAAGGCATACATTTACTACCTTTGTCCTTGGAACTCAATTTTTACCAGCCATGCCTTAACCTAAACCTTATTCCCAGAATTAATTTACAATGATTCTGATTGCAGCTATTACCAACTGTCTTTGGATAGAGAAATTTTGGTGATCTTTAATTTTTTGCTTGTCATCGTCCTATATATTTTTTATTGTAATAAACAATACATAACAAAAATTTACCACTTTATCTATGTTTAAGTGTAAAGTTCAGTGGCATTAAGCATAGTAAGTGCAACAAACACCACCATCCTTCTCCAGAAATTTTTACCTTTCTAAACTGAAACTCTGTACCCACTAAACCATTCCCCCTCCCCACAGCCTCTTGTAAATCTCTATTCTTTCTGTCTTTATGAATTTAACTATTATAGGTACCTCTTATAAATGGAGTCATATAGTGTTTGTCTTTTTGTATGTGACTTATTTTCATTAACATAGTGCATCAAGAATGTGTCAGAATGCCCTCCCTTTTTAAGGTTGCGTATTATTCCATTATATGTACACATTACATTTTCTCCATTCATTCATTGATAGACATTTGGGTTGCTTCCATTTTTTGGCTTGTGTGAATAATGCTGTTATGAACATTGGTGTATAAATATGTGTTTGAGTCCCTGCTTTCAATTCCTTTGGGTATATACCTAGAAATAGACTTGCTAGATCATATGGCAATTCTATGATTTTTAAAAAGATTTTTATTAAATATATAGCTAGCATACAATATTTTATGAGTTTCAGGGGTACACCATAATTGTTCAACATTTATATACCTAAAGAAGTGATCACCACGATAAGTCCAGCAACCATCTGACACCATACTATGCTATCACAATGTTATTGACTACATTCCCCATGCTGTACCTCACATGCCCATGACTTATTTGTTTTATACCTGGAAAGTTGGACAACTTACTGCCCTTTACCTTCCCCCCTTTTCAATTTTTCAATTACAGTTGACATTCAATATTATTTTATATTAACTTCAGGGGTACCGCATAGTGGTTAGATATTTATATAATTTAAGAAGTGATCCCCCTGACTAGTCTAGTACCCACCTGGCACTATACACAGCTATTACCATACTATTGACCATATTCCCTATACTTTACTTTACATCACCATGACTATTCTGTAACTACCAATCTGTACTTCTTACTCTCTTCACCTTTTTCACCCTGCCCCCCAATCCCTTCCCATCTATCACCCCAACAAATCTAGTACCCATCTGATACCATACATAGTTATTACAATATTATTGACTATATTCCTTATGCTATACCCTACATCCCCATTTCTACTTTGTAACAACAAATCTGTACGTCTTAATCCCCTCCCCTTTTTTTACCCATACCCCTCAATGCCCCTCCCATCTGGCAACCATCAAAATGTTTTCTGCATCTATGAGTTTGTTTTTGATTTGTTTGTTTGTTTATTTTGTTCTTTAGATTCCACATATAAGTGAAATCACATCGCATCTGTCTTTCTCTGTCTGACCTACTCCACTCAGCACAATACCCTCCAGGTCCATCCATGCCACCGCAGATGACAAGAACCCATTCCCTTCTCTGGCCAAGCAATATTCCATTGTATATACATATCACTTCCTCTTTATTCATTCACCCATCAACAGACACCCAGGCTGCCTCCACATCTTGGCCATTGTAAACAATGCTGCAATGAACATATGGATGCACATTTCCCCTCGAAGTAGTGTTTTTGGGTTTCTTCAGATAAATACCCAGAAGTGGGATTACTGGGTCCTCCTTTGTCTCTTGTTACAACCTTTGTTTTGAAGTCTATTTTGCCTGGTATAAGTATGGCTACCTCAGCTTTTTTGTTTGTTTGTTTCCATTTTCATGAAATATCTTTTCCATCTCTTTACTTTCCATCTGTGTGTGCGTGTTTCAATCTGCAACGAGTCTCTTGTAGGCAGCATATGTAACAGTTATTTTTTCTTATCCATTCAGCCCTCCTATCTCTTTTAATTGTAGCATTTAATCATTTACACTGAAAGTAATTATTGATAGATATGTAGCTCATGCTGTTTTATGGAGCAACTCAGCAAAAGTCTCAGAGCACACCGAGGCCAACTGTCACCCACCTGGGGCCTGTAGACTCCCATAATTTCCCAAGGAAGAGTGCAATGCAGGTGGGGCTGCCTGCTAGGAGAGAAAATGCCTCCAGCATTGAGGGAATTGGGTGGGGCAGGATCCCAGTGAGTCAGCAGAGTGGAGCCCAGAGCTCACCAGACCAATCAGATTCAGATTTGGCCATAAGCGTAGGGGTCGGGCTCAACAGATTAAAGATGGCGGCCTCCTGCCTGGCTGCACAAGAGAAAGATCCCACACAGGGAAAACGGGACTGTCCTCCATCCCTGGCCTCCAAGCCACACACCTCAGTCTGCTCCTCATATGCCTCTGACACCTCCCGAATCACCGTTCCTCCTCTGGAGCCCAAGGTGAATAACTGCAAGCGAGTGAGTCTGTGCGTGGGCCGTTTAAGAGGACATCTGGGTTTCCCACAGCCTTCTGTCCCACCCAGATGGTTGGAATCCCCACTGTTTTTCACAGCCAGTTGTTGTGTGAGCTCTTCTTCCTGGCATCAGTACTCTGGGCTGGGAAGCCTGGGGTGGGGCTGGGTTCCATTGCTCCTCCAGGGGGAACTTCCACAGCTGAGGTATTCCTCCCAATTTTCAGCCGCCACACGTGAGTTGGAGACCAGCCTGGTTCACGTCTCTGCCCCTTCTTTATATCCTTAGTAATAAAACTTGTTCAGCCAGACTTCAGATGGTTCTATAATTTAGAACCATCTGAAGTCTGGCTGAACAAATTTTATTTTTCTATAATTTAGTTGTAATTTTAATGCGTTCATGGATTGAAGCAGATATGGTGCTTACTCCGCCATCTTGGATCTCCCTATGTTTTATTTTTTTAGTTATTTATTTTTTCAGTTACAGTGATATTCAATATTATTTTATATTAATTTCAGGTGTACAGCCTTGTGGTTAGACATTTATATAATTTATGCAGTGGTCCCCCCCCAATTAATCTAGTATCCACCTGGCACTATACACAGTTGTTGCAACATTATTGACTATATTCTCTATGCTGTGACTATTTCATAACTACCAACTTTTATTTCTTAATCCCTTCATTCTTTTCACCCAGCTCTCTATCCCCCCTCCCCTCTGGCAACCATCAGTTTCTTCTCTGTGTCTATGAGTCTGTTTTTGTTTTGTTTGTTCATTTATTTTGTTCTGTAGATTCCACATATAAGTAAGATCATATGGTATTTGTCTTTTTCAGTATGACTTATTTTACTTAGCACAATACCCTCTATGTCCATCCATGTTGTCACAAATGGTAAGATTTCATTTTTTTACGACCGAGTAATATTCCTTTGTATATATGTACCACAATTTCTTTATCTAGTTGTCTATTGATTAGCACTTGGGTTGCTTCCATACCTTGGCTATTGTAAATAGTGCTGCAATGAACATAGGGGTGCATCTATAGTTAAGTTTTCGAGGTACTTCTATACCATTTTTCATAGTGGCTGCACCATTTTACATTTCTACTAGCAATACACAGGCTTCCAATTTCCCCACATTCTTGCCAACACTGGTTATTTTCTGTTTATTTGGTAATAGCTATCCTTATGGGTGTGAGTTTTTACCTCATTGTAGTGATTAATGGGGGGAGTTTCACCTCAAATTTTTTTATCAATCAAAAGACATAAAAGTGAGTAGGAAATGCTTTAAGGCAGCTGTCTTGGGAGCCCACATGGCCTATGAATGATCATTAGTAGTGGCTGCACTGTGTTTGAGAAGGTGACTTAGGAGCTGTGATTGCTTTAAAGAAAAACACTTTATTGAGATATAATTCACATACCATACGATTCATCCATTAAAATGTACAATGCAATAGTTTTGATATATTACATTAATTTTTTAAAACCGCATATGTAATAAAATTTGCCACTTTAACCATTTTTAAGTGTACACTTCAGTGGCACTAAATACATTCACAATGTTGTGCCGCCATCACCATCTAAGGATATTTTCATATGTCCATTGGCCATCTGTATGTCTTCTTTGGAGAAATGTCTATTCAGGTCTTCTGCTCATTTTTAAATTAGATTGTTTGCTTTTTTGGTATTGAGTTGTAGGAATTTATACATATATATATAAATTTTGGATTTTAACCTCTTATTAGATGTATCGTTGGCAAAAAGTCATCTCCCATTCAGTAGGATGTCTTTTTATTTTGTTGATGGTTTCCTTTGTTGTGAAAAAACTTTGTAATCAGATATAGTCCCACTTATTGATTTTTCCTTTTGTTTCCTTTGCCTGAGGAGATATTATCAGTAAAAATATCACCAAGGGTAATGTCTGAGAGTTTACTTCCAGTATTTTCTTCTAGGAGTTTTATGGTTTCAGGTCTTACATTTAAGTCTTTAATCCATTTTGAGTTTATTCTTGTGTATGACATAAGAAAATGGTCCAGTTTCATTTTTTGCATATATCTGTGCAGTTTTCCCAGTCTATTTGTTGAATAGACTGCCTTTACCCCAATGCATATTCTCATTTCCTTTATCATAGATTAAATGACCACATAGGCATGGATTTATTTCATAAAATAAGACTGTTTTAAAACTTTAAAAATATCATCAGAAAATGGCAACAGGATTTTCTCAGTTTCTTTACTAAACCTCTAACTTATTTGTAGTCTAACTTAAATTTCAGAAGTTAAAGCTATTTGTATGCTTTAAAACCATTATCCCTGAGAAAGAGAGGTTTAACTTATCATGTCATCCAATGCACTTCAGAGTACATAAAATGATGGGAATTTTGGGCCTGGATACAAAAATGATGAATTCATCAATGCAAATGGCCTGTCTGAGAAATACCTGGTCTATCAAAACAAACCTGTAGATACAAAGTAGATGGGCATTTTTGGAGAGCTGGAAACTAATTCTTGGAAGTCTGAAAAACTTGCTGTTGGGCCAGCCCAGTGGCTCAGGCGGTTAGAGCTCCATGCTCCTAACTCCCGAAGGCTGCCGGTTCGATTCCCACATGGGCCAGTGGGCTCTCAACCACAAGGTTGTCAGCTCAATTCCTCGAGTCCCGCAAGGGATGGTGGGCTCCGCCCCCTGCAACTAAGATTGAACACGGCACCTTGAGCTGAGCTGTCGCTGAGCTCCCGGATGGCTCAGTTGGTTGGAGCGCGTCCTCTCAACCACAAGGTTGCCGGTTTCAACTCCTGCAAGGGATGGTGGGCTGCGCCCCCTGCAACTAGCAACGGCGACTGGACCTGAAGCTGAGCTGCGCCCTCCACAACTAAGATTGAAAGGACAACAACTTGACTTGGAAAAAAGTCCTGGAAGTACACACTGTTCCCCAATAAAGTCCTTTTCCCCTTCCCCAGTAAAATCTTAAAAAAAAAACACAAAAAAAAACTTGCTGTTGATAGTGTCTTAGTCAGGGTTCTCTAGAGAAAGAGAGAGGGGGAGAGAGAAAGAGAAATTTTAAGGATTGGATATGTGTTTGTGATGACTGCAAGGTTGAAATCCGTAGTGTGGGTTGGCAGGCCAGAGACTCAGGCAAGCGTTGATGTTGCAGTTTCGAGTCCAAAATTCGGAGTGGGCCAGCAGACTGAAAACTCAGGCAGGATTTCTATGTTGCAGTTCCTTCTTCCTTGGGAAACCTGTCTTTGCTTTTAAAGCCTTCAATTGATTGGATGAGACCCACCTACATTATAGAGTAATCTGCTTTACTGAGTCTTCTGATTGTAAATGTTAATCACATCTAAAATATTCATTGACAGTAGCATCTAGACTCATATTTGACCAGACAACTGGGCACCATAACCTAGCCAAGATGACACAGGAAATTAATGTTCAAATGCTTGTATAGAGGATATTCAGCTCAGTGTCATGACCTTGGATTTACATCAGGCATCAGTGTAACGTGGGCTTCATAAAAGGAGAGCAGTATGTCTAAGTGAGTTTGACTTTTGACTATTCAATTTTATCACCACATGCAAGAAAAAGAAAGAAGTCCTAAAGGCTGCAGGCAGCTTAGAGAAGTATTATTAGAGAAGAAAACAGAAAGAGTAAAAATATCCCACTGTTTCGCTGGACAGAAAGAAACATGTCAATTGCTATTTTTTAGTAAATATAAGCAATATCTACTTAATTAGTCCTATTGTGTTTGTTTTCTTTCTAAAAGTCTTACATTTATGTATTTTAATGTAGCCTACAATATTTAGATACACAATAGTTAAAATTGAAAAACAGGAAAAAATAATCAAAATATTGTCATATTTTCTCACATATATTATCTGTTTAATTAGTCCTGCTACTAATTACTAGTAATTGCTTTTGTTAATTAGTCCTGTCATTTTGTTTAAATAATAATATTTATGTAACAAAAAAATAAGTAATATAGAATAATATATAAATTTAAACAAATACTTATTTTTCATATTTTCATGTTAAAAGGAATAACACACGTGTGTCTGAGTATCATTAGATATTATGTTACTATGGGTTGCTGTTATTGTTGTTTAGTCTTTCATGGCCATATTCCAACTTTCTAAAAAGTTGCTCACTGGCCAAACACAGCCAGGAACCAGAGGGCAAGGGAGCCTATGGATGTCAGCCAGGCAGATCCAGGGCCCTGGGCAGAGTAGAGCTGACTGGGGAGTGGATTTGGAGAGGAAGCAGAAGGCCTCTCAGTTTCCCAGCATATACTGTTGGAGACTGGTCCCGTACATATTGTATGGGACTAGATGTTGTTGGGGAAATCTCAGGTGCCTGAGACCACCAGCAGCTCTGCTCCGCTGACAGTTCAGTAGCAGCTGTGAAATGGAGCGTGCTGACTTCTATGAAGGAGGCAGGGTTTTCTTAGGGCTGATTCCTAATCTGTTTTCAAGAAATGGTGGTGCTGCTGGTGCCCCAGAGTGTCAATTGAGTGTGACTTTTCATTCATATGCCTATAGTCAGTCAAAAGTGTGCAGTAATCCTGTGATTCAATTTTCTCATCTATAAAATGGGAAAAACCAAAGCACAGATTTGTCGTGAGAGGACGGATAACAGACATGAAAGGGCCTTGAAAAACTTAGTGATGAAATCGTTTCTTGGCAGTTCTCTCTTCTGCCTTTTAGGCCACGGGAGCCTTCCAAAAATAATAATTCTCTGAAGTTGCCTATTGGACTCAAACTAAGCCGTAATAACCACCATAACAACAGCAGACATTTATTGAGGGCTGACTATGTGCCAGAATCTGTGGGAAGTGCTTTTATGCAGATTATCTTATTTAATCCACATAACAACCTTAGGGAATTATACTACTGATGTATTTCACAGATGAGGCTTAAAGCATTAACTAACTTGGCCCAAGTTTCCAGAACTAGTAAGTAATGGATCTGGGATTTGAACCCAGGCAGTCTGATTCAGCCCACACTTCTGACTACTCAGCATTCTGACTCCCAAATCACAGTACTTTGTAAAGCCAAAGAATATTAAACTCCATCAAGATCCCCCATGCTTTGTGCCTTCCACTGGCACCAACAGTGAATAATGACAGATTTTTTAAATTGCAATGCTCAAAAAAAAGGTAACATGTCCATGGACCAGAGCCCAAAAGTGAAAGCAGGACTGGAGCTACAAACCTGATGGACAGCGGGTTTGGAAGCAGTTTGAGGAGGCAGGGAACTTGTTTCTCAAACAGTGGTTGAAACTATACATGTCTCATGCAAAGAGCCAGGGCAGGGCTGGGGAGCAGCTCCCCCTTATAGAGAGGATAAAAATGCTTCTATCAACCACGGCCTAGGCTTTAGATTCATACCTATTAAGATGAGGAAAAGCAAATATAGCCCTGCAGCCAGGATCTGGCCACTTTACCAAATGGCTCGGTGACCAGGGCTGCAATATCCCCAATTATCTTCTCAGGATGAACACTTTGGAAACCCACTTTAAGATGTAGCTCTGAACTGGAGGCCGTAAGGGGGCAGATAGAGACAACAAACCCCCCGGGAAAGGAATGACGAGTACAGAGCTGCAACTGCAACAAAATGAAACAAAACAAAAACAAACTAACTCTTAATAAGTTCACACCAAATCAATGAAATTAACAATCAGGAAATGAAATCGCTTTAGAGAAAAGGAAAATAATAGTGCAACATGAAAATGATTTTTTAAATTACCATGCTGAATATCTTCTAAGAATTAAAGGAAAGAGTACCAGGGATAAAAATGGTTTAAAAGAAAGAAAGAAAGAAAAATCAGGGACTTGAGCCAGGTAGAAATGGGAAAAGAACAGACGGGTATGAAAAAAAATTGTTAGAAATCTTGGAGGTAAAGCAGTTTATCACTGAAATATATATCACTGAAATAGGTGGGATAAACTCTAGATTATATGGCTAAAGAGAGACTTAATGAGCTGGAAGTTCATGGTGGAGGAATTCATCCAGAATATAGCACAGAGTGATACATTATCTGAATAGCCAACAACATGAGAAGGTGTTTAACATCGTTAATCTCAGATTACGTTTTTAAAAAACAGCTACTATTGGTTATAAGTCAGTCCTAAAACAAAATGAAACAAACATTAATCTTCAGAGTGGGCTGGCAAGCAGGAGACTCAGGAGAGCTGATGTTTCTGTTAGAGTCTGAAGGCAGGAAAAAGCCACTGTCCCAGGTGAAAGCATATCAGACAGCACAAATTCTCTTACTTCAGCCCTTTGTTCTATTCAGACCTTCCACTGATTGAATGAGGCCCACCCACATTAGGGAGGGCAATCTGCTTTATTCATTCTACCAATTTGTGTGGATCTGATCCACAAACACCCTCTCAGACACATTCAGAATGTTTGACCAAATAGTTGGGCACCCTGTGGCCCAGGAACATGGACACATAAAATGAACCATCACACATGCGCTGGGAATCTTACAAAGTGTAGCACCCTGGTCAGCCAGGAAAATAAAAGGAGAAAGTGTCACTTCTTTTTGGCAAGATAGGAGAAGGGACCATAAGAATGGGGTCTCTAGGTGCAGATGGCTGGGATTCTGGGTTTATATTCATATTTATATACCAGGGGTGCCAAAAAGATGTACACGTTTTAAGAGATGTTATCTATATTACTTTTTGAAGTTGAATTGAATTACGGTAGCAACGTATAGTATGTCGTTTGCTCAAAAGATGGCGTTAATCAAATGACTACTAGCATTATTCATTGTATTACAATGTTAATACAGTTTTTTCCTCTCTTAAAACGCATATGCATTTTTTTGGCACCCTCTACACATGTATTTTGAAGCCAGAGAGAGACCTAGGTGAGACTGTCTCCTCCAACTGGCTGTGTGACCTTGAACATGTTACTTAATTCCTCTGAGCCTCAGTTTCCTCAACTCTTAAAAGAGAATAATAATAGTACTTACTTCAAAGGGATATTGAAAGAATTAAAATCCTCAGCAAAATATCCGGGCTACAATAGCTACGCAACGGTCAGCCCTGGGAATGTGGACAGCTGGTGCCCCTCTGGTCACAGCTAGACCCACCTTCATCCTGACTAGGGAGGACCGTGCAAAGCAATGAGCCAGGTGTGAGAGTCAACAGACGTGGGCCAGAATCCTGCTCCTCCCCCTGCACACGAGCTGTGAGAGTTGGGGTTCCCCCTTTATACTCTGTGTTTCTTTCCCACCTACAAACTGAGGGTGGTACGCCTGCTTCTGGAGTCGTGCTTCTGAACTGGGGGCCGGGGGGGGCTTTTTTCCCCCAGCGACATTTGGCAATGTCTGGAGACATTTTTGACTGTCACAGTTGGATTGTGATATCTAGTGGGTGGAGGTTAGGGGTGCTACCGGCATCTAGTGGGTGTAAATTAGGGGTGCACCTCAACATCCTACAATGCATAGGACAATCCTCACAACGAAAATGACCTGGCCCAAAGTGCCCATTGTGCTGAAGCTGACAAACCCTGCGATAGACAAATGAGATCATGTTTATGAAAGTTTGGCTTAAGAAATAAAAATAAAGGCTATCATCATCATCATCACATGAACATTGTCAGATAAATAGTGGGTGGTTTCTGCTCTTCTTCCCTCCTCCCTCCCCCATGGCCGGGTACTGGCAAGGAGAGGCCAGGACTGCTACACCGGCAGCACTCCCCATGTTCAGAACCAGAAGGAGGGAACCGTTTGTGACTTCCCATAACGAAGGTCTGCCGGCTACAGGTTCAACATGACAAGTTCTGGAATGTCACTTCTTGGCAGCTGCATCCGCACTGCTTTCTGGCGCTCTCTGCAGAGCCAGCTCTCTGCGGCTCCTGGGCTGAGTTGGCGGGCACCTCAGGCCGGGCAGGACGCTGCAGCTAACCCAGCCACCAGATGGGCCTCTTCCACACAGGCTCCCACCCCGCTCTGAGCTGCTCTGAGGATCTGGTTTACTCTGCCCCTTTCCTGGAAGCTTAAGGAAGGCTCTTCTTAACGATTCTGCATATCTTGTTCTGTGTGCAGGCATGGGAGGAGGGGGCAGCGAGGGAGTACAGGAGAGCGGGAAGAGAGAGACGTCCAGGCCCCTGCAGGAGCGCCCTGCAGGCCCTCTAGACCCACTCCCCTGAAATTTCCCAGCACAGAAGGTCTTCCTCTCGCCTGTGCAGGGGGTGAAGACCCAACCACACAAACCCAGAAGAAAAACAAACAAAACCAGTGTCTTCTGCAGGCTGGCGCTCCAGCCATCCTTGGAGGCCTCCCGATGCAGCCCGGTGTTCCCAGTCCCATCCTGCCCTCAGCTGGATTCAAAGGCAGGGAAAGCAGACCGCACTCAAATCCCTCAGGCGGAGCAGTGCAGCTTTTTGTTTCTGTAGCTACAGCAGAGAAGAGTGTAATCACAAAACTTCCGCCTGGGCTGCAGATTATCCCTTTGAAGTCTGTGCTGGAAACAAAGCCTGCTCGCAGGTAGAGCGTATTTTCTCGGGGAGAACCACCACTAGGGTGGCAAGGACAGAGCAAGCCTTCCTCCCAGAACATGCTTTCCTGGCCTGTGATGGGTTGAACTTTTTTTCTATAAGAGAGCCATAAACACAGAGATACCAAAGAGTTAATTTGCGTTTTTTAAACCTCCTTCCCAATGCCCACTCTCATTCCTGCATAAAATCCTCCTGTCCAGACATCAAATCAGTAAGCCCTGTTGCCTGTCAGAGAATACAATGTCAGGCCATTAGTATGTTAATAAGTCCGGGGGGCGACAGGTGGCCTACTAGACAGCTCAATTAAGCTGCTCATTAAACACACGCTAACGAACAGCCCAGGCAGGGCCTGAACAGCACCATTCTGTAATGACATGATGTCAGAGGGAACAAATGAGGAAAAATAACAAAAACATTACAGCAGGGACAGACGCCACTAATAAGGACCCCTCGCACTACATCAGCCCGCAAATCAATGAGCCACAGGGATCAAAAAACTCGACCCAACATTCTCAGGAGACTGAATGCAGCAAGATTTTTTTGGTCAGTACTTAAAAAAAAAAAAATCCAACCCAAACCTAAAATTGTTACAGAATATCCCAAATTAACTGCTAAAAAATGAAAAAACGAAAGTTTGACACAGAGCTAATCACAAAGTCTGAGAAATTTGTATTGTTGAGTTTGAATGAAAATCATTATTTAATGGGATCATCATTTACATTTGATTGACATTTTTTAAAAAGCCCACAGGTTCGAATCATTTGCCTCCTCTGCTGCTCAGCTAGTTTAAGGGCACAGTGGAATGTTAAAGAGCATAGAGCCAAGTTTCTTAGGTGAAGATTCTACTTATTATTTTAAAAGAAGGGTTTTCCAGCAATTGCTAGAGGTCTCTCTCAGTTTCAAGGAATGGGCTCCCTGAATAATATAAAATCAAATCTCCACTGGGCATGACTGTAATGTTGGAGACACATATTGCTAAACTAATAGGCTGGTTCACCATTAGAAGGTCATGAGCTTGGCTCTTTTGTCAAGTTAGCAGCTGACACCTCCTCTGTGTGTAGACTTTCCTCAGGCCTCACGAAAATGCTGCTTCTCACTAGGCACGTGGAGAACTCATAACTATGCCTGTCGGATTTGCTTTCGTGGAGCTGGAACAGAGACCCTGGGAAACCTGATGTTTCCCATGTGTGTTGAGCTTCCTCTCAAATCTGCGGTCCCAATCTATGACCGGGACAGGCCAGGCTCTCACCTGTGTGTCCCTGAGCAGTCACTTTCCCTCCCTGATTCTATTTACGTATTTATAAAATGTGATTGGACTTGGTATTCTCATTGCCCTTCCATTCTAACACAGTCTTGTGGGGACAGGGCCAGGAGAGCAGTTTCCAGGCTCTCTGCTTCATGTGGAAAGGTGCTGGCTCAGGTAGTAGATGGCCATCAGTTGTGACTAGTTGGTCATCAGCTGTTACCAGTTAGCTATCAGCCACTAATATAACTGCCATGGCTAAGCTAGCAAGTGGGGATTGCGGATTGCAGAGAGGTGCGGATTGCAGTTGGCAAGTGAGGTTCGTTGGCAGAAAAGTGGACAATGGGTTACGGATCATGTGGCTCCTGCTTCCTGTGTCTCTAACCAAGCTGCCAGCGAGAATATAGTGGTATGACTCCCCTACCTATGGCTCCGTGGGTGTTCCTGTTTGGCCTCACCATATCCTGCGTTCTCATGTGGGGAGCAAGAGCTGAGACCCCGCATGACACCCTGCATGACAGGTCTTCAGTAGAAAATGTGTAATATGCTAATAGAAATTTGCCATTTGGTTGGAAAGACAGTACTAGTAACTGAAAGCAATCCAGAGAATTCAAGAACAAAATGCAGTGTGTCACCTGGAGTAACAATAAGAATTCCAAACGGAAGACACCAGGGGTTTGTAAGAGCTGTCCATCAATTCCCCCCACCCCCACCCCAAATCAGCTGGGCCTGAGTAGACCAGAGGATGCAGTGAGCAGACAGGGCTTCTGCTGGCTCCTGAGATGTGAGAGTAGCACCGGGAAGCGGAAGGGACAGAAGAATTCCAGGGCAGTTGGCTTTTTTCACACATGCTTCTATCAATAAAAATAAGTTAGTGTACACCCCAAATACGTATATTTAATTTATAAATAAGCATATATTACTATACTAACATATTATTAAAATATTAAAACATACAGCAGAATGAGACCATTTTAAGGGGTGAGATTAAAAAAACAACAAGAGTTCAAATATTTTCTTTCTATTCTCCAGAGCATCATATTGGGCAACTCCTGGGGATGCACACACCACAATTTGGAGACCACTCTTCCAGGTGTGAGGAAGGAGGGGCCAGGATGTCACATAAAAAGCCTGGAGTGCAAGGTGTGTGTGTGTGTGTGTGTGTAAGTAAGTGTGTAAGGTGTGGGGTGATGCAGTATCAGACCTGCCTCATGGAGACGAGGTAGGGGCTACGAAGCAGTGGGAAATCAGGTGGGATGTGGCAGAGCCACAGGAGACGATATATGCAAGGGCAGAGTTGAGAAGGAGCTTGGGGAACACAGCTTTCTGACTTTTTGTCTTAGTGGTACTAAGGTACATCCTTAGGCTGGCAGATGTGAGAGCATGCAACCATCCAACTAACGTTTACCGAGTTCCCTCTTTGCTCCAGGAACTATGGGGAATACAAAACTGAGAAAATTTTATTCCTGCCTTCATGGAGTTTACAATCAAGTCATTCATTCAGCTCACATTTACTCAGGATCTTCTTTGCCAGTCTCTACTCTAGGTCCTGGGGATAATGGCAAACAGCACAAGTGTGGTCCCAGACCTCATGAACTTGAGGCAGGCCTTTCATTTAAGCAACTCCGTTTCACGTCAGACTGTGGTACATGCTGTGGTAGAGGAGGGAACAGACTTGTAGGAGCACAGGTGAGGTTGAGGTTACTTCTGCTTCTGAGAATCATAGACACTTCCTGGCACCACCGAGAGCTCTGCATCAGTGCTAGCCAATAGAACTTCTCTAGCTGTGCTGTCCAGTATGGTAGCCACATGTGGCTAGTAAGCACTTGAAATGTGGCTAGAGTGGCTGAGAGACTGAATTTTTAAATTTTAATTAATTGAAATTAAAAGTCATACGTGGCTACCATACTGGACAGCACAGCTGTAGAGGGTACTGGGGTGAAATGACTGGTGGTGAGTTTCATCTAGAATGACATGTCTTCTTTCTTAAAACCAGTACTTTCCTTCTGCACAGGGTAATGACATCTTAGAAGTCAGGAAAACAGTTAGTTGTTCCCTCAGTAATCGTAAATCCTTGGGGATTTAGTACACTCGGTGGGTGTACTGATTGATGCTGGCATGAACATGCTGATTGATAAGAAATGAAACAGAAGTTTAAGTTTAGAACATCTTTTCCCCTCTTCTCTTCTGGTCTGAATTCAAATCTCTCTTCCTCTGGCAATAGTATCTGGACTTCACATAACCATCTTGGAAAGCATGGAGAGAACCCTAAAAGCAGTACCAGCTTGTCCACCAGGGGGCAGTGCATGTGCCGCAAGTTCACACATACAAATCAAGATCTCTTGGACCTGTTGGGCTATTGTTTTCCAGGGAATGGGGAAAACCACTTCAGTCCTACTTCAGAATTTTTTCCCCTCTCTTCTTTCCTCCATGGCTCTGTTAGATGCTCTAAAACAAGTGAAGAAGTGGAGAAGCAAATTTCTATTCATATGTTAAAGCAAAGTTATAAAAAGGGCAATGGCTACTGGAATGAGCTTTCGTTTTATTTTTGTTTGCTCATTTGATTGTTGCTATGATAAACACAGGAAAAGAAAAGTTCCAAAGCCAAAGCCAAGAGTAGATGGGATGACTTCTATTCAAAGATGGCAAATTGAATGCAGGGGTTAGTCTCTAGTCCCTCCTGAAACCCCACTAAAACAATAACAGGGGAGGTATTTTGGAGAACACATAAACCTAACAATGAAGATAACAGAAGTGACGATAATAGCAATAAAATTTGGAAGCTGGAAAGAAAATGTATATTTGGTAACTGATGTAACAGAGCTGAGAAAGCTGAATTGAAAGCCACCAATGGGGAAAGCCAAAAGCAACCCAGTTGTTCAGGAATTGGTGACATTAGGGAAATGATGGAAATGGGAATAAAGGTGGATCCACAAGCAGGATAATTTATTAGAAGTCCTTTTAAGAAGCAGTTATATCTCTAATCTTCCCTTCCTGTTCTGCAGCCTCAGGCCAGACAAATATTTACATTCAGAATGTTGAGATCTCCAGACATTTTCCTCATCTTGTTTCCAGAATAAAGGTAGTAAGGATTATAGCTTCCACATGAGAGATTGTAAGAGCCTTCACTGCAGCTCTTCCAACAAGACAAGAGAAAACACGTAAGACACTGATATCCAAGGTTCCCCAAGAAAATGGCCCAGGAAGGTCATTGTACTGAAGCCCATAGTTGCCAGGTTCTATGCATGTGCACAGAGCTTACCACCAGCTTTTAGTGCCCCATTTATAAATATGAAGAGACATTAGGATCATTTGACATTTGAGAACAGCCTCTAGCCTAAAAGACAGAATCAGAGAAGAGGCAGAGATAACTGAGGCAACAGAAGCTATAGAAGTTATACAGGGAGAATAAAATGTTTAAAAATTATTATTAATATTTTCAGAGAGTCAGGAAATATTGTACCAGTGAAATAAGAGTATAATTCTATTATGCTGTACACCTTAAACTTACACAATAATTTATGTCAATTATATCTCAGTAAAACTGGGGAAAAGAATAGAATACCAATTTTTAAAAATTCAGAGAACAAACAAAAGTGCTTGGAAAGAACAGAAATGAAGAGGTTAAAGACATTACTCAGAATGTGTAGCAAAAACACAAAGAGAAAATAAGAGAGAAGTAATGAAATTATAGAACCACACCAGAACATCAAATCCAAATATGGAAAGCAGATTCAGAGACAATGGGAGGAAATCCCCCCAAAAAATAATTCATTAAAACTTCCCAAATATCAAGTTCCTGTATTTCCCAATTATACCCAGCACCATGGATGAAAATCGACTCACCAACACACATCGTTGTGCATTTTCATCACCCTGGGAATAAAGAGGAGACGCTCAGTGTTTCCAGGAAGAAAACAGAAAACATGCTTTATACAAGGCATCAAGAATCAGAGTGGCATCAGACTTCCCCACAATATGATAGACAACAATGGATAAATATTTCAAAATCCTAAAAAAATATATATTTCTAAAAGTAAAATTCTATACCCAGCAAAACTATTCATCAAATGTGAGAGTGTGGTGACTATGTTTTCAGATATGCAAGGCCTTATAAGGAAGCTACTGGAGCTTTTTTTTTTTTTTAATTAAAAAAAGGATTAATATTTTTAAAAGAGGAAAATGTGGGGTCTGGGAAACAGGGGTTCCCTCCAAAAGAGAGGGGAAGTTACCTCTACTATAACAGCTGAGTAGTAGATGTAGAGGATAACCAATCCAGAAGGTTTTGGAAGAGATTTCTTCAAAAAGAAACACCTTTAGGTGTTAGGATTATAGTGGGTTTTAAAAAAAACTTTTCATCATACTTTCCAAGTTTTCTGGAAAGAATACATATTCCTTATATTATTCATTCAGTTGGTTATTTCACAAATATGTATTGAATGCCTTCTGTGAATCAGACTCTATCCTGGGTGCTGGAATACAATGACGAATGACCAGCCTAGTCCTTCTTTTGGGAAGTTGAGGTAAAGGTGGCCCTGGGAACACAGCAGAATTTTCTGGAGACCCCTGAGTCTGGATCAACACCACTGGTGCTAGAAGGGGATCACTGCTGGAGTGAGATACGAGGAAACAACTCTGATGCTGTACTACCTAGGTTTAAACCCCAGCTCTGCAACATCCCAGCTGTGTACCCATAGGCAAATCATCTGACCTCTCTGTGCCTTGGCTTCCTCATTCACAAAATAGGGATGATAATCATACCTAGTTCTCAGGACACTATTTGGGGTATACCTAACTAAAAAAATTATTCATTGTCTGAAATTCAAATTTAACTAGGTTTCCTGTATTTATCTGGCAACCCTACTTCCCCAAAGGCCTCAGCTCAGAAGGGTGACCCTCAGTCGGACCCGTCTGTGGTGGCCTGCACCAAGTTTGCCCAGGCCAGCTCATTCTGTGTGGCTTGGTCTCTAGGCCTGGTCTCCAAATCAGCACCTGTGGGATGCACCAGCCCGTAGGCTCCAGGTGACCATGGGCATGCTTGCCTTGATCACCACTGTGCCAACACTCATAGAGAGCAGCACAGAGAACAGGCACTCTTTCAAGAGTTGACAGATACGCGATTAATTAATCTATCGGGACTCTTAGAAAAATAAAACAGAAAGAATAAAAATCAAGTCTTTCCAAGAGCATATCCTTTTCTCAGAGTGTGTTTTCTAAAATCCTATTTTAGAAACTGTCATAGAAAAAATTGATTTCACCTAGAAATGATTGTAAATGATTTGTTTTGTCAGGAATTTAATTGCAAGAGGAAACTTGGAGGACACTCTCTTTAATCTAACAGTACTCCCCCAAGGACTTGTTGAGTGCCGATTCTATGCCTGACAGACATGCAAAGCGCCTCTGCCATGGTGGAGGCCAGGGCTTCTCAAAGCAGAAACCAGGCCCAGAAACCCTACCAAGCAAGTCCTGTCCCTGTTCTACTGGGATTCGGAACATTGATGAGAATATAAATTCTGTGCATCCCTGGGCCAGAATCTTCATTTTTGTATACTTTTGTGAGGCTCCTGTTAATGGAAAATTTTGATAAAGGATTATTTGTTCCACTTTATAAAGGTGGTAATGATTGTATTCAGATTAAGGCGCTGAAAGTCTGGGATGAAGTGAGAAAAAGGAGGTCAAGCAAGAGGTAAATGGTCTATAACTGTAGCCTTCACACTTGGTGAGTCTTTAAATTACTTGGGCTGTAAAATATATAGATGTCTGGACTTTACCTGAAACCTATTGAATCCAACACCATAGGATGGGTCCCAAGGGTCTGTCCTGGGCTATTCCCCAGAGTGATTTGGGACAGCTCATGGATAGTCATTCCAGACAGAATTATGGTCTTCAAGCTTGGTTTCCTGCAACAGCATGTTGCTTTCTGCCTCTGTCTCTGCCTCTTGTCTTTGTCTGTCTCTCTCTTCTTTCGAAAGTAAATGTCACCTTTTATACCCAGTGCTTGATTGCTAACAGGGCTGAACCAGAAAGATCAAGGCTAGTTAGTCTAGGTGTCGATGGAATTGTGGAATCGTCAAACAGTAGAGCTGGGAAGAGTAGTAGAGGTAAGTGATTTAACCAGATCAATTTGCCTGCAATGTGGGCTCCAAAAATCCCACTTCCTTCCACCTAGACACTCTAGTCAATAATAAGGAAGTAAAGGGACCCTCTCTTTGCCCAACCTCTGCAGCAGTGGGCACTGGGAACACTAGGTTTCCTCATGGTACAGGGTGGGGTGGGGACATCGGCATGCAGTGGCCTCTCAGAGTGGCTGCACGCACCCAAGGGGCAGGCATGCAGCCCACAGCGGGGCACTCCCCCAGGCTCTGTGGGACCATGACCCCTCCTCTTTGTCCCACTCAGGTGGTCCCTGTGTGGGTTTGCTGGCCTTGCCTCTGGTACCCAGCTGGGCAGGGAAGTGGGTGAGGACGAGTGTGAAAATCCACCAGAGCCCTTTGCAAGCCCACAGTGACTGCGTTGGGGCTGCATTCAAGTGCCTCCCCCCTTCTACTGGAAAAGGATTAGGTGTAACAAAGTGCTTAGCCTTCAGCTCTTTTGAAAAGAAACTCAGTCTTAAGTGTTAAGCTCAGATTCCAGGAAACCCGGCCTGCCCCGCTGCAGCTGCTCTGATTCCAGGGCCACTGTCACATGGCAGGTCGATTTGCACCAGCTCTTGGGGGCAGGCCAGACATTCCATTATTGCCTGGAAGAAAAGTCTAGTTTTCCTGTGTGTCACTTCTTAAAGGCAATTTTTTCTAGAATCGGAGGGAATGAAAAATAAGAGTTTGCATCTTCTGATTGAATACAACACCCCAGACTCCAAGTGCCTTATTTAATCCTCACAATGGCCATATTATTTCTATTAAGGGCTGAATTGTGGTCCCCAAATTCCTGTGTTGAAGTCCTAACCCCCAATATCTCAACATGTGACTGTATTTGGAGATAGGGCCTTTAAAGAGGTGACTAAGTTAAAATGAGGTCACTCTGGTGGGCCCTAATCCAGTCTGACCGGTGTTCTTATAAGAAAAGGAAATTAGGACACACACACACACACACACACACACACACACACAGAAAACCATGACACATGGTTTACCCAGGACACAGGGAGAAGGCGGCCATCTACAAGCCCAGGACAGAGACCTCAGAAGAAACCAACCCTGCTGACACCTTGATCTTGGACTTCCAGCCTCCAGGACTGTGAGAAAATAAATTTCTGTAGTTTAAGCCACCCACTTATGGTATTTTATTATGGCAGCCCTTGCAAACTAATGTAACTCCCATTTTACAGATGGGGAAACCAAGGCTTAGCCAGGTTATATATGATGCCCAAAGGTAGGTAATTCTTGAATAGCCCCTGTTGGGCCCAGGTTTGGCTCCCAAACTTGTTTGCAAATTAAAGTCATGGAAGCAGTTTAGAAACATAACAGCCACTTTTCCAGACCTAGCTAAGAGCTACATGAGGTAAGGCCCCGAAATATGCATTTTTGACAGATTTCCCAGATGACTCCAATGTAGAGTCAAGTTTGAGAACCAATTTCAAGAGAGAAAGCACTCACAGGGTGTAGCTCACTCATGGAGGATATCATTTCCATATGTGAAGGACCATTTATTTAAGAGACAAATTCACAGTCAAGTCTCACTGGGTTTATGTCCCCCTTGTAGCTGGTAGGATCTGTAGTGTGGGGAGGGACATTATAAACTCAAGGTGGCCTCTTGTGGGCCTTTGACTCATGCTTCCTGCCAGCTTCAGGTCCACCCCATTCCAGAAGCAGATCCATCACAGCTCCAGGAATGTGCGCCATGCTTCCCTCCTTCCTGGAAGGTCTCCTGCTGCAGCGTGCTGCTATCCTCCCTTGAAGAACTGGAGTGGAGAAGCAGCACGCATTTGTCGCAACCCTCACAATATGCCTCCAAATGCATTGTCATAATTACTAGGCAAGGCCACAGCTCCCTAGATGGGCCCGGGCGCAGCTTCTTTAGCTGAGAAGTGGAGTTGGCCAGTTACATACTTAAAATTCAGAGAACTGGCTTGTTGCCTGGGGCACTGATGCCCTAAACCTCCCAGCCTCATGGTGAAGGGATTCTGCTCTGGTGAAGTCCTTAGATTGGAAAGGGACGTATCGCATTCCAATTATAGCCATGAAGGGTATTTTCTTAATTGTGAACTCTGTCCTGCCACCTCACAGGGCTTGTGCAGAAGACCCACTGTATTAGTTATCCAGTGCTGTGTAGCTCAACTCCCTAAAACTTAGAATCTTAAAACAATAACAAGCATGTTTTTAATATTACAGTTCCAGAGGGTTGGGAATTCAGGAACAGTTTAGCTGGGCGGTTCTGGTTCAAGGTCTTTCATGAGGTTGCAGTCAAGATCTCAACTGCGGCTGTGATCATCCGAAGGCTGGCTTGTACTGTGGCAGGAGGATCTGTGTCCAACGTGGTTCCCCCACCTGCCTGGCAAGTTGGTGCTGGCTGTTGGTGGGAGGCCTCAGTCTCTCCCTCATGGGCTGCCCACAGGCTGCTGGAGGGTCCTCAGAGTATGGCTGATGGCTTTCCCCCAGAGACAGCAACCCAAGAGAAAGCAAGGCAGAAGCCAGAACTTCTATGACCCCTTCTCAGAAATCACACCATCATTCCTGAAGTATCCTATTGGTTACGTGGGCAAGCCTGATTCATTAGGGAGGGTACTACATATAACAGGAATACTAGGCGGTGAGAATGGCTGGGGGCCATCTTGGTGGCTGGTTACCACACCCCCGAGATAAGTAAGTGGAGTGTTTGCCATTAGGCAGTAGAGACAGGGAAGCGATGGTGGTGAGGGCAGCTACAGAAGTCTGCCAAAGGCTCCGCATTAAATGTATCATTCAATGTACCTTAGGGGTAAAGTCATCCCCTTCATTGATCTAATCCTATATGACTGGTTTATATATGGATGGACCCATCACCCTGAACTCTGCCTTCATCTTCACATGGCGTCCTCCCTGTGTGCGTGTCTGTCTCGGGTTAAAATTCTAGTGTTTTGTTTTTGTTTTTAAACATAAGGAGCAATCAAAGGGATGACTTTACCCCTAAGGTACATTTGCCTTTAGAGCTCTAAGATAATAAATTTTAGTTTTTTTAAAAAAAAATTTCATATTGGGGAACTGTGTGTTTCTCCAGGGCCCTTCAGCTCCAAGTCGTTGTCCTTCAATCTAATTGTGGGGGGCGCAGCTCATCTCCAAGTCCAATTGCCGTTTTCAATCTTTACTTGCAGGGGGCACAGCTCACCATCCCATGTGGGAATTCAACCGGCAATCTTGTTGTTGAGAGCTCGCGCTCTAACCAACTGAGTCACCTGGCCTCCCTAATAAATTTTAGTTTTAAGCCACCCAGTTTGTGGTATTTTGTTACAGCAAGCCTAAGCAACTCATATGCCACCATTACAATTAAATTACTTCTCTCATTCCAAGCATTTTTAATGCCATGAGACAGAGTTTCCAGACTGTGGTTATCAGTCTTCCTGCTATTGCTGTTGCTGCTCCTGTGATCACCACCTTTACTACTGTGATATAACACTTATCATTCAGGGAAATCAAATTATTTTAGCCCCCAAACTGAGTTTCACTCTGATAGTGCAATACAGCTGCTTAGGAGAAACAATGCAAAACCTATGTAAATAAAAAACAATTATATGGTATTTTGAGGAATAGAAGCAAATGTGGAAACTGAGACTCTTCAAAGGAAACAAGGTTATTAGCTAGGGAGCTGAGGCTTTGCATCTGTCTGTCGAGAGTTATAGAAACAGTGCCCAGGAAGCCGAGCTGGGAGGCACATGCATGGGAGGGGTGTGCTGCCCAGCTCACAGCGAATCCGTGACCTGGCTAAGTTGCTTAGCCTCTTGTACCTGCATCTCCTAAGCTGTGAAATGGTGACAATGATTCCTCCCCATGGGGCTGTTGTAAGGATGACGTGGCTAAGGACCGAGCCTGGCACACAGTAAGCTCTCAGATAATGCTTGCTGCCACTGCAACTTACGAATGCCACTTGTTCTTAATCATGACAACGTGGTCATCCAAGGCAGTCCGGTGTCACAGAGGAAGACAACGGGCCACACGGCTGTTTGCCAAGCTCAGGGAGGCAGCTGGTGAAGTGGCACAAATATGGTTTCAAATTGTGGAAACAAACTCCATCACTAGCTGGTTCTTCCCCTCGAGTGACATAGATCAGGTCATTTAGTCCCTAGTCTAAAACTAAAATACCGAGGGAAATAAATCAAGGATTATAATGCTTAGCCTATAGGGTTATTTTGAAATTTTAATAAGAAAATATATGAAAGGGTATTCTGGAACAAAGTCAAGGCCCTTCAAATAATTTCTGAGTATAAATAATGTATATTAAATATATATATACATTTGATATATATCTTGGAGGTTTCTATTCCAACCACAGATTGGAATATTGTGTTCTATTAATTGGACCATGATATCATAGCAAGTTAACATCAGATTGACTAAAAAAATAAAAATAGATTATGTATGACATCTAAAAATCAAAGAGAACTTTATGAATGGTGACTCCATTTTCATGGAGTGAAATTTATAGATAGAGATAGAGATACATAGATATATAGACACACACACGAGTACATACTGGAGTGAAATGGAAGGCTGGAAAGAGTGCCAGAAGTAGTGAGGAAGTGATCTACAATCTGAGTTCAGAGTTGCTACCTCTGTTGTCCTGGGAGAGTTGGAAGATACTAAATTCAGCAACTGAGTTACCTAGAAAAGAACACCTCCAGCTTTCAATGGAGAAACTTCCAGTTACTTCAGGCACCTTTCCCGCTGTCGAATGAGCTACTGTTGTCATTACTTAAGAACACCAGAGGGCGCTCAAGAGAGGAAGAGTCGTCCAGGTGACCGCCGAGGTATTCTTGTGTTTTTCTTTCCACCTCCATCCCAGAAGCTGGGGAAAGACGCTAGAATTTCAACCTTTCCCCTTTCACCTCAGCCCCCTACTAACCAACATTGGTTCCTCCCATTCTGCTCAAAATGGCTTGGCAAAACTTCCTGACATCATAGCTAAATAAACCTTTGCCGCAGGTTAACCTGCTGGCTGAGAGGCTGATTCTTGGCCACCACCAGATCCTTAGCTGTTTGGTGCCTGAGAGGGAGATTTTAATTTGAAAACAAGTCTTGGAGAATGATGCTACAGTGATCTGTCAAGGCAAGGCCTACGTTTGTTTCCTTTGGCGGTGAGATTCACGGTTCCGTAATGGAAAGATCATTGACTGCCAAGTCAGGTTCTAAAAAGGCTCAGTTTTATCCTAACTACCAAGGCTCATTTGTGGACTTGGGTGGATTGCATGGCATGTGAATTTCCTACAGCTGCTGTAACAAGGTACTACAAACTGGATGGCATAAAGAACAAAAGTGTATTCCCTTACAGTTCTGGAGGCTGGAAGTCCAAGATCAAAGTGCTGGCAGGGTTGGTTTCTTCTGAGTCTGAGGGAGAATCTGTTCCAGGCCTCTCTCCCAGCTTCTGGTGGTCTGCTGGCACTCTTTGGTGTTCCTCGTTTTGTAGACCCATCACCCTGATCTCTGCCTTCATCTTCATGTGTCGTCTTCCCTGTGTGCATGTCTCTCTGTGTGTCTACATTTCACCTTTTTATCAGGACACCAGTCATATTGGATTAAGGCCCAACCTCATCTTAACTTGGTCATCTGCAAAGCCCCTGTTTCCAAATTAGGTCACATTCATAGGGACTGGGGGGTGAGGACATCAACATCTTTTGGAGGGACACAATTCAATCCATAACAGATGGCTTCTGTTTTCTTGACATTATGACTATGGAGTCTTGAGAACTGGACTGACTCCCTGCAGTGCTAACTAAAGATGCATCCAGCAAATGCCTCCAAGGAGGAAGGGGCAGTTGTTTCATCCAGGGAAAACTAATTCCAGCTCTGCAGCAGCTGGAATGTTAAAGTTGACTTGTGACCATTCTTCCCAAGGGGCTGTTACCACTGTTTATTGCCACCTCTCAGTGTTTCAGAATCACTTTGGTGCCAGTTGGAATAAATGGAAAACGTGTTTAACTTGAAAAGCAAAACATACAATGCTATCATATTGCACAAGCAAACGTGCAGTGAGGCAGGGGACAACTACTGTTTCAAGATGATTTAAGAATTTGATCAAATGTCTGCACAATTGCAGGCTTTGAAAGGCACCTCACAGATGGGTTTCATAATTGAGAAATGCATTTGTTCTTTGTTGGTGTATAAAAATAACGTGATTCAAAGCTTAGAGTCGGATATCTTTCTGAAAGTGATTTTCCTCCAGCATAACAGGGAAAAAAGGTGGGATTATAACTGCACTCTTTTGTAAAGAGTGCACGTCCATAAAAAAAAAAAAAGTCAAAAGGGTTTATAATCAGACACCGCAAATGGAAAATGATAACCAAATTTTGGAAGCCTTGCTTGGTGTTTACAAAAATAGCCCAAGAGAATTAAAGGCATGGCATGCCCTTGGAGCCCAGCACCTCACAGAAACTGGGAGTTCACAGGGCTTGATCAAGTCCAGTGTTGTGAAAAATGCACTGTAGACCGACCTTCTTCAGTAACTACTCCCTACTCAGCCTTTCCAGAGCCCATGGTACCTGAACAGCTTCATATAACATTCCAGCCTCTCTGTCTGCCAGTGAAAACTAACAGCGTATTTTAAAAAGGAAGAAGTGAGCTTTTGCAAGTATCACATGACTAGAACTTTCTACTGGCACCTGGTAGAAAGTGGGACATTTCTCAAAGCCCGCTTACTCTGCTCCCATCCTGTTTGGGTGGTTTGGGACCGCCAATATATCACGTGGCTTTTCAATGTTCCCGGGATTACTGGCTTTTTTTGATAGAACTAAAAGGAAACCTGCCTGTTGTTTTCTTTCTTGAAAGACCTACATACAAGAAGGCTTTTTTCAGGAATGGGAAACACATGGGTTCTGGTTTTCATACGCCTCCATCTGGTGTAAGAAAGTTCCTCAAATCATAATATGCAAATAAATGTGTTTCTAATGGGCCCTGCCCAATCTCTTTTCAGCTCCAAGGCGTCGGGTCCACTCAGTTACGTACATAGAGAACTGAAAGGGCACTGCTGATTCAACTACCTCTGGCAGGTTCTCAAACCCCAGCGAGCAGTAGAGTCACCTGGTGGAAACACAGGCTGCTGGGCGCTGCTGGGTTCCTGAGTCCACAGGTGTGGGGTGGGACCTGAGAATTTGCTTTTGCAACCAGTTTCCAGGTGCCGCTGCTCTGCTGTCTGGGGACCTCCCTTGAAGAACCTGTGTGCTCTGGTGATAAGGACCTTGGGGAAGAGAGGCAGTCAAAAGCCTCCTAAGGACCTCCCACCGAAGGCCTCACCAGAGTCCCCAGGGCACTCTGGGACTGCCAGCCCACACTCAGCACCCCTTCCTAGTGGTGAGGCTAGTGTGCAGGAAGGCAGCAAAGTGACCCAGTGACAGGCCGCCGCCTCTGGATGACCCAAAATCAGACACATTCACCCCTGGTTAATTGCGAGCTGGCTCAGCATCTGTTTAGGATGGCGTAACAGAGACAGACCCTCAAGAGGGGTGGTGGCCCATGCATCAGATGTCATCAGGGAGCGAAATAACAGTCTGACGTTCGATGGGAGGTAGGACTGTCCCCGCTGCAGGCTGAGAAAGTCGGTTTTCAAATACTGTTTCAGCAGCAGGCTCATTCAAGGACATGGAAAGCACAGAGTCCGCTACTCTGATTGAAGTGGAAAGCGGGTGCACAACAGGCCTGGAGACAGGACAGGTGGGGAGAAGGCCCCCTACACACCCCCCTTGGTATTGCTCTTGCATGGCCTTTGTCTCGATCCCCGAATGTTTGATCTTGCACTGCCTCCTGGGAACTCCAGGGCTCCTTAGAACACAGTTTGAAAACTACTTCGTGGTTCTTTCTCTTCTCCTTCCCTCATGCATCCTCCAAAGGCTTTCTCTGTAGGAGGAAAACTTTGAGATGCTATGAAATGCACCGATGTCCACCGCATACTTTCCACTTTCAACAAAGTGAAGACTGTCAAGAAAAAACTGGATCATAGCTTTGTTGGAGAATTGCTGGATAATGCAATAAAATGAGTATGTCAGGTGGTATCAACGGGTATTAATTGTTAGGTGTGGGTTTGCCTAGTAATGGCAGCCCTAACGCAGACTCAAAGGCTTCACCAGACAGTGGTAACTTTGGGCCCTGGTAGAAACCTAGTGTGAGTGAGTGTGTATCAGTGTGCACACGTGACAGTGGGAGTTATTTCAGGCAACTGGACTTCTGCACGTAGCAGACCCTCAAGGACTATGTCTGTGACTGCTCCCTTTGCAGGGAAATGGACTTGCCTCATAGCTGAGAGCATGAACTCTAGAGCCACACTACTCAAGTTCAAATCCCAGCTCCACTACTTTCTGCATGAACTTGGGCAAGTTGCTTAACTTCTCGGCATTTGTTCCTTCATTTGTAAAACTGGGAGTAACCATGATAGCACCTGCTTCATAGGGTTGTTGAGAAGATCAAATTAATTAATATATTTAAAGCATTTAGAAAAGGCCTTGATATATGACAAGGACAATAAAAATGTTTGATGTCTTTATTTTATTACAAGAATGTTTTACATTTAACACATTAAACTCTACATAAATATTTGATTTTGATTTTTAGGGGTTAGGGCTGGGAAAGTATTCAAAGCTGGCTTCTTAGAAGCCTAAGACTTCCAACTTCTCTCAAAACTTCAAAAAAACATTCCATATCAAGTGGTTCCTTCAAGGCAAGATGTGAAAGTTGATGCAAAATGGGAGGAACTACCAGGTATAAAACCTGAGCAGCTCTTGAAAGAAGCAAACAAGGGTAGGATCTAAGACTGAATCCTGATATCTAGTTTTCTGTTCTCCCTACCTCTTTGTCATAATTCAAAAATTAACGCTAATACTGAGGGCCAAGTAGGAGAAGAGTATCCTTCAGAAGCTATGATCACTAGAACGGCAAAGCCAATAACTGGCCATTTAATGAGCACATATTATGTGCTCTGGACTGTGCTCAGTATTTTACATATGCTGTGTCCTAGGCTGGTTTCCCAAGAGACCCAGAAACAAAGGCTCATGTGCAAGCCATTTATTAAGGATAAATTCCCAGGGGAAATGGGTAAGGAAGTGAGAAAGCAGGACAAGCAAGCAAAGGTGTGATCTCAGGCAAAATTGCTGAGGAAGCTTCTATCTGATGGTGTGGGGGACTGTGGAGTGTCAAGTACACCTCGAGTCATCCCAGCAGAGGCAGCAGCTGGGCCTTTCTTAACCACATGTCATCAGTTAGAGAGTAAGCCACCTCGAGGGAACTTAAATTCGGAGACACTTCCAGCTCTCCTTCCAGCTAAGTGGGCTCCAGCAGCCCAAGGGAAGCCACAGGCCTTGTTTGGCTCCTGGAAGACAAACACGCCTCAGGGGGAAGAGTTCAACAATGAGAAAAAGGGACTCCAGGAGATCTCAAAGGAGAAGGGTTTAAACAGTCCAGTCCTTTCCCATCAGTGTGAGTTTGCCCCCAAAGTCAAGACTAGAGGTCATGATCTTGGCCTCCACTAACCTACTGTCAACAACTGCCGGCTGAGGCAAAGTGGTACATGGTCAAGAGTTGTCTCTCGACTTAAATTCGAATTCTCCTTCTCCATTTACTGGCTTGGTCACCTCTTGGATGACCAAGTGTGAACGTGTTCATCTCTTTGATCTCCTTTTCAGTATCTGTACAATTGAGATAATATTAGAACTTATTTCAAAGAAAATTATTCTGAGAATTAAATGAATTATAACATGGAAAGCACATCACCTGGCACATAGTAGGTGCTTAAGACATCATCTGGCACATAGTAGGTGCTTAATACATGACAACTATTATTATGTGGATGTAGAATCGTTCCACCAGGAATATGCATAGGGAGAGAAGGGTTGGCCAGGAAACAGCAGGGTCAGGCGCTAGCTAAGCAGACAGGGGCTGATACAGGGTGCCGGCTGGACAGGACATGGATCAGGGTCCAAGGGGGTCCAGTCCAGGCAGGAAGGCTCAGGCATCAAGCACAGACTGGGGCAGGCCATGTGGGCCCAGACCCTGGAGATGATGCGATTAGCAACAGGAATCCTCAAGAAAAACCCAGATCACAGGTATAGTCTCTTTTGTTGGGCCCATTTCATTTTGGTTGCTGGGTCATTTCTACCTCCCCCATTTTTTATGTATCATTATTGAGCTATAATTTGCCTGCCATAAAATTATCTTGTTTAAAGTATACAAGTCAATGGTTTTAGTATATTCGCAGAATTGTATAACCATCACCAAAATGTAAATTGGGAATGTTTTCATCACTCCAAAAAGAAATCCCATACCCATTAGCAGTCACTATTTCCATTTCCCACCGACACCTGGCAACCACTAATCTATTTTCTGTTTCTATCTCATAGAAATGGAATCATACAATATGTGATCTTTTGTGACTGGCTTCTTACACTTAGCATAATACATTTGGGTTGTTTCTACTTTTTAGCTATAGTGAACAATGCTGCTATGAACACTCATATACCCGTTTTTGTTTCGATGTATGTTTTCGTTTCTCTTGGATACATACCAAGGAGTGGAATTACTGGGTCATATGGAACTTCTGTTTTTAAGCTTTTGAGGAGCTGCCAAACTGTTTCCCAAAGGAGTACACCATTCTGCATTTCCACCAGCAGTGAATGAGTGTTCCAATTTCTCCAAATCCTCACCAACACTTGTAATTATATGTCTTTTTGATTCTAGCCCATTCCAGGGGTGTGAGGCAGCATCTCATTGTGGTTTTATTTGTGTTTCCCTCATGTCTAGTAATAGTGAACATCTTTTCATGTGCCTATTGGCCATTTGTATGGAGAAATGTGTATTCAAATCCTTTTATGTATTCTGGATACCTGTCCTTATGAAATATATGATTTGCAAATATTTTACCCTATTCTATGGATTATCTATTCTCTTTCTTAAGAACATCATTGGCAGCACAAAAACTCTTAATTTTGATGTAGTCCAATTTATCTATTTTTTTCTTTTGTTGTTTGTGCTTTGGGTGTCATGTCTAAGAAATCATTGTCTAATTCAATATCACAAAGATGTACTCCCATGTTTTCCTGTAAGAGTTTTATCATTTTAGCTCTTATAATTAGGTCTATAACCCATTTTAAAATTAATTTTTGTGTATGGTGTGAGGTAGGGATCCAATTTCATTCTTTTACATGTGGATATTCATTGTTGATGTCTGGATTACCTCACAAGGGGTGGCACCCATATGTACCTGCTGCCTCTGCTGGCCATTAACAGCTAGGTATGCAGAGACTAAATTTCTCATTGATTCAGTGGTTTTTACATATTCTTTACACCAGTCTAGGCCTTGCTCTGTGTTAGAAAACATAAAATTGGAAGCAAAACTTTTAAATGTATATCATTTCCATTTCACAAAAGAGAATTAATGAAGCTCAAATCATTCACCATTCCTCATTTATTGTACTCTAGCCTTTATTTGTATGTATGTATATATGTATGTACGTATGTATGTATTACGTCTAAATGCATTTAGTGTATCTCTTCCTAGTATCTCTAGGGCCTGTATAGCCAGGTGAATAATACACAAAGCTACAAAGCAGTAAAAAATGAGAAAATATTAGTTGACAATTAGTTTTCCTCATCTACACAACAATTAGCCTGATGGGACAGCATTACTGAGTGGTTGGCTTCCTGCAAAGGCAGCTTTTGCCCACTAGCTCTCTGACCCAGCCAGTTTGTCACTTTGGGTTGGATTCTCTTGGTCTTATCTTTTCACTTTGCCTTTCCATTTGAGTCCTGGGGTTCAAATTGAAATGGACATTTTAGAACTTTGATCTGGACTTGGCAAGACTAAGTGAGAATCCCCTGAGTATCTGCATTTGTTACGATTGAGTTCATCTGTCTGAAACCAGGCCCCAAATAAAAGCAGCTTGGAAAAGATTCTAGATTATTTCTCTCTCCTATGCCTAGTGCCAGTGGGATGGCTCTCCTCCATTGGGTTATTGGGGTCCGGGGGAGGTCTGCCTCCTTAGCCCAAGTTCATATAGTTTCAGGCCTCGAGTCATCGTATCTGTGTTCCAGTCAGCGGGAGGGAAGAAGGGCAAAGAAGGGAACATACCTGCCCCTTAAGGACACTTTCCAGAAGTTGTACACCACTGCTACCTTCAGCCTTTGGCTAGAACTTAGTCACAAGGCCACACCCATTTTCAGTCCTGTGAAATGCAGTATTGTTATTCCAGATGGATACATGCCTGGCTATAAATTGGGGTCTCTGTTTCAAAGAAAGCAGAACAGAACTGATATTGGGGGATGTCTAGACTTCTCTGTCAGAGTTCAAGGGCACTCTGTCCCAAGACTCAAGGAATCTGCTTTCAGTTTCAATTCTGTGAATGATTTGTCAGCCTAGTTGGGGAGATGGCTAGGACTGTGTATGCTGATGCTGTCTTGCTCCATTAACGCCTTCTTCATTTCTGCATTTTCATTTAATACATTTGGATTTAGTACAGAGCAGGAGAATAGAGTTCTAGACACTGAAGGAAATGAAATTCCCTAATGACTCAGAGGGCAATGATTTTGCTACTTGAAATACGGCTGTACTCACCACTTTCAAATGAAGATACTGACATTGTTTTCCAGAACAATTGCACTGTCCAGACGAAGGGACCCACAAAAGTGTCAAGTCACTGCATGTTAGTTTTGTTTTGTTTTGTTTTTTATAACTAATTGTAACAAGTGGTTGCTGAGAAAACAGCAGGCTTCCTAAGGCTGCCCTTCCAATGACCCATACCCTGACCTGGACAGACCACCTTCTGTCCAAGAGAAGTTTTGTTCCTAGATCAGATGAAACCCTGGCTTACCCCTGGTGACCAGGCGGATTAATCAGATGCCAGTAAAACAGCTGACAGAAAGACTAAACCAACTGACAATAATAAGCGCACACATCAGGCAACAGTCCTCCAATGGTCTTATCTTGTCACTTTTTTTGCCCTGAGATGCAATGCTGGCTCCACCGCCCTGACCCTCTGTGCTCCACAAAGGGAGCCTTGCTAGCTAAGAAGCTGCACGTTTTTAGGATCAATATGGTATTCACCCGAGCTGGTTAGGAAACACAATGCCAGGGACAGCATTTGCAGTGGGGACTTGTATGGGATTAGGCTGTTTCTCCAGGATTTATTGCCCAATGTGCAGCCGTCACTGAAACCCCCGTGGCAGCCTGTGTCATCAGTTTGGGGCCTTTTATAAGTCAATCTGCCCAACATGCAAAAAGCAACCATTACCATGAATTCAGATGCAGAGAAAGAATGAAAGTCAGCGAAAGGAAAATACATTTCTGAAATTTTACCTGGGTGTTTCCTGTAGGGGCTTCCTTTGGCGAAAGCATCAGGCTTTGTACCTCCACGGCAGTGTAAATTTCAGAACTTCACTCTCCAACGCAAATTTCTCCTTCACTTTACTACCTACAGAGAGCCGTTCTCTTCACTCAAAAATTGTTTGGGTTCTATGTCATTGTTTGTCTATTCCATTTTCTAGGGCAAAGCTGAAAGCAAATAAAATCACCTTTGTGCTAATAAGTTAATATCAAATCTACTTTAATTTACAGTGATTTCCCTCTTATTTTATGTTAAAACATGTGTGAGAAGAAAAGCAAACATTATTTCTGGCCCTAACTACAGCCATCTCAAATATTTGTATATGGAAACCCTGGGGGGGGGGGGGGGCGTGGCATAGAAAGACAAGGCTGAGAAGTGAGGGCAAAACATCACCCATGAGTTATGCCCAGGAGTGGTGAAAGTGTGAGGATCAGCAATATTTGAGGCGTGAAGACAAGACGTGGGGAAAGGTGTCTATATAGGGGAAAGGATTTAGTGAATTTAAATCAGATGCCAAAGGCAACTTTATTGGAGAATGAAAAACAATCCATTTTTCTGATGTGTGCTTCGGAGGAAGTGTTTTAAAGCAAGACAATGTCTGTTTCCAGATGCCTTCTGGAGGTTCTCTCCCAAGGACGCAGCACCAGTGCTGTTAATCTTGACTTAGTGAGTGAAAGTATTATACGGATTTCAAGCCAGACTCTGAAGAGCTTGGATAAAGCGACCCGTTTTTCACTTTGGCGATTCCGTAGGGGTAACTCACTTTAATTTCCCTTTCATCTCTATGGGAGGACTTGAAACTTTAAAAGCAAACAGGTTTCCTTTTCTCATTCCTGGAGAGAAGGCTTCTGTTGCTTTCTTATGCTGCAAAACTGAAGGTGGGGGACCCGCCTTCCTTTGTTACCTTGGAAGATGTAGAGAACCAGAAGTAAGTCTGAAATAATAGGCAACCGGTAGATTCCTCCCTTCTTCGTAAAAAGTTATTGCCCTTCCAAACGCCAGTTTGTTTTTTGATTTGCCACGGTCCAGCCCTATATTTAGCACAGAAAGACACTTTAGAAGCCACGACACTAATAACAACCCAAAATATACACAAGGACAAAGCAGAAGACATGCCGTTTTGTTCTGTCAGGCAAACTATGAGCTAAGTTTTCTGCCAACACCACTTTTTCCGGATTGTTGATCGCCACACCAGCCTGTTTACTGAGATTCTAAAATGCAATTATATTTTCTGGGATTAGGAAAAAAGCGAGTGTGTGCTTATTACATAGCTGTAAACTGTTTCAAATGGAAGTATAACTCCCCTTGTGAAAAAAGGAAAAGCATTGTGGAAAATTATGCCAGATGATCTAGGCTGAAGGAAAGATTTTATTCCTTGGCTGTGCTACTTGCAAGGGACTGGAAAGGAAATGGTACACCAGGAATCGTATGAAAATAAATGACTAAACCAGGATGCCGGGATGGCAGCCTTTGCTAGGTTTAGTCCAACTTGTACTGCAATGATAAGAACCAAGGCAGTTACCAACAAAGAGCAAAAGAGAAAAATGCCTCTGGCATAGGAAATTTCCACAGACAGGTCACACACAGATCAGCATCTTTTTTCTTCCCTTTAACATGTTATCAAAAGATACCAACTTGTATAAAACTGGCATGAAAACTGAAAGATGTTTTAATTGAGGCCATATGTTTTGCTCTTCCGCATGTCCAAATCCTGGAACAGGCTAAGGAAAATAGAATTTGGAACCTCAAAAAAAAGTTTTGATTTGCATAATAGTTGTCACACATGTGTGAGAAGATTGGAGAATGAAACACAATCCATTTTTCTGATGGATGGAACGGGGGAAAAAATGGGGAAAAACTTGCATTTCTAGTTATGAAAAGTAAACTTTTAAACTGTTAACATTTCTATAAGAATAATATAGCCCTGATAGCTAAATCACAAAAATATGGACCACATCATGGGTAAAAATTAAAATGAATTTATTTAAGTTGAAAGAGGAAAAACATGATACTACTTTTATTGGTAGGGTGTTGCTTTGCAATGTGCATGTTTTTTACTCAAATAAAGCCATTTGTCAAATTTTTGGACCACAATTATGCAAAGGAATACCAAAATATATAGAATATACAACAACCCAAGGAGGTAGTTTTTTTCTGATTTTGTTAAATTCTAAAAGACATTTTCTTATGTGAATTAGACAAATCGTTTAATTTGGCCCCTTTTCGCCCACCAAAAATATCTGTGAATTAAATTATGTAACCAGTTTCTTGACATGTTGCTATATTCCCCTCCTCCCCCACATTAAATAGTCACATATGAGTTTGCAAAAGAGTCTGCTGTGTGAATTTTGTAATGAGCAGTGAACAGAGCCTCCTCTGGTCTGAATCTGAAAACAGCCTCTTCCCAAGCCTTTATGAGATGATGTCCTAGAAACCAACAGATCCGATCAAGACGTCTCTGAAGTCTCAGGCTTTTGTATTTACACTTTTGAAATATCTCCATTGTGATGCAAATAGATTTTCAATCAAAATTGACTGGGGGAAAAAAAAACTTTCTCTGGAAAGAGTGGCAGAAAGTAAGTAAGGAAGCCTAAATCTCAAATTTCTTACTTCTGGCTTCTTATTAAGCCATAAAACAAATGATATTCAACACAGACACCTTTTACAAATGCTGGTTGAAAACTCCACTATGTCAGCTAGCACGTCTGCCTCGTTTGAGTCCCCAAGGCACTGCGTTTATGCATTTTAAATGACCACAGCTTTTTTTTCCCTTCCATTTTCTAATTTGGGTGCCAATGTAAAAACATCTAAGAACATTTTAGCTTTTGTTGACTGTTCAGAATCAAATCCGTTTTAGAGAGGTCGTCCTTCTGGGCCTGGATTCTTTATCTAAATCCAGACAAATAACATAACATGAAATACAAAAAGAAGGCCTCATCCATGGCATGAAGGCTTCCCACTTTTATTTTAAAAGCGGAACATTGAAATATGGAATCCTCTGAACCTCCGCAAAAAGTTTGAAGACATTTAGGCCAGGGACCCAGCCTCTGGAAGTCTTTTATCTGCCTCAGGTTGAAGGGTTTTCTGTGTGTGTCTGTGTGTGTGCGCCTGGGTCTTTTACTGTGCCCTCTAAGATGGAGTTCTGAGGGAGCATTTCTCCTGCCAAAATACACACACAGCCTGGGATTAAAAGGGCTGAAACCTACCAGCAAGTTCTTAACGCCCTCCCACAATCATTAGACCAAATCCACCATCATTCTAGATTCATTTTTCCCTTATTCAACTGTCCAACTAATTCCTGCCGCATTCACCAGGCTTATATCTTAATCTTTTCTGTTACATAGAGAATACATAATGAAAAGCTGCATTTTCTGGGTACATGCACACATTTGGAGCGGATGAACCATATGTGAAGTGACATACAATGCTGAATGCGGGCTGAATGGTGTCCAGCGCTAAAAACTCTGCGAACGCAGGAACAAAAAGCAGCGAACAAGAGCCAGAGCGGGGCTGGCCTCTGCTGGAACACCAGGGGACTCGCCACTAAAACATGGGTATAATTTCACTGTTTTCACTCACACAAGCTGTGGGAAAGGAGTCACCATCTGATGTTTGATTGTGCGGGATATGTTTTTGGCAGTGGCCTTGTATTCTGCATTGACAAAAAAAGAAAAAAGAAAGAAAAGAAAAAAGAAAGAAAGAAAAAAAGAGAGGGGAAAGGAGGGGGGAGGAAAATAAAAAAGAATAGCGCTACATTTGCTGTTTTTAATTTGCCGTCTGGGGGACAGACACAGCTGACAGAGTTCTGACCAGTGGCCACCTGAAAAGTAGGGCTGAGGTCTGGCCACTGTCCCCTCCACCTGCACCGCCCGCCGGGCCCCCTTTTATGCTGATGCTACCACAAGGAGACTTTACCCATCCACCCCTGTCATCTGGTTAACTTACTACTGAGCCGTGGGGCTGACGTTTGCCTGATTTAATAAAACCTTTTATTCAAGATAGTGACTGGGGGAACATGCCAGGGAAGCAGGGTCCTGCTGGCACCCGGGGGGGAAAGGCCCACACTTTACAAGGAGGCACTTCCTGGAGACTCAGTGGCTCCTGGGAAGTGTGTGGGGTTGACGCCCAGGTGCCAGGTGGCGGCAGGGATCTCAAAGGAGGACTCCCCAGATCATAGATTTCTCCTGCGGTGACAGAAGGCAGGCAGGGGTGTTAGGTCTACACCCTGGGTCCCCACCCCAAACAAGGATTTTAAAAACAGATGTGTTGGAGAAATGTCTATTCAGGTCCTCTGTCCAATTTTTAAATGGATTGTTTGGGGTTTTTCGGTGTTGAGTTGCATGAGCTCTTTATAAAGTTTGGGTGTTAATCCCTTATTGGATGTGTATTACAGCGATATAAAGTACAGCATAGAGAACATAGTTAATAATGTTGCAACAACTGTATATCATGCCAGGTGGGTGCTAGACTAATGGGGGGGATCACGGCATAAATTATATGAATGTCTCACCACTATGGTGCACACCTGAAACTAATATAAAATAATTGAATGTCAACAGTCACTGAAAAAAATAAATAATTTTTTAAATGTTTACGTATTTCTGGTTGCCTAATGCACACTTGTCTGAGTAAGTATCAGAAGGGAGAGCTTTTATAATTTGTCGGGCCCAATGCAAAATAAAAATGCAGGGCCATTTTAAAAACAAAGAAAGACAGAGAGAGAGAGAGAGAGAGAGAGAGAGAGAGAGGTATTGGCCTCTGTCTCCTTCTGCATCTTCCCCTCACCCAGCAATGCCAGATTTGGCAAATAGAGATCCAGGATGCCCCGTTAAATTTGGAGTCCAGGTAAATAACGAATACTAAAAAAAGGATGTGTGATTTGGATACCTGAAATTCAAATCTCACTAGATGTCCTGGATTTTATCTGGCAACCCTCCTCTCACCCCTCCCAGCGCCCTGCGCTGGCCACCACCACCACCCCCACCCCTCACCTGTCAGGGAGGCAGCCTCCCTGCATCTCAGGGTGTTAAGAGGATAATGAGAAAATAGATGGGTAGCTGCTTTCAAGAAAGGTCGCTAATTAGCCTGGCTGGTTAACATGTGGTTCCCATGCCCCAGCTGTGCTAAAAGACTCTCTCCTCTTAACTTGCAGCTTAAACTAGAAGACATCACCACTGATATCAGACAGAGTTTGCTGTCGTTACCTCCCTTCCCCACAGCCCCTCCTGCAATGGGTTTTGCATCACTTTATTTGGACCATGTTTTTAAACCAGTTGCCTTTACTGGATGCAAATACAGTGTTTAATGGAAGATAAAGCAACCTTCATCCCAATTGAGTGCGTGCACACTTTTCACCTACGTACCTCATCCCCGCTGCATGCCCCACCACTGCCCCACCCTAACACATGCCCTGCCCCCACCCCTACTAAATCCTCCACCTGCAGGGGCAATTGTGACAACAGTTCCTGTTTATAGGGATATTGGATTGCTATTTTTTTTTATCATTGGTGTTTGTTAATAAGCTGCTAAAACCCAGGTGGCCTCCAGGGTTTACCCTGAGGTGGGCATGCTACTTTGCGTTCCCTATTTGAGGGCCTATGAAACACATCTGATAAGGGTAGTGAGAAAGGAAAAGCTTTCCTTGTGAGTGGGGGACAGTTGATGGATGGCCAGTCCCTTTTTCTGCAGGTGGGCAGGTGGAAGCATGCACAGGCTTGAAAGCTGCTGACTCTGCATTAACCTGCTCCGATCTCTAACTCTCAAAAGGTAGCTTGAGAGATTTCCAAAGGAATGTTGCTGTCTTGAATATGTCCCATGACTGGAGACAGTAGTGGCTGTATATATTGGCTGGGACTAGAAGTGTGGTTTTCCCCATGTGGTGGAATTGCTCTCATTTCCAAACATGATACAGGGCATAATGGCCGTTTGTAATGACCACATTAGCATCATGGAGCAATATATCTGCAATAAATTAAGACTGCTTTGCAATTAGTACTGATGATCACAGCTGTGGAGACAAACGGCATATGTGCTAATTAAATAATTTGTCACTTGATTGTTAAACAAACAATTCAACCTCTTTACATTACAAACTGCCATCTCCAGAACACCACCATGGGCCATTAACCCCGCAGAAGGAACAGCATGCCATGTCCACAATTGCTGGGGAGTGATGTCCCCACAGCAAATAAAAGGTGACAAGGAAAAGTTCACTTGGATTAAAAATCCTCTCAGACTTTGAAAGTTTTCTTGGAAAATGAGTTCCAGGACAAAACAAACCCTGCCATTCAAAACATGTTTGGAAAACAGCCCACCCTATGTTAAGCCCACACTCTCTTAGATGCGCTCTCTTGAAGTGAGCCATCAAATTAGTTGCAACCAAAACAAAAAGCAAAAACCAAAAACCTGCATCACATCATGCCTAGACTTAAATCTTATGTCTTCAGCCGCAATCTCCTCCCTGTTTGCAACACATTTTTGTATGGTTTCTCTTTTCTCTCCCACCAGCCTTCCTTCCCCACCTCTATCCCATATGTTTATCCATAAAACTGAATTGTGGAATATGCATTTAATGGGGCCACTGCTAGCCCATAGGATGGCTTTGTGTGAACTACAGGGCATTTGGCCCTGTACAGGGTACCAGGCTTTGTTAGTAGGGTGCAGACTGGATTTGAGTACCTGATCATCTTCTTGGACCTGGGCTCTTGTGCAGTGAACAACATGCCCAACCGTACAGGTAGTGCTATTCGCAGTTGCCTCTGAAAACAGAACAGTATTGGGTAATTGACAGCCACAGAAAATCCCCAAACCAAATATCACCATTATTCTTTCTTCTTTGCTCTTTTATCAGTTAACTAAGAGAATGTGATTTCACCTTCTTATTCTTCTCCCTTACTCATGTACAAGCAACACATTGGGCAGACAGCAGGAGAAAGGCATAGCAATGAGGATTTTGTGTGTCGTCCATTGGTCAAATCTCTCCTCAGGTGCTACATTTCCAAGGAGCATTCAGCATTGGGTGGTTGAGTGTAAGGTATCATGTGAAGTAACAGTTTGGGGAAAATACTCTGGTATGTAAGTTTTATGCAAAGTGATTCTGTTGTAGCCTATTTTCACCAGGCAGGAAAGGAACTCATAAAAGCCTGAGGTTGAGTCTTCCCGCAGGAAGTTGAATGTCTGGATAATTTCACATTAGGTGTTGATAGCTACTTTTGTGTGTAATATGGCAGCAGAAAGGGAACCCAAATAGTGTTTTATCTTTATGGGAATCTGACTAGACATAAAAGTCTGTAATAGAGGCAAGTTAGTCAACAAGATGATGCATTACTCCCCAAAGCCGTTCTGTTTCTTTTATAAAGTGAAATCTGGATTTGCCCCAGAAGGATGGAGAATCTCAAGTAGCATCACTTAGGACAGAGCTGAACACGCGGTACGTGCTCAGTGAGCAAGAGGTCTTGTTATTGTTGCTATTGTTATGATTATCATTACAACTGAATTTGGTATCATGGAGTGTCTTCTCTAGCACTTGTTAATGTTGTCTGTCAGGTGCGTGCAAGGGGACTGGGGTGGGGGGAAGGGACTGCCACGGAGCAATGTTTTTAAAAGGACTTCTTTCCTGAAACCAGTTAGTTTATGTACCAGGAAATACGGGGAGTACAGGGAAGGGTAAGGGGTCTTTGGAGCACTACTAGGACAGAAGATGTTTGTCCTATAGCCACAGATACATTATTCTCTGGACTCTCTGTTTTCTGGTAGCCTCCTGCCTTTTGGGACTGACTTTCTTCTGCCCAAACAAGGGCTGACATTCAAATAGGCAGGAACCACCCAGGTCAGCAGTGCCCTGCAAGTGACTGGAGAATCCTTAGAGCTTTAGGAAAACCCAGAGACCAACTCATCCAAAGCCCCTCATTTCACCAGAGAGAAGAAATGGAAGTAAGTGCAAGAAAATAATGACCCTCACTCACACTCTTGTTTTCGTTCTCTCTGTGTGTGGTGTGCCCCCTCCTCCTGCACTCCCCCCTCCACGCCACCCTACATTGTTTTCTGATATAAGATGAGAAAGTCCAAATAGTGAAATAGTGTCCTTTCCTCCTAATATTAATTGGGACTCAGAGATTCCATAAGCCATTTACTTATTGACTTATTCTGGTATAAAGTATTCTTTTGCTATATAATCTTTCTGCCTCTTTACGGAGATTTGTGGTGAAAAACCTGGTTGGGCAAGATCTTGTGTAGCTCCAGGGAGAACAATGCAGGAGTCTGAAAAGGTCATTAAGGAAATAAAAGCTGAGAGTTCTGAATAGCCTCCTGACAATTGTCCAAGGGCATGCAATCTGGGGACACAGGGGACACCAGCTACCCTCTCACCTACCAGCCAACCCAATTAGACTACATCCTGCCTTTAGGGGAAATTCACTACATTTTGTACCATGGATAGAATTAAGAATTTTAATATTCAATGTCATTTTTTTATAATGACTTCCTAAAGAATATACAATAAATGTATGAAATAATAGGGTATATTAAATTTTTGGCTGTACGTTTCTAGAATCTTGAATACTATTGTCAATACTTTAAAAAGATAACTTTTATTTTTATCAATATACAATATGTCATTTGAAAATCAAACAGCACTTAAATGGATTAATGCAAATAAGCACAATTTTCCCATTGTACTTCTGGAGTCTCACTTTCACTCCCCTGAAGCAATGAATTTCAACTATTTTATCTGTTTTGGTTTTTTTTCTGATATTTACCTCCATATTTCTAGATGGTATGTTTCTAGGCGATTCCCTTGATTATATTTTCCAATATTATTATTCAAAGTTTTTTTTTTTAATTCAGTTATTCTATTTTGATTTTCAAGACCTCTGGTTCTCTGACTAATCTCTTTTTATATCTTCTTGTTTCATGAATGAATATCTTTTATATTTCTAAGAAGGTCATAGTTGTTTTTTAAATGTCTATTTGTTGAAATGTTTACTGAATTGTCTCTATTTCCTCTGGGTTCGTTTTCTTTCACTTTTGTCTTCATGTTTTCCATGAGAGCTTTCCTCAGATTTACAGAGTTGGGCAGTCCCTCCATATTTAAGGGGGAGGTGCTAAGCCACTAATTGGATGTCTGGGTACTTGATGAGGTGGAAGCCAACTCTGTACCAAGGGAGCCTGTTGGATTGGGGTGTAGCACCAGGGGCTAGAAACTGCGCTGTGTCCTTTTGCTCACTCAGAGAAATTAGGTAAATTAGTCCATTGTGTCTTTGGTTTATATTTAAAAATTTTTAAAGACACAGAGAAGTACCCAGAATAATACAATCATTCAGAATTTACACCTGTTGACATATTTTCATATTTGTTTTTTTGTGTGTTTTTTTGTGTTTTTTTGTTGTTGTTTTTTAAAGAAAGACCCCTTTCTCACCACCCTGTTCCGTTCCTCTCCATGCTCCTGTCTGGGGTATCTATCCCGTGTTTGTTGCTATCCTTCATCTCCAGTTTTAATACTTTTCAGTGCACCTAGGAACAGCACAAGGTGGCCTTTGGGTTTTGGCTTTAAGTTTGTATCAGTGTGGCAACACAAGAGTCTGGGTCTTGCTTTCTTCTCTGGGACTTGAGAGTTTGAGCTCACAGGGGAATTTCTCCATCCAAAGGAATTGCACCCAGACTTCAAGAACATCATCTGCCCACAGATTCTGCTTCAGGGACACTTTTCTATTTCGGAAACTTGCAGATGAAGCATCTGCTCTCCTGCACAGAATGAGATTTCTTTCTCATTCCCTGAAATGACAAGGTTGCTCACAGTAACCCAGGCAAGAAAAGTAACAGTTGAACTGCACTTGACATGCTCCAAGGGAACACTGAGCATCCTCCCATCATGGGAGTTTGCACAGCGCCCTTCCCACCCCCCACCCCCCACCCCCCGCCTCTCCCCTTCCTGCTCTAACTGTCAGCATCTCAGTGGAAAAATCTGAGGTTTGGCCCTTACAGGCGTAACACTAGTTCTGCAAAAGAAGGATGTGTAGCCACAGAATGGGCTAACATAGGTCTGCATGTCTTTTGCAACATGGACTAGAAGCAGCCCTATGATGCCAACACGCCTGTGGAGGGGTTTGCCAGGCATTCTTTTATTCATGCAGCCAACATCTGTTGAGCACCTACAACGTGCTCTAAAATAGTGTGTTCAGTGGTTAGGGCATAGGATTTGACATGAAGCCTTGAATTCCAGCCCTGGCTGTGTGTCTTTGGGCAAGTTACATACCTCGCTGAGCCTCAGCTCGCTCAACTCTATAAGAAGCATTATCGTAGTATCTACTTATACGGTTGCTTTAAGAATTAAATGAGTTGATACATGTAAAGAGTGCTTAGCACATATAAGAATTCAAAACGATTAGTTGTTTTGTTTTATTAATATTGCTTTTTATCAGGCACTATGCTAGGCTATGGAGACACAGAGATGGATAGAACCTGGTCCCTCCCTCAAAGACTTCATAATCTAGTTGGCTGCCACTAGATTCTTCTCTTTCTTCTCCAATATCTCCTGAAACTTAAAAAAAAATGCACAAAGTGCAAATTACCCCACAGGCCATCAACGCAATGCTTGAATTTTGTGGAGGGGTGTGGGGCTGGGGCCAGGACTCAAGCTACAATGCTGACCATCATCTTGGGAGAAGGCAAGGACGGGCAGAGGCAGAGGAAAATAACAAGTCTATAGCCTCTTCCCCAGGGGCTCAGAAAGTCCCTGAGCCTTGGGATCTAGTGAGCTGTATGCCAGGGGCTATAAATAGCAGAGGCACACTCAGGATTAAGACAGCCTTTCAATCACAAATCTGGGAAGTTGTGATTTTCCTTAGACAAACCCTATTGCTGCTCATGGGGAAAAAAAAAAAAAAAGGACATGCACTTTGTCATACATTTGATTAGAACTTTGGCAAAGGTAGAAAAAAAAACAACAACTTCATTTTCTGCATACTCCTGCTTGCTCCCTGACCTTGTCTAAATACTGCTTTACTGCTTTTCAAAAGAATATTTTCAAAAATAGAATTGCTACGTTACTCTAAAACTTACCAGAGTCCATTTTCTTGGTTGTATGGTTTTCTTGGTTAGTTGTGATAATGCATACATTTTAAAAATTCAATCCATGTTAATTTGCATTCACATCCCACTTCAAAATCTATATAGCACACACGTTTATCATCTAAAGCAGGATAAAAACCACTAGTCAAGGAGAATGGTGAAGCACCAATTATAATGAATAGCTATGGAAATAAAATGTATAATATCATGTCTTGTTTGCAAGTTTTATATTCAATTTTACAATTTACAACTTAAAATTGATCAATGCCAGAATTTACTCATCAGAAAGTCTAGTTTGTAAATAAAATAGGCCCACACTTTTATGTCAGTATTGTAAGTACAGAAACTAAATCCTTAAAAATATCCTCCCCAAACTTAGAATCAAATCGTTGGCCTGGGAACTGAGTTCAGATCTCAGCTCCACTCAATCTCTCAGCTCCACTCAGTTTCCAGGAACAGACAGCCTCCTTCCTTGGGAGGTACTGGAAATCTCTGAATGAAGCACAATAATTAGTTTTAGACCAGTCAGGCCCAGGCATAGGAGGGGGTGGAGAGCCAAAAAAGTTAGGATATTCTGATGAAAGCCTCCACTAAATTCTTGTTCCCACTGTTATTCTTTACTTAAAGCTTTTTTATTTTAGGGGGTGGGGGTGGGGGAAAGCTTTTAAAAATATCATTAAAAAGCTGGAAAATAGAGAAGAGAAAAATGCCCATAATGGAACAACCCAAATACAACTATTTCAAATTTTCTTAAACCCTTTCAGTTGTCTGCCCACCTGAGTTTATATTTTTACAGTTATAATTATAACGTGCATGACACTTTGTGATCACTTTTCCCCTGAACATTGCCACAGGTACTTACAGAGTCTTCTGAGTAATTATTTTCATGGGTGCATAATATTTCATTTAACCCTTTCACCTATTGATGGCCATTGTAGGGGAGGAAAAATAATTTTTCCCCTACTTTTCTGAGTTCTTAGCTGAAACTCCTGTAATAAAAGACAGATTAACAAGAGAAAAACAAACAGAAGTTTATTAACGTGCCTTCCTCATGTATACCTGGGACATACCTAGGGAAAAATGAGTAACTCCCTAAGGTGGCTTAGAATTCAGGATTAAATACCATCTTACTAAGGAAAAGGAATGGGGAACACAGGCCTCTTAGGGGAGAGTAAGTGATTTTTAGTAAAGATGGGTGGCCCTTAGAAGACTAGAAGGGAGGTGTGGCTGTTTATGACAAAGCTTGTCTGGGAGCGGTGTTCTAGTCTCTTCTCCTGTGACAAGAGTCAATCTTCCCTTTTGATGACATTCCCCAGGAGGAGACGAATGATAATTAAGTTCCTTTTGGAGAATATGTCTGGATCAAGTGCACTTGGAGAAAACCTCTCCTGCATTTGCTGTTTTCCAAGTGCCTACAGCTCAAAATAATCAGTATACCAAAGCATCATATTAGGTTGGTGCAAAAGTAGTTGCGGGTTTTGTAATTATTTTCAACCTTTATAAACTGCAATAACTTTTGCACCAACCTAATATTTTGGGGGAGCATGTCCTGAACTCCTGCAGTGATATGTTGGGGTTGCATATTCTGCCCTTCAGCATTGATATTGCTTCTAATTTCCTCCTACTATAAATAAATATACTGAAGATTTTATACACACCACACACACACACAAAATGGAAGTAACATATACATGTATGTATAGATATATATTTACTTTTTAAATAAGATAGGAAAATTCTTAGTTTCTTTCAGAAAACAAAAGCTCATTTGAGTAAATTTGAAAATCTAATTGGCTTTATTGAGTGATTCATGAATCGGGCAGCATCCTCACTAGCAAGTAGAGAGGTGCCGTGAGAAACTGTACAATACGGAAGGTTTTCACAGGCAGAAGCTAGGCAAGGCAAGAAAGTTATTAGCAAAAGAAAAGAAAGGATTGCTTCAGGCAAAGTTACCTTCCCTTAGGGGAACACAAGCGTCTTACCAGGCAGATTGCCTCAGTTTCCTTTTGGGGGAATGTAGAGGGCCCACAGGGCAGATTGCCTCATAGTACTGACCAGAAAATTCCAGCCTGACCAATTAGGATTACGTTCCTGGAGAAGTTTGAAAGTGCAACTAGGTCATGTATTAAATCTAGGTTCAGTGTCATGGGCTTTAGCACAAGTGACTCCATTTGGCCATGTAGTTTTCTCTTCAACACTTCCAACAGTTATTCTTCCATAAGTTAGCTCTTATCTGGAATTGTTCATTTAATCTTGACAACAGCCCAAAAGGCAGGTAAAAGTAATATCCTTTTTTCACAGCTAAGACAACACTTCAAAATCCACACTGACTGTTAAGCTCTTTCTTTTTGATCCCAGGTGGGCACTATGCTGCCTCACTCTCTATGGTGTCAAATTCTATACTTACTGCAATCAAATAAAAATGTAACAGAATTCACACCTTACACACACACACACACACACACACACACACACTATTAATGGTCGCACCCCTGAAGTTTCTCTCTATGACTGGGCTGTGGCAGAACTTTACAATTAGAACTCTGGGGCCGGAGCCAGGTCTGTATTTTCAGTTTTGTTCAGAGCTGTGAATTAGTAGTCCCTGCTTTCCCATCCTGGTCACGGAGTAGTCCTGACTTGTCCCTGAGTAGAAGAAGGGGGAGACTTATGGACTGAATCCTGGTCCAAGCCAGACAGAAAAGTATTCTTTAGAAAGATATCTTCTGATGATTATTTTGAGAGACTATCTGGTAATCCCCAGCAAATCTGCATGTTAATAGGAATCGTTTACTCAAAGCAGGGGTCCAAGGAAATTGCTTTACATAATAACAGTTGCTTGATTTGATTACTTCAATTTGGTTCTTGCTATTGAAGTAAAGGTAAAGCCAAGCTTTTGGAAGTTTTACTAGACGGTAAACAAAATGGGAATCATAAATTAAGGGTAACTCTGGTTTCAACCGGACATCTTTATTACTTCTAACAAGCAAGGAGATGTAAAGAGGATCAAGGAGTAAAAATCATTGATAATCTCCTTAGCATTCTAGATAATTTATTGGTTTCTTTCCCACATTGAGGACTCTAAGCCTGCCTAATATGCGTTAAGGTTTCTTGGCAGCTCCTTCCTGAAAGAAGCAATTTTCTTTCTTATAAGCTCAGTGTGGTTTTGTTCACTTGCTCCCAAAAATGTTGATAGACATTTCCACTTGCACTTGGCCATTTGGAGTAACAACAGTACTTTTTACATTTTTAATAATTTTATACTTACAGAAGAGTTGCAAAAATAGTACAGATTTTCCATATGCCTTCACTCAGTTTTCCCTTTGTTAACATCTTACATAACCAAGGAACGTTTATCAAAATTATGATGTTAACTTTGGCATGACACTAAAGTACGGAACTTACATGTCACCAGTTTTCCACTAATGTCCTTTTTCAGTTCAGGGTCTGATCCAGGACAGCATGTTGCATTCAGTCATCATGCCCTTTTAGCCTGCACCAATAAATAACGGTTCTATAGTCTTTCCTATTATCATGACCTTGACACTCTTGAAGAGTGCTGGTCAGTTATTCTGTAGAGTACCCCCTGTCTTAGTCAGCTTGGGCCACTATAACAAAGTACCATAGACTGGGTACCTTAAACAAACAAATGTTTATTTCTCACAGTTCTGGAGGCTGGAAGTTCTTGGTGAGGACCCTCTTCCTGGTTTACAGACATCTATCTTCTTGTGTCCTCACATGTAGAGACACAGGTCATTTGTGTCCTGTGTCTTCTTTTTCTTTCTGCTTTTTTTAAACTTTTATTTATTTTAAGTGTGTTTTTCCAGGACCCATCAGCTCCAAATCAAGTAGTTATTTCAATCCAGTTGTGGAGGGCGCAGCTCACAGTGGCCCATGTGGGGATCGAACCCACAACCTTGTTGTTAAGAGCACCGCATTCTAATCAGCTGAGCTAACCGGCCGCCCTCTCCTGTGTCTTCTTATAAGGGCACTTATCCCATTCATGAAGGCACCACCATCGTGATCATATCACCTCCCAAAGACCCCACCCCCAAATACCATCAAATTGGGGATTAAGGCTTCAATATATGAATCTGGGAGGATCCAAACATTCAGTCCATAGCACGCCTCAGTTGGGTTTACCTGATGTGTTCTCGTGATTAGATTGGGGTTCTGCATTATTGGGAGCAAACCTCAGGGTGACTGATGTATCTTGCTCAGTGCACCATGTCTATCTAGCTCACGTGGCTAAGGTTTTGTGTGCCAGGTTCTTCACTGTAAATTTACTATTGTTTCTTTTGTGGTTAGTAAATGCTTTGAAACTATGCACATATCCTATTTTGGTTTAAACATTCACAGAGCATTTTTTTGTCCTCAGCAATAGTTTAACCTCAGCTTAATGCTAATAAGATGTTGATGGGTGGGGGGCACTTTGGAGTTTGTGGAAGGCATAGGTGTCTCACAGTTCACTTCTGGAAACCCAAGGATCCAGGAAAGGGTGGGAAGCCCTCCTGATTTCCTCCACCAGCTGTGTCGTGCAGGGCTACCTGCGGGGTCTCTGGTCCCGCTCCCCATACAAGAACGCAGGATATGGTGAGGCCAAAAAGGAACACCCACGGAGCCATAGGTAGGGGAGTCATACCACTATATTCTCTCTGGCGGCACTATACTCTCACTGGAGGCTGGATCCACACTGTCCGCAAACCGCCATCCACACTTGCCAGCCCAGCCGCCATTCTCTCTCTTCTCCTTCTGCTAGCCTAGCCACAGCAGTTATATTAGTGGGCAATGGCTCACTGGTTACAGCTGATGGCCAACTAGCCACAGCTGATGGCCATGCAATCACAGTTGATGGCCATTTACTACCTGAGCCAGCACCTGTCTATGTGAGGCTGAGAGCCTGGAAACTACTTTCTGGGGCTCTGCCCCGACAAGCTGTCTGACAAGTGGACACTGTGGAGGCGATTTGGTGTTTTCAGGGCCAGGAGTGGGACCCCGTTTCCTATCAAAGCATGACTTAATGTTTTTTTCTCCCAGAATCACAGCCATGTTTCATGTGACCTATGAATAACATAAGATCCCTGAAGGAGTGAAAGAAGTGGGCCTAAGCAATGAAATAACTGTGTTGAAAAACTGTGAGATTGCTGCTGCTCTTGGGCAATCATCATGATGTTTGGAACAGGTGTTCCTGAAGAATTTAATTATAAAACAGATCCACAACTCAGAAAAATGCTGGTTGGGGATTTCCACTCACTAAATATATTTTTCTCCTTTTTTTGTCTTTTTAAAAACAAGTTTATTTCAAATGGATTAGAATTAGAAATGAAAGATGAGGAAAGGTAAATCAAATGGGGAAAATGGGAGCCCCAGTTCTCTGATGGATATCCAACTTGTGGCCAATGGTGCCAGCTGCGGGAAGCTCCTTGTCTCAGATCCATATAAAGAGGAAGAACTAAGGAAAGATGTCTTTCCCTCGCTCTCCCTGAGTTTTGTTTATATTTTATAACCATAAAATTATCTTTTTCAGGGTTCTGCCAAAGGAGAATATTAGTATCTTCTGTGTAGCCTCAGAATTGATTCTTGCAGGTCTGTTTATATGGTCATATCCTTATTTGCCAGTGGTACCCAGTTAGAATCTGATGATGAGGTAGAGGAGGAATAAAGCAGGAGAAAAGGACAGAACCAATCTAGAAAAATTGACAGACATCTGTGTAGAAGGTGGCAATACATAGATGTATAAACACATCATATCATATACATATATACAACATATATGCATCATTTTCTTGCTAAAACCTTCTTCATATTTTTTTCTCGGGTATCTGCCTTTTACTTGTACCAGACCAGCTTTACCACATATCATGCGCCCATTTCTCTACTCAGGTCAGGCCCATGGGATTAGACAATGTTGCTAGCTGGCTATACTTGGCCTGTAACCGGCCTTCAAGATCTTCAGGATCTATGAGGTCCAGCTATGACGTCCCAGCCAATCCATCCAGAGGGGGTTAAAGTAAATATTCAAATATTCAATTACCGTGTATTCTCTTCATGGTTAAGATCTCACATTATACCAAGCCCTTGACTTATGGGTTCAATAAGCATTGCTGATTTTGAGTAAATAAAAGGCATAGTTTCTCTTCTGAAAACAACAGGGTAAGTCCAGGTGCTACAAAAAAGGATAGTTGACAGTGAGAGGACAAATAGAAAAAATATACAGAAACTAGTCCATAAAATAAAAATCGGGTTATTCATATATGAATAAATAAGTTTCAAATTCTAATGTAAAAGCCATGAGGAAAAGTTGAATCTGTCTTTATAAAACTTTGTTTAAGAAGGCAAAAGCCAAGAATATACAATGGGGAAAGGACAGTCTCTTCAATAAACGGTTTTGGGAAAACTGAACAGCCGTATGCAAAAGAATGAATCTGAACCACTATCTTACACTATATACAAAAATTAACTCAAAGTGGATTAAAGACTGGAATGTAAGACCAGAGACCATAAAACTCTTAGAAGAAAACATAGGCAAGAAGCTCCTTGACATAGGTCATGGCACTGACTTTTAAAATCTTAAACCAAAAGTAAATGCAACAAAAGCAAAAATAAACAAGCGAGATTGCATCAAACTTAAAAGCTTCTGCACAGCAAACAGCAAAGGAAGCCATCCACAAAATGAAAAGGCAACCTACTGAATGGGAGAAAATATTTGAGACTCTGACCAGGGGTTAATATCTGACCAGGGGTTAATATCTAAAACATGTAAAGACCACATACAACTCAATAGCAAAAAAAAGAGAAACAAACAAACAAACAAAATCAAACATCCAATTTAAAAATGGGCAGAGGATCTAAATAGACATTTTCCCAAACTATACATACAAATGGAGAACAGGTACATGAAAAGATGTTCAACATCAGTAATTATTAGGAGATCTTGACTCAAAACCACAATGAGATATCACCTCACACCTGTTAGACTGGCTGTCACCAAAACGACAAGAAATAACAAGAGGTGTCGAGGATGTGGAGAAAAGGGAGCCCTTTACACTGTGAGTGGGAATGTAAATTGAAGCAGCCATGATGGAAAATGGTATGGAGGTTCCACAAACAGTTAAAAATAGGGCAGCCAGTTAGCTCAGTTGGTTACAGTGCAGTGTTCTAAACAAGCCAGTTCGATCCCCGCATGGGCCACTGTGAGCTGTGCCCTCCACAACTAGACTGAAACAACTACTTGACTTGGAGCTGGTGGGTCCTGGAAAAATACACTTAAAATAAATAAAAGTTAAAAATAGAACTTCATATGATCCAGCAATCCCACTGCTGGGGATTTATCTGAAGAAAATGAAAACACCAACTCAAAAAGATATATGTACCCTATGTTCATTGCAGCATTATTTACAATAGCCAATTAATGGCACAACCTATGTGTCCATTGATGGATGAATGGATAAAGAAAATGTGGTACATACACAATAGAATATTATTTAGCCATGAAAAAGAATATAATCTTGCCATTTGTGACAACAAAGATGGACCTCGAGGGCATTATGCTAAGTGAAATAAGTCAGACAGAAAAAGACAAATACCATATTTGAAACCATTTATATGTGGAATCTTGAAAATAAAACCAAAAAACTCAAGATACAGAGAATGGGTTAGTGGTTGCCAGAGGTGAGAGGTGGGTAGTGGGAGAAATGGGTGAAAGAAGTCCAGATATCAAATAAATAAGTCATGGGGATGTAATGTACATCATGGGGACTATAATTAATAATACTACATTTAAAAGTTGCTGAAAGAATAGATCTTAAAAGTCCTCATCACAAGAAAAATGTTTTTATAATTATGTAAGGTAAAGGATGTTAACTAGACTTATTGTGGTGATCATTTTTCAATGTATATAAATACCGAAACAGTATGTTGTACACCTGAAACTAGTGTAATGTTATGTCAATTTTATACCTCAATTTAAAAAAATGTTAAACAAAAAAAAGAAGTCAGGGAATGTATAAACTTTAAAAAATAGTTTTTGCCTAAAAGCGTTAGTTTTAAAACAAATTTTGGCACCACATGAAATGTGCTAGTAACGTAGAAATGTAATTAACATGAAACCCTTTTTGCTTTATTATGCCAAATAATAAGGTGCTATTTTGGGTTCCTCAGAAAGTCCATGTAAATATCCCCACTGATCAAAAGGGAGTGGTCCCTCTCTCTATTTATTGGAGCAAATTTGGAGTAGATTTTTCTGCAGAGGGGCTAGTTTGGAGTGCATTGTTAGAAGAGGCTCCCAGTAGCATCTGGCCTGCCCCCCATCACACACCTATCTGCGCCCCCTACTTTGCAGGCACCCACACAGACATCCCCACAGCAGCTGGTGGGCTGGATCCAATCCGCCAGTGTGGGGAAAACAGAATGTGTGATTGATGCTGGACTCTTGGAGAACAGACCCTGAGTCTGGGAGCCAAATGGTTCCTTGCACAGGGCCAAAGGATAAGGGTAGCCAATCAGTTTGGGGCAAGTAGCAGTATACACCAACGTGCAACGCCTTTTCTTTCTCCACACAACCCCTGTATTGTCTGTCATATAAAGCTGTTCAGTGCCCTGCACTGCTACATACAAGGCCAGGTTCTGTCCTCTGGGAAAGTCTCAAATATTAATTTTGAGAGCAGTGGGAATTATTCACACACAGACTCTGAACAGATGTCCCATTCGATGGGCAGAGGAAGGACTAGAGAATAATATTTTGATGCTGTTTGTTTGTTTTCAACTTGGTGGCTGGTTCTTCTTGCTTCCAAAGAAGCTTGGTTGGGAATATTAAAGACCAAAACCCACAGCCCTTGTCCTAAGTCAAGTGAGCGCAGTCTAAGAAGTCGTATGTGTCCGGCTGCCAGGACGTGTCAAGGTCTGGGAGTGGAAGCACTGGTGGGCGATATAGTTCTTCAGTCCTTTCCCTTGGGTTTATGAGTTTAATATCAAGAAGAGCTATTTTCACACATAGGCTGCCCCTATTTTGTGCTGATCGGAGTCTCCTTGTTAAAATAACTCATTTAAAATTAGCAACCCAAGTTACTTGACGAGGTGTAAAGATTAAGATAAACACATGAATGAACCAAGTAATAGAAATGCTTGGTACTAGAGTAGCGCCGTGGAAGCTCCTCCCAAATTAAAACTAACATTTCACAGCAAAAGTTAAAACATAAAAAGTAGCCATTTTCAATTTAAATGAGTTTGCCCATGTTTCTGCTGTTTTATATAACGAGTACTTTCATTTCTCCACATTCTCTCTGCATTTTTATTTACACATGTAATGTTTTAACATCACTTCGCCAATTCTATGCATATGACATTGTTTTCTTTTTCATGGTCCTAATTACTCACCAACTTTATCATTTTTAGTAAATAGGTAATATTTCATTATATCTATATTTTATAATTTGTGTATCTATTGCCTATTGCTAAACCTTTAGGTTATTTTCAGTTTTTCACTATCATAAATAACAGTGCTATAAATATATCAATACGTACACCATTTCTCCTTTTAAATTACTTCCTTGAAATAAATTCCAAAGAATGAGATTACGGGGTCAAAGAGTACAAGCATTTTTATGACCTTTGACCTGCATTGATTGCCAAATGCCCTCAAAAGGCATTGTACCAGTTTTCAAAGAATGAAATATCTGCTTACCCATGGTCTCATCAGCATTGAGTTGTAGGATTTCCCTGTATTTTTATTTCTCCAATCTCAATTACTTGAGATTAAGTAATGTGCCGACAAGAGTATTATTACTCATATAAGTAGCTGTATAAGTCACCGATTATTTAATAATTCTTAGGACAGAACAGAAAAGAAAAGAAAACAGAAAGAACAAGCCGAACCAAATACTTTCTTAGTAGTGCTAAATGCCTTTGTACATTGAATATCTGTGAACACTTTAAGCTTCACTATGGAGAACAAAGAAATTGAGTCAGATAACTTAGTTTTCATTTTATGAATAGTCACACACACAAAGCTCTAAACTTTTCTAAAAGATTAAGATTAAGAAAAATGAATGTTCACTTATTTTATCAATGCCCAAAGTACTGATTTTGAGCAGCAAAGATTTTCCTCTGCGTGACCTCTTGCAAAGACTTCCAATTATTTCCCAATGCCTTTTCTGTTTTCCCTCTGTGTCTCAAGCTATCTTGAATGGGGAAGAGAGAAGATAAAGGAGTGAAAGTGAAATAACAGGGGCCAGAGTCCCTCATTCCTTTGATAAATTTTTCATTGGGCCTGGCTCTGATTTATGGAAATACTGTGCAAACGTAACACTGGATTACTCATCTGTCAAAGCACTTTGCAGATGGGGTGGTTAAAAGAAAAATCCCTGAATATCTAATTCCTTGTGACCAGCTCAGCTCAAATACTGTCCCTTCTTAAAAAGATGCCTTAGGATTTCCTGACATAGTGGCTCCTAAAAAATAGGCATACTGTTACAATCCATGAAATGGATGATTGAGTCAAGAGTGACCGGTTATAGACCACTTGGCGCATGCAGTGGAGGTTCTAAAGAAAAGCTATCATGGAAACATACCCATGGTTATCCGGGAAATAAGCTGGCTCAGCATCCCTTCTTTCCTGGACCCACCACATCAGGAGAGTGTTTGTAGTCGGGAGGGCATGAGAGACAAGACCAAGTAGACTCAGTACTTTAAGGTCCCACCCACATTGGTAACAGAAAAATATAAACCCAGGAGCACAGATGTTAGCTCAAATCCATCCCCACCTCCCATCACTGCCACCCAGGAAGAAGGGACGATGGGCTGTAACTGAGCCCAGAGCCATCAGAACAGGATGGAGTGGTATTTTTCTTCGCCCTTAGACCCAGGGGTGGGTGGATCAGCATGAGCTCTCATGACTGGGCAGGCACTGCTGACTTTCACATGGCTGTGAGTTGCCACAGTCTTGCTTGCTACTGGATGGTGACCCCCAGTTGGGGAAAGGCTGGGATCTGGCTGGCATCCTTCAGTCCTTTAGCCCTGATCAGGAGTGATGTCTTTCCAGGCCCACCAGGCTTGGGTTAATGGAAGAGTGGGAAGGTCAAGTACTGAGAGGGTGAACTAGAGAAAGGCATAGTAATTTGCCAGAGTGGACCGTTCATTTAGAGTGAAGAATTGTGTGAGTGAGGGCCTGCAGGCTGCTAAATAGCTTGTTCAACTCCAAGAGGCGGATCCATCAGTGTCAGTGGCCAATTGAGAACATGGCAACCCACTGATTTACATCTTACCCCCACCCCCACCTCTCTCTCTCCCTCCCTCCTTCTCTCCCTCTCTCTTTCTCTCTCTCTTTCTCTTGCTGTCCCGAAAAACTTGTTCATTCCCAGCTCTCCCTACCCCTCATCACCCTGAATAAAACCGTCAGGAAAAGTGAATATGGAAGTGGCCTGCCCTATCACCACCTTGGCAAGCAAGAGTGGGTTTCCCAGTGGTTGTTCTCCAAATTATAGAGGAACACATGTGAATCTGACATATACAGTTCGGCTGGAAAGTCACCCAGCCCCAGAGCTAAGGCACTGGGTAAGGGAAAGCTTGAAGGAAAAAGAAACGTCCCACTTACCTCACCCCACCCCCCACCATATCCATCCTCTCCCCGTCTCCCTCTCTAAGGGAGCCATCGCCTCTTCTGTCACAGAGAGCACATACACAGACTTCCATTGAACCTGGCTCCACAATAATCTAATTTGTCTCTGTGCTGTCTTCCCAGGTGGGCAGAGTGAACTTGTGTATTCAGCCAGACCTGGTTTACATCCCGTCTCCATTCTCCTCATAGCTATGTGACATTGAACAAGTCAGTTCACTTCCCTGAGACCTTTGTATCTTCATCCATAATGAGTCTGCTTTATTGGGTTGTTGGGCTAACTTTGCGGTCTTACCCGGTGTCACTCATTTGTTTTCTCAACAAGTATTTATTGAGACCCATGTTGTGCTAGTGACTGATTGCTGCTCTGGGAGTTGATGTGGGAGGAAGGTACAGTCCGCATCCGGGAGCAACATCCACTCCCCTGGGACCCCAATAAGGTCCACGCAGTGCAGAAAGTTAAAAGTGAACTAATGAAGGTTAAAGGTGCCCTAATGATGTCCAGGGGCTTCTCCCTGGAGATATCAGGGAAGGCTTCGTGGAGGAGTTATACTGTGTAGATGATCAGGAATCGGCTATGCAGATATGGATGTTGACCGAGTAACCCATGTGGGCAGAGGCTGCTTTATGAAGAAGCTAATAAAGCTTAAGCTTCAAGGACCTTCATTTGCACGGTCCCTTCCAAGACTTGGGAAGGGCCTGACTAGCATATGTTTTGGTAAAATTTGCATCTGTGAGATGTTTTAACCACAATTAACTAAGACCACTGTCTCTTTCTGCTCAGACTGTCCTTTCCTGCGCCCTTTGTGTCTGTGGGGGTTGGAGTGGCTGAGAGAATTTTGGGAGGCTGCTAAGGGGCAGGTAAATCAGAGGGTCTGTTTAGTAGGATTTACCCAGCGTGCTTTGCAGTCACTTCTCTGTAGTGAAGTCACTGCTAGTTGCCTGGGTATAGAAATGTCTTCCAGGATTACCCCTGCTACGCACTGTACGGAGCCCCCCAGCGTGGTGACAAGAGATCGCAGGGTCAGAAATCGTCTTGCAATAGAGACACATCCTTTGGTGTCCAGCACCAGAATGTGGTTGGTAGTAGAGGAGAAACCAGGTTTTAAATGTATCAAGCAAGAAGCAGTCTATGGAAAGTATCCTAGGTGTGTCTCCAGCAGTTAATAATTATATATATATTTACATATATAATGTATGTTATATAATATGTAATATATATAATATGTGTATATGTATTACATATTATATGTTATATACCGCAGTACCTCGGTTTTCGAACGTCTCCGTTGACATTTTGGTTTTCGAATGCCGTAAATTTTATGGATCTATGGTATCATTAGATAGCAAAATTCATGCTAAATTTGCAGTTTTAGGGGTTGATTTTAAAGGTCCGGAACGGATTAATCCATTTTGCATTACTTTCTATGGGGAAACTGCTTTGTGTTCGAATGTTTCAGAACTCGAACGGTCTTCCGGAACGGATTATGTTAGAAAACCGATGTACCACTGTAATATGTAATATATATTATATGTAATATGTTATATATATGTGTGTGTGTATATGTATATGTATGTGTATATACACACACACACACACACATATATATATATATATATATATATATATATATATATAGAGAGAGAGAGAGAGAGAGAGAGAGAGACGAAAGACACATTATATTTCTGGATTTTGTGATGTTTATGGTATTCCCCAGCTTTTAACTTTTGTTGCTTGTTGTGATTTCTTTTCTCATTCTAGATAACTATTCTTGCTGACACCTAACTTTGTGTGCCTACTTTTATAGTCTCTTTCTTAGCTGTAGAAGCTGGATTGCCTGGCTCGTGGTCACCACTTCTCCCGGAGGAGGGTATGGTGGGGAGGCACACACCCCAGAATTGCACCTTGTGCTTCATCCCAAAGTGCTCACATGTAGACACATCCCTGGATCTCTGGGACCCTGGCGGGAGACATTCCCCCAGTCCTTCTTCCTGAGTGGAGGGGGAGAGAGCAGCTGCTCCTTCCTCAGAGGCACTGGGATCCGAGAGCCGCTACCTGGAAGCCAGGGTCTGCCCATTGGCCTTCCTTCCTTGGCTGCATGACTGCCTTTGGCCAACAGCTGCCTGTGTGCAGCCCCTCTCCGGAGAATCTGTGTGGCCATTCATCACGGCCTCCTCTTAGAAAGGCAAAGAAGGTTGCATTATACTAGGTAAAGCTTATCGTTGGCATCTGCCAAGAGCCACGCATTTCCCCTCCCTCCTGGCCCCCAGCCCCACCCCTCCCCTCTTCCTTTACCCTCTCTGGTGGGTTTTCAATAGTGTGTGCTTTTTCTCTGTCTCCTTTCTTTCTGGTCAAGACAGGGTTGTCTCTCTGGGTGGAAAAAGGCAGTGTGTTCGTGGAGTGCAGCTGCATTTCAAAGGTACTTTGTTGGCGAGTTATGAATTTGCCTTTACTAGCGTCGGGAAACAGGGAGATTCTTTGGCTTTTTTCCCCCCAAACTGAAATTGATGTTATTTCTTTGCCAGTGGTACCCAAGGAAATGTTTTGTTCCATTTCCTCCCCTTTCAGGCTGAGCCCTATTTATGTTTGGAGCTGGGGCACTGCCATTAAGAATCATTGTCATTACCACCAGCATCTGAGGCTGGCCAAATTCAGCAGCTGTGGTCTCATGCCTACCCTCACCAAGGTTTATTTCCTTGACAACATGTTCTTGTTTGGACCAACTTTCTTAGCCTTTCTCTTGTTGTTGTTTCTTTTTTTTTCCCCCTCCTTTCTGAAACCCCCCTTATAGTTTCATGGGGCTTAAAGTTAAAAAGGAAAAAGTGTGTGAGTGAGTGTGTGTGTGTGTGTGTGTGTGTGTGTGTGTGTGTGTGTGTGTGTGTTGGGGGCAATGGGCAGGGGATCAGAAGGAAGATAAAGACCCCAGGAGTTGGAGAAGGGGTACCAGGGGCTGGAGTAAGGGGCGACCGCTGGCAAGTTTTTACCATAAATAACAGCATCAAATTCATTATTATTTTGATGGTCACTGCTCTTCTCTACCCCCAAGCTGCACAAGACTCACCCTCGGCCTTACCCACCCTAGCCTCTAAAATGGAATACCTAGGTGGCCCAATGGGACCCCTGACCCCTATATCCTGTTCCTTTCTCCCTGCTTTGCTACTTTCCTCCTTGATAAAAGGAGAGAGTAAGAGATAATTAACAAAAAACATGGCCCCAGGACAATGAAACAACTGGCCTTGGCCAGCACAAAATTTATCCTGGTTTTCTAGGTGAACTTTCTCCCATCAATCTTCCCTTTAACCTCCGTGTTAGTGGAAGCAATAGGAACACCCCTCCCGTCCCCTGAGCAAATGCTTTCTTTTGACTGGGAACAAAAAAAGGGGCTCAGCGAAGACTGAGGTGAAATCTGGGTGGTATGGGGCCCCACACAATGGGGCTGCTGTTCCAAGGCTGGGCTGGTGTTTTACAACAGGGGAGGGGCGGGCGTGAATGGTCTGATGATGGAAACAATCCCCCTGATTCAGGCCTACAAATGCATCTTCTGTTCCACACGGAGCCAGGAAGAAAAGAGAAAAGCGACAAAGAAACGGGGAAGGGGGAGAATTCCAACAAAATGTGTATATGCTAAAAACCTTCCCTAACCTACATATCTAGCAAGGAAATGCATCATCATCATCAGAGAGCACCTTCAGAAATTCTCGGCCACATCTACATGGCTATCGCTGGACTCCTGATTTATTGATGGAGCTTAAGTGACACTAGAGAAAGGCCTGGGGGGTTCTTTGTCTTCCAGAGAAAGTGCAATAGGCCATAGGGGCCAAGATCTCTTGGGATGCTCTCAGATCTTGCCTTTTTCTTGCTCTCTCCTCCCTGCAAATGCCAGCAGCAGTAAAAACGATTGGTGGTGTGCCTGGAAGAGCTGGTGACACGGCCACTTGAGGTCTCCTTAAGAGGGTATTATGGTCAGGGAAAATATTTGTGCTGAGAAGATGGCACACTCCATTTTGTTAATGGCTCTCATCTGTGCAGGATAATCGCGCCCCTGGCTGGCTGTCAGGGGTGCAGCCACGGCCAATTCATGGCGCCCTCAGAGAAAGCCCCCTTTCTGTGGAGACCAAGATGGAGATATTGTGTTCACCTACTTGAGCAGAGGGGAAGGTGACCACAGGGGCAGCCCACGTTGTAAATTACCATTAAAACAAAAACAGAGCCTTCTCTGCCCTGGGACCCCTTCAATAAATTATGACTGGATGGTGGGGGAGAGCCCAGGAGGGACTGGGTGCTGGAGACTTCCTCCTCTCCGGCTCTGGGAACCAGCTGCTGGGAGCGGATGGGCTGGCGTATCCAAGAGGCAACCTGGTTTGCTTTCAGGGGGAGGCAAGGAGATTCTAACACCTCCCACAGGCATTAAGCCACATAGCTCAGGCCTTTTGCAGCTTAATACCCACCTCTTCCTGCCAGTCAAATGCTCGGGACATGGACTGGAGTTTAGTAAATATGCAATAAATATTACTAAAACTACAATTTAGTATTATTAAGAATGAAAGAATTTTCCCTACATAGCAGGCATGCCATTCAGTACTTGCATATCATACAATAAGAAAGTCTTTCAATTTTGCTGGTTTATTTCGTTTCTTGGCATGGTGGCTGGATAGCGAATGCCAGAAAACTCAAATCCAGAGCCTCGGCCCTCAGAGGCTGGGCTAGCCTTATCAGCTGAGAATATTTCCTTCAGTGCACAAACTCCAGACCTGTACCCCTCCCGTGCTCATCCTCACATCTGCATGTTGTAATTTTATATCATTTTTATATCATTTTATAAGAATAAGCATGACAATGACCATCACTCAATGACCATCACTCATTTAACACCTGCCCATTTGAGGCACAGGCTTAATGTTTTTTCTATGTAGCACTTTTGTAGCCACCCCAGTGAGTTTTTTCTGAGGGTCCCTGAGATGCTGGAGACCCATTCCTTTTCCCATAAGGGGCTAACTTCCCGGGAGGGAAAGGACATACTTGGTGTCACCCAGGCAGCCAAAAGCACCCACGTCCCTTGACTGCCAGCCAGTTCAGTGCTTGTGCAATCACACGTGTCATATTCTTGGTGCAGCTTCCTGGTTTCATTTGTAGTCTCACCTAAGGTGTCTTCTCTGAGCAATTTGGAGAAGCAAAGCATAGGGCTTGTGCGGACAGCACAGGGTTAGAGGGGCTGGAAGGAAGGTGGGCTGGCTGTCATCATGTTCACATCAACCCACCTGCCTTGGGGCCCAGCGGATAGTCTTCAGAGGAGCGGAGAAGGGAGGCCTGAGTGATCGTCACTTTTTCTCACTCTTCACTCGTCCGCAAAGTGATTTTTTGATTAAATAATTTTGTTGTACTGATGATACATGATTCATGTAAACTAAGTTCAACTTCTAGAAATAACTATTATTGAAAGCTTTATACATTTTATTTTTTACATGTTTTCAAAATAAACACACGCATATGACTGGGATCATATACTTGAAAATACTTGTTTATCTGTATTGTTTTGTTTCATTAGCAGCAGACTGGTGTTCAAGAACATGGACTCTAGAGCATTCTATGTCCCCACAGGACTATTCTAAGGAGTTAATGAGTTAACATCTGCAATATATTTACAATAGCATCTTGCACACAGATAGTAGAATACAAGTGGTGTTTCTTGTCATAAATAAAAAATAGTGTTTCATATATCAATACATACAGCTTTATATATCAATAGTATGTTTTTATTTTTGCTTGATCCAGAGCTGCATTATATTCTATGCTATCATTACTTATTGAACTAATTTCCTAATGATGGACACTTAGGTTTTCCCAAATTTTGATACTACAAACAATGATGCAATGAATATCTTTAATATATATTAGGCCGGTGCAAAAGTAACTGCAGTTTAAAAGGTTAAAAATAATTGCAAAAACCACAATTACCTTTGCACCAACCTAATATTTTAAATACCTTTGATAACATCCTAGGAAATAGAGTTGCTGAATCAAAAGACAAACAATATTGAGAGACTATAGTCCAGAAGTGTCAGATGAAATGCTATTCCCACCTATAGCAGGTAGGACTGTTTCCCCAAACCCTCACAGGTAACATGCCATCATCATTCTTTGTCATCACTGGTACAAGAAAAAAAAAATGAGGTCTTATTTTGACATGCATTCAGCTGATTAAAAGAGAAATTGAGCTTATTTTCACGTTTTCTTCATATCCTCTGCCCACTATACGATTGAGATGATTATCAAAATTATTATCACTTTGTCCCATATGTTGCAAGAATTTTTTCCAGTTGGTACTTTGTCTTTTCACTTTGATTCTGGTTTCTTCTGCCGTCTAAAAGCAATGGTGGTGGGAGCAACTTGGAGAAAGCACCGCTTCAGCAATGATAAAGAGCCAAGCCTTGATTCACGGCTGAGAGCCCACTGGGCAGAGAGCATGGTGGGAGGGGTTTCATTCCAAGGAAACAGAAAATCAGGTTGGGACACAAGGACAAACTAAACAAAGTGAAACTATCGACTTTTCCCTGTGATTGAAAAGCAGATGAAATTCATCACGAGTCCTTCTACAGAGGATATTGGGTCTCCTTCTGACGCCATGCGCTTCCCTGCCCATCTTCCCTTCCCTTCCAGCATGCTGGTAGCAGCAGCAATGTGTCTGCTGGGCACTGGGGGGTGGGGTATGGAGGTGGTAGGCAGGGAAAGTAGCCAGAGTGCTTTGGAGACTGGTTACATTAAACAATTAAGCTAATCAATTGAGCAAATAAGCAAATATATTGAGAACAGTGAGAAGCTGGTTTCTCACTGTCAGAGACTGGACTTGAGAAGATATTAATGGAGAAGGTTAGAAAGAGCACTAAGGTGTTGGATTAGAATTAGAACTGTCATTAAACACACACACACACACACACACACACACACACACACACACACTGTGTTTCCCCGAAAATAAGACCTAGCTGGACCATCAGCTCTACTGCATCTTTTGGAGTAAAAACTAATGTAAGACCTGGTATTGTATTTTATATTATATTATATTATATTATATTATATTATATTATATTATATTATATTATATTATATTATTACTTTATATATTATATTAGACCCAGTCTTACAGTAAAATAAGACTGCGTCTTATATTAATTTTTGCTCCAAAAGATGCATTCGAGCTGATGGTCTGGCTAGGTCTTATTTTCAGGAAAACATGGTGTGTGTGTATAGGTGTGTGTGTGTGTGTATATATATATATGTATATATATATAGATACATATACATACACATATATATGTATGTATATGTATTATACATATATATGTATTATACATATATATGTTATTTTCATTCCTATAGGAATTCATTTTCCAAGTTGTTGATCTTTTTTAAAATTCTTGCTCTTTCTTAGCATTCACTTTCTTCCTTCCTTTTGAAATTTTACTTTGCAAAGTCAATCTTACATGAGTTCCCCCTCCTTGCTTTCTGTCCTCACCACTGCCCCCCTCACTCACATGGTCCATGGGCTTCTCAGGGTCCACAGGCTGGAACCAGAGGTCACATGGCAGCTGGTACTATGGGGATATGGACGCTCCAGATGAAAGCTTGGCCTAGGGCATGGCCAGGAGGCCCCACTGTTTCTTCCCACCTCCCTGGGTGCACAGTTAGCTAAAAGTGGTGGCCACAGAGTGTCAACAACATTCTTTAGTCTCCATCACAGGTTAGGGATCTCCAGCCCAGCCTTTAGTTTCAAGCCTGTCTCTGGTCCCCCATCACACCTGGGACACCTTTAGTCCCTCTTATCCCACAGGAGTCAAGCTTGGAACTGCCTTTCCTATATCCAGACCCAGAGGCAACACACCTGTGTGCCCAACCCCACCTCCATGTTGAATTTCTCTTGTTTCTGGTCCAAGGACATGTTACTTATCTAATTTTGATATCAGTAATGCCTTTCAAGCAAATCTGTCATTTACTGAAAGCCTCCTACCTATCAAGTGATTTGCTCACATGAGCTCTAATAACAGAATATCCTGTAAGGTTGGCTTTACCGCCAACTTTCTTGCTGCTGTTGTCTCTCCCTGGTGAGCACACTATGTTTCTGAAGAGGTTAAAACTACATTTCAGGGCACCATTTGGAAGGTAATGCTTCCAGGAAACTCAGTCACGGCCTCCCCCATGTTCTGAAATTTTTTCTGACTGTCCATGATTGCAATTGGCTGCTGTTCATTAGGAATAATGTAGGAGATGATTTAATCCTCACATAATGTGTTGTAGCAATTGCTGTAATGGCATCAGATAAAGTATTTTTCACAGAAAACAGGAATTCTAAATAACGGTCAAGACACACTCAACATTGGAAACCTAAGAATATTTCATTTATACGTGCCAAACAACATAACAAAAAGTATAAAAGGAAAACCATAAATATAAGGAAAGTATAGGCTGAAATATACTTCTAACTGACTGAAAAATCATCAGAAAACAAAATTAGACAAATAGTTAATGTAAGAAATCAAAGAGAATAGACAAAATTAACACATATAAAGGAAAAACCGAATGAGAAAACAAGGCAACACGTTTCCTTCAATTTATTAATAGAAAAAGCTTTCACAAAAGATGACAACATTCTGCCATTTAAATAAATATTTAGTAAATGCCAAATGATAGAAGTTCTATATGTCATCATATTTGACCTCAAATAATTAAATTAGAAATTTTAAAGTATATTAGAAATTAAATTCATTTAAGCATACCTGAGTAGCAAATAACACAATATACAGATAAAAATATCAAGTCTAGATAAAGTAGATGTAACTTACTCTCAAATGGTTCAGAATATATTTAAAGAAAGAGAGAAAAAGAGAATGACCAAGCAAATGTGATCAAATGTTACTATTTGGGGAGCCTGAATGAAGGGTAGATAGGAATTCATAGTACTGTTTTTGCAGCTTTTCTGGAAGTCTGAAATTTTTTTAAATGAAAAGCTAAAAATAAAAAAGTAGGTGACTAGAAATACATAAACTAAGGAAACCAATAAGGAAATAAAACATAAATGGAAAACCAACCAAAGGTTTGAGAAGTATTACTTAAACTTAAATACACTTAAATTTGGTTAACCGTCGATCTATCTAATAAAAAAGAAGAGCAGAATGTGGGTACCAGAGAAAGAGAGGGGGCCTCCAGCACTCATGAAACACCCCAAACACCTTCAGTAAAGGGATGTTTTAAGTTTAGGCTCTTTTGTGTGTGTTTGGATGTTTTGTTTGTTTGCTTTTTACCAAAAAAGGATATAAGAAACCATGATGTGAGAAGAATGGTTTTGTGTTTTTGGTAAAAATGTAGCAGTTATATTGTTTTTATATCCTTGCATAAATGTATTGCATTAACATTTCTTTTAAACTTTAGTCTAATTAAAAAATTATATATTCTCTTGAAAAACTTGTGTATTTAGTTGGCTACTAAAAATTATATAAATCATGAATGCTTTGATTTTTGCCTTGACAAGTAGGAAGAAAAATCCACCCTGGCTTCTGCCAATCCATTCTTCTACCACTAGCTAATGTGACCTTTGTAACATTAGTTAAATTAAGTCACTCCCCACTTGAAACTCTCTAATGATGTCTCACTGCCCTTACTGTAAGTCAAAAACTCCTTAACATGGCTGTATTCGTTTGCTAGGGACACTATAACAAAGTACCACATGTTGGATGGCTTAAAACAACAGATAGTTATTGTCTCCCAGCCCTGGAGGCTAGAAGTCCAAAATCAAGGTGTTGGCAGGGTCGGTTGCTTCTGCGGCTGTGAGGGAGAATCTATTCCAGGACTTGCTCCTTGGCTTATATAGATGGCCTCTTCTCTCTGTGTCTCTCCACATGGCATTCTCTCTATGCCTGCCTGTCTCTGTGTCCAAATTTTCCCTTCTTATACCGATACCAGTCATATTGGATTAGAATCTACCCTAGTAACCTATTTTAATGTGATTACTCTATAAAGATCACATTCCGAGGCACTGGGGGTTAGGACTCCAACATGTACACCATTCAACCCACATGATGGCCCACAAATCTGTGCACTATCTGGCCTCTACCTCTCCAATGTTAGGTCTCCCTTTGTTCATTGGCCTTGTTTTGTGCCTCCAGTGTACCAAGTCCTCTCTACATCTTTTCACCTAACACCAGCCCATCCTTCAGGGCTCAGCTTGGACATTCTTCCTCTGGAAGACCTGTAATAAGCAGCATTAGTCTGTCTAGGAAGAGTCTTCCAGAGCATGTATCAGAGTTTGCCATGACATATGGTTTGATTTTGATTCCCCCACTAGAATTCTATTTTGTTTACCTCAGTAATCCCAGTACCTAGCACATAGGTCACTAAATGCAATGAATGATGACATGAATGACAATACATGTTAATTACGTTCATCTAGATTATATTATTTTTTTCCTCCATCCATCCATCCATAATTTCCCACTATTTCTCTTTTAACTGTCTTTTGAATTCATGTATATTTCTATTAAGCCCCTTCAACTCCTTTTTGGGAAGCGGGTATAAGATGGGCTGCAAATTATGAAACCAATAAAACTATTGTTTTATGTATCAAATGATTAGCAGAGTTTTCCTAAGGGAGGAGTTTGGGATCTAGAGGTTGGAGAAAGGAAACTCCCACTTTTTACAGGCATACTTCAGAGATATTGTGAGTTTTGTTCCAGACACTGCAACAAAGCATGTAGATGATTTAAAATTTTTTTTTTTTTTATTTACTTGTGGAGGGTCTTGCTTTCAATTTATAAAAAATGCAACATCTGGCCGGCCCGGTGGCTCAGGCAGTTAGAACTCCCTGCTCCTACCTCCGAAAGCTGCCGGTTCGATTCCCACTTGGGCCAGTGGGCTCTCAACCACAAGGTTGTCAGTTCAATTCCTTGAGTCCCGCAAGGGATGGTGGGCTGTGCCCCCTGCAACTAACAATGGCAACTGGACCTGGAGCTGAGCTGCGCCCCCACATCTCAGACTGAAAGGACAACAACTTGACTTGGAAAAAAGTCCTGGAAGTACACACTGTTCCCCAATAAAGTCCTGTTCCCCTTCCCCCCCCCAAAAAAAAAAATGCAACATCTGTAAAGTGCAATAAAGTGAAGTGCAATAAAACAAGGTATACCTGTATATACTTTCTAATTGGTTGGTGTTTTTAAAATATGTAGGACAATTCCAGGATTACTTTGACAATTAAAAATAAGTAAAACTGGAGAATTATAGGTAAACTATTCACAACTATAAAAATATATGTTTATTGACCAAGAGAATTTTTAATCTGGAATAACATTATTCAGTTTAATATTCATTTAGGGTTTTTCATTCCTATAGAATATTTTTACATTCTTTAAAAATAAAAGAACTGTTATTTAAAGCCCAAAGTTATTCCAATTCTCTTTCTCCTCTCTCATTCTTCCTTCCTACAACTATTAATTAAGCACATACTAAACACAGATGCTGCATTAGGTGCTGGGCATACAGAGACCAGAAGATTGATATCTTGCCCTCAAAGTGTTTATACTTCTTCATCTTCTAAAATTACAAAGTCCAATGTAGAATCATTTCTACGACGAAATGATTGTAATATGTATATGAGCGCCACCTGGGGCTGAAGGCAGAGATCTGATAACAGAGACAAGAACAAGGTTACAGTGATGGGCTGGGGACACTTCCAGCTCCTGTGCCTGCAGGTCCCCAGAGGGGATGGGGCTTTGCTGTCAGCTCCCCTCTAGAGGATAAGCAATGGGCAGGGCAGCAGCGGCCACACCTCTCCCCCAGGGGGTTTGGAGTCTAGAGAACCAGAGCCTCTATCAAAACGACATGCCTGGCAAATCTGGTTCTGTGGGACTAAGGTTTCATCCCCCGGCTCTGGCCGTCTGTCTGCCTCTTGACAAGGCTGGTTTCTCTGAGCTTATTTCTCTCCCAGCATCACACTGGTCTTTGGTATTAGAGCCACATGTGATTGGTTGCCTCAGCTAGCCCCAAATCCTATTCCCTTTTTTGGTAGACCTGGGAAATCTCCCTGATGCTACTGTCTATGGAATCTACAAACTCACCTTTCTCTGGATTGGAAAAACCCAAGGACCAGGTCGTATGTGATCGGTCTTCAGGAACACTCACCCCAAGGAGACATTTGTCCAGACTGGCTGTCTGGAGAAGTTCATAGTTTGTTGGGCGGTGGTAGGTTTGTAGAGTGAGGGACAGAAAGAAGAGAGGCTTAGCTCATGCTCACATCCGAACAGATTTTTTAAATCGCAAGTAGCATCCATTCAGTTTCTCTAATCAGCTTCAAAGGCCTTGTAAGACTCCCTCTACCATTGTAGGGCTGGTAATTCCGTGTCACAACTAATTACCGCTTAATAGCCATCGCGGGCGCAAAGTCTCCAGTTTAAAAGCAAAGTCGATTTCTTCCTGCATTCAGACCTCAGCTGCTCCTGAATGGTGGAGATTACATGAGGTAATAATATGGCCCGTTATTTCTACCTGCTGCAGTCCATCAGCTCCATCTCCAGCTGAGCTAGTCGCCCCCTCCCCCTTGGACAAAGATTATTTGTCATTAAAATGCTCAGGCTCACTCCTGCTCTCTTTTTACAATCTGGATGTTGCCTACACTTTGAGAAAGGTTTTTGAAGAAAGATTAGCAGGATTAGGAAAGGTTCACATATGTTCAGCCTCACTCTTGGTATTCAAGACATCACAACCCTGCACCACCCAGGAAGCACAAGAAAACAGAGTGAGCCAAGGCAGAGGTGGGGGGTGGGGGTGTGGAGGTGGGGGTGGTGAATGGGAAGAGAGAGAGGGGTGGGGGAGAGCAGAGGGAGAGATGGGGGCTGGGAGAGAAGTTGTGCCGTTCTCCCCCAACAATACCACGCTGGTCGAATGCAAACCTGAGGATCGCTAGAATTTTTGTTTCTAGCACTGTTTTCCCTTTCTTTCCTGTGTGATATTTTTCCCCCTTTGAGAAGCTGGCCACTGCATGGAATGGGAGGTGTCAGAGGTAGAACTCAGCATTTTGGCTTATAGGCAATTTCCAAGAGTTATGCTCAACTCGACGGCTCTCCTTAGGCATTCCCCCTGTCCAATTTTTCTTGCCCTATTTTCTCTACCAAAAGCATCAAATGAAGCAAGAGTCAGGCTCCCATGGCCTGTGAAAAAACCTGTTCCACATTGGAATATTTCATTGAGTTAAACTTCTAACCAAGCTGAACAATCTGAATATTACTGTAATACAAAGCTTAGTGGACAAATAAACAAGAAAAGAAAACTTAGAACTTGACCTCCAAGGACAGGCCAGTGGCTCTATCCTGTGGGGGCTGTGCCACCTGTAGAGTTTTAACAGGGCACAGACACACTTTACAACCTGTCCTCTCAGGCTTTCTTCCTGTTCCAGTTTTGCAGTGCATTTATGCTGAAATTGACCTGGATGTGTTACCCCATCACTTACTAGAACGTAAGGTCTATGAGGGCAGGGATTTTGTCAGTTTTGTTACTGTTGTATCCCTTGGACTTAGAATAGTACCTAGCACATAGTAGGCCTTCAGTAAATTTTTGTTGGTTAATTGAATGAATCAATAGTCTAATTCCAGTATATACTTCCAGGTTCCAATTACCACTTGTGGTTATTTTCTTGGACAAAGGAGGGAGGAATCTTTACTCCATAATGACATAAGCTTGGGGTAGCTCTGGAATTGGCCTCCAAAATGTGAGATAAACAGTGTCTGGCTTTGTAGCCAGGGAGGCCCTCAGGCAGCTGCTGAGCGGCTAAAGGTGCTGCAGGGTGCAAAAGGAGCAAGGACCATGAATGGTTGCCTTCCCTTCGCAGGATTAGGCCAATGAGCATTAGTGAAAATGTAGCAGTACTATGTATGTTAGTAATTAATGTGAATAAATAAATGTAAATTTTATACATTATTTACGTTGTTATTTGGTTTATTTCATCAATAACGATACTTTAAAATTAAGTATAATTCTTGTATCTTTTCCGTTGAGAAACAGTAGGTTGCAGTGGAAAGCATGACATTTGGCAAACTAGGTAGATTCAAGTTCAAATTCTGATGTTAAAAGTTAGCTATTTACATTGTAGAATATGTCTACTCATTATTTTGAGCCTCAGTTTTCTTAACAATAAAATAGGGTTAATACTATCTCTCTATGGACCAATATCTTGAACATAGGCACAAAAAAATCTTACCAAATTTTTAGAAAATTGATTCTAATAATGAATAAAAAAGATAATGCATCATGACCACGTGGAGGTATTCCAGGATGCAGGGTTGGTTTAAATTTTGAAAAGAAATCGATGTAATTCTGCATATTAACAGATTAAAAAAGAAAAACCATATGATCATCTTAATAGATGCAGCAGAAAAGGCATTTGACAAAATACAACATGCATTCCTGATAGAAACTCTCAGCAAACTGGGAATCGAAGGGAAGTTCCTCAACCTGATAAATGGAATTTGTGAGAAAACAACAGTTAACATCATGCTTAATTATGGAAGAATGAATACTTTCTCCCCAAGATTAGGAATCAGACCAGGATATCTGCTTTCAATACTCCTAGTCAACATTATGCTAGAGATTATACCCAGAGCAGTAAGGTAAGAAAAAGAAATGAGCATTCGTACTAGAAAAAAATAAGTCATGTCTTTACAAATGACATGATCATCTACATAGAAAATCCCAAGGAATCTTCAAAAAGGCTACTAGAACTAACAAGTAAGGCTGCAGGATATAAGGTCAGTATACAAAAATCAGTTGTGTTTCTATATATTAGCAACAAATAATTGGAAGTTGACATTTAAAAAAAAATCTTCTACAATATCATCCAAAATGTGTTTAGGGATAAACCTGACAAAAGATGTGTAAGAGCTGTACACTGAAATCTATGAAACATTACTGAAAGAAATTAAATAAGTCCTAAGTAAGTGGAGAGATATGGCATATTCATGGATCAGAAGACTAAAGATTGTTAAGATTTAAGTTCTCCCCAAATCGATCTATAGATTCCACACAATCCCAATCAAAATCCCAGCAGTTTTTAAAAAATAGACAAGCTGATTTCTCTCTCTCTCTTCCTCTCTGTCTCTGCCTGTCTCTCTGTCTCTCTCTTTCTGTCTCTCCCTCTCTCTCCCTCTCTCCCTCTCTCTCTCTCTCTCTCACACACACACACACACACACACACACACACACACACACACACACACTATCTATCCATCTTCCAGACCATAGACATGAAGGGAGACCTGGACTTTATACCAATAGCAAATATTAACTCTGGTTAATATTTCTGATTTCTGGTGCTGGAATTTGAGATGGTTTGCTGTTTTCTCTTTAGCTTTTTCTTTCTTGCTTAAATTTTTATAATAAACTGTTTCTGGTTGTAATAAAAATAATAAAATTATTATTCTAAGAAGTATTAAGCTCACAGTTGGTTTGCTTTATCTTTGCTATAAATAATTGCTAATCAATCTTGAAAGGACAGACCAGTAAATATTGAACTGACAATGCCCAAAGGGAACCCTACACAATATATTCTCAAAGTACTTATGGGAGTTATTTGGGATGGAATCAACCAATGATTTCTCTCCTTGAAGGATCAAGCTATTGTTAAAGAAAATAAACATCTGGACAATAGAAACCAATTATGTATTCTTTTGTCAATTGCTAGAAAAATGATTCCTGGTCATCTGAGTGTAAAATGCCTAGCAATGACGTTGCCACTTTCTCTAACCTGATTTAAGAGTTAATAATGTGTTTGGCTCAAGTAATAGAAAACCTTATCAGTGTGGCTTAAAGCACTAAGGAGGTTATTGTCTTACAGAGCAAGAAAGCCCCCAAGGTAAGTAGTGTAGGGCTATAGTGGTTGGTTGGTAAGCAGTGGCCCCTGGGATGCAGACTGGTCTGCCATTCTTAGCTTGAGGCTTTCATCCTCTTAATTACAAATGGCTGCTGCTTTTCTGTGCCTGGTGCCCACATTCCAGGCAGGAAGATCAGAAAGGACCACAAGGCTTTCCTTCTCAAAGTTTTGTGTGTTTAAGTGAAAATGCTGCTCCTAGGATATCTGCCAACATTGCTTTGGCTAGAATGGGTCACATGGCCACCCTTAACTGCAAGGGAGTCTGGGAAGAGGGACATATTAGTACGGTTACAATGGCCCCACAAACAAAATCAGGTCTTCGTTAGAAAGGAAGAAGAGGAAATGGGTTTCAGGTCAGCAATCAAGAGGTCTGCTATACTGTCTACAATCTTGCCTGTATTATATTTTCCCTTTAAAATATAAACAAAAATGGCCTGAAAGAGAAGTCTAATGTGTGTTCTTGGGAAAATGGCATGATAAGAATGTCACATTAGAGTTTCAGGCCTTTTCCTAGCTGTCTTTCTAAACTATTGAGGGGAAAATTCGGTGGCTCCTGAACTTAAGAAGACCAGGAGGGCAGGCTGGTGGTGCAGGTGCAGGTGGAAATGTCAAAGAGTGGAGGGCTTTTGCAGTTGGTTGGCACAGGACGTGGCAGGTAGTTGGGAGGAAAGACCAAGAATTGCAAGACAGCTCCAGCTCTGCCAGTCCCTTGCTGTGTGGCCTCAAGCCAGAACCTTCACCTCTCAAGACATCAGTTGCTGACCTGTAAGGCAGACAACTGGGGACAGGCTCATCTCTAATGTTCTTCTAGCCCCGACATGCTGAGGCATTGAAGAAATAGCTGACTACACACACACACCAAAAGCAACACCATCCAACTGACCAAACAACAAACCCAGCAACAAACACTGGAGCTATGCAGTGCTAGAGACATCCTGGCTGGGGGAGCATCAGGGACACATGCTGACAGGAAGGCCAGTGAGAGAAAACCTCCTGGGAGAGCAAGGCTAACGGGAGCTGCTGTGGGAAACCCCCCAGAAGGCAGCACAGAGGAAATGTGTCAGGTGCTTCCTGGACACCAGTTTTAACCTAAAGGTAAAAGTGGGTAAACTCATGACCCATGTCAGAAAGATCCCAACTCGCCAGGTTCTAGAGGCCTGGCCTGAGGGTACATGGACCAGAGAAAGGTCTGCCTAGACATCAACTCTCAAACTTAAGTGTGCAGCCAAAGTAACCGGAAATTTGTTAAAAGTTAAGGACTCACCCCCAGAGGCTTTGATTCGGTCAGTCTGGAGTGGGCCTCAGGAACCTCCATTTTTTACCTGCTCTTCAGCAATCCTGATACAGGCCTATGCACCAGTTTATGAAACAATGGCTCTGAGGGATGGAGTCTGGACAAGAGGCTTATTCGACAGGATAGAGAGTGACAGGAGCACCATTTTGCTCATTATATCTGAGACAAATGACCTGAGTCTTTTGAGATTATACCTCCCCAGCTCTTAGTGGGGAATTCTATCACAACTCACCCATGAAGGATAGCTATACTGGTGAGGTGACTGTGAGCTGGACCTCAAGGGACATGGCAAGGGGAGAGCTCTTTGGGAGAAGGAAAGGAAGTAAAGAAAGGTGGTTCCCTGGCTCAGTCTCTGAGAAGACAGCTTCCTCTGTTTTCACTCCCACATGTAGATAGGAAAGAGTTAACGTTAAGACTGAGGTGACGGTGAAGTCAGCCTAGCTAGCCCCTGCCTGTGGGAGTGTGGAAGCTGGTCTCCAAAGATGGCTCCCAATGAGCCCCGCCTCCCAGGATGCACGCCCTGTGTGGTCCCCTCTGTAATGCAGGGACTCTGGTCCCGCTCCCCGCACCAGAAAAGAGGACATGGTGAGGCCAAAAAGGAACACCAACGGAGACATAGATAGAGAAGTCATACCACTATAGTCTCACTGGCAGCTGGGTTGGAGATACAGGAAGCAGGAGCCACACGATCCTCAATCTGCCATCTGCTTCTCTGCCAACCAACCAACCAAGTAACCCCCTAGTGTAGCCACTGCAGTTATATTGGTGGCTAATGGCTAACTGGTTACAGCTGATGGTCAACCAGCCACAGTGGATGGCCATCTGATTACAGCTGATGGCCATCTAATAACCGAGGCAGCACCTTTCCACGTGAGGCCGAGAGCCTGGAAACTGCGCTCTGGGACTCTGTCCCCACACCCTCTCACACTGAAGCTTGGCCGGCCTGTGACTCACTTTGACCAGCAGAATGCAGCAGAAGTGACATAGCGTAACCTATGAGGCTGAGCCGTCAGGGGTCTGCACCTTCTGCTTTCTCCTCTTGAAATGCTGTTCTTTGAACCACACCCCCATGCTGGGAGGAAACCTAAGCAGCCATGTGGAGATGCTTCAGTAGAAAAGAACTGAGGCCTGAGCCAAAGAGTCCCAGCTGAGTATCCCTTTTGGACCTTCTAGCTATCCCAGCATCTTAGAAGAAGAACTGCTTGGTAAGCCCACAGAATCGTGAGAAATAATACGTTGTTATTGTTTCAAGTCTCTGTGTCTTGGGGTCATTCGTCACACAACAGTGGATGACTGAAATAGGGAATCACCCCCAGAACATAACATCGCCACATCTAAATTCTGGGCTTAAACAAAGTCAGGAGGATCACCTATTGTGTCCAATGCTTAGACCTGTTTGCCAGACCACACTATTTTCCAAAAGAATGGCTTATTCTCAAGCACATAGCTATGATAGCGCTCATTCAAGAAAAAAAAAAACCTGAAGTTTTTCTTACCAATTTTCCAAATAATCACACAAAAATGGAAAGATAATGAGAATTAGGAAGTTTTGATTCGTGTTCACACATACTAACCATAAAGAATAAAATAAATGAAATTATGTCATAATACAGTTCTCCAATTTTCACAATAACAAATTACGGCCAGGACTGTGTATCGGACCATCCAGTTATTTCACAAGGGTTAGGAGGCATCTGTGTAAGGCATACGTTTGTAGTGCTCAGTAGAAAGACATAATTACTATCTTCAGGTTGCCTGGTTCCCTATCCTTATAATGAGTAAGATATTTAGAGTCCTGCACTGTTTATGTGACATTTCAATAAGTAATGCAGAGATTTGACAACATTTCCATATTCCTCTTTTAAAGTCTGGATGCCTCTGCCTTAATCCAAGCTCCTTGGCATTTATTACTGTTTGTTACACTAACAAGTAAGATTATGAGAATTCTAATGAAGGCTTCCAGTGAAAAACTCTGTGATTAAAATGCCATAATAACAGTTGCATGCATTTATGTGCCTGATTACCATAATCTATTTAGCACAAGTAAACATACAAACAGAAGGAGAAAAGCAAGCGCACTGACACTTCAGCTAAAGGAGAATTTGAAATGCGAGGGAGACAATGTAAATATGTAAATATCTTTGTGTATTCTTTTCATCTCTCTCCTTTCTCATCCTGGCCTTTTTTTTTTTTTTTCTTTTCTGTTTGCTAATGAGAGACTATACACCATCACATGTGGTCCCTGCTCTACCAGGCTGAGGTGCATTTGGGGCCATCTGCTGGAGCCGGTATCCTAAACAATGCCACCCAGAAAGCACTGGGTATATTTGCAGCCACCTTTGACATCATGGAATAGAAGAAATGGTATCTCAAAGACTACAGTCTTTGATGTGTTCACTCTGAACACTTAGTTCAGCTGTTACCCCATGAATGCAAGGCCTGGTCGAGTCAGCCATGCCGCCGTGCCCTGGCCTCTCCCTCCACCATGTCCCTTCCCCCACAAACCCCACGTTGTCAAGAAATTAACAGCAATCATGCCAGGTTTCTAAATTAGTCTCCCTCTTTATCTCTACTTGCTTCGTTATTTTTTTAATTCTTAATAAAATGTCAGGCAGTTATCTTCCGCTTAGTAAGGGATTTTGGAGAACTTTCTAAAAATGAAACTGAATGGTTTAAAAGTGGGATAATGGTGACAACACCATTTGGGAAATAATTTAAAGAAATCTGCTGGAATCCCAAACAGGTCATGCTAAGGAGTTGGCATAGGCACATTCTTTTCAAAGAAGGGGGTGACACCTCAAACAGAAACACGCAGGTAGCTGATGGAGCCTGAATGCAGCGTGGTGGACTGGCTAACGGTACCTGGAAAAGCAGAGAAGGCGAGTTGGTGCAGACGTTCCATATTAGACGTCCATATTCATGTTACATGGTCCAGAGTTTTAGACAAATATGACACCTTTGGGTTTAGATGAACCACCGCGGCCCAAAGATAATCATGTTGACTCTTGATTATAAAGATATTTTTGTTTATTTCCCAACGACAACGTTGAGGCACACAAACACTCCTGGAATATTCATCTGTAAGGAGAATTTACAGCTGACATCCACTGAGCTTTTACTATGTTGCAGGCCTTGTTCGAAGTGCTTTCCACATATTAGCAAACTTGACCCTCACAATAATCTTGTGAAGATCCTCTCTCACAGAAAAAGAAACTGACACAGAAGGTTAGGTTGCCTGCCCAGGGGGTTCTCCTTTAGTGAGTGCAGGAATCGGAATTCCAACCCAGGCAGCCTGAATGCAGAGCCTGCACTTTTAAACAGGAAATTAATTTAAAACTTGGTATCCTCCATAGTTTAAGAACCATATGTCTTAGTAGAAAGCTACATACTCATAGCACACGAGAACCAATGCAGTGTAGTGCCTGACGCATAGTAACTCTGCGGTATCTGCGAGCTATAACCATCAATACGACAATAACAATAACATTCATAATATTGTTATTCTTAGACGAGATCGTTATTTCCATTTGCACACACTTCCAACACACATTAATATGTATATTTCAAAATAAAAGATTTTTAAAGGAAAGAGGCCAGCGGGAGTACAAAGAAGTAGTAACATTTACCGCTAAAAGTGAACCGGCCCATTGTTTGCCCCCCATCTCCACACTTACCTGCACATATGGTGGAGCCCGGAAGCCAGCGTGCTAAGCACCATATGTACCACATAATCACAGGGGTAGGTTAAAGAGACAGCCTTCGCCCTAATTTGACCAATTTAGCATTTGGGGAGTAGTCTGTCTGTGCCATCTTGGGAATTTTTTAAACAATGGGTTGAAAGAGAAATTAGGGGAGGCAGACAATATTTTGGAATCAACCTAATAAACATGAACAGCTGCGATGCAGGCCATCGGCACAATAAATGATGGGCCCTTCGTCACAGATGGAAATACATGTCGGCCTCCCCAGGGCCTGTCCTCTGCCGGTGGCTCTGGGCCTGGGGAAACTCATCTACTTGCAGAATGATCTCCACTCATGCTGATGTGCTGTCCTGCTCCCTTCCAGCCCTCTGGCTCAAACCCCTGGCTGACAGATACCCTCAGCTGGCCACTGGCCATCCTCACTGGTGTCCGTCATGCATCTCCAACTCAACGTCTCCAAAACACTGACTCTCCCACATAGAATCTCCATGTCGGTTGATGGGTTGGGGTCACCCTCCATCCATCAAGCCACCCACACTTAGAAAACTAACAAGATCCTAGACCACTCTGCACCTCTACTGTCCACATGGAGTCAGTCACCAAGGCCAGCCAGCTTTACCTCCTAAGGATGTTTTCCATCTCTCTCCTCTCTCTGTATCCCTGCCACTGCCCAAGGTTGGGGTTTATATCAGTCTTCTAGGACTGCCATAGCAAAGTACCAGAGTGGCCTAAACATCAGAAAGCCATTGTGTCCCAGTTCTAGAGGCTGGAAGTACAAGAGCAAGGTGTCAGCAGGGTTGGTTTCTTCTGAGCCCTCTCTCCTGGGCTTGTAGATGGCCATCTTCTCCCTGTGTCCTCACAGGGTCTTCCCTCTGTGTGTCTGTGTCCTATTCTCTTCTTATAAGGACACCAGTTATATTGGATTAGGGCCTACCCTAATTACATCATTTCAACTTGATTACCTCTTTAAAGACCTTATGTTCAAATACAACCACATTCTGAGGTACTAGAGGTTAAAACTTCAACACAGGAATCTGGGTGAACACAATGTAGCTCACAACAGGGTCCTTATCTTCGCTCAGCTGGACTACCATAACACTCTGCATTTTCCAAGTTTTCTACAGCTATAATACCCTGGATGTTCCAAATTTTTAACAAGGGCCATGCATTATTTCTATTATCAAGGGAAAAAAATCAATGAATTATTTTAAAGAAAACTGTGGTGGTCTCCTTTCAACTCAGGGAAGTCTCCTTGTGCTGTTTGAATCCTCTTCTCTCCTGTCTTGTTTCTCCATTTGCCATCCCATGACCTCAAATCTGGACTCTCCTCTTCCATTTCCTTTTCAGAGGCTGATAAGGAAATGGGCTGGATGGTCAGCTGTATTTCAGTTTAGTGTCACCCTCCTTGGTTTCGTATTCTGTAGTTAAGGCAAGAGTAATACTGGTGAGCTCAGTGATTGAATGGGGTGGTGAGTCATGATTGAGACATTGCCAGAGAACAATGAGACCAATTTTGAAATCAAAACAGACTTATGTTCTTCCATGTACATGGTGGACTCCATGGATTTTTATCCTAATTTGGCAATTTAGAAAATTTTTATCTACTCTCCCTCCAGTGGAAGTAACAGGGACAAGAAACCCTCCTGGTGTTTATCCATATTCCAGCCCCCCTAGGTTTTGGCAGGCAGTAGGTGCCTCACTGTGGCTGAACCTCAAGGGGGACAAAAGTACCACCTCTACATTCCAACAAGGGACAACAGGCAAGGCCCTCAGAAAGCAAAGGCTAGATCGTGCTCCCTGAGAGACAGAAACTACCCAGAACATGGGGCAGGGCTGAGAAGGCCTCTGTGGAACCCTGCATGGCAAATAGGACCCATTCCTGAAGCCCTCCCCTATCTGGCCTTTGGAATAAATGTCTGCATTTCCCCCTTGCAGTGTTCTGGTCCTCAGGAAACTAACCTCTACCTTCTGAAGTTCTGCATTTCTTCACTGACTCCCACCTTTGACAAAACCAAAGAGATGGGGACCCCTGTAGATCTCTATCAGTCAGGGTCCCAGGACCCCAATAACTATGCTGATGGATAGAGATGATCTCCCAGGCCTTTTCCAGAAACATCATCCCAGTGCTTCAAGGCATTCACAGCTAGCTCCTTGGAATTGGTCCTAGCAGCTAAAGGTGTAATGCTGAAGTAAGTCAAACATCAGTGGCAGGAGAAAAATTTTAGCTCCTAGCATTTCGGGTAATGATTCCTAAATGTGACAGTGATGGCTGGTTGTCCCGAGTATCCATTCTCATCTATTTCCTCTAGCATGAGAGCTCCTAATGGGCTTTCATTGGGGGCCCTTGGCCCTTCCTCTAAAGACTACATTTTTCAGCCTCACTTGCCTGTGTAGCCATGTGACTAAGAGAGGCTAATGGGATGTGAGCAGAAGTGCTGCCCACAGCCTCTGAGACCTACCTTCAAAGGAGGTGCTGTGGCCTCCACTTTCCCCTCTCCTTCCTGCTGACCAGAGTGCAGGCGTGATGGAGCCAGGGCAGCCATCATCAACACGAGAGAGAGAATGCATCACAAGGGAGGCTGAGAAAGCAACAAGATAGAGCCTGGCCAAGGGATGCTATACACAGACTGCTACATGAGGGAGAACTATGTTGATGCTGTTATTATGCTGAGATGAGGGTTCATGGCTAAGTAATTTACCAAAGCAGTGTTCCCAGCGGAGGCTAGGAAGAGTGTTTGTGAACCGGGACAGAGGAGAAAGCCAAGAAAGGCTGAGATCGCAAGCCAAAGTCCTAAAGAGTCTGGGCTTCCACTTGAGCCCAGAGCGCATCTCTATGGTAAAAATTATGCATGGAGCTGTCTTGAACCAGAGCTAGGAAGCTTTGTGCCACCACTGCACTTGGGCCCCCCCCCCCCCCACATTCAGCAAAGCAGCTCCAGGAGTCCAAGTGAAGTCCTGCAAAGATGAGTTGGAAATGTGGGCCATAGAAAGTAAAAGCTCACCAGAGCTTGAAGGGGTGCATAGAAATGGTGAAAGGGAGATCTGGGTGGGCATTAATGCTGTCTGCCAGATTACATCCAAATTTAAAAGGCAAATAGCATAAAATAAAAAGGCACTATGGGGAAGAGTGCAGGGACAACTGGGACCTATGCTGAGTGCTACAGAAGCTGCCCAGAGTGAGTCATGACCATCGCCACTTCCTGAATGATACAGTGAGACCAGGATGTGTCCACTCACCCTTCCCTTAGAGCCTCCTCTAAAGGGGTGATGGCCTCATAACATAGCAATATCTTAAGCCTTGAGTCTTGTGATTCTGCTCTGGGTATTAATTAGGATTCAGGCTCAACTGATATAACAAAGACATCTGCAGTGGAGAGATTCCTCTTCGGACCTCCAAAAGTGCCCCATTCAGCATTCAAAAGTCCCTACCTTTGCTTAGGATTCAGGTTAGCTGTGTCAGAAAACCCAACATAACAACAGATTTAACAAAGCAGAAGGGTTTTGCTCTCATCTAAGAAACCAGAGGATTGGTCCCGGGTATTATCTGGCACCCTATATTATTGTCAGGGTACCAGGTTCCTTCTCTCATAAACCTCTTTCATATGTGGTCCCATGGCCACCTCATGATCCAGATAGTTCTTCCATCACTGACTGGCATGTAGGGACTCCAGCTAGCAGGAAGATGAGAATGAAATGAAAAGGATATGCTCCCTTGCTGGAAGGACACCTCTGAAAGTTGCACACACCACATCTGTTTATAACAACCTAGACAGAACTTGGTCACAAAGAAGGCTGGGAAATGTAGTCCTTATTCTAGGTGACCATGTGCCCAATCACAAGTTCTACACAGAAAGTGGAGCAGATTTGGAGGAACAACAATATGACTTAATGGGGAGCAGTGGGTTAGTCATGAACACCCTACTCTAACCACCTTATAGGGCTGTTGAAAGAATCAAAAGAAATTATAATAATCATGATAGTAATTACTTTTGTTAACATGTTTGAGAGCAGAGATGCTGGACCATTGGCACCTAGGAGAGTTCATGGCACAGGAAAGAAGCCCAATACATATCTGTTGCATTATATGTTCAAACATAAATATTCCTCAGCAGGTACAGTGCACTGGCACCCTTGGGCCATTCTGCCCAACCAGTTGGAAAAGCCATTAGTAAATCTTTGGGAGGATTAGGAAATGGTACCAGATGTTGAAATCTATTATAATTTGTAGCTTGATGTTTTGAAGGAGGAAATGACACTTTATTATTCTATCCTGTAGAGTCACAGCAGTCAGCTTGTCACCCACTCTGACATCCAAATTAGTGACCACATTTTCCCTGCACTCAGGAAAATAAAAGTTGACCAGTTAAATTAGCTCTCAGCCAGGCAATCTCTCTTCTGCATTGCAACATAAACTGGAACAACACTTAGGTGACAATTTGGCAACATCTATCAAAATTACAAATGCACAGATTTTCTGACCTAATAATTCTAATTCTAGGGATTTATGCTTATGATATACTAAACATATGCAAATGGAAATTTACAAGGTATTTTATTGCAACATTGTGGTAACAGTAAAAAACTAGAAACAATATAAATTTGTCTTTCAACAGGGCAATACTAAACAAATTGTGGTACATCCATATTATGGAGATGTAATTTTTTTTAAAGGAAGAAGCTTTTAATACATTGAAAAGAAGCAATCTCCAAGATATTAACTGTAAAAAGCAAGGTGGAGAAAACAGTATGTGTAGTATGTTACCATTTGTATAAAAAGGGGAACAGAGTATGTATATATTTATATTTGCTTGGATTTACATTGAATATCTCTGGAAAGATAAACAAGACGCTACGACTAAGGAAACTTGGTGGCTGGGGGACAGGAGTGGGAAGCAAACTTTTCATTATATGCTTTTAAATTTTGAACTATGTGACTATTACCTATTCAACAAGTACAAAAAAATAACAATAGCTAATTAGATTCATCCTGTGGTCTTCTATATATTCTTTAAGGTATGTCTGTCTAGATCTCTCTGATTGATTGCCATCCAGATAAGAAAGAAGACATACTATAGAATTTGCAATTACAATAAGAAAAAAAGATGGACTCACCTGCAAGTTTCAGGCAGTGGCTAAATGAACCATTCTGGGGACACCTTGGAGAAGCTTACTCAGTGCAGGGAGCGCCTTGATCTCTCAACATCTGGGGCGTCGAGTGTCCTAGCTTCTTTGTGACTGAGGGAAGCAAGGAAAGTACCATCAGGAGCGAGTGTGCCCAGATTCTGATGCTGTGATGCTCAGTATCAAGATGAGGTGTCCTCACTTAGAATGGGGGGAGGTTCCCAGGGTGTTCAAGGAGCAGGTGTATGGTAACTATGTGTACTGCAGGCACGTGGTGGAATCCTGTTGTTGCTGGTGGTGGTTGTGGTGGTGGTGGTGGTGTGTGTGTGTGTGTGTGTGTGTGTGTGCTGTAAGGTAGAGAATGTTCTCTATTCAGGAAAAAAAATCAAAATAGAGACCAGAGTGTGCTACCACTTAGGTTAAAAAAATAAGAGAAAGAGAGAGATCTTTACATGTATACTTTATACATTCAAAGACTATTTCTGAAATACCCAAGAAGCTGTAACAATAGTTGCCTCTGAGGGACTGGGGAAGGTCAATTGTACCCAAGGAGACTTACTTTTAATCAACACCTTTTAGACTATTTAAGTTTTATTTTAAGCATGTGCTATATAGTACCTATGCAAAACATGCTTCAAAGAAGAGGGAATCCAGTTTATATGATGGGGTTCCTTTCTTTATCTTCCTCTTCCTCCCTTTTTTATTGAAAACTGTAAATACTGCCTGAACAGAATGGCTTCTTTGCTTAGACGTACCCTTAGAGTCAACCGAGAAGTGTATGATCTTTTTGTTGGAAGTGGGGAAAAGAGAAAAGAAACTGAATGTCTAAAACGCCTGCATGTTCCAACATCACAGAACTCGAGTTCTGCCCTGGCCACAGTCCCAGCCTAGGCAAGCTCTGCTCACACAATAAACATTCTCCTTTGAGCCTATCCAAGTCACAGACGGGTGGACTAAGCTTCCCCCCTTCCCTCCCTGCACATCTCTAGGCAAAGTGAGAACCAGTTCTTCTCACTCCACCTGCCTGAAGGGAGCAACTCCTCAAAGGTGAGCCAGCTCCTGGCAGAGAGCCCCATTGGTGCCAGGAGGGGGCATCTTCCTTGACTTGTTAGCCAGGAGACCTGACCACCTGGTCCTCCCACCACAGGGCACACACAGTGGAAACATTTTTCAGAGATTCCGGCTCTGACCTGCTTTTCGGGACTACACAGGCAAAGGAGGGGAGGATCCAAACAGTGCAGCCCTATAATGGTAAAAGTGGTCAGGTAGATCGCGTGTGAATGTGGGGAAACGTCCAAGAGACGTTAAGAAATGAAAGAAGCAGATTACAAAGCCTATCTACCGTCTGGAAGGCCTTCACCAAAATCTTGACAGTAACTTGGTGGAGAGGAGGAAGGATGGACTACTGGTGACCTGTTTTCTGTATTTCAAAGTTGTCCGTTCTTTGAATGCTTATTGAATTTTATTTAACAGATGGTCAAAGGGATGGGAGCAAGCGCTATTCAAATGGCTGGAGAGGGGTTGTGGAGTCCCGAGCAAATAGACTTGTCAGCCCTCAGAAGGGTCTATGTCTGGAACTGGAAGACACGAGAACCTTGGGGAGAGGAGCATACCTGAGGACCTGCCCTAAAGATCTGGAGCAGTACTTTTCCAACCCAAATGTGCCCACCAGTCACCTGGGCACCTTGGTTAATTCAGACTCAGTTTCACTCAGTCTGGATGGACCTGAGAATCTGTATTTCTAAGGAGCTACCACATAATGCCAGTGTTGGTGCTGTGGGTCCTGAGACCCCAAGTGTCTGGAGAGAGGCGGGCGCGTTGGGGGTCCACCTGAGGTTCCTGGCTCTCTCGAGCCGGCATGTGCTATTTCAATAACGAGGGGAAATCACAAATTCAGATGGATGCATTGGAGAGGAATAAGAAAGAAGGAGAAGGGAGGGCTGAAGACCCACAGAAGCGAGAAGAAGGGAGCGGAAAGGGAAGGAGCGTTTGTCTTTCCCATCCATTTATTCAAACCCAAGACTGAGGCCGAGCGCCCAGTGTTGGGCGCCCAGAGTTCTGCCGCTCGTCCCCATTGGGCAGAAGTTGCTGTCCGCGGGTCCTGCGTGGTGACCAGTTTGCGACGCCGGCGGGCAGCCCCACACCCACGCGCGGGGTCCCAGCTTCCCGCTGCACACAAACGCAGTGGGCGGCTAGGGGCTCTGGCGGGAGACGTGGCTGGGAATCCCGCGCCGGCTGCACGTTCGGCCCTACCCGGTCCTTGGCCGCTCCATCGCCCGGTGGTCGGGGCCCGGTGGCTTCTCTCGCCGCGCACTCCTTTCCCTTCCCGCCGTGGCTCGGCGAGGCCTGAAGCCCACGGGCAGCGGCCTGAGCCCATCTCAGGTCCGGCGCGTCCACCCCGCAGCGGCGCGCAGTGCGAGGAGTCGGAGAGTGCAGGGACCTGCTGTCTCGGAGAAGCCTGAGGCGCAGAGCTGTCACCTGTAGTCTCGAAGAGTCCCTCTCAGAAGCCCGCTGCTTCCTCTTCCCGAGGCTCTTAGCCTTAGACTCGGTCGGGGTTCCCTGGTCCCGTGTCCGTACCACGCTAGGCCCCCACCCGACCACCGGCACCCTCACCGGTGCTCCCCAGATTGTTCACCCTGATCCCCCACACTCCAGATTAATCTTGAAGAAGAAAGGGGCGTGCCTTGTGTTTCATAGACAGGATGGGGGCAGATGGAGGTGTAGGACAGAGCCACAAGTCCCGTGGGACTTGGGATCTGGTGGCTGGAGGCTGAACCCTCCAGTCTTCAGTATCTTCATCTGTAAAATGGAACCAACGTGCCTTTCCTATAAAGGTTTATAAGCTGAGAGTCATAAAAGTTAGTTCCCCGTCCCCTCCCCAGTCCTATCCCAACTTCATTCCACACCAAACTTGGGAGGGGGGGGTTCGGTTAACTTCAACGGTGCAGATTCTTAGGGGCAGGTGGCAGTCATGGTGGTTTTACCAGAATGAGGGGGTGATCCAGAGGGAAGGGTTGACTGGGAGGAAAGGGCTATTAGTTTGGGGGGTTTGCTTGGCTGCTTTTTTGTTTATTGTTTCCTCTTAGCTTTCCCATGCAGCACCCCCTCCCCGCAAGCTCCTGAGTGTTCCTCCAGGATTTTCCGCGGGCCCAGGCTCTCCTGACACCCAAGCCCAAGCCAGGCCAGAGCAGGGGGGTGCTCGATTCTCAGCACTTCACAGTTATGCAAACCCTTGAGTATTGGCAGAATAGAGGAACTGCAAGGGGAGGATGTTATTCCACCTCCCCACCCTCTTTGGAATCTCGTAGCAGACACACCCTTAGAGGTTACAGGTAGCTTCTAGAAATCCATTTTAGGAAGGAGAATCTGAGGCTGAGAAAGACAACTAAGATACCTTGATGCCCACAGCCTGCCTCCCTCACCACCTGCTGCCTTCCTGGACCTGCGACTCTGCTCCCTGGACCTTGGGCAAATGTCCACACCTCTCTGTGTCAGTTTCCCCCTAGTGACATTCGTGTATGTAATCTCTCCCTCTGAGGGTCACTGAGAGATGAAATGAGACGAAGTCTGTCATGACCCACTAAGTGCCTGGCACAGCATAGGTCGCCTTTAAGTGGTCACATTTGTCCTTAGATGGACCTGTTGCTCGCTACCCATCTTTCTAAAGCTCCATAGGTCCAGCATTTTAGTTTATAGACCTATTGGTTGATTGTGTACACCGAATAAATACGCACCTTTGTCCACATTTACATGTATTTAACAGTCACGTTTCACGCCAGCCCACGTGCACATTTGCACGTGTGTGCGTTCAGAAGTATTCACCTAGCAATTTCCACTGTGCTTGGCGCTGGGGCCCCCGGACGTTGGGATGACAGTGGACGACTCCCGGACCTGAGTCTCTTAAGGGAGACAGATGTCATTTGTTTGCAGAATTCTGCCTTCGGAGGGGGTCTTATCGTTTCGGCGCCAAAAGGGGTCATTCCGCATTCCTTCTGGTTTCCGGACTAGGAGCAATGGCTGAAATGCTTTTTTCTTTTCTTTCTTTTCTGGTGCCAAGAGCCTCGCCTCCCACCGCCAGCCCTGGCCCGCCCTGGGCAAGGACGCCGCTCTCCTTGGCAGCCGGGCCGAGACGCTGCCTGAATGTGCGCAGGAACTCGGGGAAAGGAAAGGCAAGAACGGAAAAGAAGGGCCGGGGAGGAACCCGGGAAGCAATGGGAGGTCTGCGCCCTTATAGCCCCGCGCTAGCCGGCCCCCGTCCTTTTGGCACAAGTTCCTCCCGGGCTGCCAGGCGGCTGAGCAAAGGCGGGCCGCGACACGCACCCGGCCTTTTGTGGGAGGGAAACACAAAGGAGAGGGAAAAACACGTCTTCCGTTTTGACGGAGGAGGCCGACAGCTCCAGGAAGCCTGAGCCAGCCAGGAACTCCCGGAGCAGGGCCGATTAGCCTCCGCAAGTGAGCGCTCCATTTCGCGGCAAAGGGCTGTGGCCCAGCTGCGCGCTCGGGTGGGAACGGCGGTGCCGGGGGCCCTTCCAGGATGTGGACACCAGGCGCCGGGCGCAAGAACTGAACAAGTGCCGGGACCCCTCCAGGACGCAAGGGCAAGCGCCAGTGGCCCGGCTCTAGTTTCCGATTATTCCTAGAGGGGGTAGGAGAACTCGGGGACACAGCGAGCTGTGTCCAGCAACCCATGTGTCCCTGAGCTAAAGGAACCCAGGGGGACACAGTCCGCTCCCACTTCCCGAACAACTCTGGCGGTAGGAGGATGTTGGGGGAGGCTGCCTGGAGGAGGGGACTGCATGCAGTCCAGAGTTGCCAGACCGAGGTCCGGGCGAGGGGAGTGAGGACCGTGAGGTCCTAGTGCACAGCCCCAGAATAGCCACCACTGCTGCCTCCGCTCGGTAGCGCGGGGCTGGCGCCTGGATTGTCCTTATGGCTGTCCTCGCGGGAACCTGGCGAGTAAGCCACTCTCCAGCCTCCGGACTCTGCCTTCCCAGGCTCTAAACTAGCTCTGTACCAGAGCAGCCCCCTCAGTCTTCACCCCTATTTCCAATTCCAGTCACTGGAGCAAACGCTTAAAGAACCTGAGACCGCGCCCTCCGGCGGATCGCCGAATGCAGAACCCTCACCGGTTGCAAGTAACACAAGAAGGAATTCGGGCTCCGGGACACGTGCCACCGGCTGCTGGACTAACCTCAGCGGCTGCAACCCAGGCGCGCGCTCGCTGTGCCTGCTGGTGTTTATTAGATACACTGGCGTGCACACAAGTCCACGCCCAGGCTGGTAGCCCAGTGCTCACACCCCCACGATTGTCCTCATTGCCGGTGGCCCAGGAGGCCCAAAGGAATGATCCTCAAGTAACCGAGCCTTGCCTTATGCCCATTCCCCTCCCTGTGTTCTTCACTGTGACAGATTCTCCTAATTGAACGGTTATGGGTCATCCTCCAAAACCGTTGGACGACATATCTCCACGCTTCAGTTCTTCATGTTTTAAATACATATTTAACGGATGGCTGCAGAGCCAGCTGGGAAACACGCGGATTAGAAAAATAATGCTCCAGAAGGCACGAGATTGGGGCGAGGGAGAGAGCCCACTGGGCTTTCTGCCATAAACTTTCCAGGGAATTAGGAACAATATTGTGGGTTTCTTTTTGTATTTGCTTATCTTGTAACTTTGCTAACTTGTAGGCGAATTGCTTACTAAGTTTATTTATCTGCTTGTTTTTAAGCCGTACATGCAAATTAAAAGTTCCCAAATATCGGAAGTAACTAGAGGACACAGAGAGGGCTGGGGTATATTTCTGAGTATGCAGTACCAAGGCCTAGGGTCCTGAGATCTGCAGAAACAAATTTCTGTACTCCAAGTTTATGGATGTGAGAGATTCAGCTCAGGGAAAAAGTTAGAGACCCGCGGCCGCCTCTGCTGTAAGGACCCACCAACGATGCGGTCTGCGGTCCAGCCAGGCAGGGCTGCTCTGTAAAGGGTTAACAAGTTTTTCTGAAGACTTGCTGCAGACACCCTCTCTCGATTTTCCCATCTATAAAATGGGTAGACGTGTCAGTACCTCTGAACTACCGCAGGCGCTTCTCTAGGCGGATTTAATTCCTGCTGGTCAAGGGTTTCCGGGTCTGGGAAAAACGTGTACGAACGCGGCCACGAGTGGTTGGATCTCGCTGTCTGGCACAACGTGAAGTCTTTGCCCAGGCCTAAGCAGTCTTTCTGCAGACTAACGTTGCCCCATACCCCGTGTCGTGCTGACCACCACAAAAATGATGCTGAAAATACTCTCATCGGGCTCCCCTGTAAATAAATAAGGGGTAAGGGATTGATTAACTCTGGATTGGACTCTGCCCCTTATTAGCGCGATTACTGTGCGGAAAGAATTCTTCCCTGGGTCTACACATCCCCAACTTTATGAAGGGTTTTGATGTCTTCAAAACAGTTCTGGAGTCGCTCCCTTCCTTCTTTCCACGGCCTCTGCCTGGCAAGGCCCTGCCCCCAGGTGGGGGCGCTACCGGCCGCCCGCGGAGCTACGGCAGCGGCCACCTTCTATACCAGAGCCCAGAGTGCGGAGAAAGCAGGCAATTTGTACATGTCATCGTTTACATTGGGGGCCCCAAATGCCGACGTGATGGTGAAACCCATCAAATGATGGGCACAAGCGGCCGCAGAACCCAGAGAGAAAGAGAAAGCAAGGGAGGAGACTCCAGCCCCAGCTCCTGAGTCGCCAAGATTACCCGCGCGCATCCCAAAAGATCTGACCGCGTCGTGTATCAGCTTAGGTTGTCTGCAGCGCTCCCAGCCCACCCCATCCCCCAGCCTGACTATGTATTTTTACACAAATTTGACAATTTTCCCTCTCTCCTGCGGTCCCAACCGCGACCGGCCCTCTGTGCTTCCCGGGTGAGCCCGCGCTCCTCCCCCCCCGCTCCTCTCACGCTTCCCCCGCGGTCCCTCTTCCAGTCCCTCCCCAAGAATCTTCCGGCCGCGGACGCCCATTGGCTGTACGCTGGAGGAGGCGTGTGCCGGGACCCGCGAGCTTCATTGAGCGGAATTAGCCCGGATGACATCAGCTTCCCAGCACCCCCTCCCCGCCCCCCGCCGCGGGCTCCGTTCATTGGCGCGGAGGCCCCTCCTAGACCCGCACATTGTTCCCCGCCCCCGCCGTGGCCACCGCCACCGCGGTCGCCGCCGCCACCGGGCTATAAAAACCAGCCGAGCCCGGAAAGGTGCGGATGCTTATTATAGACCGACGCGACCTCAGCGCCGGGAGCCAGGTTCTCCACTGCGGCTTTTGGGAACGAGCTCCTCTAATTGCCTCCACAGTAAGTGTCCCCGCCTCCCAGCGGCCCCAGTGTTATATCCCAGGGACAGATGCCCCTCAAGTCGGCCACGACCCAGGAACTTCCAATAGAGGGGACCCTGATCCCGCCCCTACCTGCCAGTTCTGAGTGGTTTCGAGGTTCTGACCCACGTCACACTCACCGCAGCATCCCTTTCTCCCCAAAGCGAGAAGTCGGGGCGACCACAGCTCCTTCTGCCCAAGTCACAGTCAGCTGGCGAGCTCCCCTCGGCCCCCGGGCGCAGCGCATGGAATCTGGGCCCCGCGCGGGCGCTGGGTGCGTGTGTTTACTCGCGGTGTCGATGGAGATAAGATGGATGTGTTTGAGGAACTAAATAAATACTTCTCTATTTAGATCTCACCTTCCCCAAAGAAAAACTCTCACTTGCCACTCGTTTATTCCAGCCCTGGAGATCCAGCCTCCTCATTCCTAACTGAAGGCATAAAACCTCTAGAATGCCACCCTCACTGAGGGACGTCCACCGTTCCCTGAATAAAACAACCTGTGGATGAGAGCGGAGAGGAGGTTGTGGGGAGGGAAAGAAACAGGCTTCTTATGCGTACCTGCGTGCGCCTGGAAGGAAGGCCAGAGAGATCGAGGTGGACACGAAGCGACCACTCCCCTCCCCGCTCCTGGACCCCGCCACTGCGGTGCAAGCGAGAGCAGCTTCTCTCTCCCATTACTTAGTGCTGCGATCTCGGTCTCTATCTTTCTCCTGTTTCTTCTCCTCTCCTCAGGGGGTGTGCGTGGAAGCTCTGAAGGCCGAGGGAGGGAGGACCGTGCGAAAGCTGCGACTATCCCTGGGGCCATGGACTCGGACGCCAGCCTGGTGTCCAGCCGCCCGTCGTCGCCAGAGCCCGATGACCTTTTTCTGCCGGCCCGGAGCAAGGGCAGCGGCGGCAGCGGCTTCACAGGGGGCACGGTGTCCTCGTCCACGCCGAGCGACTGCCCGCCAGAGCTGAGCGCCGAGCTGCGCGGCGCCATGGGCGCTGCGGGCGTGCACCCCGGGGACAAGCTGGGCGGCGGCGGCTTCAAGTCGTCCTCGTCCAGCACGTCGTCGTCCACGTCGTCGGCGGCTGCGTCGTCCACCAAGAAGGACAAGAAGCAGATGACGGAGCCGGAGCTGCAGCAGCTACGCCTGAAGATCAACAGCCGCGAGCGCAAGCGCATGCATGACCTCAACATCGCCATGGACGGGCTGCGCGAGGTCATGCCTTACGCTCACGGCCCGTCGGTGCGCAAGCTCTCCAAGATCGCCACGCTGCTGCTGGCGCGCAACTACATTCTCATGCTCACCAACTCACTGGAGGAGATGAAGCGACTGGTGAGCGAGATCTACGGCGGCCACCACGCGGGCTTCCACCCGTCAGCCTGCGGCGGCCTGGCGCACTCAGCGCCCCTGCCCGCCGCCACGGCGCACCCCGCGGCCGCCGCCCACGCCGCGCACCATCCCGCGGTGCACCATCCCATCCTGCCTCCCGCGGCCGCGGCCGCCGCCGCTGCTGCAGCCGCCGCCGCGGTGTCCAGCGCCTCCCTGCCCGGCTCCGGGTTGTCGTCAGTCGGCTCCATTCGGCCCCCGCACGGCCTGCTGAAATCTCCGTCGGCAGCCGCGGCGGCCCCGCTGGGTGGCGGGGGCGGCGGCAGCGGGGGCAGCGGCGGCTTCCAGCACTGGGGCGGCATGCCCTGCCCCTGTAGCATGTGCCAGGTGCCACCGCCGCACCACCACGTGTCGGCCATGGGCGCCGGCAGCTTGCCGCGCCTCACCTCTGACGCCAAGTGAGCCGGCCCGCGCCGGAGCGTTCTGACGAGCGGGAGGTCGGGAGGCGGAGGGGAAGCGAGGACTGGCCGAAGCTGGGGCCTGGGAGCTCAGTTCCGAGGAGAAGCTCCAGACCTTGGGCTGAGGGTGGGGGGCGAGGTGCCCCAGCACCTCCCGGGGGCGCGCACTAAACTGTAGGGTGTGAGTGGAGCGACCTGGTTTTAGCCCTCTCTAAACGGCGCTGGCCCGTAGACACCGTTTTATAAGAGGGCACCGCTATGTGCACCCCTTCCTTCCTCAATCCCTCCTCTCCCCCCAAAAGAGACGATTCAAAAAACTGATTTCCCGGGGAACACGGCCTCACTCGGCCTGGGCTGCACTTCGTTTCACGGGGCAATGGGGAGGGAGGGGAGCGTTGGGGACTTACTCTCCTACCTCCTTTCTTGGCGGGTAGGAGACTCCCGGGAGCAGCACTCCCGGAGCGGCCGTGGGGTTCAGGCCTCGCGGTCAAGGGTCGTCTCTGGGCCTGGGCCGGGGACTAGGAGATAGTTGGAAACTGACATTCGGTACCAGAAGCACTTCAGTCGTATCCAGTCTCAGTATCTGGTAAACCCACCACCGTTTGACAGCCGTTGCCAGTCCTCCTTGTCTCACTGGTTTAAGGTTTGTGGTTTTTAAATCTGTCCACGTCCCGTTGTCAACAATACAAACTAACTTTATAAACGGTCAGTATAGAACCACCTGTGGATCGGAACAACCTAAAACTGTCGATTTGAGGAGCGGGTGTTTTCAGTTATTTTAAAATAGAATCCCCCCTCCCACCCCATTCCTTTCGTCTCCGAGCACAAAGTGGTTGGGTTCCTTACCCGACTGGGGCACTTGTGGTGGTTGATACCTGAGAGTTTGACAGAACTCGGAGGCTGTTGCTGTGAATATAGTTTGGTTATTTGGGGGTTCTGTTGGCTTTTTCATTTTTTCTTTCTTGGGTGTGTAAATATAATATCGATGATGAGGTAAGTGCGTGCTGCTAAGCTGTATGCTCACGTGACTGCCAGCCCTACCCGAGTCTAAGCCGGGTTTCCTCTATGTTGGTTTCTTTTTGCCACGTTTAACACAAATGACAAACTCCTCCACGTGCTTCCTGCGTCCGCGCAAACCGCCTCGGCGCTGCCAGCGTTGTAATTGGGCTTCACAGCGTCCGCCACATAACATCTCTCCTCTGATCGCTGCCCCTCGCAGAGAGTGTATCATCTGTTTTATTTTTGTAAAAAGAAAAAAGTGCTAAATAATATTTATTACTTGTTTGGTTGCAAAACGAAATAAATGATCGAGTGTTCAGATTTTAAATAAAATTTAAAGTAAGTCGAGTGTTTTCCAGCTGTGTGGGTGGGAGAAGGTACGGGTGTCTGAGGGCGCAGGGGATGAAGGGCTCTGTCAGTTGGGACTGGATTTGGGGGCCTTTCCGCTGGTTTCGCGCTGGGTGAGGGAGCTGTTTACCTGTTTTCCTTCTCTTGCCACCCCTCCCCCCACACACATCCTCCAGGTGTCTCTCACAACTCATGTGTTCTTATTTTTATTTTCTGACGGCTAATCCGGGACTCTTTTCCCCTTCGTTTGAGGACTGAGTTAGTAGAAAAGGAAAATTTCCCTCCCTTCGCGCAGAACTTTGGGCCTTGGGAACGAGGGCCGTGCTTTGGGCGGGGTGGCCCGGGGCTCAGGTCTCCTGCCTTGCCGGGATTTTATCTTCCCTCTGATCACAGGAGGCTGCCAGACTCCATCCTGTTCAGGCGGCTGTCCTAGGCTTCAGCTGCAGACCAGCCTCGTGGGGTCCCGGGCCCTCAGTGCCGCTGCGTTTTCGGCAAAGCGCTGCCTGAGCGTTTAGCGCGGGATCCGCTCGCCCTTGGCTCCTTTCCCCAAGCTATGCACAACCCTCCCTCAGCGCCCACCCTGGCCTTGAACTGCAGAGGCAGGTGCTGGGAACGGCTAGTGGAGCTATACTCTCATGAGAGCTCTTCCCCGGGGCCACCTCTGTTTTCTCCCGGTCCCTGGTTCCTCACAATCCATAACTGCAATACAAATTTGGGACTTGGCTCTTCAGTGACTCTAGCTAGAAATAAAAAAGCTTCGACTTTTCCGGTCAAGGAGGAGGGCGGACAGTGTTGCTGTGTCTCAGCCTGCGGCTGGCTGGAGAATGCCTGCCCTTGAAAGCACGGAACTCAGTGGACCGGTCTCCTGGTCCTCGGCCCTTTCATAGACCAAATCTTTGGATGACATCTTCGGTGGCCACCAGCAGAAGGTCCCTGCACCTGGGGCACCTGGCGGTGGAGAAGGTTTCCTTGGTTGCAACCCCATTTCTTGAGGCTGGCTCCTGAGCCAGGCCCGTGATGACTCCCCTTGCCCATGACTGAGGGTGGCTCAATTCCCCAGCTCGGGGACAGGTGCTTTCGGGTACTCCAGCAGGTAAACTCGGGCTGCTGGCCAGAGCAACCGGTATCCAGAGATTGCGTGCTGTACGCCTTGTACGACTTCGCTTTTCACTCAAGCCTGGAAGAGACACAGCGGCTGGCCAGAGGAGATGAGGGGCCAGGGACCTGAGCAGCACCACGTGTATCCTAGAAAAGGGTAGGGCAGGATCTAGCAGTTTTATTCCGAAATCCCATTTGAAACGAAACTTGCTAAGAATACAAAACTGGGTCCAGCTCCAGTTGCAGACACAGAGGGATGCGAAGAGGCTGGAATTCAAATGGGTGGGAGCTGAGAACCCGGCAGGGTGGGGGTGGGGGTGAAGTCACTGCTTCCTTCACCCAGGGCAAACCCGGGGTTTACGTGGTGTTTCCGTAGAGGGGCGGTTGTTGAAAGCAAATAAATCAAGTCTTCCTCCCACCCCCACACCCAAGCTCTTCGCCGGCGGCCAGCAGCCAGCCAGGATAGACCCCGGCCTCCAAGGAAAGAGGGGCCAGATCCAACCAGGCTCCGGGCCCTCCCCGGAGCCGCCCGCCTAAACTGCGAGCCCAGCCAGGAATCTCGGCCACCACGTGTGAGAGCTTAGCGTCCTCGGACGCGGAGAAGGCACACACAGGCGCACACGAGGCCTCCCAGGGCAGGTGGCGCCTCGCAGAGGGTGGCCCTGACTGGTGTGGGGCCAGGGGGCGGGGTGGAGGGCGCAGGCCCGCGACTGAGCTGCGGGGTGGAGCGGGAGAAGACCGTGTGCAACCACTTGGACTTTCCAGGGTTGTAAATTGGGGGCGGGCCCCCCACAGAGAAAGGGGAAGCCAAAGGAAGACAGAGAAACAGTCCCAGGCTCGGGGTAGTCTGCAAGGCACTGGGTGGGAGCGTTAGTCCCTGAGGGTCTCGCCTGCGCTGGGATACAGCTTCCCCACCCCCACGTGACCCTCGCGGATCCCCAGCTCTCAGCTGCGGGCCCGGGGACTTATGTCACTAGACCCCAAGGTCTCTGAGATTATCCCCAGCCCCACCCCACCCTATAGTATGGCTGACTCTGCTTTGAGAGCGTTGCCTCCTCTAAGGCAACCGGCTTCAAAGCACTGCCCTCGGGCTCCTGACTCCCTTACAGGGCAGGAGTCACAGAGAAATGACGGTTGCCTGAACTCAGTGTTGGAGGATGGGCCAGAGTCTCTGGGGTGCCACGGTGGGAACTCCACGTTCCAGAACAGGCAGTGAGCGGAGGGGCTAAGCAAACCTTCAGACCTAAGGTGCATCTCCGACGGTGGACATGTTGCTGAGACCTGGAGATGTCACACTGATCGTGAGGCCCGTGTGATGTAGCAAGACCTAGGTACCAGGGACATAAATGACAATCTGGGGCTGGGGCAGCCCTGCCGGCAGGATCTGCGCTCATCCCCAGACCGAAATCAATGAAGAGCTCAGGGGCCGCTGCATTGTGTTTTAAAACCCCCAGACGTTCTCAGTGCTGGAGCAATTCCTCCTGTCTGCCTCCCTTTAGGGCAGAACCCACATAGCAACTATCTGGACTTCCTCTATTAAGTAAACACCTTGATGACCCTGGAAGTTCATCTAAGGCAAAGGAGTCCCCCTGTACAAGCCCACATCTCATGTTAAGTACTCTTTTATTACAGACTTTGGTCCAAGTTCCCAATTCCCACATAAGTGCCTCATTTATCAGTAGGGGTTATGGAGTCTTTAACAAGGGACCTACACTAAGGGTCTCAAGACACCTTGCTGATGACAGGTTCCCTCAGGCATTATTTCTGCAAACCTGTACTGCATCCCCACTCCCACCCCCGCTGGCAGAGGGACCTATGGGACAGCGTGATCAGCATGACACTCTTTGGTTTGGAGGCTGCAGACAGCTTTAACCTAGGCTAGAACCCTGGGGCTAAGCCCCCCACTCCCTATCAGAGTGTAGGGCCATTCTAGGCAGGGCAGAGATGGGGATCACTCTCTCACTCACATCCCAACTCCCCATTTTTGCATTTTTGCTATTTGGCTGCAATGTCCCATCCCGGGTTAATAACGGGGGAGAGAGAGCTGCAGTGAGAAAAGAGGAGGCAGAGCTCGGAGCAAGGAGGCAGCCCCAGGCTGCAGCCTCGGGGGAGTTCGGGATACTAATAACCCGCGGAGGAGGCTGGAAGGGGAGGCGCCAACATTTACTGATGGCTAGTCCGTAGGAGGCACCACGCTGAGAGATTTACGTTTGTTGTTAATTCATTCAATTCTCACAGTAACCCTTTGAGAATAGTGCTATTATTATTCCATTTTACAGATGAGGAAACTGAGGCACAGAGGCATAGCCAGTCAATGGAAGCGGCATTATTGTGATCCGCGAGTCTGGCTCCGGAGTCCAGGTCGGGGAGATCACCCCACCCATACCCAGGTCCCCCTGGCACCCAGCAGTTTCCAGACTGGCTCTGTCGCCTCGGGAATCTTCGGAGCTCCCGAGCTGCCAGCCGGCCCCCCACGCCCCAGCCTCTCCCCCTTCACGCCGGGACCCGGTCTGTCCTCGATGCCCCTATCCGGTAAGTGCGGTAAGTCTGGTAAGTCTTTGACAATTAGCGGCTCGGATGGGCGTGCGGTGAGCACAGAGGAAGTGCCAGGGCAGGTAAGCAGTTGAGTCGAGACGGCCCCTTATTAGGTTGGCCGGCGGCTCTGTGATGGACTGTCGTTGGTACTCGGGGAGCTGCTGGCCCGCGGGCCGCATCCCCTGTCGGGCAGTGCAGCCCACAGCCCGTGGAGTAATTCGGAAAGGAGTCGCAAACAAAACGCCTGCAGGGTCCAGGCTGACACCTGCGGGGTTGGCCTGTAGGACAAGGAGAGGAAGCAGTTAGAGCTTGGCGAGCCAGGAGCACGCGCTCTCCTCCCAGGGAATATCGTGTCCCACTTTACAACGTGCGGGTGGGCCCAATTGGTCCTCAGGCTTCGGTTTGCAACCCCTGAGATTGGCGCTGTTGACCCGGACGATCTAGCGCGGCGCTGGGTTTGGAGGTCGCGTCTTTTTGCGGAGTCCTAGGGCCACCACATCGCGGCTTTCCAGGAACGGACTTGCTGGGAGAACTCGAGCCGACCTGTGCACCGGTGTCCCCTTTGCCCCTTGCTTCCTGGATCCACGCAGGCAGAAGGCGCGTGAGCACCGACGCGAGGCCCGGGTCAGCGGGGGACGCGCACCCCTGGCCTCTGCAGACGCTGGGTCCGCTGGGTGCCCCCAGCGTCGGAATTAAACAATTGCCTTGGGCCGCGCGCAGTTTTCCTTCGGGGACCTTTAAGTCCGCGGCAGCCGCACGGCCTCTGAATCCACTCGTTGTGGGAGGGGTTGGGGGTCCCTGGAGAAGGAGGCATGCAAAACCCGCCGAAAGCGCCCAAGTTCGAGTGGGGGCCAATCAGCATCACGAGAGAGGTCTGGGCTCATGGATGCTGGGCGTTCGAACACGGGTCCATGCACCCGACCCCGCGCTCGTGGACATAGGCTCGCGCACCCGAGTTCGCGCTCACGGGTCCACGCACACTAGCAAGCCTGGAATGTCGCAGCAGCCGCCTCGGACTGGAATCCCCTGGGGCCTGTTGGGTCCTGGAGGCCGGGGGAGCCAGCTATTCTCCGGTCGAGGGCAGTGTGGTTTACCTTTCCCTTCCTTGGCTGACCCGAAAACTAGGAATCTGTCCGGGTGCACATCTTTGTAAGCCTAGTAGGTGCGGGCCGCCTCCCTGCCCTCTGCCCTCCTCCCAAAACAGTCCGCTCCCTGAGCCCACCTTGGTTCTCCACGTCCCGGTCCTAGAATCCGGGTAAGGGCCAGTGGGGAAACAGGACCATGAACAAGTCGCTTTCTCTTCATCCTCACATATTCTTGGCAGGAGAAGCTTGTCTTGCCGAGCAAGATTGGCGTGGTCTCTCTGAGCCTTAGTTTACCCGTCTGTAAAATGGAGCCAGGTTAGTTTCGAAGTTCGTAGCTGGAGCAGGCTCTGCCGGGGGTACTGGGACCCCTGGTCCAACTCCAAGCAGAGGTTCTGGGAGTTCCTGGATAGCAAGGACGGTGTGGTGGGTAAACACAGCTCCCCTTGGTGTCCAGTGTATGTGCCCATGGAATTCACAGCCTCTGCTTCAGCGGTGTAAACAGTTCTGGAAACCGAACTGTCCTGAGTTGCGCGGCTCCACCAGAGTAGAAACTATGCTAGGTGGCTTTGAATCTAGACATACCTGCTAGGTGTAAGGCTCAAAAAAAAAAAAAAAAAAAAAAAAAAAGCACTGAGGGGATATTGAGCCCTAGAGACTGGCAGGCATTTTTGTTTGTAGCCAGGGCAGCTGGACTTTGACACTAGAGTGAGACAGGTTTTGAGACCCGCTAGAGCCTCTGTCTCTTTTATGTAAATAGAACAATGAATGTAGTACCTGACAATTGTATTCGTTTGAGGATGAAATGAAACATCCTAGGAGTCACCTCCTGCCTGGCTCCAGTGTGAATGGATGCCCTGAGCCGCCAGTTGGGTGTAGCCAACGCCAGATCTGGACCCTCACATAAAAGCCTGGGCCCCGAAGAAGCAGCCAGGAATATGTAAGTCATGGGGGCAGGCTCGAGCACGGTGGGGCCATGACTTGGCAGCTGGGTATGGAGTGGTGTGCTGCCTTGGCCAGGCTCCCCCAGCTGTCTCTTGAACAGGAGACACTGGCTTTCTGAGCCTTGGCTTCCTTATCTGCAAAATGGGCTCGATGCTAATACTGTCTTCACAGGGCATCAGGTTTGAAAAGGAAAACCTCAGCTCTGGGCCTGGCACAAAGGGCATGCCCAATGAGGCAGAAGAGTGTGCCTGGCTGCTGGGGTGTCAGCTCACATTCTGGGAGGTCCCACAAGGCAGGATCCCTGTTACCTTCAGTCACATGACCTGCACTGTAGCATTCCCAGGGGACCTGCATGCCTCAGGAACCCAGGTGAGACCCAGAAGTGTTCCTGAGCTCTGTACCAGAGTCCAGTTGCCAAACTCCCCAATTCAGGGCAAGGCCCCTGTTTTCAACTTTGCATGCCCCCAGGTGCCTGGTATAGGGCCGGGCACACAATCCTCAGTGAATAGTCTTTGCATTGCTTAGTGGGGAAGGACCCATACTCCAGATAGAGACCAGAAATGGGTCTGGTTTTAAGGGCAGAAGCCAGGATCAGAGAGGAATTAACTGAAGGAAAAGTTGCCTGTGAAGCTGAGGGTCCAGGCTCACAGTTCTCATCCCCTGTCTAGGGAGAACCCTCCCTCTCAGGGCCAGGCCTTATGGTCCCTCTATCTGTGTTCCTCTGATGCCCAGTGCAAGGAGTCTGCTGGAAGGTGAAGGATTCTTCCTGCTCTAGAATTGCTGCTGGGAGCCACAGCGGGGACAGTGGCAGGGCCTCCTGGGAGTTGGGCTGGGGGCTCCTTGTCACCCCAGTTCTGAACTCCCCAAGCTATTCAGGCCAGTGCAGCCAATGGAGACAATCAGAGTACTGGGAGGCTTCATTAGGACAGGAAGGAAGTAACTTAGCGCAGCCCAGGCACTGGCAAAGGGCTGCAACAGGGGCAGGGAACTCAGAAAGCTTTTCAACCAAAGCCACTTGGACAGCCAGGAGCAGCCCCTCCTCCCCACCTCAATCCTGGAGCTTATCCTCCCTGCCTCTCTTCTTCCCAACATCCCCTCCACCAGAAAGGATCAGGGCTCCAGCCCCATCTACCAGCAGCAGATCTGCTTGTCATCACCCCCACGATTTTGTTGAACCCATCAGCATTCACTTCTTCCTGTTTGTTTGAGGTGAAATTCACATTTGAAAGTGAATGCTTCAGTGGCATTCACAATATTGTGCACCTACCCCCTCTATCTAGTTCCAAAGCATTTTTTAATCACCCCAAAGTAGAACCCTGTACCCACTAAACAGTTACACCTTCTTCCCCCACCCTCCAGCCTTCCGTAACCACCAATCTGCTTTCAGTCTCTATGGATTTACCTATTCTGGACATTTCATATAAATGGAATCATACAATATGAGACCTTTTGTCTTCTTTCACTTCACATAATGGTTTTGAGGTTCATCCACCCTGTGGCATATATCAGTACTTCCTTCCTTTTTAATATTCCATTATATGTATGTACCACGTTTTGTTTATCTATTCATCTGTTGATAGTCTCTTTCACATCTGAGTAACTCCTCAGGTCCTTGCATGTGACTTGCAATGGTGAAAAGAGGTCTAGGCTACAAGTTTTAAAATCTAGGTCTCTGGGCAGGCTGGGTGTTCTAAGGCAAGCTGCTTGACCTTTCTGGACCTCAGTCTACTCACCTGGAAAGTGAAAAGCTTGGCAAGGATCATTCCAAGTCCTCTGTGACTTTTCGTGACTCTGAAGTCCTCCCTGCCACTCGTAGAAAGAAGCCCAATGCCTTTCCTGCCAGCCACAACCCCGTGTGGAGGACCCCATTGGAACACATGGCCTGGGGTTTGACCAGCACCCCCACGAGTCTATACCTTCGGGGCTTAGAGAGGCCGAATCTTAGTGAGAGCCTAGCTGAAGCAGGTAGGGTTTTGTGGGTTGTTCCCTTAGTAAATATTCATCCAGACGCTCATCAATTGTGAGCTGGTGATGAAATGGGCAACGTACTTGTAATCCATTATTATATAGCTAAGAGTCACGTTTTAAGAAATGGACACGAAACTAGATCATGAGGATTCAACATAAATTGTACAAATCGATATCCAGATTCCTATAATCTCCATCTTTCATTCGGCACACATTTACCATTATGTTATCCCAGCTCCTGCCTCGCACAGGCTGGAAACACACAGAGGAACAGAGTTAAGAAATATGCTCTTTCTTAGCATTTAGGAGCTTTGGCACCAACCCTGATGGGAGGGGGATGGGCAACTGATCTTTTCCAATTGGAATTGAACTTGAGTGGGGGAACATTAATGTAGGGGAGGTACCATTATCTCAAGGGTGTTTTACATTTCTTTAAGGAATATGGAGGCTCAGTAAATTGAGATAACAATTTCACTTCCTTCTTTGTAATACTCCAACTTTACCCTGGTTCTTTCGATCCCCTTACCCTGCTCCATTTTTCTTTTCCCCATACCATTTTTTAAAAATATATTACTTTCATTGTTTATTGTCTTCCCAGTGGACTGTAAGCTCCAAGAAGCAGAGATCTTTGTTCATCCTGTTCACTAACATATGCGTAGAACAGTGCCCAGCACATAGTACATGCTCAATAAATATTCATTCATTGAATGAATGAATACAGATACTTTTTGCCACCCAGCCCCTTTTTAACCAGAATAGGAGAGACATGAAGCTTCACTGGGACTCTCACAAAAGAAAACGCAAGCAAAAGCTGATCCTGTCAAAAGTGCATTGTTGAACTCTGTTTGCCTTCCCAAAAATGCTTTTTAAAAAACTGCTAAGTTTTGGAGGCTGGTCTTGTATTGGTCCTGGGGTGGGAGGCAAATAAAGGGTTTTCTGAAATTATCAGTTAGGATCAACAACTTTACTAAACTGGTAACATTTAACAAATTTACTGTCTCTGTAACAACATTCTCCGCTGCTTCCTTGGGTCCCTTGGGTTAGTCTCTGAGCACAATTAAGATCCAGACTTTGAGGCCTAAGACTGACCTTAAAATGAAAGGGATTCATAGTTGGACAATTTGTTCTAATCCTTTGGGAAGCAATGCCCATGGGTTAAAGAAGGAAAAGACAAATATTCAGCTTGATGAATCTTTCTGATGGGAGCTTTTCTGAAAGAGGAAAAATATCTCCTGGCAAATTAGCAGCTCCCACAAACCATCCATGTCAATGTTACAGACAGAATGAGAAGAGAGCAGGGGGCGGGGGTGGGGGAGGAGGTGGGAGGGTGGCTGTAACTTTTCAACTCAGGCAGCCTGCATAAACCTTAACACTAAACGTCCTAAGGAAAGAAAAATCCTCAGTGGTTGTATTTATCCCGAATGCAAAACTGTCCCCTTTGTTGAAGTCCGCTGAACTAACTCAGCCAGAGAACAATGTCGGGTCTGCTGGCGGGCCATGTGCTAATGTGCTCATGCATTACAGGCTGCAACAGATGGCTGTGAGAACACTCGGCCGGCGCCTGCCTGGGTCAGGACGCAGAGCCCAGAGCCTGCTTCCCAGTTCTGACCAGTTCTCAAAACACTGCTTCTCTTTGGAGAGATGATGGCTGTACAGGGGGGAGGCGGGCCAGGCCCCTTCTGCACATGCTGGGCACCCTGTGAGAGCAAAGGAACAATTATTGGGGGATGGTTTGTTTGTTTGAACCATGTTGCAGAACTGAAAAGTATTTTCATACAATTGAAAGGCAGAGAGAGGGAGACACATGCTATATTGTTCCAACATGTTAGCTCATGGGCATTTCTCACATTTTTGATCTTCTCCTATGCCCAGGAGTTGGTGTTTGGAGCGTAATTCTAATTTGTCTTCCTTTTCCTCTCAGGAGTCTGTCTTCTATCCCTCCCCACACTTCAGTGAATCATTGAGGAGAGTAAGTAACCCCGTCCCCCAAACAAACAAACAAAAACCCAAAATAAAACAAAACCCAGCTTTCTTGCAACTACAAAATGAGGCTCTGGAGAAATTCCTTTGGAAACATGGAGCTAAGTGGGATGCACCTGGCCTACTCGAATGTCCATCCTTATTTCCCTCTGCATTAGAAGAAAACCCACACAAGCCATTCCTTTGCTCTTCCCACTCCTGCCTTGAAGCAAAGGTTCCGACAGGTTGGGTTAGGCCAGCAGCTGGAGGTTCACATGTTCTAGAAGAGGGGGCAGGAGGGTCAGCCACCATCTTTCTGTTTCCCCACACGGAGCTAGGGTGAGCTGCCCAGGCAACCCTGCCCACTTCTGCTCATGTCCCCAGACTCACTCAGAGCAAGCCCTCCCCAATGAGAGCACAGGGAAGGCAGCATCTCCGAGATGTCACCCCAGATCCACACAGAGGCAGAGATGCAGCCCCATGCACAAAAAGGACTATAAACCCCTATGCTCTGACTCTGAAACAGAGAAGCTGGTGCACCCTGGCCACTTGGTCTTCCAAGTTGGTCTAAGTTTCATGGTGTTCAGTGGGTAGCTCTGGGAAGCTGGCATGTACCCCAGCCTCTCCCCACCAGCTGTCCATGGTACCCAGCATATCTCTTGTTAATGCTATTGCTTGGACAAGTGTGCCATTTCCAGATAGCCCTGTAAAAACGCCCATTGCCTGGGAGGGAACACACAGCAAGCCTTTAGCATAGGTTGGTCTACAAAGTAACACTGATAACACCAAGTGATGTCCTAAGGGCTTGGAACAGGTGAATTCTCCCTGGAAAGGGAACAGGGGAGGCAGGGAAGAGAGGGAAGGGGAGACTAACAGGGCTGTGCCACAAGATCAGAAGTAGGTTTCGGGGAGGGGCATTGAAGGGTGTATCAGTTAGGATACAGGTTAGGTGCTATAACCAAGAGACCCCCAAGACAGTGGCTTAGATTTGAAGTTTGGGGGTGGGCATGGTCCAGAGCTGGTCTGGAAGCTCAGACAAGAAGGCAGAGAGGAAAAAGCCACACAAGGCCATGCATTTTGATCCAAATCTTTAATAATGCTAAATCTCTTTCTTATTTAGAGTTCTCATTAGTGATGGACTTTGCCCCTGAACCCTGAAAGGAGTGAAAGATATGGTGGTTTTGCCTGAAACCAAGACAGTTAGATCCCAAAATGTGACTCATTTGGTTTCTTGCATGGCAACTTGTCATGCAGGGTGTCAGGTGGGTCTCTGGTCCCGCTCCCCGCATAAGAACGCAGGATATGGCGAAGCCAAAAAGGAATACCCACGGAGACCACTATAGTCTTGCTGGCGGCTGGGTTGGAGAAACAGGAAACAGGAGCCACACAATCGGCAACCCTCACTCCGCTGCTTACTAGCTCAGCCCCCATCTTCTTGCTAGCCCCCATTTTCTGCCAGCGTAGCCACAGCAGTTATATTAGTGGCCAGTGGCTCACTGGTTACAGCTGACGGCCAACTAGCCACAGCTGATGGCCATGCAATCACAGTTGATGGCCATTTACTACCCTGAGCCAGCACCGTTCCATGTGAGGCCGAGAGCCTGGAAACTGCACTCCTGGCTCTGTCCCCACAGAACTGTTTAAAATTAAGAGACAATCCATGATGAAATGACTCACCAGTGTAGACAGAATTCAGTGAACCTTTAATAAGGAACGTTCACACGGATTGGGCTCCTGTGGTATGCAGGCTTCGTTCCAGTTGTACTGACTCAAGGAGTACTTTTACTGTGATTTTACCAACAGGGCACCAGGTGCCCAGAGATCAAACACCTAGTGAGTTGCAGAGGTGAATTTGAGATCCCAGGCTTATAACGATGATGCCACACTGACACATCAAAAAGGACACAAGTTCCCTCTAAATCTTCTTCTCCTTAAGAAATATTGATTTTTTTAAAGTTAACTTTTTACTTTTGAATAGTTTTAGATTCACAGAAAGGTTGTCATGATAGTAGAGACTGACGTACACCCTTCTCCCAGTTTCCCCTAAGGTGAACGTCTTACGTACCCTTGGAGCATTTGGCACAATTAAAACATGAACATTGTTACACTGATAGTAACTGAACCACATTCAGATTTCACCAGTTCTTCCACGAAATTCCTTCATCTGTTCCAGAGGTGACTGGAGGGTGTAACGTCCAGGACACCATGCTGCCTACAGCTGATGTTTATTTTTAATAGTACTGACCAAAGACTTGCTCAAAGCAGTCATAGACACTGCCCCTATGGAACATATTTCGACAAAAATCCACTGTTGTGAAAAAATGGATACAGAGAAATCTAATCACCACTGTATTAAGATTTGGTAGAAGGAGACTTAAGAGATTAGGGGGGAAATCAGGTGAGCATTGTACTTCGGGAGGAAGTATTAAAGTCCCTGACAGTGGAAAGGGGCTGAAACATCCTCAGGGACAGCATAATGAAGGCACAACAGATGACGATTCCCCTGAAAAAGGATGCAAGAAGAAAGAAGAGTCACAGACTGCTCAGAGCAGCGGAAGGTCCATTGTACACACTGACAAGAGAAAAAGAGAATCCCCCGCTTACAATCTTCTTAGTAGGAGTCTAATTTCCACTGTGACTTACGCTGCTGGGTGATTAAGAGTTTATAAGGGGAAAGTGAGAGAAGAAAACAGTGATGGGAGTCTATGTATAGACACATTGGTGCAGATACAAGAGTCACGTCTATTTCAGGGCTGCCCACAAACCGAACAAACCTCACTTCTGTAGTTAGAAAGACCCTGGTTGCTTTTAAAGCTGCACTATAAACATCCAGAATCCACCTTATCAGAGCCAATACAGAACCTTTACTTAGAGGCATGACATGCATAAGTGAGCAGACTCACTTAGAAATTCAGGAAAATTCTGTTAGAAAGCAAGGGTTAGGCACCAGATTTTGACACCTGCAAGATGATATACAGCATGTTTCTCTCTCCAAACCTTCTCAAGCAGGCGTTCTCCTGCCCCATCGTGTCAACATTCTAGCTGGTATTTACTGTGATTTTTAAAAGGACTACAGAACAATAACAGAGGAGAGAGATGAGACTGGAAAACAAGGAAATGTGATACAGTAGAAGCAGGCTTTCTCTGTGTGACATATGGCTCTGTTCCCCTAGCCCTCGTCCCCTCCCCCTCCCCCGATGCTCCCAACTCTATCTCCGCCTTTCTCCATATGTAGGTTCCTAATTTCGGGTGTTAATTCCTTTTTTTTCTGAGATGAGAAATTGTAATTAACAATGGGTAGGTAAGGAAAGCATGACTCTTACCAGGAGTGTGGATGTCACAGAGTCTTTCCCAAATCAAAGCAGAAAGTTTCCAAAAATACATATAATTAGAGAAATTTAACAAGCCATGGAACAAACCTAACCCTCGCTGTCAGGCTAATGAAGTCACAAGGTACAAATGCAGAGGAGATTTACATGAAGGTGACTAAAGTTAATAAACAATATCATGCCCCCTTGAAAGGATTGAAGAGCAGATGCTAACTTAGCTGAATTGACAATAAGCAAAGCAGTGATTAGCCATACCGTGATGGCTCGATGACCTGGCCAGCACCACCTGAGAGCCGTCCAATTTAAATCCGTAACCATGGTGTCAGGGCTAGAGGGAGACAGGGATCTCCCAATGAGGTTCATGCCCTTCTAGAAAGCCAGCTAAAGAGACAACGGGTGGATGATAACACCGAATAATGTTATTCTACACGTATGAGACAACGGATGTATAATGGATGATTTAGGAGATGGAAAGAGAAAGGACAGACTAGGGGTCCAAAAGGTAGGGAAGCCCTAGAGGGATGGGGATTTCAATTGGCCTGGAAAGATGAATCAGATGTGAGCCTGGAATTGGGGGGTGCTAAAAGTTAGTCCACCTTGGGTTTATTCTGCTCAGCAAGCTCTGGCATCCTTCTGACTATGGAAAGAGCAAAGTCAACTCGTACAGAGTAAGACCTGCACCCTAATGTTGCAGCTCTAAAGCCTGGCTGTGCATCAAAACCATCTGGGTGGTTTGTTGGTTTGTTCTTAACGTCTGTGCCAGGGATGTTTGACCTCAAACCTAATGAGTCATGGTCTCTAGGGGCTGTTTCCGGAATTCTGAGCCACTGAGCTACTCCAATGACCCCACCTCAAAGATGAAGAAGCTGAGGCCCAGATAAAGGATGCGATTGGCCCACAGGCCCATAGAGTGAGTTCATTTCGTGGATGAATTGCCAACCATTCCCCCAATTCTTCTCCACCAATGGTGAGCTCAGACACCCCACTGCAGTGGCAAGCAAGTGAGCTTCTGACACTTCTCCTTGGCTGGCTCCTGTCTCCCCACCGGGTCCTAGGGGTGTAAGGGGGCTCACCGAAGCTTCCATACCGTGTGCGTTGCTTCATTGTTAACAACCCACACGCTCATCTAGAAGAAAAAGAAGCAGCTTCTTGTTCCACCCCTGGAATTGGACCATTTGTCCTTAGTGAGGTAGGGAAATGATTTGAAAAAAAAAACAACAACAATGGGCTGAACTTACAGTTTTGCTTTTCCTGCCTTGAGGCTGCAGACACACTGTCTCTGAATAAGTGAGAGGTGCTCTCTTTGCTCCTTAGCCCAAACCTCATTCCCTCCAGGATGTCCTCATAAGGATTTCTTGCAAATGCTTCCAGGCTCTTTTTTTATTTTCTTGAAAAGATGTGTAGAAACATGCAATCCTGCTCTATTTCAGCCAAAACACAAACAGGTTCATGCTCCCAAATGCTCTAATGCCTGTCCCTGATTCTCTCATAATATACTAGTATGCCATCCCACCCCCACCTCTGAATTTCTCTCCAGATAATTTTGGGTCTATAAGCCAGATCTCTTGTCAATTTCTGCCCTCCCTGCAACACTTCCTCCCATGAGGCTTTGCAGCTCCTGCCAGCCCTGCCTAACCACCTTCCTCATCTGGCACTCAAGTGGCATCATTCACATTCAAACCAACTCTCAGCTGCTTTAAACAACGCTGCCCTTTTCTCTAGATGCCCCAACCTCCATCTCAGACCTCCCTAGGCTGCTCACCTTTTCTGTTTCCTTTCGTCCCAAAGGCGAATCCTCCCAGGCCAGGGATTTCTGACTGCCTGGCCCTGTGCACAGTCTGTCCTTTCCTCTGTCCCTTCACAAGGCCACTGGCATACGTGGGGTTCAGAGATCACTCATTGATTTCATTTATCCTTCCTCTTCCTCATTCATTCTGAAAACCCATCCAGTCACTCATTCACTCATCAATACTTATGAGGCACCTACTGTATACCAAGCCCTGGACTAAGCCCCGGGATAGCTGGGAGGTTGCTGAGGCCCCCTAAGTATTAAGGTTCAATACAATGGGTTCAGGAGATGATTTAGAAATCAAATGCAGAGTTGCCTACAGAAACAAACCAGATAATCCAAGTGCCTAAAAAGTCTTTTTATGTTCCTCTCTCTCCTTTTGAACAAATTTCAGAAGACCACAAAAATGAACAAATTTCAGAAGGCCACAAAAAATGTATCATAAATTTTGTCTGGGGCCTCGAGAATTGGCTTGGTCATAAACGAGGCCTTAGTTACGCAGCATAGTGTGTCTCATCTATTTAAGGACATTTATTAATTGCCTCCCCTAAGGGCTCTTCTTTTCCTTAGGATGTCTGCAGTCTGGTACCTGTAGGGTCGTCATGATGGAGCTTAGAAACCCAACAAGTGTGAAAAAGTTCTAGCAATCTGTTGTACAACAATATGAATATAGTTAACACACCTGAACTGTACACTTAAAAATGGTTTAGACGGTAAATTTTATGTTATGTGTTTTCTTCTACCACAATTAAAAAACAAAACAAAAACCTAACAGGTCTCCAACTCCCCTGCCCAGAGAAAAACAAGCCCATTTTCCTATGGACATTGACTCATGGGCAGAGCCAAAGTGGAGTCATTTTCCACAGAGAGTACGGGGTGGGCAAGGGTCCATGGCAGAAGAAGTAGGGCTTTGGAGGCTGCCTCATCTGTGTACGTGTGATAAGGATACAGCAAACAAGAGACAGACAAGCCACGAGCAAGGGCACCCCAACTGCCCGGCCAGGCAAAAGCCAACCACAGCCAGGGCTCTCAACATCTGGGCAACTACTAATCAAGGCTTTTATTTTTTGTTCAGTGGAGAAGGCAAGAATTCTCCATCTTTATTTCTCTCCCCAGAATTCTGATTGGTTCATCAAATGCATAATTTTTACAAGGAGAGAGGTTCTCTGAACTGATAGACTCTTGAGTGGGAAACAAACCAAAAAAAAGACAGTCTTACACCTTGAGTGAGAAAAGCACAAAAATGTCCTCAAAACACAGCTGCCAATGTTACCAGTCTTGCCGTAGTCTTCACATTCACCTGGTGAGGATGAGCGAAATAAATGTGGAGTCCATTTTTCACTTCATTTCATCTCAACTGTGTGCCTTCTCTGGGCTCGTGGGCTGTATAAAAACCAGGATTTAATATCGTTTCTTGTCTCCTCATTCTCTTCCCCCTTCTCCCCATTGAGGACAGAAAAATGGCTCTTGGCAGGCTCTTTTCATGGGTGTGCGAGCCATGAGGTAAAACAGGCTTCCCCCACTCAGAAGTGCCCTGAACTCAGTTTAATGCTTTGCTCTCAGCATCTTGAAAACCTTAATGATGTTTCAACCAGGGGACCCCATTTTCATTTTGCACCGGGCCCCGCAAATGGTGTGGCCAGTGCTGCTCTTGGCAATGAGAGTCTCTCTGAGGTGGCTGTCACAGTTTTCCACATCCCAGCCATGCGGCTCCTCACTGTCCCCACTTCCTTGGCCGGCATCCAAGTTTCTTGCTGGCCATGACAGTAGACGGCGAGGAAGAATCGTTTCTTAGGTCCTAAACCAAGATGACATGTGTCCCTGTTCAAAACCACAGTCCATTTTATAAAGCAGCAACATGAGTCTTAAATGGGATACAGTACCTCAGTTGGATGTACAAAAATGATTCACCTTTAAAGAAAATAAAGTTTCCCTATGGGTCCCCGTTATACTAAAGTGAGGGAAGGGAAGGCTGACACAAGTAAAACTTGTTCAAAACTCCTTAAAACCCTTAAACATGTTGGCTCCCATGCAGTATACGCAACCATTTCTGTTACTGTTAAGCCAAATACAACATCCATCGCTAAGATCCTAACTCATTCATGAAAAACTGGAAAGCAAGTTATACCAAGCGTGGTCATCAACAAACCGATCTTCACCGAGAGCTTCTTTCACCCCCACCCTGAGCCCCACTCCCATTGTGGGATTTAAAACATTTTTGTGAACACAGCATTTGTTGTTGTGTTTTCTTTTAAGGGTTGAGAATGAGGGATCTAAATCAATTCTAATATATTTCAAATATATTCATTATCATGCACTAAAAGCGAATTCCCATTTTGTGGTTCTCCAAGGAGAGTGACAGAGCCTTGTTTGTGACAGCCCCAGGCATAAGCAATCATTGTGTCGCTTAATTAGATATTCCCCGTGCCAGTGTGAGGGACATATGTCTATTCAGTGTAACAAACGCCAAGAGCGGCCGGGTGCTTTCATGCTCCTGTTATATGCAGACAGAGAGGCAGCACAAGTGTAAGCTCTCCCAAGGACCTGTGGCCCCAGCGGGCCCCCGCACACTCAGCCCGCATTCACCAATTGGTTCCAGTGTATTAACAGCCTATGAACTTCTCATCGGCTCCCGGACTGGTCAGGACTGTCACCTGCAGCTAACTGCCAGGCCTGAGTGAGCTTTCCCCGCTTCTCGGAGACAGGCTGGGTCTGGCTCTGCTAGGCCACATGCACCCTATTTTTCAACACAAAGAATGACGTATTTGGGGAGCTACAAACAGCAGAAGTGGACACGCAGAAGATCGACTTTTAGGCGGAAGGCCGCCCCCTCCCCACCTACCCCCTCGCCCCAGATCAAGCAACTCTAAGCTAAATTAAACTTGGCTAATATTAAAAGCAACTTCAATTCTTATCATTTCAATTTTAAACTAATGGGAGTGGGGGGCTGGGGCCAGACCAAGAGGGGGACAGAGTCCTAGCCCATGTCTTGCCTTCTCCTTGGAAAATGGGGGGCAGAAACAATAATGTCCCTATTGTTTACCTCCGGTTCCCTTATGGCTATGAGCCTCTACATGCTCTTAGAAACAAGTCAGAGTTGTTTCCCTGGAAAAGCCATTCTATACTGCGTATGTTTCCTAGGGCTGCCGTGACAAAGTACCACACACTGGGCGGCTTAAACAACAGAAATGTATGTTCTCACAGTCCTGGAGGTTAGAAGTCAAAGAGCACGGTGTGGGCAGGGTGGTTCCTTCCGAGGGCTGTAAAGGGAGAATCTCCCACCAGGCCTCTCCCCTGGGCTTATAGATGGCTGACATCTCCCTGTGTCTCTCCACACTGTCTTCCCTCCATGTGTGTCTGTCTCTGAGTCCCCCCTTTGTAGAAGGATATAGTCATATTGCATTAGAGCCCATAGTAATGACCTAATTTAACTCAATTACCTCTGTAAAGACCCCATCTCCAAATACCGTGTTTCCCTGAAAATAAAACCTAGCTGGACAATCAGCTCTAATGCGTCTTTTGGAGCAAAAATTAATATAAGACCCGGTATTATATATCTTATCTTATCTTATCTTATCTTATCTTATCTTATCTTATCTTATCTTATCTTATCTTATCTTATCTTATCTTATACCCGGTCCTATATTATAGTAAAAGAAGACCGGGTCTTATATTAATTTTTGCCCAAAAGATGCATTAGAGCTGATGGTCTGGCTGGGTCTTATTTTTGGGGAAATACAGTAAGGTAGCATTCTGAGGTACTGGGGGTTAGGACTTCAACATATCCAGGGTTCCCTTACTGGCTGTCCTGAGGCCACCTCCTGGAGGTGGAGACCATCTTTCTTTTTCCAGGAGCCCCTTCCATCCTACTTAGATTCCTCAAGGTCTAAGGGAATAGGGGGTGAGGGTGAGTAGAGACAGGGAGACAGAGAGAGACAGAGACACACAATCCCCTGCCTCCCCAAAGCCACTTGTGGGTCCTACTGTCCTGTCTAAGAAGCAATACACCCAGAAGATTGAGAATGGGAGTGTAACCCTACTCAGTGGGGGGATCCCTCCAAGGTTGTCGCCTTATGCTGTTGTTTCTATAGGACAAACACAAGAGGATATAACACAGGAAGCCCAACAGTCACCAAAAACAATGATCAAAACCAAGCCAGGTAGTGGAGGGGCTGCTGCTGCCAGACTGGGGCCCCTTTCCTTACTGAGTGCAGCTGAGAGGCTGATATGTATCCAAGACAAACAGGTAACATGACCCCACAGGAGCAAGAGCTCTGGAGGGTAGCAACTGCTTCTTGAGTGCAGCTAGAGTGGCAGAAATTTGCTGGGGATGGAGTTGAGAAAGGAGGAGGCTAAACAAGGCAGACCAGGCAGGGAGACTCTGCGGAGCCCAAGGGGCAGGAGAGAGCAGAGACCTACCACCCCAAGGTTGGCTCTTTTTGTACCTGTGTGGGCCATGGCAGCAGCCCCACAGCACAGAAGTCCCCTCTTCTTTGCTGTCCTTTTTCTCCTCCTGCTCTATCAGCACTTCATCCTCAGTCACCTATTACCTCCCCTTCTTCTTTGGCAACAGAACTTTGGTTTTATTTAGGGTTACAATGGGCTGAGACATATGATTGCATTCCCTAGCATCCCTTGCAGCTAGGTACAGCCATGTGATTAATAAATTCTGGTTAATAAGACCAAAGTGGAGGTATTAGATGAGCCCTCTGGGAAAACTACATAAAGGATGCTGATTTAGCTGGATGATGAGCTGCTTTGCCCTCTGTCATTCTTGTCCTACCACTTGGAATGCAGGTCTAATGGCTGGAGTTCCAGCAGCCATTCTGGACTGTGAGGTGATCTTGAGAGTGGAAGCCAAACATTAAGATAGTAGAATGAAAAGCTAGAGGGACTCACCATAGCAGACCTGGCATTGCCTAGCCCCAGATTTCTTATACAAGAGAGGAAAAGAACATTTTTTTTTTTGTATTTTCTGTTTTATTCGTGTGAACCTAATACTGATAAACCTAGCCAAATCCACATCCCCTACCCAAAGGGCAAGAGAGCTTTTCTTGTTGCTTGTGGTCAGTGAGTCAAGCCCATGGAAACATTTTTCCTAATTAGGAAACACAGACAAGAGTCATGCACAAAAAAGGGTTGGGAGATGTTTCAATTAGATATTGTGGTAGAACAAACTTAACAGCTTGTTATTTTTATTATTTTATTATTTCTGAAGATCCTGAGGGTTAGCAGTTTGCTCTCAGCCACCCAGGAGCACTGGCGATAGATGCCTATTGACGGCATCATCCAGCGAAGGATACAAAATTCTCCCCGGTGCAAAAGTGAACAAACGCGGTTTGTAGCATGAAAGCAATTGCTCAAGCCAGATAATAGACCCAGGGGGAAGTCCAAAATGAGAAATGGGAGGCTGTGTAGCACCCGGACTCTCAGTGGGGCCTTGCGCATGTCCACAGAAGAAAGTAGAAGGGATAGCCACCGTCAGGGCAGGCTGGAGTCCGTCTCCTACAGGATTTGGCATCCAGTGATAAACGGAGGCTGGCTGCAGACAGCACTATCCGTCTGAGGCTGTGCGATGAACCAGGAAAGAAAAGACAGTGGTCAAGGAGAGCCCCCCACAAATGGGAAAAGAGGAACAGAGGAGGGAACAGGGGTCTGTTACTATATCCACTGTAGACATTTATTTCCCCCAAAGTCGCACGAGCATCTGTAGAAGAAGTGTGGCAAAGATCACTCTTTGTGCAAGAAAAGTCTGATGGTGAGGAAGGGACGTGATGGCTGGGATTCATTCATCCCTCCCTCCCTTCTTCCTTCCTCCCTTCCTTCTTTCCCTCCATAAGCATTTATCCGGGACTGTATACGTCCCAGGCAAAGTTTTAGGCCCCGAAAACAAAAATATGTATAACTTTAAGTGGGGAAGCATACCAAGCTCACAGGGGCAGGGGTGATGGTCACGTGTTAGGGGGTCAGGGCAGGCAGCGCCAATTAGAGGACACTGGAGAAGAAGCCTCCAGAGGTATGGATGGGGAAGATGCTCCAAGGAGAGGAAATGGCAAGAGCGATGGTGCCGAGGCAGGGATGAGGCTGGTGTTGCAGGAAGGACCACGGACCTGTGTGGTTGGAGCCGAGTAACCTCGGGCCCAGGATGAGGCAGGTAGACCCCCGTGTAGTCTCAGGGCCTCTCGCCCATGTGGCCCCCTCACAAAGTCACTGGACTTCTAAAGCGGCAGCCGGCTTCCACAAGCACAAAAGCTCTGGGAGGTGCATGAGAGAGGTTTGGGGGCCTCTGGGTTTCATTCTAAGTGTGTTGGGAAGCCTCCTAAAGCTTTTGAGTGAAAAGGACTGACCTGACCTGACTTACGTTTTGTGAAGAATTGGGGCAGGAGTAGTCCCATACTGTGTTCACTGGCAGAAGTTGGGGTGTAGGTCATGTGTTCAGAAGAAAGTACTAGCTGAAAGGTCAGACTGGGATATTCCTAACATGGCGGGGCCAGGAGAAAAGCAGAAATAAGGCCCATGGCCTGTACCCCCTGCCCCGTTTCTCCCCAGCCCAGCTCTGTCCTGCGCTGCAGGCATCGTGCACAGGCATGGGGTGGGGAGCGGGGCCAAGCTCTAGGCAGACACCCCCCTGGGCCCCAGGTACAGGGACACAGCCAGAACGACCCCTGAGTGGCGTCCCTACAGCACGCGCCCAGGACAGGCTGCCTCAGTCTGAGCATCCGGGGGCAGCTCTGGTTTAGACCATGATCACAGGGACCCGGACACATCAAGATTTGACCATCAGGCCATAACATGGAAGACCAGCTAATGCCCCGACAGACAGCATCTCCCACTCAGTACAGTCTCCCACACAAGTGCAGCCATGGTGCAGCCTCAAGGTGGGGAGATGTGTCCAACATCCGTGCAGCATCCGAGGGGAAGGGACAAGGAGAGTGAGAATGGGGGAGCGACATGGTAAGTGACGCACACGGAATCATACCTGGGCACTTAGGGCTGAGAACCTATCTGCAGTCCAGTCCTCTTCCACTGAATTTACAAGAGACCACATGGCCTGAGACCCAACCCAGGACCCCTTGTACCTTCGCCCCTTCCACCTGTCCAAGGCCTAATGACACATACGAGATATGTAAGAATCACCAGGTGACAGTTGGATGGTAGATAGATGTGAGGATAGGGAAAAGGGACACCAAAGGAAACTGGGCACAAACATAGGAAGGGCCCATACATAGAGGACACATTTGGGTGGGGGGTTGTCCAGCTCACGATGCCTGCCTTTCTTGTGACCAGATTTAGCATCTCTTATTGGGGCAATAAGAGAATTTCATTCACCAGGTGTCCTCTTGGCAAAAGCGCTGCATTTGAGTAGAAGATGGTATAGTGATAAGTTGCAAGGGTAAGCTCGAATGAAAAATAAATTATTCTGAAGAGGGTGAGTTCTGTTAACAGGAGAGCAGGGGGTGGGTTTGTGGAGACAAGTTTAGGGCCTGGGGCTGGGATTGCTACGGTGTGTAATAATGGGGAGCGCAGCTGGAGAGATTAACAAGGTGAAAGGATAGAAAGAGCACAGAATAAAGTTGGTAGTAGATATTGGTGCAAAGAAGTGTTTGATGGCGGGGGGTGGGGGTTTGGAGTGATTGCTGTTGAGTGTGATGTGTGTGGTGCAAACCATCAGAGGCCCATGAACATATCCTGAGGCCAAACCACTGCGGGCCTAGGGGTAGAATATAGGGGAGGGGGTGACAGAGAAGAGCTGCCCCCCAGAGGGCATCCCAGGGGGGCCTCTCCAGCAGCAGCAGCCCCTCTGCCCTGAATGTTACACCAGCTCAGAGCAAGCAGGGCCTGCAATGGAGGAGACCAAAAAGTAGGCCGTGGGAGTGGCCCAGCTGGCTCAAGCCAAGCCCAGAGCAGGGGGCAAGGTGACACTCCAGTCCTTGCCAGAGGCACAGTTTTGATCCAGGCTAGTACCCGCAGCACTACTCTCCTAACCCCTGACACTCTCAGCACCCCAGGATTTCAGACCTGACGAGTCTCAATCCTTTTCTTTGATAAAAGGCACGAATCCTGCTTTATTGATGAGTGTACAAGAATCTAAAAATGCAGGCAAGTCCCTGCTCTACCAAAGCCAGTGAAAGCCTGTCCTAAATGCCCTATATCACTTTAAATGGATCCACCGGTAAAGTCGGGCAGAATCAAGTCAGCTAATAATGGTGTTATTGCTTTTCTTGAGTGTTATTAACAACAATATAATACTTCCTGTCTCCTCATCTGGAGACAAGCAGCTGCCATGCGCCAGGGAAACAAAGGTCATAATAGGGGAAGAAGGCGCATGAAATTGGCCCTGACCTTAGCCTCCATGCAATGTGGGAAGCAGTGCCAGTTGCCACAGCTGCACCCCTTTCCCTGCCGTTAGGTCAGGAGAGGGGAGGATCTGATGGAGGCTAAGCCCACCCTCAGGAGATTCTAGAATATCCTGGCATTCCAGCAAACATTTGGCTAGACGGGGTCCCATCCTGACAAGAGATCTGGTGACCAAGAGGTCGTCATTCCACAAACTTCTGGGCAGACTCCCTCAGACAGGAGACCTGCTGGTCCCTAATCCTGTACACACACATTAACACCTATGAGCATTGAGGCAAGTGGTGTAGGGGGAAAAAAACGGAGAACAGCTCATCCCCGCCTGTCTTCGTCTGGGCTCTGCATCAAGTGATACTGGGCTGGCCCCAACTTCCTCTGGGCCTCAGTTTCCTCGCCTGCAAAATGAGGAGGTTCCCTCCCAACCTCCTAGGGATACCATAAGGCTAAAATGAGATAACAGATATGAAAGTGATTTGCAAAACACAAATGGGAGGGTATTCATCGGAAGGAAACCCACCCATCCCAGCTGGTTAGAACTGGCCACCAGAGCAGAACATCTGCCCACAAACCCTGGGCTTGGTGGCCTCAGCTTGCACAGAGCTTGCTGGGCTGCCCCCACAGTGCCCTGTTGGGCAATGTTAGATTGTGACATTTCTGAAAACATGTTCTGACTGAATGACAGAGCAGAGGAAGGCAGTGTATCTGTGTCTCAATCCTTCTAGGAACTGCATTGAAAAAGAGAAGATTGCAGAGTGAGGATGGCATCGTGGTGGCTGGGGCTGGGGGGTTCCCTATTTTACCCCTTCTTTGCCCCCTCCCTCGTCCCTCCTCATCTTTCCATCCTGTTCCCATTCTCCACTCCAGCTGTCATGGTCTGTTCCCTCTCTCCTTACCCCCCAGCTTTGCTCGTGCCCTTCTCAACCCCTAATCCACCCAGCCCTTCTGCTTGCCAAGCCCTCCTTCCACAGGCCTCGGTGGCAAGCAATCGCTCCCTCTTCTAAACATCTAAAGCAAAGCCCTGCTGTCCTCAGACCAGCAGCGTCAGCATCCCCTGGGCGCTTGACTACAGGGAACCATCGCAGGCTCATGAATCTGGACGCTGTGCTCTAACGAGGTCCCCCCGGCGCTTTGGTGCGCTAGTCCACAGCAGCTCCGATTTCCTCCGCCGGCTCCCACTCGTAGGCCTCCCGGCTCACCCAGGCCAGGTAACCTGATATTGCAGGGCAGGTGTGCCCACGTGTGTACCTCATATCCTCAAGTGGATTATAAATTACTAGAAGGCAGGGAGCCCACGGTTTTTCTCAAGGGCCTGGCATAGGACTGTGAGACCAGACAGCATTCGGTGAACTCGGTTAGTCCGTCTAGATGCGGCGTCTGCACTCATTCATTCAGACATTTATTGAGCACCAGTCGGGGCCCAGCCTGTTCAAGGCAGTGGGATACAGTGGAGACCCCGCCTGAACTGTGGAAGAAAACAGACACGTATAAATAAGTAGGCAAGTAAGTAATGAGGCCGTTTTAGCTGTTGGTAAGTACGATGGAGAATAAAGCCGAGAGGACTGACAGTGACTGGTGCACAGAAGTGGTTGCGCCTGGTGGGGGGTGGGGGGGTGTCTTTAGGGCGCGTGGTCTGAGACGGCCTCTGAGAGGTTCATCTCTGCACAGAGAACTCAACAGTGAGAGAACTGGGCTGAGGTTTCCGGGCAGAGGGCGGGGGCCAGGGCCTCCCAGAAGGATGGGCTTCGACCATGTTCTACACACATCTACCGGCCCCATTCAAGCAGTCACATACTCTCCACGTCTCGCCCATCTACCCACAGCCTCCTGGACAGGAAAAATCCCAGGTCTCAGGTCCATCCTTCTGTGTCTGTCCACTCGCCAAAGTGTAGTCCTCCTGTACTGTAGGACGGCGGCCCTGGGTCGTTTCCTCATCCTTTTCTCCAAAGCCAATTTGGCTCTTTCTTTAAACAGGTTGAGATCCCCTCAAATATCTATGTGCCCAAGTGACAGGGATGAAGAGAGATGGCTTATTTTAAGCACACTACTTGTCAGCTCACCCTAATGATCTCATTTTGACTAATTACATCTACAATGACCCTGTTTCCAAATAAGATCACATTCTGAGGTACTGAGGTGCTTCAATGTGAATTTTGGGGGACACAATCAACTCATAACAGAGGTTAATAAAACAATAATAACAGCTAACACAGTGCTATGCATTCTTCTCAGGGCCTCATGGGTATCAACTCACTTATTACTTCTCACCACAATCAAACAAAACTGAGACACTGCCTTAGTCTGAATGAAAACTGTAAAAGACATGTCTTTCCATGGTGCCTGGTATGTAGCAAATGCATAAACATGAACTTCTGTTGTCATTTTACTAAGCAGCTACTAGGTACCAGGGATTCAGCGGAAGGCACCTTATGTATGTTTCCTTCTAATCTTCATAACAACCCTAGGAGAGAAATACTGTTATTCCCATTTTATAGATGAGGAAACTGAGGCTCAAATGAGTATAGCTAAGGCTACAGACTGGCTTTTATCCCCAATCCAGTGATTAGGACTCTTCTTTGTAAGATATAAATGGGTTGAGCCTTTGAGCCAAAAAGCCTTAGAATGTTACAGGGGAAGATTCTTGCATGTTTAATGAGGATAGTCTTCACCATCTGAGTTACTATTTCCAGGTCAGAGCCTCTTGTCTTCGGGAGAGGAAGGCAGTGGCCTCCCAGCTCCCAGCTCCCGTCTCCTTAACTGCACCCTGGGAAATCTTCACACTGCCTTTCTTCCCCTCTGCCCGCTCCCCCCTTTGCCCCCTCCCCACCCCCCCTCCGTGGTCTAATCTGGAGACAGATCCAGCCGCTGGCTCTTGCAGACAGGGAAGGACTTCAAGCCAAGGGAAAACAACAGGTGAGCTTCTGAACAGTTCCCTTCTGTGCTTTGGGCAGGGAGTCTGCCTGGAAGACTGCAGGGCCGTACTGACTTCCAGAACCTTCTGTCTCTGCAGGTGGTTTAGGAACTTGGCCTCAGCGCTTCAGTGACCCATATTTTATTACCTTTCAGGTTTCTATAATTCATCATTCACTCCTTTCTGAAAACCTAGAATGAAAGTTTAGCAGCTCAGTGCCCCAGGCTCTCTCCATTCTCTCCCCAAACACATCGGCTTGTTTGTTCTCTTTCTTCCCCACTCTTCCTGTTGCATTCTGCCCGTTCAATGGGGAAAGAGTGAAACCGGATGGCTGGACCCAGTGCGGGGGAAATGACTTCAGAGCCACCTTTGTTTCCCCTCATTCCTTTGAGCACACTTGGCCCCGCGTCTCTATGAAAGGGCTTGTTTGAACCATTTGGAACATCTAGCAAGCGGGAGATACTGCAGCCAGAATCACCCACATCTTTTCAGGCTGCCTGAGACTCTGGGTTAAACTGCCAAATTTCTGCAACAAAACTAACCATGACATTGGACATTGTGTTATAAATTAGCCACAGCCTTCCAAGCAAATTGTCTCTTTTCATTGTATCAGTGTAAGCCTTTGGAACATTTGGCTCCGGCTCCTGACTTCAGGGAGACTCGGAGAATATTTTTGTTCTGTCCCAAACCAACCCTTCAGACACCAAGTTGCATGTGCTAATATACATATCTTAATTCACAGTTAATCTTATCACATTTACTCAGAGGATCTCTGTTAATTACATTCCCATTTCTCTGTCCCAAATTCTGCCGATATGCCTTTGAGTTTTGGTGTTGCAGGAACTATCTCCAATTGTCTTTAAAACAAAAAGATGTATGTCTCTTTTTATAATGCTTTCACAATGATTATTGGAAGTTTCTTTTAGAGAAAATTCCTTTTCAGATAGACAGTGCGAGGCATTAAAATGTATTAGTATAGAACACTAATTAAATATTGAATTTCAATATTTGGTATTCACAGAAGCAATGAAAATTTCTATTTCTGTTAGGTTATCCTGAGTTTGAAAAAAAAAAAAGGATATGCCTGACTGTTTTAATCATGTCACCAAAAGCCAAATGAAGCTATTATTAAGAGTCTAAAAAAAGAAAAAAGAAAAAAAACCCTCAGATGCCACCTAATTTATTTTCCTACTTTTCTTTCCTTTTAATTTTTCTCCAACAAACAAACAAACAAACAAAAACTCAAAGGGGAAATCTGGACTTCGAAATAATATTTAGTAGTAAACTTTATCAAAATCAGATCCAAATGACATTTATTTAAAATAAACTAGAATAAACCTCCCTATAATATTTATAAAATACACCTGCTCTAGTTGATCATTTTTAGTGTTTTAACCAGAACAGAGAACACTATATTACGATCAGTGTCCTTCCACCCTGGAACTAAGGAGAGCTGGGACGCCTGTGTCACTTTAAAAAACACTGTAAATAACTACACGTTGCATCAGTTCATAACAACATGATTAACTTGCACTCCCTTTTGCAAATGAACCTCATTCATATTCTTTCAGATTTTCCAGCAGGAATCCTTATTTAACCTGCAGTTTCTAAGAGTGACTTAGAGTCTGCAGAGAAGGCCCCCAAGTGAGAAGGACCAAATGCCTGTAAGGAGCTCTGCTCCATCCAAGAACACTTATCAAAGGGTAAACCACTTCCTCTTCCCATTTTCTCTCTACTCCTCCTCTCCTCTACTCAGAGGGAAGCTAAGCATCTTACCTGTCTTCCGTGTTCCAGACAGAGTTATGTTTGGGTGGGATGGGGGACGTAATTTAGGGCAAACATTAGATGTAGCTGCCACTGCCCATAGGGATGGTGCGAAGTTCAACACCCCTTCGGTAACTGAAACTTTCCAAAGAATTCTGCCTTTCTTAGAAGAAAGTAGAACTTTAAAAACTGAACTCCATTATTTCATTACAGGTCCAAGCTCCAGCCAGTTTAAACAACACGTTTTAGCAAAGACAAATTTATACTTAGCTGGCCTTCTGCAAGAGTAGTGTCCTGGGTGACAGCAGGGCGCTTTGAGCAGGGGACAGGCTTTGCAGTGGCAAAGCCTGTCTGTGTTTACAGAGGAGGTGGATGGCGCTACATCCCAAACACACGTTTCTCCTCATCCCCCCACCCCCACCCCTGAGGCTTTGAGGCCCCACTGTCTGCTATTTCAAAGGCGCAAGCTTCTTGACCCAAAGCAAGGGTGGATGGCAGGATTGGGGAATGGGTGGGAGACACTTTAGGTTTCCATACAGGGAAAAGGGAGCCTGAGACAAACACCTCCTTGGGTTAAAGGAGGCAGCCCCTTTCTCTCTCTCTCTCTCTGTCTCTCTCTCTCTCTCTCTCACACACACACACACACACACACAAGCCCCTTTAGGCAAAGACAAGAGGGGTTGTTATGGTGGACACAGTTTTTCCCCAAGTATGTCCTGAATGTGGGACGCCACGGCAGCTGCCTCCCCTTGAGACAGCCCACAAGGCTCCTGCCAGGGGCTGCAATGACTGGCTGGCCCTTGCCAGCTGTCACACTTTGCATGCCACTGGAGCTCCGGTCCAGCAGAAGGGGCTATCCAAGTCACCAGCTTCAACAAGTGCCAAATCCTGTGCCCATGCTGCGCCTGCAAGACCACCCGCAGCGGTCTTCTGGGGCTCCACCAAAAGCACTTCAACACACACCAGCCAGTGTTTCCAACTGACAATGTCCTTGGCCAGGGGAAGAGAGGAGTTCTTCCCTGAGATGGAGCTGTAGTGAGGTCAAGGTCTGAAAACCCTCGGAGATACCCCCAGTAAAGAGGGAAACTATTCTGGAGGAAGAGTATCAGTCTGTTTCCTTATCTGATTCCTGGGGTACCCTTGCCTGTGAATGGGAAATGTAAAGGGTGCTGCTTAAGCTACTCTACCCCAAGTTTAGTGTCTGTCTTCCTCTTCCTCCTGGCAGGGTAAGGGCCAGGGCACCTGCCTAGGATGTGGGCAGAGGAAGAAGCTGGGGGCTTGCCTCAATCTGCAATCTCAGCTACTAGACAGAGGGGTCGTTAGAGTGAAGGTGGGCATTGCCAGAGGGGGCTGGTGTAGGGTGCATGAATGTGGGATCCTAGAAACCCTCTCTTCTGGGACATGGCTGGAACCCATTAACTGGTCAATACTGGATTGGCCTAGGCTGGCCCCTCCATCCTTTCACCCATTCCCCAAGCCTCTCCATCCTCAGCTTCCTGGAAGCCTGGTCTACCTGGAGGGAATTCCAGAAGCCCGCTACTCCTGTGTTAAGGCACATTGCCAACCCTAGAAACCCACTACCCTCTGGGAGCCTCAGTTTCACCACCTACAGCAGGGATTAAAAAGTGCCCAACTCACAGGTTTCCCATGTGAGAACCAAATGTCTGTAAAAATGTTTTGAGAAGCAGATTGCTTTAAAGGGTGAAATAATTAGTGAGGTGGTAAACCTACCTGCTTGAAACTTTCAAGGCTATTTCCTTGGTCTTTCTCTTTCCTGTCTAGTTCTGCTTGGGGACACAATTCCTTACCATCCAGGCCTATTCCTCTCTCCCTAAGCGAGTCCCCCAATACCATGTTAAGTCAGGGTCTCCTGAGGATTGGGGCGGGGGGTCCTACCACATTCTTTCTCTATGAAACCTATAGGAAACTCTTGGATTAAAACACTGTTGGGAGTTTGCACATTTCAAGGGATGAGCTGTCAGCTAGTGGAGATTTCAGACCAATCTCAGACACCCCCAGGACACACAGTAGTTGTAAACAGTGTTGGGCTTTAGGAGGATGCAGAAATGAACAGGTGGTCCCCGCCCTCAAAACAGTCACAACCAAATGCAGAGATGATCTCCACACAACACAACCTAGACTATAAGGAAATGTTATCAGTGGTTTGCCAAACGTCAGGAGAGGAAGAAGATGAGAAATCACCAAGGCTTCGAGAAGAAAGTACTGTTGGAGCTGAACCTGAGGCATGGGCAGGATGTTACAGGTAGCGCTGCAGGTTGGAAGCGGAGATCTGAGTGAGCCTATGGGGCAAATACTGGCAGAAGAAAACGAGAACAATGCAGGCACAGCCAAAGGGCTCTCAGAGCTGCAATCAGTTCCCAAGGTGGGCAGGCTCTTCAGCAGCAGCTCTCTTTTTACACAAAAGAGGACCAAGACAGAGAGGCTCATTTTTCTTTCTGCTGCACTTGCCACCAGCGCTGTCCAGTATAACTTTCTGCCATGATGTTCTCTGTTTGTGCTGTCCAATAGATGGGCACTCGCCCCCTGCAACTACTAAGCACATGAAGCAATACTAGTGCAGCTGGAGAACTAAAGCACTAACTCAATTTTATTTTAATTAATTAATTTAAATAGCCACAGGGGGCTAGTGGCTGGCTACCTTATGGAATGGTGGAGATTTAAATAAATGGTAGAGATTTAGATTTTTGTTTTAAAAAAAGGCCATGCCATCTCCATGCCATTTTGCCATGAGATGGTGACAAGCTGTAGTAGCATGCACTAGTGTTGGGGTAGAAAAATTCCATCGCCACCAAGTAATGTTATTTGAGGAAGAGAGAAATTCAGTCAGTCCCATCCTCAGCCGATAGGAGTGTGTGGGTGGACTTTTGTTTTTGCTTTTTCTTTTTTTCTGATGAGAGGCCAATCTCTATGTGAGTTTTTGCCGAAGCAAGAGTCCAGTCACTGGTAGGATGACCACGCATCCCTTTTGGGGAGGAAAGAAATTCCACGCAAAAAGCTCTTTAGCCCCTAACGACCTTTTAATCAGAGGGAGGTGCCAGAGGGGGAGTAACCATGCTAATTCTACTGGTCATTGAGCCCAGAAATTTAGTTCTCAAAGCCTGGCAGAAATTAAAATTATTTTGAACACTGGCAGGAAATGAGGTATCAAAAAAATATGTTACACCCATGTTCATAGCAGCATTATTCATAATAGCCCAAAGGTGGAAGCAACCCAAGTGTCCACTCATGGATAAACAAAATGTGGCATATGCATATAATGGAATAGGTTTCAGCTCTAAATAGAAAGGAAATCCTGACATGCTACAACTTACATGAACATTGAGGATATTATGGTAAATGAAATAAGCTGGTCACTAAAGAGAAATACTGTATCATTCCACTTACATGAGGCACCAAGAGTAGTCAAATTCATAGAAGAATAGCGGTTGCCAGGAGTTGGGGGAGATGGGTAATTGTTGTTTAATGAGTACGGTTACAGTTTTGCAAAACGAAAAGGGTTCTGCCGGTTGGTTGCACAGCAACGTGAATTGTACCTAACACTACTGAGATGCATACTTAAATATGGTTAAGATGGTATATTTTATGTTATGTATATTTGACTACAATTTAAAATAAAGAAATATGCATACATATGTGCGTGAACCAAAAAGTACAGGCAGAGAGAAGGCGATAGTACATGAGTTTTAGCCGCACCATTGCAACCAGAACTCCATGAACAACCGCACTTCAGCCAAAAAGACTCCTCTCTCCTCCCTCCCCCGCGCTTCCCTTTTGACACCCGCGATCACAATCACTTCCTTGAGCGCGGCCAGCCGCACCTCCGCGCGGGCCGAGGAGGGGTGGCCAATAGGACGCGCCTGCGCCCGACCTCGCGCCCCGATTGGCTGCGCCCAGCGGCCCCGGGCCCCGCAGGTTCCCAAGCCGGGTTTAAAGGGGTCCGGCGCGGACTGCTGCTGGCCATCCGCTCCCCGCACGCAGGTCCGCGGGGAGGGGCAACCTGCCCAAGGGCCCACCCCGGGGCGTTCCTGAAAGGCGCCCTCCACCGCCCCCACAACCCCCCAGATGTACTATGCAGTTTCCCAGGCGCGCGTGAACGCGGCCCCCGCGACCATGCTGCGGCCACAGCGGCCGGGAGACGTGCAGCTCGGAGCCTCCCTGTACGAGCTGGTGGGCTACCGGCAGCATCCCTCCTCCTCCACTTCCTCCTCCTCCACGACGGCCCCCCTCCTCCCCAAAGCGGCGCGCGAGAAGCCGGAGGCACCCGCCGACCCGCCGGGCACCGGAGCGGGACCCGGTGCGCACGTGGGCAGTGGCTCCAGGGCAGAAGCCAAAGAAGAGCAGCAACAGCAGCTGCGACGCAAGATCAACAGCCGCGAGCGGAAGCGCATGCAGGACCTGAACCTGGCCATGGACGCGCTGCGAGAGGTCATCCTGCCCTACTCGGCAGCGCACTGCCAGGGCGCGCCGGGCCGCAAGCTCTCCAAGATCGCCACGCTGCTGCTCGCCCGCAACTACATCCTGCTACTGGGCAGCTCGCTGCAGGAGCTGCGCCGCGCGCTGGGCGAGGGCGCCGGGCCCGCCGCGCCGCGCCTGTTGCTGGCCGGCCTGCCCCTGCTCGCCGCCGCGCCCGGCTCCGTGCTGCTGGCGCCCGGCGCCGTGGGGCCGCCCGACGCGCTGCGCCCAGCCAAGTACCTGTCGCTGGCGCTCGAGGAGCCTCCGTGCGGCCAGTTCTCTCTCCCCGGCGGCGGCGCGGGCGGCGGCCCGGGCGGCCCCGGCCTCTGCACCTGCGCGGTCTGTAAGTTCCCGCACCTAGTCCCGGCCGGCCTGGGCCTGGCCGCGGTTCAAGCACAGTTCTCCAAGTGAAGGCCGGCCCTTGGCCGTTGGCGCGACCTCCGCCCGGCCTCTCGCCACCCAGCTTCTCCGCGTCCCCGCGCCCTGTACCCCGGGAGAGTGGGGTCCAGCAAGGAGCGCATTTCGAACCTTTTTGCCCAGAGGAAGAAACTATCGGGCGCTCCCTTCCCTGCCCCTACCCCGGGGGAACTAGAGTGACCTGAGCGGATGTTGCATGGAGCCTCGACGTTGTCGGGGTTCTAGGTGGATTCCAGTTGCTTTGGGCAGCAAGGGCGCGCTCTCAACCCCACTCTCACTCGGCGCATGTCTCTCCCTGTCCCAGGAGTTGTGCGCTTCGCGTGGGTAGTGTGGATTTTACCGCCTGGTGCTCGCCCTGGGTGCGGCGGGAGGCCAGCCCTGCAGGCCTCTGCTCACGGGGGCAACATTTGCCGAGCCAGGCGACCAAGGGGCTGCTCTCGGAGGGCGGGGGAGGGGTTCTTTTCCTTCTCCCCGGTTAGACGTCGCAGGCATCCTGGTTCCCACCAGCCAAGCTCAAAGGAGGCTGCTTGACCTCAGGAAGCCGAGAAAGACCAGTTAGTCGGTGCAGAGTGTCCAGACATAGCAGATGGACTGACCCTCGGCAGCCCGACGGGTGGCATCGCGGTTCCGCGAGAGAAGGCAATGACCACTCCAGGGTCGCTGGGATTTGCTGGTGTGGGAAGTGAGTCGGCTTTGGTACCCCGGCCTTTAGAGAGCAATTTTTGAGAATCACATAACCAGGTTATATACACCTGGTTATCATTCGCTCTGAAATGCTGGGGTCTTCCAGAAGGACGGTTTAGAACTCGAGATGCACCGTTTTGTCTCCCCTTCCCCAAAGGTAGCGTAACCAACATTTATTTGAGCTTGCTTCAGAAGAAAAACCAACTGCCTTTCACGCAGACCGCGTTCCCGGTTTACTAAAATAGTTAACTGGGTATTTCGCAGTTGCGGTCAAGTCAGCAAGTACGATCGCTAATTAACGTTCTGTTTCATGACAAGACAAGGAGGGGGACCTGAGCCCCAAACCGCCGGCGTTCGGCGGGTCCCCGCTGCGGTGGCCACGGCAGGATGTTTTTCTGCGCTGTCCCTTCGCGTGTGGGGTCTTGGATCAGAGCGCCCGCCTGGCAGGTCTTCTCCCGCTTTGCAATTGAAGAACTAGGGAGGTGACCGGTCTTGATGTGTTACAGACGTTAACAAATTACTTCACCCATGATTATTTTATGATCTTTCAGCAGCTTGCTTTGAATTTTATGTTTCAAGTTTTTGGTTGTTGGTAGTTGCCGAATTTAACTGGCATTTTATTTTATCTCTAACTTTGATTCCTTGCTCTGTGAAGAATCAACAAAATAAAACATTTAAAGACCTTAGATTTTTAGTCTGATTTCTTTGTTAATAAACGTGTCCTGATGCCCTGGTGGATGAAGGTTAATAGTTAAATGACTGGGGTTCAAAAATTGTAAACCTGGAGGTGGCTGGTTAGCTCAGTTGGTTAGAGCGCGGTGCTAATAACACCAAGGTTGCCGGTTCGATGTCTACATGGGCCGCTGTGAGCTGAGCCCTCCTTAAAAAAAACATTGTAAATCTGACTTTCTGATGAACAGTCAGTTGTAGGGCAAGTTCAGGCATCAGGCAGAAGTGCAAGGTCTGCAGGTGAGTGGGTGGATTAGTGAAGGGAGGGAGGCAATTCCATGAATGAGTTCTTAGCCATGCTTGGAAGATGGGTCTTTTTTGACTAAAACTTCCTTCTCTGGAAAATGGGTTAAGCAATACATTTATGATAAAAGTATTTTTGATCTCATCTTCTTCCTCAGAAATCCACCTTATCTCTTTTACTGGACAGAAGCTAAAACAATATCACACAGCTATGAGCTTCCCCACCCCAACCCCCGTCATTTAAATCAGGTTGGACTTGTCTCCTAGGAAATTATGACCTTGGACATCTTATTCTAAGAGGTGAAGAAAGCTCTTCTGATTGGTCGTGTTATGAAGAATTTGGAATGCTGACTTGCTCACATGCAATGTTTAAACATTTGTCGTTATTAATAAAACCCAACCACTCTTTAAAGATACAGTAGAGAAGTAGTGTCCCCTTGAACCCGTAGAAAATTAAAGAACACCCAGATGAAGTGACTTAATTTTATCCACATTGGTTAATGTGAGGCACGTATACATTTAGGGAAAATGAGCATTCACTGTGGGAACACTAAAAGGGGGTTTCTAGAAGGATGGAACTGCCTTCCCTACCATTCTGGTTAAATATCTATTTCCTCAAGTGGGGTAGCAGGAAAGGACATGAGAGAAAGTAGCTTTACACACCCATTTCAGGAAGAATTTCCTGTTCTTCCTGTCTTCTATAATAAGTAAATTTGAATTGCAGCCTTCTTTTTTTCTTTTTCTTTCTTTTTTTTATCCAATGCTCATCATTGCTTACCTGGCATCTTGACAAGGGACAGAAAGAAAAATGAAAATCAATAACTAAATCGAAACCAAATCAGGTCCTCCCTGAAAAAAATATTTCCAGATTAGAAAGAAATAATTTCTCCCATAAACCCAATTCCAGCACCTCGATGCCACCATCACTCTGAAAACCATTTCTAACAGAAGCAGAAAGTTCCAGGGCAGAAAAGGGGTGGGTGGTTTCCCTCTCTCTACTGATAAATTGGAGCAAGTACCTGTGCCTTAAAGGAAAAGTAGCAACAGATGTGATTTTTTATTTAACTGAAAAAATTGTACTCTAGCATGCTTTCCAGAACTACTGAAGATTATGAATGAATTTATAATCTTCAGTAGTTCTGGATGCAGGGCTATTTTGAATGTCATCAAAATATTTAAGTTATCTGCCTGCAAGTAGCACATTACTGACCATTATGCCAAGCTAGGTTAGCAGACCTGCTCCTTATGATGAATTTACATCCTGAAAAATAGCATTAGCAGGCATTCAGGAGTCCTATAAGATACAACAGATAAGAGAATATATACAGAGGGTGCCAAAGAAAATGTATACACATCTTCTTTTTTATTCTTTTTATTTTTATTTTTTAAATTTATTGGGGTGACAATTGTTAGTAAAATTACATAGATTTCAGGTGTACAATTCTGTATTACATCATCTATAAATCCCATTGTGTGTTCACCACCCAGAGTCAGTTCTCCTTCCATCACCATATATTTGATATACACATCTTAAGAAAGGAAAAAGCTGTATTAAAGTTGTAATACTCAATATATACTGATAACAAAAGATGAATACAAGTCATTGTACATTTTTTGGAGATATATATATATGCAAAGTTAGACCTCTCAATATATGTCTATAGCAGGACCACATGTCCTGCAGGTACAACATTTGTTGTAGAGCAAGGGGTTACTTTTTGAAATCTGCAGGCAGGCTTTTTGAAGAAGGAACAAGTTTAAGGTGGTCTCTGAGGGTTGAGAAAGCAGAGAGCATAAGGCAGCCTCCTTCAGAAAGGTACAGCAGGCCTCAGAAGCAAGATGAGAAGGAATGCAGGTCCCGCTACCAAAAACTCTCCCTGTGCCCAGACACCCACCAAGGTGTGATCCCAGCAATTAGAGTGGGCAGAACCTAATGGGAAAATACACAGGCCCTGATAAATTATGTTGCTCTATGTGTGGGAGGCCAGGTGAACAATCAGTAAACAGGGAGCACACTAAACACACTATGGGATTTGCCTAGCCATAGTGATGGTCTATTTACAGGTGTTCTCCTCTAAGGGAAACTGATGACACCAGGTATGAAAATATAACCTTGTGAAATGTACAACTTGGAAAGGAAGTGTCCCCAGCAAGGCGTAGGCTCCAGTCCAAGCACAGAAAGCATTTCACTGATTTTTTTCCCCATCCTCCAACACAGCCAGGAAGGCAAGACCCCCCTCCCAGTTTGTAAGGACCATTCCCCCATCGCCTGTCACCCATGAGGCCACAGCCTCCCCAACGTCCCTGCAGGTCCGTGGCCAGGTCAGGAGGATGGAGAGAAGCGCTTTGCTGAAGTTAGCTCCCTGCCCAACTATTCCAAGGCAGTGTAACCTCTAAAGCTAGAAATGGTAGTAGCAACAGTAGTCGTCCGCCCTGTGACTGACCATTTCATCAGGCATGTTATTTAGTGCCAGGCCTGTGCTAAGGGCTTAGGGTCACAAAAGAATGCAGGAGAGGGAATCCAGGAGTAGGGCTGGAGTGAGCTGTGCCCTGTCGTCAGCCCCGCTGAGCAGAACTTCCAGCCTCAAAACCTAAAGTTCTGTGTGGGGAGAGGGCACCTCTCTCTGCCAGGCCCGGGTCTTCTGCTCGGACGGGCTCTTCCTGCCACCCTCACCAGGTGTCACCTGGTGATCCATGCAGTGAGCCTGGGGTGGCCACGTCAGCGCACACTTGAACGTTAAACATCAGGAACTTCAGAACTTGGTCCCGCATCACCCCAGGACTTAAGTGGGTAAAATAAAGGGGCTTTGTTGTCCAAGCAACGTCTGATCCTCATAACACTGCTGAGCCTGGAACTAACATCTTAACCCTGGAGAAACGGTTCACCAGGAACAGACAGCCGATCTCTAATGTTGTTGTTGTCTGAAAGTCTTTGGAATGTGGTAAATGTTACACATGTCCGATTTTTCAAAAGCAATCCATTCATTTGAAAAATGCTTGCCGTGGCTTTTAAGGGGCGTGCTTGTTTCACGTGTGTCTAGGGGTGATTGGTAATCCGAAGTAGCCTCTTCAACTGGAATGATCCCATCTCCCCCCAAGAATAAAACTCTACATGTTTAAATTCATTTTTAAATTAAAAAAAAGAAAGAAAGAAAAAACACAGAATTTGAAAAGAGCCCCCTTATGAGAATGTGTTCATTATACTAGGCCATTCTAGATCACGTAACCTCTCCTGATTCACGGTAACTGAAACAGTGTTAAAAGCCTATGAACCCAGATTTGCAGACGGTGGTACTATCAGTGTGCCCCACACCTGCATTATAAACAGAATAATAGATCAGGGAGGCCAGGATGCCTATCATACTATTTCTACCTTGGAAATGTAGCTGAAAGAAACACACAGGGGGATTTGGAATGTGCTTCTATGGCAATTTTTTAAAAGAGAGAGCTTCATTATTTTTTAAAAGAATAAAAGGACTATATATACTCATAAATAAGACCATTTCAAAAAGAATACAGAAGAAACAACAAATTGTCTATAATTTCACCACTCCAAGAAAGCCACTGCTCAGAATACCCTGACATATATTGTTGCAGATTTTCTTCTCTGCATGGATATTATACACATACAGCCAAACATATGATACAGATCAGAATTAATCTATACAGGCTGTCTTGTAACCTGCTTTATTCCTTTAGCAATAGATGGCGGGCTGCTTTCCATGCCAATAAATGCACTGCTGTATCACCGCTTTACCCTGAATTCCACTGCATGCTGTCCTGTGATTTCATGAAGTAACTCCTTATGAATGATCATTTCCTGCTCCCCCTCAGTGTTTCCTTACTGTAAGTAAGTTACACAGTAATGAAGGCCTCTATCGGTTTACCCTCGGATAAATTTCTACAGAACAATTTACACTCCCACCCGCAGACACTGAGAACGTGTGTCCTCATCACCTCGACAGCATTGATTATTTTTTGGTAGTGTACCTACTTATTAGTTTATATCTTTTTATAACTGTAGAACTAATGCAAGCTCATCGCACAATCTCACACCTTACCATTGTATATAAAATAAAAAGTAAGACTCCTTCCCGTAAGCTCTCATTATAGCTCTGCCCTCTCAGGTAATCGGGTGCTAGTTTTTCCAATTTTCTTTTCAATGCCTATACAGAAAAAAAAATTTTTTCTTTCTTATAGAAGTGGTGTATTATTAGGTTGTTTTGCAATAGAATATTATTCAGCTTTAAAAGGGAAGGAAATTCTGCAATATGCTCCAACCTAGATGAACCTTAAGGACGTTATGTGCTGAGTGAAATAAGCCATTCCCCAAGAAGTTTAGTCTAGGGTGGAGGCTGGGCATGTGTACAGTGTTTAAAACTCCGCAGGTGAGCACATCTGATTGAGAATGACTGGGTTGAAGGTATGGAATGACTTGAATTGAAAGGGTTCAATTTCAGTGACTTTTCTGCCTCTAAGTCTTCACTAGTCTCTAAACCAGAGGTGGCCTGTGGGGTGAGGACAGCTGCAGACATGTGTTGTTTTTTTGTTTGTTTTAAATAAATGAGTAGTTGCCAACATTTGAAAATTAGAACACTTTACATTGACAAAATCCAGATTTTGAATATCTCTAGAAAAATTGGAAGCCAGCTTTTGCATGGTCCAGTGAGTTAGTGCTGGGTAAGAAGTACCCCTTTAGGTTAAGGTCTCCACCATTTCCTTCTAGGCTGACTGTCGTGCGGGGTGGCCTGCGGGGCCTCTGGTCCCGCTCCCCACATAAGAACGCAGGATACAGTGAGGCCAAAAAGGAACACCCACGGAGCCATAGGTAGGGGAGTCATACCGCTACAGTCTCACTGGAGGCTGGATTCACATGACGTGCGAACTGCTGTCTGCTTTCTGCCAACTGACCGACTCTCTCCTCGACTTCCTTGACTCCCCAACGCAGCTGTGGCAGTTATATTAGTGGCCAATGGCTCAGTGGTTACAGCTGATGGCCAACTAGCCACAGCTGATGGCCATTTACTACCTGAGCCAGCACCTGTCTATGTGAGGCCGAGAGCCTGGAAACTACTTTCTGGGGCTCTGCCCCCACACTCCACCCCTACAGGGTCTCGCCTCACAATCTATGCGGCAAGCATCTTCCGCGAGGGGCCCTGTACGAGGAGCCTGGAGGTGAATGCAATATCCTGGACACAGCACAGCCCGGGTTTCTCAGGGCACCACCAGTCCTTTTGGGCACAGCCAGACTTCTTGGACTTCCTAGAGTACCACCAGTCTCTCCGGGCACAGCCAGGGTTTCTCAGGGCACCACCAGTCCTTCTGGGCACAGCCAGACTTCCTGGGTTTCTTAGGGTACCACTAGTCTCCCCGGGCACAGCCAGGGCCTCTCAGGGCACTGCCACTCTCTCTGGGCTCAGCCAGACTTCCTGGACACAGCCAGGGCTCTCAGGACACTGTCACTCTCTTTGGGCTCAGCTAGACTTCCCGGGCTCAGCCAGGGCTCTCAAGGCACTGCCACTCTCTCTGGGCTCAGCCAGACTTCCTGGACACAGCCAGGGCTCTCAGGGCACTGCCACTCTCTCTGGGCACAGCCACACTTCCTGGACACAGCCAGGACTCTCAGGACACTGCCACTCTCTTTGGGCTCAGCTAGACTTCCCGGGCTCAGCCAAGGCTCTCAAGGCACTGCCACTCTCTCTGGGCCTCTCAGGGTACCGTGCTGGAACAACAGCGACTCACAGTCAAGGTGCTTACATATTCTCGATGGCAGCTGGTCAAGACACAAAAGCAAACACCCGCCAGTTCCATTACATGGTGGTATGTTCCCAAGCAAACAGTCAAGTGGTCCATTAAACTAGGGATAGAAGGCAATTCCCCATAGTCCACAGTCATTCGCCAGGGCTGTCCTGGGGGTGAGGGACAACCTTAACCTCACCCTCATCTTCCACAGAAGACTCAGCAATCGTTTCCTCTTGGGACTACAAGTCCTGCATCCGGGCTGCCTCAGCAAGAACTTCCCAGCCCACAGAGCTGCAACGACCTTCGCTTTCTCTAGCCTATGCTGGTGGGAGAACCGTCCACATCTTCCCACCCCTCCACGGGGGTCCAGCTCTCCGGCAGCTGTTCCTCCTGGTCTTCCTGTGACTGAATGTTCATATGCACAAACTGCTTCACTGCACTTTGGAGAGCTTTGGCTGGCACCATACCCTGCTCGCTGCGTCATTAGTCGTGCGGGAGACCCTGCTTGCTGCACCATTTGTCACGCGGGTTGTCATGCAGGGTCTCAGCTCCCGCTTCCCACACAAGAACACAGGATATGGTGAGGCCAAAAAGGAACACCCACAGAGCCATAGGTAGGGGAGTCATACTACTATATTCTCGCTGGCGGCTGGGTTGGAGACACAGGAAGCAGAAGCCACACTGTTCGCAACCCTCACTGCACCGCTTGCAGGCTCAGCCACCATCTTCTTGCTAGCCCCCATTTTTGCTAGCGTAGCCACGGCAGTTATATTAGTGGCCAATGGCTCACTGGTTACAGCTGACGGCCAACTAGCCACAGCTGATGGCCATCCAATCACAGTTGATGGCCATTTACTACCTGAGCCAGCACCTTTCTATGTGAGGCCAAGAGTCTGGAAACTGCTCTCTGGGGCTCTGTCCCCACACTGACCCAACCCCCTCACCTGGTTTTTCATACCTTTACCCACAGTCTAAACAACCAAGCTGACTGACTGGTGCTGAAAACTCCAGTCCCTTTAACCTCTGTCTTCAGACAAGTTACAAATCATCCCTGTGTTGACAGATAAATAGGTGGTTCTAGTTACATAAGCCAAAGTGATAATGTCAAGGTCCTAAGGCTCAAGCTTCTCTTTAATTTTCTTGCTCATTTTCTGGGATAACACTGTTTTGCTAAACTGTAAACTCGAACTATCTCTACAACATTTAAACTCTGCTTTAATTTTTTTTCTTTTTTTGCATGTATAATAGTATGTGTGTGAGTGACTTAACAGTCTTCAGTACTGAATCAAAGTCATAAAGTTATTCTTGGATCTCATTTACTAAGGTTCCCATTTCCAAGTAGGCTGGAATACACAGACTTCCTGAGGCTTGCAGAAGGTAAGGCAGATTCCCGGCGGTTCGTCAAGAGAGTGGATGTGAAAATTATAGGCTTCTTTTTTTTTTCCCCATAAAGCAAAACTCAGGGCTCCCCCCCAAGCTCCACATAATGATCTCAACTCCACCAAACGTGAGAATCGCAGCTCTTTTCTGGTTTAGGAGCCTGTATTCAAAGAATTACCCTGGGAATATCTATAAGACAGGTCCTGCCAAGAATAGCTGAAATACTCTCGGGGTGGGGTGGCGAGCCACTGTGCCTCATCAGAGATCACAGCCTGAAAAAGAAGGAGAAAATTAGAACCAATTTTTTATTTTTCAATTCTCTCCCTTTTGGTGAGAGAGCCCAGTGCTGCTTTCCTCTCTCACCTGGAGACTTACAGGGACTAGGAGACAAGGCCTGAAAATAAATTGCTTTAGTCTGGGGATACAAAGGTTAGTCTATGGGTGTAGCAGTTGTATGAAAGACACCTCATCTTTGAAACCCCATCAGCCTCTGACTTTGTTTCCTAAGGTCAGCACAGTGCTCACAATTGGCTTGTTGGCCTGTGCTGTATCCCCATAAACACACCTACACATTTATTCTGAAGAGGATCACCTGTCTCTGGCCAGGTGTGGGAGGGGCTGGTGCAGCTCGATGCAGGCCCTCCAGGGCCCTTCTGATTCCCTCACAAGCTATCACTTGGGGTTCCAGTTGCACAGCTCCTCTGAGACTCCTAGGCCTCCTGTGGGCCCTGGGATGGTATCTTTAGGGAAGCAGATATTATTTATATCATAAAAGCAGACCAGATCACGCAATGCCATTTCAATGATGTAAACAGGCTCATATGATATAGCAAAAGTGTATCATTTCAAAAAACAACCTTCCAGCTCGGTAGAAGGGAAATGTTTCATCCAGGTGTTCTTTTTTAGCCTGTGTTTGGGTGAAATATGTGACTGCAAACATCTAGTTGGTAGTTTCTTTGTCTTCCATGGAAAGTTTGGGAGCCCCTCAAAAAGCAAACATATGGCCCAATACGTATGTTGCACTTTTTTGTGAGCTTTTCATTAACATTTATCAGGCTGATAAGCCAAATCCCTGGAGGATAAAGGGCCAAAAACATGGTAATTCCAGTTTCTTGGCCCGCCGTTTCCTGATTCCACTCTCCCCTTCAGGTATGTCTTTGCCAACTACTTATTGTCCCTCTCTCACCACCGCCTGTCTTGGCCTCTTCCTCCCACCACCCTGTCAACCTCCCTGTCCCCGTCCTCATCCACCTCCCACAATCCTACAAACCCTTCAAGACTTGGCTCAAATGCCTCTTCCTCCCTTGCACCCCCTTGATCACTCAGGCAGAAGCACCCCTGTCCTTTGCAATTCCTCCCTCACAGGGATCAGCTCTAACCCCGCCTTCTCTCTTCCACTGTGCCTGAAAATAGGCAACCCCTGGATGAACGTGGGTGGAAGGGAGAAAGAAGGGGGAGGGGTACTGAGGTGGCCGGAGGGAAAGGTAGAGAGAAAGGGAGATTCTTTGAGTCAAGGACTGAAATGCAATCCTCATCTAACTCTCCAATCTCGTGTTCAAATAGAAAACAAAATTATTCCAGAAATTAAATGATTTCCCAGATTTCTAAGGCATGTCTGTCACGGAATTTAAGTGTCGAACACAATACCAACAGCTCCTGTGGCTACCGATTTTATGCTCTGAAATAAAAGACATGATGTTAGGATGTTGTTTAGGAATATCCAGGGTGGCAAGATGCAGAAATGTGAGGGTACATTGCAAATACAAGAAGGGCCAGTTCCACAGGGCCACGTGGTGCCCAAGGAAATTCTAGTCTTCACATCTTTCTGTTTTCCTGTCACCTGTTTTTATTTATTCCTCTAAGACATTCACCATTTGGCTTCTTCCTCCCAGAAATTACAGGTAATATAGCTAGAAAAGTCATGGAGTTTTCAGCATTATCAATTTAAAATCAACTCCAAGTACAGAAGATTGTCACTGTGAGTTCTGACTTTTATAGAACTGGTCGATTTTATTTTTAATTGACATGGTGTTAGAACAAGTTTATTGAAGGCTGAGATACTTTTAGCTTCTTTCTTCTATATTCCTGCACAACTTTTCAAAAAAAGTATTATTTTATACCTTGTAAATGCTTTAGGAATCTTTTTTATTTAATCGTATATCTAATCCCATATGTTACTTAATCTGAAGTAAATTAAAACCAAAAACAGCAGCTCCCACTCAATAAGATAAAAGTACAATCACCACTTACAGATAATTCAATAAACTCAATTCCAACAAGTTTGCACAGGCATCAAGCTCAGAATTTTACTGGAACTGAGAGCCCAGCAACACAACAGTAGTAGCTGCAGTGTCCAAACCCAGTTGTGCATGAGGAAGAGAACAGTTTGGTGTTATCTAAAACTGCTTTCTTTGGTTGATCGTTTTGCATGTTTGATAACTCGTAGGAGCAATGTGATTTTGGACCCACCAAATGACAATTTGTGATGACTTCTGTTTTCCTCCTTGTTCGTATCTTGGCACTTTCAGCCAAGTCCTAGGAGTTTCCTGGGGTACCAGTGTTGGTGTTCAGAGCCCCACACATGTATTTCCTTGTGTGGGAGCCCCCAGGTAGCTACACGGTTGACTAAACAGAAACTTCCAATTAGTGAATCACAAAAGCCATGGTGAGGGTTTTGTCTTTTCTTCTGAGAATCACATTGCCACACTGGTTCTCCTACCAAATACAGTGAAATCCGATGTTCTTTTGTTTTGTTTTCTGTAGTTCTTGAAAAGCACCGCTCAGAAAAGGAACAAATTGGACAACACTGATCTTACCTGTTAATGCTACCTTTCAGGATTTTTCCTGCGGCAATAATAAAGTTACTTAGTTACACCCTTTATAATAATATTATATCATAATGATATATTAGGAAAAATAATATAGTATGAAAAATATAAATAGGGGGAAATTATATCGTAGGAAAAAGATGGAAACACCATATAAATAATTATGATAAAATCATAGGCTAGAATTCTACATAGTCACTGGGGGAAACTTTTTATAAAAATATTAAATATTAGGGAACTATGGTGATGACATAAGTGAAAAGTAGTTTGTAAAACAGTGTGATCCTACATACGGAGCTACGTGTTGACTGGTTCTCAATGGGAGGTTGCGTTAGCGCTTTTTGCTTGCTTCTGTTCCTGTATATTTTCTAAAATTTGTATATGGTAGATGGAGAAGATTAAGAAACTGTATGCTCCTCATCGTATATATTTTTTTAATTATATGTGTTTCTTGGTCGTGACAAATGCACCACGTTTATATGAGATGGTAACAAAAGGGAAGACAGGGTGAGGGAGGTACAAGAGCTTTCTACCATCTCTGCAACTTTCCGATGAATCCGCATTTATTCCAAATAAGAAGTTCATTTAACCAATAAGACTACGTGTTGTTAACTCTCTGGCACACATTCCTCAGCACTTCAATTATTTAACATGAAACATAACAAAATCCTTTGGAAATTCCAAAAAAATTATGTGTATGTATTTCTATATATAGTGAGTGTATTGATCCCTAAGTTAAAGAGGAAAAGTGTATCTAGAAAATACACCAAAATGATCACAGCAGCTGTATCTGTGGGATTGGAATGGTTTTTACTTTAGTTTTTCTGAACTTTTAAGATTTTTCTATGATGACTATAAGATTGCTTTTATACAATTGCTATTTATATAATTATATACATCATCGTTACATAATATATAAAAATAAGGTTACTCTTGTGAGATTGCTTTCATAATAAGAAAAAAAAAATTAAAACTAGCCCTGTGGATTTCCCAAGAACCCCAAGGGCAGCAGGGTGGCTGGATGTGCGCGAAGCTGAGCAAAGCCATTGGCAGAACCTGAAGGGGATGTATGTGCGTCTATTCAAACTCTAGGCACTATATGTGGTTAATATGAAGTAGACACAAGCAGCTCATAATATTTTTGGAACCACAAAGTCCGCTCAATAGTGATAGTATTCCTGAATTAGCACAAGGAGAAGCTTAGCTACTATTGCCCATCTAATGAACGGGAACAGAAAGGAAAGCCTCTTTTCTTTGTGAAGCTTAACATTACAATTAGCCGTATTTGTTACTTTCGGTGCAAAAAGGAAAGACAGAAATTCAACTGGTATTTTGCCCTCGGAGAGCTATGCCCAAGCAATTCATGGAAGAGATAAGAAGTGGAGAGAGGCCTAAGACATCATCTAAAACATTTTTGGGGGGGAAAAATCAAGAAGGTGAAAATAATCTCCAAGCTTGAAGCAATTAATGGTACTTCTCTGGGTTCTAAAATTTTTTCCCAGAGAAAAAATGAGACAGACAAATGGAAGATCAATGAAATAAGGTCGTGGTAATGCAATTGATCCCGCGGGGGGTCATGAAAATGTAAATAGCAAGACAGCCATAAGAAGACCCCAGACTTTGCCTAGAAACAAAATATTCAGCCTGTTGTTGTTGTTGTTTTTATTGCAGGATTTTGAGTGAAAAAGTAGTCCCGCTTGTCAATCAGCTAAGTTGCAGGGTCTAATAGATTCCGGTGTTTGGGGGGGTAGTCAACACAGAATTTATTAACGTCTCACAATACGCCCACATGCCCAGAAAATGTGGACAGCTTGATGGGGTTCACTGAGCCAAAGAAGCAAGACCCAAACAGTGCATTAATGTTTGGGGAAGAATACTTGTAATCAGCGCCCTGTGAATTGGACAGAGGGCTTGGAGATGAAGCAATTATCAGCCATCGGGGATTAATAGTAAAGTGTGAATACCAAGCTGTATATGTTAGGGGCAGAATATGTTCCCTGTAGAAAACAACAAAGGACGTTTCTTACTATTAAGTGAGATTAAACGTAATGGCCTGATTTAATCACAAAGGCAGAATTAAATTCAGATGGCAACTTCAAAGTGGTCACATGAACACAGGCCACTGCTTACATTTACATATAGCTGGCATAGCTTGGCCTGCAACACAATAGGATAAAGTTTCTTTGGCCACTTAAACAATTTTCTATTCTTCACTTTTTTTTTTTTCTTTTTTTTTTTTTTTTTTGTGAACACTCACTGTATTTATTCCCCAATTGCATTTAGTTAATAAGAAGGACCTGGGAGTTATATTTATTCATGGATACTATAATTTTTAATTCTTTCAAATTATGGGGGGAAAAACCTGCAAAAGGTCAACAAGAACAGTGTACTTCTAATCAGATTGGCACCAAAAGCAACAACAACAAAAAAGGCCATGACGAAGAAGCCAAAACAAAACGAAACAAGAAGTCTCTGACAGAGTGATCCAGTGTCTTACTTTTTTATCTGCCCTCAATTTAGGAACTCACTGCTTCAGATTGAAACTTTGCTTCAGTGAAACGCAGCTTTCTCTCTATCAGGTCTACACCTTCATTACCATAATGGAGGCCCAGCCAGCTAGTTCTCAAAACTGGCTAGGCCCTCATTCTTTGTTGCTGAAGGCTTACCTCCTTCTTCACTCCCCACCTTAAAGGGAATTCTCATAAGAGGTGTGGGGGACATAAGCCTGGTGCAGGGCTTACATGAGTTGAAGCACTTATTGTTAGTGGGTCCCTGGGGAATTTCAAGTACCCATGACTTGAATGAAAAAATTAAGTGTAATAACTAAAAGACATGATTGCCTCTCTTCACTTCCCAAGGACTAACTACATCTGAACCTTTTGGGTTCATAAAAGTCCCTAGCAAATGTGATGATTATTTTACATATAGGTATAAAATAATTACATATAATTATATCTACATAAAATAATTATAATGTATACTTACATATTATAATTATATTGTAATATATTATACGTTATTTAATGTATACATTAGCTATTATGTATGCTATATATTATATAAATGATTAACGATCTTACCCTTTGAGCTAGCAATCATTCTTCAAAGAATTTGTTCTAAATAAGCATAGCATTAGCGCTTAAAGATTTATGTATCAGGATATTCATCACAAAATTGCTTTTAATATTAAAACCAAATAGGAATCAATGAAAATATCCATCCTTATGGGACAAATTTAACAAATTTTGCTATGGACTTACAATAAAATACTATATAACCATGATCAGAATCTGAAATAATAATCTGGAGCTTTAGTTGATTAAATGGATAGATAGGTAGATTGATAGATGATAGATAGATAGATAGATAGATAATAGATAAATAGAGGAAGATGCTATAATATGTTGTTAAGCAGTTTGTATAATTTACGTATGAGATAATCTTAGGTGTATCTAATTGTGTGTGTGTGTATGTGTGTGTGTGTCTGTGTGTACAGAAATGTTTGGGAAAATGTTGGCCAGATATTAACAAATATTTGGGTGCTGGGATTTTGGTTGATTTGTACTTTTTTTTGGCACTTATTAAATTTTTTTACAATTAACAAGAATTACTTTCACAATATGAAAAAATATTTTATTTTCTGGAAAAGAATTATATTTTTGAAAGGATTTGGTGAATATTTTGGAAGTGAATTTTAAGGGCAGAAAATGAGATTTTCCCGAGGCCAAAATGAAGCCAAGGCCCACATAAGTCCTTGGTCCCCCCACCTGGCCCCGCTGGCCTGGGTACTGGGATTACTGAGTTCTCACATTTGCCATCCTTCAGAGTCTGACTTTTGAATTTGGAGAATTTATCTTCTTTGTTTCATTGCCGCTTTGTGCGAACAGACATTTTCTGGGTTTGGTATGCCCCCCTGGAAAAGAATAGATTGATCACCTGTAAGTGTTTTGTAATCTGATTTCAACCCAACAAGATTTAGGGATCTGGTTGACTTTTATTTTTACAAGGCTGGGAGGGAGGGGGGTCCTGGGGGAAGAGGCCGATTTGTGGGTCAAGTCCTCTGTCTTTAGATAAAGCGAGCGTGGAATCGCGCAGGGTTTTCTTTGGAGCGATTGGCCGGTCAACTGACGTAAATGAACGCTCCAAAGCTGGACAAACAAAAATGTCTAACTAAGCACCTTGGTAACTTGCCCAACATCAAGTGTGACTGAGAAGAATACTCCCCAACAATAGTCTTCCAGCCTTGCACCATTTCACTCTGACCCTTAAAACCAAAGGCTTTGGTTCCAGTTAATTGCAAGACGCCCTCCGCTTAGAAGAACGAGCATGGATGAGATGAAGATAAATGAAATGTACTTGAGGTTGCTAATGGTCGCTTGCTAGAGCAGCAGGGCCGACATCGCTTATCTTCCAGAAACAGAAGCAGACCCTAACCATGACCTCCCGGCAGGTCTTTACTGTGTGCCTCTTCAGGCACCTTTGGGCAAAAAGGTGTCGTTCTGGCTCAAATCGGCCCAAGCTGAAGGGCGTGGGGGAGAGCGAATGACAACTCAGGAAGTTGCAGTGTCTACGCTCACCTGGGGACTTACTCTGCCGGTTCTCTAGCGCAGAGCACCGAATTAAGAAGAGAAACACTGGCAAGCCAAAGCAAACCTGCTAGATTATTCCAAGGCGGGATGAGGCAAGAATCATGCACCTCGCCCTCCGATGGCCTCAGGCGGTGAGACAGCACGCTCTCCTTCCTTCCTTGGCCCTTTTGAAGTCATCTCCTGAAGCTGGAGTGGAAGTCAGGGCAGAAACCCTCTCTCAAACCACCCACACTGTGTTTCCAAAAAAGTGATGATTGCTTCATTTTCCAACAGAAAAGAAGTGGACAAAATTTTTAGGGTCTTTAGAACTCACACAGAATACCGGTGAGCATTTTTTTTAAAACCACATTTACTATGTCTTTCTACAAAATAATGCAAGTTCATGTTAAATTCAAGCAAATACTGAAATAGAGAAAGAAAATGCATAGCACATGTCATCCCCCCTCCCAGAGATAACCATTGTGAACCTTTAGGAGTGTTTTCTTCCAGTTGTTTTTTCCTTGTATATGTAATTAAAACACATATTCTTATTTTTCACAAAGCTGGGATCATATAGTCTATATGATTTAGTTTCTTCTCTTTATATTTGAATAGTCCATCAGAGCACAAGGAAATGCAGTGCTCTAAGAAATTCTAGTAATAATAGTAATAGTAATAGAGTTAGTAATAGTGCTATAGTTTATATATTTTTTACAATCTGGATTATGCGTGGGACTCTTCTCTGGGGAGCTGAAAGTATTTTTAATTGACTTTCCTAATAGACCTGAGATAAGAAAAAGTATGCATCCGAGACACCTACAGAGTCAGATGGCTTCTTGGAGTCATACAGTCAAGTCATAACTGGGAGCAGACCTGAGTCTGCTGCGTAGTCAAGGACAGTCACCGAGGGAACTATGACCTTTCTTGGGCCACAGGCAGGTAATGCACAGCTACAACAGGTGTTGAGGAAGGATGTGTGTGTGCAGCACACACACACACACACACACACACACACACACACACACACAGGAGTGCAGTCACCCCGCGGTTGGGAAGGAGGGAAACACCGACCTGGCTTCCTCTCCCAGCTCTCCCCTGCAGGCTCATCACTCCTGCTGTGCCCAGGGCTGCTGACAGCTGTAATGGCATCATCTGTGTCCTCCCACAGGAAGACCAATTGCTCGGCACAAAGGCCTGAAGTGCTAGTGTGAAAGGTCACTAAGTACTGTCATCTGGGCCTGGGAGGGGGCTGAGAGGGCGGCACCCAGTGAGAACAACAGAACAGGGGCAGGATCTTAACCTCAGCCTGTGGCCTGCTCTGTCGGAGGGACAAAGAATCTCAAGTGCCAGCAGGAGGGACTTGGGAGTGAGGAGGGCCCAAGGATGACAGGCTCCTCAGGCCTCCATAACTCTGCCTGGAGGCTGACAGCGCTCATTCATTCAGCAGGCCCAGCAGGTGGCAGGGTGGCCTGAAAGGAGAGAGGAAAGAGGACAAGTCCTGAGGACGCTCCAGGGTCTGCTGGTAACCTGGGAAGTCAGGGTATTCTTGGTGGAACCCGGTGAAACCCAGCTTTATGAAACTTGGAACTACTAACCACACTATTTGATGTCAAATTAGATACCATTTCATGCCACATTTGAGTACAGAAACATGACTGCAACTGCAAAGATTTAAGAAAAAAAGAGGTTGGAAATGTAAAACAAGATAAAAAGGGCTGCTCGCTCACCCAATTGTCTCAGTGAGTTGGAGGCAAGAACCACTGTCATTCACTTTCCATGAGGACCCTGAGTGTAGCCCAAAGGCCACCAGTGCTCCGAGGGGACATAATCTAGGAATTGCTGAAGGCCAAGACCCAAGGCCACTCTGCTGTTTGGGGTATGATGTGCAGTACTATACAATAAGGGTCTGAAAATCAAATAGCAACTCTGAGGCCTTGGACAAGATATTTTAAACTCTCAGTGCCTCAGTTTCCTCATCTGTAAAGAGTGGCTTGTTTTGAAAATAAAATGTGTTAATATATATAAAGAGCTTAGAACAGTGCCAGACATACAAGCAGCTCTCCGTAAATGCTAATTGTCATCATCTTCATCATTATCATCACTCCTGGTGGCAGAATTCTTGGTAAATAGTATTTCCTTCTTTACATTTCCTTTATTATCTGGAAGGTCTCCAATGATCATGGATTATCATTACAATAAGGAAAGACAAAACTTATTTTTTAAAGAAAGAAAATAATCCTAACTCATTTGGCATTTAAATATGGAGTCCCCCAAGGTTTGAGGCTAGGCTGCCTTCTCTTTTCACTCCAGTTCACTCCAGTTCTCTTTTCACTCCAGTTCTCAGGGAATCTTCCTGCTTGTGGCTCAAACTGCCATCTATATGACAGCACATCACATGTCATTCCAAATATCAGTCTCCAGTTCCAGAGAGCATGTGTCCAATTGCCTTTTCCATACCTTTCGCTGAGTCTTTCAAAGGCACCTTATATTCAAAATGTCCAAAATAAAGCTTGAGGTCTTTTCTCCCACAAACGCGTGTCCTTTCTATCTTTCCCCATCTGTTTGAATGGAACCACCACCCAACCAACTATGCAAGTCTTTCTGACAACCTTTCCCCTCTGCCACTTTGGAACAAATTCAAAGTAATCTTTTCTTTGCAGAAAAGTTTCATTAGCCTTTTCTTTGTTTTGAAGAATAGAAAGAATGCTTCATGTGTCCCAAGGCTTAAGAAAATTCCAGTACTAATGGCACACAAGATAATTGGAATTTTTAATAAAACGCTTTGCATTTTCATGATAAGGATTCTTGTAGGGCCATTATCCAAGGACCTATCTTAATTTACATAGTAACTGGGAACTCCAGGATTTATGACATTTCTTGGATCTTGATTTCACAGGAGGAGATAATTTATGGAAAACCCTTAAATCACTGTCAGCCCCAGAATACTCATCCAGTTGTCCTTTCAGGATATAACCAATTAACGATTACAGTCTCTAAATAAAACCACACAATAATTACTGAATAAAAATAAAAAGTTTCTTTGGAGTGGGAAAATGACAAGGCGATACATGAAATAGAGTCCCTGGGGAAGAATAAGAAATTTGTCATTTAAATATGTTTGAAAATTTAGGTATTGTTTTCATAGGTTTTGGGTTTGTTTGTTTTTTATATTTAAAAAAAAAAAAAACTATCTGAAAAGATGTCACCAGAGAAAAGAGGGAGTAAAAGACATGATTAGGCCTGATTGTAGGTAGAGACAGAATAACGTAGCTGTCAGCTTCATTCTAAATGGACCAATAGCTTTGCTCAGTGGCAGTATTGTAGCCAATGAGGTTTATCTGAGGTGTGATTATTGCTAATTGAAACTAAATGGACCAATAGAGCGAAATTTCCACTATGCTGGTTTATTTTTCACTGGTGTATTGACCTCAAGGCGCTCTGGTCTGAAGACTGAGCACTCTCTCATCTGCAAAGGAAAAATTCTCTGTTCTATCTGGACTCAAGCACTGACTTTCTCAGTTTATTGACAAACAATTTCAAGAATAAAATTTGGGTGTTTTGTCAAGGTGAGACTTAAGTATTAGGCTCTTCCTTGGAAATTTTTAGAGTTAATTTATCTCCATAATAGAAAGAGCCAAAATGTAGGTATCGTCTCCAAATGAGAACTAGTCTAGAACTCCATCTAACCAAGATGGTTCCTCTTTCTTTTTAATAAGGAATTTGTGTGGGGTAGGGGGTTTGGGATTCTTGTTTTCAAATTTCACCATCACCTCTTACTAGCTGTGTGACCTTGGGCAAGTTACTAGGCCTCTCTGAACTTCCATTTCCTCATGTGTAAAATGGCAATAATTAGACCTACCTTATAGGTATGTTGTTAGGATCAAGTAGCATCAAGTACACAAAGTACTTGGCATAGTGTCAATAAATCTTAGTTTCCTTTTTAATGTTTTTCTTTGATTTTATAGTATTTAAACTTTAATGATCATCTCTCATGTAAACATTTTAAATATATGACATCAAAAACTTGCTAAAAAATGCCCATTACAAAAGGAGCCATTAAAACTTCTACGGTTTGTATGAAACTTTGCATGCTCACAGCATTCATAACTGTAGCATGCCCCACCTCTGAGGTCCCATGGGATTTCTGTAGGTGGGGAACCACTGGCTTCATAGTTGAGTAAACTGAGGCATGAAGGAACATGTATAAAGAGCTTGCCACCAGTAACAACCAAACAGCTACCATGCTTCAGAGAGCTCCAGTGAGCCAAACTCATTTATCAAAACAACAGAACCACCAGCTCCTATACACAAAGCAAGGCTGAACCAACAAAGGCCAGTAAACGCAAGACTGGATCCCAAGGCTGGTGTTTTAAGTGATAAGGGTGGCCCACCTTTATCCTTTGGCCAATATTTATTCCGGTCCTACTATGGATCTGGAACTGCAGCAGTGCATGACGAAGGCGTGCTGCATGTCTTACAGGACTTACATCTTAGAAGGGAGACCGATAGTAAGCAACTGGGTGTACAATCCATTTTTACTGAATTTCTATGTGATAACTGCTATGAACGAAGAGGGCCGGGAGGGTGAGCGCATATCCCAGGGAGGTTTCACATGGTCCGGGCGGTGTGGGGGTGTGCTCTGGGGAAGCAACAGTCTGACATAAACACTGCAGAATGATAGGCGTTAACTAGGTGAAGTGTGTGTGTTGGGGAGCGTGGTGGGAGTGGGGTCAGAATGCTCCATGCAGAGCCTGCAGCTGTGTGCAAATTCCCGAGGCGGGAAGAAAGGAGCAGGGAGTGTTCGAAGGACTGAGCCCCACGATGTGGCTAGCACCCTACAGGGTCCCAAATAGGCTGGTGAGGGAGCCCGGGCCACATGTCACAGAACCTTGTGAAGCGTGTACGTCCCAAAAGCAACCTGGCCACAGCAGTGAAGTTGGAAACTGGTTGGTGCATCTGAGTCATAGGGAACTGAAACTCACTACTCCCAAAAAGTGAAAACCGTTTTGGTTAGCTTGGTTTTATATCAGTAAGGGGTTGTCCAGCTGACATGAATTGCTAGTCAAAAAAGTGTTCTATTTTATTAGCTACCAGCCCCTCTCCCCCAGTAAGTAACCTTTTTCACTTTCCGTTTCATCTTGAACCTAGTGTATACAAGTGTGAAGTTAAGTCCACTTCCCAGATGCTCACTGTGCAGCAGATGAGCCCCTAAACGTCATGTGGGGCTGACAGTGGAGAACTGACAGTGGTTCTCAAACTTGGCTGCGTCTCTAAAACCCACGTGCCCAGGCCTCACCCCAGGCCAGTGAAATCTGACTCTTTGGGGTAGTGGGGAGAGACTGGCATCAGTATTTTTTTTTTTTAACTCCCCAGGTGCTTCCAATGCCCAGCCAAGTTTGAGAAGCTGTGAACCAGAGACTCTTCGGATGAGTCCATCCTGCCCCGTCCCCACCACCCATCCAACTAGGAGGACAGAAGGAGGAGCAGCGGCAATGCCTTCAAAGGGTTCAGGACTTTCTTTTAGCCAAGAAGGGACTAGAAGGTGAAAGAGAATATCCAGATATAACCTGCAGATGAAGGAGCATCTACGAAACAAACACACCAAAGAGCGATAAACTAGCAAACCCCTCCCGTGTCTCTTTCTTTCTGATGAGGGCATTTCTGGGGCGTCGCCAGATAACGCACAGGTTTGGATAAGCTGGGCCCGGAAGGTGCTCACTCCCTCAACGTCCATCTGCGAGACCCAAGGGGCCACCGATTGTCACGCGGGTCTCGGGGCCTGGGCTTGAGCTGCACCCATTAGCAGACAGCCCGGCCCTGCGCGCCTATCCCGGCGTCCTGGTGACCCCCGTTCCCGGCGCCTGCCAAGCAGGTTGTCATCACCCGTACCGTCCTGCCCAGGGACATCTGGCTAAGTGGCACCTCCCTCTGCCTACTTTCTCCGCCCTCCCGCCCCTCCCCTCCCCACCCTTCCCTTGTTTGGGGCACTAAGGTCACAAGCGTTCAACAATTCGACGTGGGAAGTCTCCCGGAGGAAGTGCCGGTCGTAAATTTCATCCAACAAGAGGCTGCCATCCAGCGCAGGCTTGTGAGGAAAGCTCCCAGCCACTAATCGCTGGCACAACGCACGCCGGGCTAGGCTGGGGACATGAAAGTTGTTGGGGGGCGATATGCTCAGTAACACATTTGTGAGCGTGTGTGTGTCCGTGTCCCTCTGCTTCTGGTATTGACCGACTTATTATAACCTTTAGATGTGGACCCGGTCCTTATGTGTGTAAAATCCACACTGCAGGTCACGTTTAGGAGAGGATGGTAGGAGAGTATCTCTTTACATTGGAGAAGTATGTTAAGCTCCATCTGGACAGTCTCAAGCCTGCAGTTCAGGCCATGAGTTTATGAAAGGCAACGTTTGAATGAGTATCGTGATGTGATGACTGCTGTATTGTCTGTCTTACCATCTGAATGTGATGACCGTGCCCCACAAAACGATACACCCAAAGGATGAAAGACAGGTTCTAGTCCCAGCACTTGCTGTGTGACCCTGGGCCAGTCACTTTACATCTCTGACCTCCATTCCCAGTTGTGGTGTGAAGGAGTTGAAGGGTCAGGCAGGGACCGCTAGGCCTTCTGAGGTGCCAGCAAGGTGAAGGAACAGCCTGGTCTCATTCAGCCTTTGTCCTTTTGAGCTGCCATTTGCTCAAGGGAAACCTCTGCAGGGACTGGCTCTCTGGCTGGGTGAGAAAGCCCAGGGGAGTCAGCCCACGTCAAGGAAAGGGGGTTACCACACCAGATCCCCACCTGCCCTGTGCTGGGGCGACAGGGGAAGCAGACGTGGGGATGGATCACTGACCCCGGCACTTTTGTTGAGTACCTTCGGGACGTTTTCCAATAAATAAGTAATGCTTGCTCCGGAAGGAATTTGAAGACTAATGACAATTGCTACCACACACCAGGCACAGCTCTAACCCTTTACCTAAATTAACTCACTTACACCTCACAGCACCCTCCTGAGGTAGATACTATTATTAGCCTAGTTTTGCAGATGAGTAAACTGAGGTGCAGGGATGTTAGTAACTTGCCTAAAAGCATACCACAGGTAAGAGGCAGAAAGGAGACTTGAACCCCTGCCGCTGGCTGGCTCTGGGAGCCCATGCTCTAAGTGGTTAGAGGTACTGAGAGCTGCCAGCCTCGGGCCCTCTGCAGAGACAGTAGTACTTCCTGTGGTGGGACTGAGTGAGGCTGGCTATTCCAGAGAGCAGGAAGCCAGGAGGGGGGGCACAGGCAGGGCAGGGCAAGGGCCCAGCTGGCTGGAGTACCGCCCCAGGAGAGGATGCGTCCTTGGGGCATTATGCCTACTTAAAGCTCTTCGGCTCAGATTTTCCATCAGGCCCCAGAAGAACCATTTGGGGACAACACAGAGATCTCTGGGGAGATAAATGGTACCAACCAGACAAGCTTCACTCTTCAGACCAAAAAAAGAAAATCCCTTTGGGGCCTGAATTATTTGGACAAAAAATTAGAAATATAGGTCAGTCCCAGATCTTTGAGCACCCCAGTGAGACACGGGGGTCATCTTCTGTAGACACAAAGAACCCTTAAAAGAATAAGCCATTCTTGTCCTGGTGTTGAGTTTTGATGACTTTTGCCGGAAAACGCTGTATACTTAGACAAAATAATTCTGTGGAGGCAAGTTATCTGGATAACTGTCTGATAGAAACTCCTGATCACATTTTACCACTGATGTTCTCTGCTTGCCTTGACCAGCATGTTTTGCATGTGTTTCTACCAGTGAGTGGAAAATTTCTGTATCGGGAGCTTTCTTCAAGCTTCTCAGAGCACCCACTTTATGAGGGGTGTCAAACTCAAGCGAGAAGCCATTTTAAAACCAGAAGAAAAAATCATGATAGCCCGTAGTGTTCCATGCACATCTGCAGAGTGCACACTCGTTGCCAGTATTGCCTTCTGCACAGGGCTTATTAATGTCTTCTATGCCAATGTTCCACTACTTCCTTGGTTTACGGTGTGCCCAACCTTTCAGTACTGGCAAGGTTTTGTTCAGCTTATCTTGCAAACATCGTATTTTTTTCCCCAGGTGGCAGAGCAAACACAAGCTGCCTATATGGTCATCTGATCATTGACCCACATTTGAAGCTTTCATTGGAAACATATCCCGCCCCCATCCCCCATCCCAATGGACGAACATCCACAGTAGATATCCAGCATAAAGTCCCCTTTGTCCAGTGGCTCCTTGCATGGCAGGGGGCTCAGAAAGTTGGGACCCCAGTTGTCCCCACAGAGATGTTGATGCTTCGGCTCATCTGAGACTGGAGAGCTCGTTTCTTTCTGATGTGTAACTTGGAGGCCTCCAACCTACAAACACCGGTGTATCATCAGCTTTCCTTCAAAATTAGGAACTAAAGGTTGGCCTGCGTGTGTGCTTCCCTGTCCAGAATGTGGGACAATGTAATTTTAACTGTGGAATGCTTCCTGTATAGAATAATGCTATATGATGACTTGCTACAGAAAGAGAGAGAGAGAGAGAGAGAGAGAGAGAGAGAGAGAGAGAGAGAGAGGAATTGGGAATAAAAATACCACAGTCTCATAGCCTCAACCCCAAACTGGTGTTGATACAATTTCTCCCCACATAAACAGTGATGTTTCTGAATTCACTCTGGCTGCCACTGAAAGCCCCTGCTTTTCCCAGTGACCATGGGAGGCTCCAAAGGGGTGGGACGAGAGTTGGGAGTGGGAGGCAGAGTGTCAGCGCTAAGCTCCATCCTAGCTTCACATAAAGGAAGCAAAATCAAAACGCAAGGCTGGAAAAAAACACACACACAACTAAATTTAATTGGCTAGGAAACAGGATTCCTGCGGCCTTTGATTTCTCAGCTTCCAGAGAAGGATTTAGGCAGGGAGACTTCCCCGCCCTCAGGATAAAAAAAAAAGGATTAAATTCAGGTTTGATCTGGCCAGTACAAATTGCACGTAGAGTATACAGTTGCTCTGCATATTGCATGTTTTCATGGAGAGCGAAAGGGGGAGAGAGGGAGGGCAGGATACTGATGAGGGGGAAAAACTAAAAACAACTTGCTGTTTTCATATGGTAGGATAAAACTGTTTTGTCTCTGTAGCTGTGCCGAATGTCACCATGTCGTGACAAGATTTTTTTTTTAATTAGGCTAAGCTCTTACCCGAGCTGTAGCCCCCCGCGCCCCACCCCAAGGTATTGCAGCTTTAATTGTGTTCAGTATGATCTACCGAACAATATGTCTTGATAAATGTGAATGGCAATCCAGTGTACGGTTCCCCTTGGCATTGCTGCAAAGCCAGGCCTCGCTTTAGTGAACCCGTTCAGGAATGTGGGTTAATTCGGCCGACCCTTTTTACCCCCACAGCTCTGTTTTTGTGAGGTTGGCAGAAACTGACACGTTTTCTTTTGCTTAATTAAGTTGTTCAGTAGAAGGCTGGTCAAACAGTTGCATCTACGTGGGGAGTCTGCAGATACACAGAAAGCCGTGGGCGTTTCCAACATAAAAAGGGGGATTCTGTTATTGTTTGGGTGTAGACGGGTCATTTTTTCAAAGTTACTGCTGCTTGAGTGACCACAACCCTGCACGCAGCCTTGAAAAGACATTAAAGCTGCTTAAATACAACCACCTTGGGTTCTAAAGTTTATTTTTAAAAGAGAGAGAGTGCAAGAGGGAAATGAAACGGTCTCATTTATGTGGCATTTTATTTCTTTCTGGCCTCCCCCCCTTTTTTTTAAAGGCAAACAGTGGGCTCATTTAAATAAGAGATGCCCGTACATTCTGAATTACATACAGCTGGTATGATGAAACCCTCTTTCCATGTGGTAAAACAAAATTGGTGCCCACGGAACTTGCCTTGGCATTAGCTTTCTGGGGAGAGGAGTGGGCTGTACGCACCTTTACACCAGGCGTTGGGGATGGGGTAAAAAAATCTACCCACAACCTCCCAGCTGATGAAATTCCGGCTTTCATTCCTTGCTGATGTTATGACAACCACAAACAATATCAGTCTCATGGATATTCAAAGGAACTGAGGACCTGACTGGAGGCCTCCCTCATCATGCCTCCATCGGTACTTAAAGCTTCCCAAATTCTAATTTAAATCATCGTTCTCTTTTGCATGCATATCCCCCTGAATTCTGTGGCTATTTGGCCCCACCAAGAGTGTTCCTTCTTGCTAGTACAGTGTGATCTAATTAACAGGAAGCATGTGAATGGAACTGGAGCTGGACTTTGAGATCTTATGGGAAACGCCAAACTGTGTGGTCCTGTATGCGTTCTCATACAGGATCTACTGTAGGACCCTGATAGAGTTCTCATCGATGACTTTGTGCCTCAGTTTATCCATAACAGCAGATGCCCAATGCAGGTCCTTAGCAAGCACCTAATATAGCTTTCTGAGCTTAACTTGCTCTCTTCCTCACTCTGAATAAATCAGTACCTGGAAAACCCACTGATCCCACAAGCCCTTGGCGCCATTGTGCTGTTATCAATACCTAGATGTTCACCAGTTAGAAAGCTCTGGCTCTCGTCAAATCTGCTGGACCCCTTGGTTATGCATCGGGGTTTCATTCAGGGCTGCTGGAGGGATGTTTGCATACCCTTGGTCTCAGCACAGACAGCCCTTATATCTGCTCTGAGGCCATGACTCAAATTTTCCATCAGACTCCGAAAACCAGTTCTTAGGAAGCTCAGTGCTTTTTCCTTCTAGAGAGGGAAAGACTGGATGGTCAAACATCTTAAGGGTCTTTACTGTGATTTTTTTTTTACCTCTTTTTATACCAGGAAAGAATGGGCAGTTATTGGATTGATTTAAGTTGCATGAATGGCGAAATGGCAAAGTGATTCTTTAGGGAAAGAAATCTACTTCGGAGTATAAATTTCTTGGACCAGCACTCTACACTGATACCAGTTATGTGTTCATTATAAGCCATGCCTGTTTACTCCCCAGACATTGCCAGAGTTGGTTATATTAGGTTGGTGCAAAAGTAATTATGATTTTCGCAATTATTTTAAACCTTTTAAACTGCAATTACGTTTGCACCAACCTAATAGATCTATATTCAGGACACCATGGTCCTATATTTAGATTTTGTATATTCAGCTGCCCCAAAATACACAAGAAAAGGTCTATATTTCAAGGTCCTTCCAACCTGTAAATAGAGAGGGTGGGGGGGTTTACAAGTTCTGGTTTGTGCAACCATTCCCAAAGTGACTTGTTCTTCTAAAGAATCAAAGCTCAGCTGCACAAAAAAATGCAGAATGCTTCCCCAGTTCCGGTGACCGATGTTTATTGGTCTGCCACGTCCCTGCCTTACTCCTCTCTCACGGAAGGCCCCAGAACGCATGTCTTTCCCACCAGTCTTCCGATGGGGCTGTACTGCTTAGGTTACTTGCTTTACCTTCAAAAAAGACCTAGTTCAAAACTACACCGCCCCCACCCCAACACACACACAACTTTTCAGTAACAGCTGACTGGCTGGTCCCATCATCTCTGGAAGAGAGGGGTTGTCAGAGGCCAGCGGAGACCTGAGCAGATGGGAGCCGACATGTCCAGGCGGCAAGTGGATGAGGGAGTCACGCCGCCTGGCAGTCTTCCCACAGTCTGGAGGTGGTGTGTGCGGCTGGCAATGCAGTTCCCACTCGAGGTGGCGGGCCCTCTCCCCCTTTCCAATTCCCTGACAGCCCTGGCAGATTTTTCTTTGGCTTTTAAAAATCCAGGACATACTACTGCTCAAAGTCGCCAAGTTCCAGCTGCTAGAGAGCCGGCCTTTGGCTCTGTTGCCCACCACCAACTTTACGTCTTTACACCCAGGGAAACAGAAGGCCTTCCTGGATGCCGGCAAGCCCACAAGATTCGGATGCTGCCACTCGGGTCCTGGAGACAGAGGGGATGACTCACAAGGGCTGGCCAGGAGCCATCCCACTATCCCTGGCACTTGCTGTACCACATGGAGCCCTGCAGCTCTACAGGACAAAGAGGAGCGTTTTTATCAGCCCAACGTTCTGCTGACAAATGCATAATAAACTGACAGAAAGCGACCAAGCAGCATTTCAAAGCCCCCAGTTATGGGGAGGCAGAGCCCGGGCGGGACGGTCACTTTCTGCAGGTGTTCGGCCAGTGTCCCTGCATTTGCATGCATTTGCATATACTGTCAAACAGTTGGCTGACAGAAAGTCTGAGGAGGCCTGGACACAGCCCAAACCTGTCAGTGGCTTTCTCCTTGCCAGTCAAGGTTGGCTTGGGCTGCAATTAAGGCAGGAAACGAATACTTCTGACATTGCAATATACCCCACCGCAGCTGGGCGAAGTTAAACGGAAGAGTGTGCTTCATTTAGAAAGACAAGATGCACGCTGGAAAAAAAAGAAAGAAGGAAAGGAAGGAAGGAAGGCAGGCAGATCATGCTAAATGCTCAGAAAGTGACACTCTCTACGCATTCCTCAAAGGGAGAAAGATAGTCTGTAATCCTCCCTAGCTGCCATGCTGTGTTGTCCGTTGTTGTTTGGGGTGAGTGAGCAGATCCCCCCCACCCTCCACCCCCGCTGCGTGAGGCCAATTCAGCATGTGAAAGGGGCTTGCCCAACACTACACCTTCTATCTTCAGGCATCGGGAATAATCTCAGGCAGAAGGGAGAGAGCAAATCCTGAAGCTGCGTTCCCGTGACACGGTCTGTCCTGTGAGGCTGCTGCTGTCCCGGGCCTCGGGGCTCGGAGGGGGTGAGAAAGTTGAAGCACAGGCGGCATGCTGTTCCCCCATCTCGCTGCCCGAGGATTACAGATCATATTAGCATATGGATTGCGGTGGGAAAGAAACAAAAATCAGAGCCCTCACTACTGTAAGTAGATGGGGGCGGGGAAGGAAGAAAGCCGACAGAAAGGTGGTGATGGTGGTTTTTAAGAACACATGCGCTTTATGTTATGGGAGGCCTGCATCCCTCAGGGATGTTGTTTCACAGATTCTTTAAGCGAGACCTAACAATTTATTAAATACTTCATCTCTAAACAGTGGTGGGCACTAGAGTTTCATGAGCAGCAGACAATAGATTCTGTTTATTCGCCCACAATACAGACACTGTTTAGTTCTGGACTGCAAGTGGCTGAGCCATCTGGCTCATATCTCCACAGTAAAACATTGTCTGTGACACAAAAAATGACTACATCCCCAGGACAAACTAGTGTGACCTCTAAATAAAGCCTTCCTCTGAAACTATGATATCACACTGCACAGGGGACACCAGCACAATTGAATCTGGTCACCAAAAGCCCAAGTGAGATAGGACTATGTAAATGGAATTTTATAGGAGACTTTTTGTCCTCCGTGGCAAACCATCCATATCCGTCCACAGCACTGAAACATCTTTTTAATTCACCCTTGGGACAACAGTGCGGTTCTATTGGGGGGTTGGCAGTCCTCTTTCTCCCGCGCCCGACCCAGGAAGCACACGTCCGCGTCCAGCGGTAGCACCTGCAGCCATGGCTTCCAGCAACATTTCACTGATGGAGGCCCCACCTGCGCCAGCCTTTTTTCTGATATTTGGGAAACAAGCTACCCTTTGTCCTCCCTGCCAGGGAGAAGGCCCAAGTCTGCCAGCTTCTTCACAAATAGCCCAACAAGTCACTTGCAGCATCGTGCCACCTGAATACCCGCTTCACTAGACAAACAAGGTCACACACACACACACACACACACACACACACACTCACTCCCCATCATCCCGTTCCAAGAAAGGGGCTGTTTCAATGGGTGAAGTGTCATCCTCCGGAAAGGACCCAATTCAGTCTCCATGGCCAAGATATTTGTGTTGCTGTTTGGTGGGAAATTTTCATTATAGCAATTGAGACATGAAGAACAGACCAAAAAGCTGGCTTGGCTTAAGCATGCCACCTGTTTCAACGCCTGTTAGTTTTGTTTTGTTTTTTTTTTTTTTTTTTTTTTTTTTTATTAAATTTATTGAGGTGACAGTTGTTAGTAAAATTACATAGATTTCAGGTGTACAATTCTGTATTACATCATCTATAAATCCCGTTGTGTGTTCATCACCCAGAGTCAGTTCTCCTTCCATCACCATATATTCGATCCCCCTTACCCACATCTCCCACCCCCCACCCCCCACCCCCCACCCCCCTTACCCTCTGGCAACCACCAAACCATTGTCTGTGTCTATGAGTTTCTGTTTCTCATTTGTTTGTCTTGTTCTTTTGTTGTTTTGGTTTATATACCACATATCAGTGAAATCACATGGTTCTCTGCTGTATGAGGGTTCCTTTTTCTCCACAGCCTCTCCAACATTTGTTACTATTTGTCTTGTTGATGATGGCCATTCTGACTGGGGTGAGGTGATATCTCATTGTGGTTTTGATTTGCATTTCTCTGATGATTAGTGATGTTGAGCACATATGTCTATTTGCCATTTGTATGTCCTCTTTGGAGAAATGTCTCTTCAAGTCCTCTGCCCATTTTTCAATTGGGTTGTTTGTTTTTTTGTTGTTCAGTTGCATGAGTTCCTTGTATATTCTGGATACTAGCCCCTTATCGGAGGCACTGTTTGCAAAAATCTTCTCCCATTCAGTTGGTGGCCTCTTTATTTTGTCAATGGTTTCTTTTGCTGTGCAGAAGCTTTTAAGTTTCATATAGTCCCATTTGTTTATTTTAGCTTTTACTTCCATTGCCGTCAAATTCATAAAATGCTCTTTGAACCCAAGGTCCATAAGTTTAGTACCTATGTTTTCTTCTATGCAGTTTATTGTGTCAGGTCTTATGCTTAAGTCTTTGATCCATTTTGAATTAATTTTGGTACATGGTGACAAATAGCAGTCCAGTTTCATTCTTTTGCACGTGGCTATCCAATTCTCCCAGCACCATTTATTGAAGAGGCTGTCTTTGCTCCATTGTATGTTTTTAGCTTCTTTGTCAAAAATTATCTGTCCATATTTATGTGGTTTTATTTCTGGGTTCTCAATTCTATTCCATTGGTCTATATGTCTGTTTTTCTGCCAATACCATGCTGTTTTGATTATTGTGGCCCTGTAGTACAAGCCAAAGTCAGGAAGTGTGATACCTCCATTATAGTTCTTTTTTCTTAAGATTGCTTTGGCTATTCGGGGTCTTTTGTGGTTCCAAACAAATCTGATGATTTTTTGTTCTATTTCTTTAAAATATGCCATTGGGATTTTGATGGGGATTGCATTGAATCTGTATATTGCTTTGGGTAATATGGCCATTTTAACTATGTTGATTCTTCCAATCCATGAGCACGGAATGTCTTTCCATTTCTTTGTGTCTTCTTCAATTTCTTTCAGAAAAGTCTTATAGTTTTCAGCATATAGGTCTTTCACATCCTTGGTTAAGTTTATTCCTAGGTATTTTATTCTTTTTGATGCAATTGTAAAAGGAATTGTTTTTTGTATTTCTCTTTCTGAGATTTCATTGTTGGTATATAGGAAGGCAATGGACTTTTGTGCGTTGATTTTGTAGCCAGCAACTTTACTGTATTCGTTGATTGTTTCTAATAGCTTTTTGGTGGAGTCTTTAGGGTTTTCTATATATAGCATCATGTCATCTGCAAAGAGTGATAATTTAACTTCTTCATTCCCAATTTGGATGCCTTTGATTTCTTTCTCTTGCCTGATTGCTCTGGCAAGGACTTCCAACACTATGTTGAAAAGCAGAGGTGATAGGGGACATCCCTGTCGTGTTCCTGAACGTAGAGCAAAGGGCTTCAGTCTTTCTCCATTAATTATGAGATTAGCAGAGGGCTTGTCATATATGGCTTTTATTATGTTAAGGTATTTTCCTTCTATACCTATTTTATTAAGTGTTTTAATCATAAATGGATGTTGTATCTTGTCAAATGCTTTTTCTGCATCAATTGATATAATCATATGATTTTTGTCCTTTATTTTGTTTATATGATGTATCACATTGATGGATTTGCGTATGTTGAACCATCCTTGTGCCCCGGGGATGAACCCCACTTGGTCGTGATGAATAATCTTTTTAATGCATTGTTGTATTCGATTTGCTAGAATTTTATTTAGGATTTTTGCATCGGTATTCATCAGAGATATTGGTCTGTAGTTTTCTTTTTTTGTGCTGTCTTTACCAGGTTTTGGTATCAGGGTAATGTTGGCCTCATAAAATGTGTTGGGGAGTACTGTTTCTTCTTCAATTTTTTGGAAGAGTTTGTGCAGAATTGGTATTAGATCCTCTTTGAAGGTTTGGTAGAATTCACTAGTGAAGCCATCTGGTCCCGGACTTTTGCTTTTGGGAAGGTTTTGGATGTCTGTTTCAATTAAGATACTGGTGATCGGTCTGTTTAGATTTTCCAGTTCTTCATGGTTCAGCCTTGGAAGGCTATATGTTTCTAAGAACTTATCCATTTCTTCTAGGTTGTTGAATTTGGTGGCATATAGTCCTTCATAGTATTCTTGGATGATCCTTTGTATTTCTGTGGTGTCCGTGATAACTTCCCCTTTTACGTTTCTGATTTTGTTAATCAGTGTCTTCTCTCTTTTTATCTTAGTAAGTCTAGCCAAGGGTTTGTCAATTTTGTTAATCTTCTCAAAGAACCAGCTCTTTGTCACATTAATTTTTTCTATTGTCTTTCTGTTCTCTATTTCATTTATTTCTGCTCTAATTTTTGTTATTTCCTTTCTTCTGCTGACCTTGGGTTTTACTTGTTCTTTTTCTAGTTCTTTAAGGTGTAACATGAGGTTATTTATTTGGGAATTTTCTTGTTTCTTGAGATGGGCCTGCGCTGCATCCCAAAAATTTTGGTAGGATGTATTTTCATTGTCATTTGTTTCTATGTATCTTTTGATCTCTCCTCTAATTTCTTCTTTGACCCAGTCCTTCTTTAAAAGTATGTTGTTTAGTCTCCATGTATTTGTGTTTTTCTGCTTTCTTTTTAAAGTTGATATCCAATTTCAAATTTGTTGAGACTGATTTTATGTCCCAATATATGGTCTATCCTTGAGAATGTTCCATGTACACTAGAAAAGAATGTGTAGTCTGATGTTTTAGGATGAAGTGCTCTATAAATGTCAATTATGTCCATTTCATCTAATGTGTCATTTAGGGCTACTATTTCGTTATTTATTTTCTGTTTGGATGATCTATCCATAGCTGTCAATGATGTATTTAAGTCCCCTAGTATAATTGTGTTTTGGTCAATTTCTCCCTTTAGTTCTGTTAGTAGTTGCTTGGTGTATTTTGGTGCTCCCTGACTGGGGGCATAAATATTGATGACTGTTATGTCTTCTTGTTTTACAGTCCCCTTCACCATTATGAAATGTCCATCTTTGTCTCTTGTTATCTTTTTCACCTTGAAGTCTGTTTCATCTGATATCATTATGGCTACACCTGATTTTCTCTGGGCACCATTTGCTTGGAGTGTCAATTTCCACCCTTTCACTTTGAGTCTATGCTTGTCCTTGTAGCTGAGATGTGTCTCTTGGAGACAGCATATGGTTGGGTTTAGTTTTTTGATCCAATCTGCTACTCTGTGCCTTTTTATTGGTGAGTTCAGTCCATTTACATTTAGGGTGATTATTGATATGTGAGATTTCCTGTCATTGTATCTTTAGTTTTCTGATAAGGCTGTGTCTCCATTGTTTCTTTGCCTTTTTGTTGTTGTCTATTATTTCTGTGTGGTGGTATTCTATGATGTTTCCCTCTGTTTCTTCTTTTATTCAGGCCTTTATTCTCCCCCTTTTTGAGTTTTGGTTGCCACAAATTGTCCCTGTTGATGGTGGTCGAATAGCCTCCTTTAGTATTTCTTGTAGTGCAGGTCGTGTATTAGAAAATTCCCTCAGCTTCTGTATGTCTGGAAAGGTCTTTATTCCTCCTTCATATCTAAAGGATATCTTTGCTGGATATATTATTCTTGGCTCATGATTTCTCTCTTTCAATAGTTTGAATATTTGGTTCCACTCCCTCCTGGCTTGTAGAGTTTCTGCTGAAAAATCTGATGATAATCTAATGGGCTTTCCTTTGTAAGTTACCGTCTTCTTTTCCCTGGCTGCCTTGAGGATTCTTTCTTTGTCGTTGATTTTAGACAGCTTCAGTACAATGTGCCTTGGAGAAGGCCTGTTGGGATTGAGGTAACTAGGTGTTCTATTTGCTTCTTGGATTCGAGGGTCCAGTTCTGTCCACAAATTTGGGAAGTTCTCATCGACAATTTGTTTGAATATATTCTCTGTTCCCTTCTCTCTTTCTTCTCCTTCTGGTATGCCCATTATTCTTATATTGCTCTTTCTGATGGAGTCAGAAAGTTCTGGTAGAGTTCTTTCATTTCTTTTAAGTCTCAAGTCTCTTTCTTCTTCTATCTGTGTCATTTCCAGGTTTCTATCTTCGATGTCACTGATTCTTTCCTCCATCTGGTCAACTCTACTACCTAAGCTGGTTATTTCATTCTTAATTTCTTCTATTGAGTTCTTAATCTCCAGAAATTCTATTTGGTTCTTTTTATAGGTGGGGCCAGGGGCGGGGGGAGCTGTGAGAGGTGGCCCAGAGCAATGGCAGCGACCACCACCACAGCCTGTCCTGCTTCCACAGCTCCCTTCCCTTTGTGGGAACTAGTTGGGCTGTGGATTTGTGTTTGTCGGCTAGTCTCAGTGCCTAAGGCTCCGTTCTCTGCTCGGCAGTGCGGGCTTAAACCACCGTTTTCAGCCTTTTTCCCTCAGTCTTTTCTCCGAGGTCTCTGCCGTGAGCGTTGGGTTCAGCCGTGTTATATGCTGTCCCCTCAGCCCTGTGGAGCCCTGGCGGAGCCCTAGCAGTCCGATCTCCCGCAGCTGCGGTAGTTCCGGGAAGCAGCGAGCTCGGCGCACTGAGCTGGGTCTGAGTCCTGAGCCCGTGGAGCTGCGTCTCCGCCCGCTTCTCACTTTCCTCCTCCCCCCGCTCGCGCGCGCGAATCTCCCACCTGTAGGTGATTTCAGTCGGTAGTGGGCCTCTTCGTCTTGCCTGTCTGCTGTGCAGGGAGTCCTTTGTGGAGTTTTTGTTGTTCGATTCTTTGTAAATTCCAGGGGAGCTTTACAGAGGCTCACCTCACTCCGCCATTTTTCCGGAACTCGAGATTTGTTTTGTTTTTTAAAGAAAGAAACCCTGACCTACCCCTGTGCATGAAGCCTTTCACATAAACATTGAATACCTCACAAAATAAGATCTCTAAATGCTTTCCCAATGCAAGGAGACAGACCATTTTGCAGCCAGACTCACCTGAGGGATGACACTTGTAGTACAGTGATGAAAACACCATGTTGGGGAGTAAACGGAGGAGGGTTGAATTCCTACATGAACTTTGACAAGCAAGTTGTTTTAGGCCAATCCCTTAACCTCTCAGTGCCTATCCTTATTTGTAATAAGGGACAACACTTTCTTTTTCACAGGAATTATTTTTGGAAAATGTGTGACAAATGCTTAACATGATGTCTGGCACGTAGTAAGGACTTATTTAATCAGTGGTAGCTATAGCAACGACAACAGATAATGGTAACATCACTTCTGTGACTTCTGGTTAATTTCAGTCGGACAAGTTTCCAGGGCACCAGTCACCCATTTAAATGCACATTGACCCTTGATAATGGTAATACTTATTATTATCATTATTATTTAGCATAAACTACTAATTGGCTTGCCCTCCCTGCTATTTCTGCATAGAACTTTGTTCATGAAGCATAAAACTGGCCAAAATTGTATATTAAGTTATTCTTGTGACAATCATATTTTTAAAAAACCACATGCACAGTAGCCATAAGTTGGGTGTAAAATCATCGGTACTGACTTGATATCTTAAATGTTATTTACTTCATTTATTTACTTTTTTACTTTATTTACTTTTGCTTTACCTCTAAACAATCCCAATATTTTAATTTCTTGCCATTAATTTAAGAGTAACCTTCACTCTTATGACAGGTTAATTTCTAGAAATGAAGCTATTGGGTTGAACTTATGAATACTGCCTTTGCTCAAAGAGTTGGCTAGTGGGGAGGACACATTTGGACCCAGAACTTAGGGAACAATTCTTCATGAAAATGACCACAAATGTCATATTTAACCAATTATAAATTGAGTTCTGGAACTTTTACAGTACAAACTTCGTAACCGGTATGCAAATCAATTTAGCAGGATATGATTAAAATAACTGATTATCATCTGTATGACTCCTCCAGATATTTTCAATAGAAATTTAAAGTGTTCCCCAAATATGGAAATTTCCATATGGAAAATCTTCCAGACTTTATATTTTTGGAAGAATGTAAAATATTCAGTACATATGCACAAATCGTCACCTGTTTCTTTAGGGTTTTGTTTTGTTTTTTTAATGCTTAAATGTGGAAGCTATGGTGCATGTGGCATTATTCCTATGGATCCTGGTTAATTTCAGTAGGAAAACTGTTCCCAGGTTAACAGTCAACCATGCAAATGAATACTGACCTGGGATCCTGGGACCCATAGGAAGTCAAGCTAAGGACAAATACAAATGTAATTAAACTTAGAAATATGCCTTTGGGGTGGGACCACGGGGTTGCATCTACTCAAATACTGCTGGTGGCAACATGGGTTGAACAACCTTTTTCTAGAGTAATTTGGAGTCTCTACCAACATGTAAAATGCTTACACCCTCTGACCCAGTAATTACACTTCTAGGATTATATCCTACTGAGCTACTCCCTCAAGTCTACTAGAACATATGTACAAAGGGCTTGATTATAACATTATTTACAAAAGTGAAAAATTGGAGATAACCAAAATGTCCATCAATAGGGGACTGGTTAAATAGCTTATGGTGCATCCAATAGAAAGAATGAGGGTGAGTTGTACCAGTGGCATGCTCAATGTCATTGACATATATATCTACGTGTATATCTAGTGATACACAAAATTATCTAAAAGCTTGCACATCAAGCCATTCAGAGGATGAAAATAGTAGAACTTTTAATGTTTACAGAATCCTCTTTATTGTTACTCACATTTTAAAAAACTCATACTCCTTCTGTTAAAAAAAAAAAAAAGTCATACAAATAAAATATATGCAGTAATGGTTCACTATTCCATTGCTGATACTCCATGGCAGGGGGCACATAGAGTTCATAAGAAACAAGGGAGGGAGAGCTGGCTAGCAACACTTCCTGGATGCCCACTGTGAGAAGGGGTCCGTGCCAAAGGCAGAGGGAGAAAAAAAAGAATCTCTTTCCCTAATGGACTTACTGGTAATAATGAGTCTGTGACTAAAAAAAATAAAAAAAAAAATAATAATAATAATAATAGTATTGGTAATTTGACTTACCCTGGCTGTAGGGTTTTAATGGTTTGTGGTTATTTATTGTTGATTCTGTGACAACACAGGTCATATAATATAATACTCAAGAGTCCAGACACTGGGGTCAGAATATGTGGTCAGCTCTGCCACTTTCTAGCTGTGACTTTAGTAAGCTACATAATGTCTCTGGGCCTCAGTTTCCTTCTCTGTAAAATGGGGATGATTGTATTATCTACCTCACAAAGGTAATGTAAAGCACTTAATAGAGAGCCCAGTGTATATCACGTACTAGGCATGTGTCAAGAATTCCAGGGCTATGAATCTAGCCATTATTATTTTGTTTGTTGTTATTATTATTATTACAACTAATTTAGTTATCCGTGCACTGCCCTTCACACAGAAGGCATAGCATAAGATAGTCAACATTTCTGAGGATGTTGACCCACCATGAGACAGGCATAGGTTTTGAGTCACTCCACCAACAGGAAATTTGTCCTTAACCAACCACACGCTTTGCCCCCATTCCTGATCCACATTTTCAACAAGACAGATTGGGGTAGGGGGATCTATGGACCTGGAACAAAGTTGGGCTCACTTGTAAATGCTGAGACAGAAACAGGCAGTCGTTTAACAAAGATGTCGTTAGACTGACAGGAAAAAAAAAACCTCCCCTGTTTACAGCCAGCCTGCCCGATGACCTTAACCCATGGGATGGTTTCTCCTGTAAAGGACACAGGTTTCCCCTCAGAAACCATTTGTGACACAGCTGGAGCTAGTCTCAGTGATCAGACACTCTGCCTCGTCCCTGCCAGTGAGTCCTAAGACAATTGTCAGGGACTCCCAAATCAACCTGCTTTGCCTGAGAGTGGTATTAGGCAGGAGAGTGTCTGGAATAGAAACTCAAGTAAGTCACCTAGAAGACAAGGTGACTCAGTGTCTGGAGACCTTTAGACATGGACACAGAAGGCCAGAGACCCCAGGAGGCCACCCTGCCTTTCCCTCATGGTGTTTCTATGTCTTTCTGGGAACCTACTCCATACTCCTGGCATCATTCCTACAATTCACACATAGCCCTCACTGGCCACTGAACCCCAAAACCCATATGCCCTTTTGCTGCTTTATTTGACTGTTTCACTCCCCCAATTCCAATCCCCACAAGAGCAATTAAAGGGTCCCATTCAACTTTGCAAACTAGAAAAACTAGTCAGAAACTATGGTCACAGGTCAAGCTGGTGTATACAATAGCCATTTAGGCCTATTGTGGGTTGTGGGTGGACAGACAATAACTGACACCTCTAGTGACCAATTAGAACTAGAAAAAAGACTCTTCTTCCTTCTAATTGGTCAGCACTGCTTCTAGAGGCCCTGAACTGACAAGAAGCTATTCTCCCAGTAATCGGAACAGAGCTCCACACCCACACCCACACCCACAGCAGGTGGAAACCTTGTTTTTTCTGTGACTAAAATACAATTAATTTGTTTAGATGAGGGAAATCTTATCTCCATTCCATAGAGAAGGAGAATGCAACTCAGGGAGGTAGAGTGATTTGCCAAGGGCCACAGAGCCAGAAAGCAGCCTGGGATTAGAATCCAGCTTTCCAGACTCTTAGGTCGGTCTCGCTTATAGGTTTTGAGCATTTTGTAGGACATTCAGAAAAACAATTCCTGAACGAACTAGATCTCATGTTTCCCTTCTCTCTGTTTCCATTTGGGAAAACTTTTTATCTTAACAATTAAGATAAAGTAAAACACACAAACGACAACAACAACAAAAACTTTCCACAAAAGCAAAAGTAAAATTTCTTAATAAAGAGGAAAAATTGAGGACAGACATATGGATCCACCAATGAAACAATAACTCATTAGATAGACCTGTGAGAAAGTGAAAATTGTCCCACATAAATTCCCACTGCTGAAGGAATGTCCAGTCATGACAGTGGAGGGGGGTCATATGTGTAACCACATGCAGAGTTCAGCACCCTGGGGACCCTGTCTCTGCCTTCTTCCCTAGCCTGTGTGTAATGGAGGTGGCCATGGGGCTTATCTCCTGTGTCCCCATTTCCTAATAAAAGACGTGTGTCTGCTTGTCTCTGGCCTCTGAGCAGAGGTGGGTGACCCAAGTCATAGGTGGACAGACTGCCTTTCGCCTCTGCCCTCCTCCTTGGCTAGCAAAAACAGAAACCCCTACATCTTGTACGTGGTGACCAGTGGGAGTCTGTGCCCACATTCTTGCTTTTGGCCACATTTTTAAGGCTCTGAAACTCATCACTGGGTGGCAGTTTGCCAGAGGATGAGCAAAATGGGGCCAGCCATGTACACAAAGGCATGTGCACGGCCTTTTTTCGGAAACATCCTAAAGGGAAAATGGTTTCTTGTTTAGAATGACCCTAAAACCACTCAAGGCAAAGGCCTTGCCCAAGGGCAAGCCACATCGACCCAGGGTCTCTGGATGCTTGGCGGGAAGCCAGTGCCAAATGATTCTCTCACCCCAGTGATGCTGGCACTGGATAACGAAAACAAGAGCCAAGCTGCTGAGATTGTCAGAGGCTCCTCACGCGCCTTTCCGAGCTTACTAGCACTCACAGTCTTTTGGGGAACTCCCTCTGAAGCGTGGGCCCTGCGGGAAACATCGACGAAGTGAGTAAGGAAATGAATGCCAACCGCTCACATCCTATATATAATGGGATTGAGTCAGTGTGTCAGGGCGGGCAGGAGCTAAACAATGTGTGCATGAGAATTAATCATGAATCCATGCGTGTTGAATCAGAAGATGTGGTTGTTGCCCCTGGCCCTTAGAAAAGGGGGTAGAAGAACAATGAGATCTGTGTTGGCAAAGAAGTTGCCACAGAGGGACCAGGAACCACAGGATAAACCTCTTTCCTGCTTGATCACTGGTGATCACTGTTTATGGCAAGAGGTTGACAGTCCCTGATTAAAACTGTAACCAGGATGGCATGAGCTTCTGCTGAAACAGCGGATGCAGAACACCACTGTCCTTCCTCGAGCAGCCAGGGTCTCCTGTCTTGAATAGTTACCTGTTTGGGGCAGGCTTTCTGCAGATAAAAATGTCAGGGCCTGAGTAGAGGACCAGGAGGACAAGAGGGGGACACCCAGTGGCTGACTCCATGCAGGGCCTTGTAACCCCACAAGCCGGGAGTGCACAGTGCACATCAGATGAATAGGCCCCTCCTCACCTGACTTATCCTAAATAGGAGAAGAGAGGTGGGGCAGGACAACTCCTCCTTAATTTGGTGGCAGACAACTATCTGTGGTTGGGAACCATGGAGACCTGTACTTCAGACCGTAAAGCCACCCAGCCATCTGGCCCAAGCTCCTGTGACCAAAGGAAGCTCCCACTATGTTAGCAAATGAAGAAATGCTGAAACAGGGAGAGACAAATTATCGTCTACTTTACAGAGTCATTTTTAGTATGGAAGAACAATGCAAAAACAGTTACACTATTCACAGAATAACTACAGGTTTGCAGAACATTCTTTCATGGTGCACGTCAGTATGGCCTGGAGTTGGGGCCAAGAGTAAGTTGGGACTTTTGCAGCAGGCCACCCTGATGGGGCCAAAAGTGCAGGCAGCCTTATTCAGAGAGAACACTAACTTCTTTCTAGGTGTGAGGCCCAGGCAATGACTCTCCTGGCCCTCCCTTTATTGGGTCTGATCTTTCCTCCACAAACAGGTAAGTTCAAGTTCCCCAGTATTTGGCTTGCTGTGGGAGAAGCAGGAACAACTCTGGCTTCTGTATAACGTTGAACATTTGTCTAAAAGAATTTCCTTGCTGCTTTGCCACCTGGAGATGTGATCCAAGTCTGATGACCCTTCATTTTTGTTTTCGGTGGAAGCACATGGCATCCACCTATCTTATCCAGTGTCAAGGTCCACTGTCCTCCCATTCCTGGTTTGGTTCCTGAGAGGAGATTGGACTGTACTCACCCCAGGCCACAGGATCCCCTTAAAGCCTCCTCTGCTGGCCCACACCCGCCCCATCTGGAAATTACCAGGCCCTCCGGACTTTGCTCTTTATTTATTCACAAAGAATGCAAGACTCCGTTTTTTTAAGCACAGAATAGAAGCCCCCTGGCCACCATGTCAGGGCCACTGTTCCAAGCCAACTCAGTAATTGCCCCGTTTCTAGTGCCCTTTTTTCCCTCCACGAAAACCGACTTAAGCTGATTACAGCCATCTCAAACAACCTCACTGGGCTCTAGATATATCCATTTAATATGGCCAACACAAGCAGCCAACTGCTGTTTACAAAAGAAGATCTGACAGATTCTATTCACTTTCAGAGTAGCTCTCCCGGGCTGGAATAATTATCTTTCATTTCCCTCATTCTGACACCTTTCAATGATGTGTTGACATCTGAAGAATTATGAGCAATCTTAGAAGAGGCAGCTGGACTTTCCACCCCCAAAGACACACATACAGAAAGGATTCCCATACAGCATCTGAAATATCTGTTCTCTGCAAATGGATGGCCAAATCTGCAATGTTAATGGGGCACTTTTAGCTTCAACTATAACTTCAAAACTGGAAAGGGGAGCGAGGGGCATTCTTTTAACTGGTTCGCTGCCAGCTCTGGAGAAAGCGCACCTTTCCCTCAACACCTAGGTTCCCTCACTTGACCGAGAAAAACAACAACAACAAAATGCCACCAGCCCGAGTTTTCAAACATCTAATGTTTGGTGCTTCCTCTGCTGAGGGAGAACAGCAGAAGAAACCCAAGGAAACGGCGAGAGGCCTCGACTGCTTCATCTGCTGCCAAACGGGTTTTAAGAGAGCGCCACTGCGGTAATGACTATTAATAGTTTGCATGTCTCCAGTCCTTTCTGGGGGGCGTCCCCAAGTGCCCTTCCAAAGAACGAAGGCCTCTGCCTGCAGAGGTGGAGCCACCCATGGGATGCGCCTCCTCGCTGGGTCACAGCTCCTGTGGGTCTCAGCGCAAGGGGCGCGCGCGCGCTGTCTTTAAAACCCGGACTAACGGGGAGCGGGCGAGGGAGGGGGGTTGTAAAAGACGATATGTATAATATACATTATCCTATTACAATATAGGTCCCGTCGCAAGTAGGGTAAACATGCAATCCCCATATCATTTAGTTCTCTCTCTCCCTCCGTCTCTCTCTCTCTTTTGTTCCCCCCCCTCCGTCTCCCCACCCCCATTTGAGAACTTGAGACCAGCTTTAGTAGTCGATCAAGCCAAGCGCTGGGTAGATTCCAGGACAGGGGACTAGTGACAGTGAGTGCAAGAAAGGACCGGATTGCCCCGTGATGGTTCTCCGAGATTAAAAAAAAAAAGAAAGAAAGAAAGAAAAGAAAAAGAAAATACGTAAAGGCAGTAGAAAAGCGAAGTGGAACAGGAGGCTGAAGTTTACGGCAGGCAGGGATCACAGCAAGCGGGTCTGGTCGATCTGGATCCCTCTACGCTATTGCGGAGGGAGAGGTGGCTGGACCGGGGAGGGGAACGTGCAGGAAGGACTTGGCAGGAGAAAGGCGCGGGGGTTGGAGTCTGTTCTGAGACTGCACAGCAGTGAGGCTGATTAAGTTGAAGTCGCTTGTTTCAGTTTTACAGCTCGAATGAGGTCGCCCCCCTAAAGAGAGAAGCGTCTAAGGGTCGCAGGACATCAGCTGGTCACTTCTCTTCTGCGTCTGCCAGCCACAGTCTCTCAATCAACAGCGCCCCTTACTGGCCAGTGCGTTGTCAAGCTAGACGGCTCTAGGGCTCCTCCCCAGACCATTGGCAACCTGGAAATGGATGTACTTGTTCCAGCTCTAGTTACAGAATTTTGAGCACAGCGGGAATAGCAGCAGCTTTTGAAATCCCAGCTCAAGGCTCCTGACTACCCCTCTGTCTTGAACTCTGGTCTCAGCAAAGTCAGATTTATCTGCGAGAGTTTTATCATCAGGGGAGCTGCTTCTCCCAGGAGACTAACAACCACAAACACACCGTGTGATCATAGCAGATCCAAGCGTCAAGACGCCTTCATCACTATCAGACTTCGTGGCAGGAGAATCCGTGTTCCCTGCGAGTAGGACGAGTTGGGACTCTACGTGGTTGATGTCAGAAGGCAGTCATTAACAACCAAAGAGAGCCTGGCACCTTGCCGAAGTTCTCCAAAGGAACCCTGCAGGTTAAAGTGCCCAAGGTTCATCAGCAAAACAGTAACGGGTCAGCTGATCACAGGACAGACTGGATGGCTGGCAAAGGCAGCAGCTGGGCAGGCGCTGGAAAGCCGGCCTGGGTTATTTTAGATGAGGGGGTTGGCCCACAGGGAGACAGAGAGGTGGAGAGAGTTTATTTTGGTTGAGGAGTTATTTTGCTTTCTGGCTGGTGAGGATTTGTTCCCCCTGGGTAATTTAAAATTACCTGGAATTCCTTGGAGGGAAAGCGCTATCTTGAATAAAATAAAGAGGTCATGATACTAGGGTTGACAGAGAAGGGTAGCCAATGCCGTGCTTTCACACTCTTAGGGTTTTAGCTAATGTGGGTAAAGAGGGCTCTTAGGCATTTTGAGGGAGCTACTTCTCATATGCCCAGCTCCGTTCCAGGGCTTGTATGCTTGTGTGGCTAACATTTATTGTTCCTGGCACCATACTATGGTTTTCCGTTTGTTAATTCATCTAATTCTCACAACAAACCAAATGCATTAATTATTTCTGAATCTGCATGTGTTTAATCAAAAGAATTTTATGGGCCGGCCCCGTGGCTCAGGCGGTTGGAGCTCCGTGCTCCTAACTCCGAAAGCTGCCCGTTCGATTCCCACATGGGCCAGTGGGCTCTCAACCACAAGGTGGCCAGTTTGATTCCTCAAGTCCCGCAAGGGATGGTGGGCTGCGCCCCCTGCAACTAGCAATGGCAAGTGAACCTGGAGCTGAGCTGCACCCTCCACAACTAAGACTGAAAGGACAACAACTTGACTTGGAAAACAGTCCTAGAAGTACACACTGTTCCCCAATAAAATCTTTAAAAAAAAAAAAGAAAGAAAGAAAAGAAAAAGAAAATACGTAAAGGCAGTAGAAAAGCGAAGTGGAACAGGAGGCTGAAGTTTACGGCAGGCAGGGATCACAGCAAGCGGGTCTGGTCGATCTGGATCCCTCTACGCTATTGCGGAGGGAGAGGTGGCTGGACCGGGGAGGGGAACGTGCAGGAAGGACTTGGCAGGAGAAAGGCCGCGGGGGTTGGAGTCTGTTCTGAGACTGCACAGCAGTGAGGCTGATTAAGTTGAAGTCGCTTGTTTCAGTTTTACAGCTCGAATGAGGTCGCCCCCCTAAAGAGAGAAGCGTCTAAGGGTCGCAGGACATCAGCTGGTCACTTCTCTTCTGCGTCTGCCAGCCACAGTCTCTCAATCAACAGCGCCCCTTACTGGCCAGTGCGTTGTCAATCTAGACGGCTCTAGGGCTCCTGCCCAGACCACTGGCAACCTGGAAATTGATGTACTTGTTCCAGCTCTAGTTACAGAATTTTGAGCACAGCGGGAATAGCAGCAGCTTTTGAAATCCCAGCTCAAGGCTCCTGACTACCCCTCTGTCTTGAACTCTGGTCTCAGCAAAGTCAGATTTATCTGCGAGAGTTTTATCATCAGGGGAGCTGCTTCTCCCAGGAGACTAACAACCACAAACACACCGTGTGATCATAGCAGATCCAAGCGTCAAGACGCCTTCATCACTATCAGACTTCGTGGCAGGAGAATCCGTGTTCCCTGCGAGTAGGACGAGTTGGGACTCTACGTGGTTGATGTCAGAAGGTAGTCATTAAAAACCAAAGAGAGCCTGGCACCTTGCCGAAGTTCTCCAAAGGAACCCTGCAGGTTAAAGTGCCCAAGGTTCATCAGCAAAACAGTAACGGGTCAGCTGATCACAGGACAGACTGGATGGCTGGCAAAGGCAGCAGCTGGGAAGGCGCTGGAAAGCCGGCCTGGGTTATTTTAGATGAGGGGGTTGGCCCACAGGGAGACAGAGAGGTGGAGAGAGTTTATTTTGGTTGAGGAGTTATTTTGCTTTCTGGCTGGTGAGGATTTGTTCCCCCTGGGTAATTTAAAGTTACCTGGAATTCCTTGGAGGGAAAGCGCTATCTCGAATAAAATAAAGAGGTCATGATACTAGGGTTGACAGAGAAGGGTAGCCAATGCCGTGCTTTCACACTCTTAGGGTTTTAGCTAATGTGGGTAAAGAGGGCTTTTAGGCATTTTGAGGGAGCTACTTCTCATATGCCCAGCTCGTTCCAGGGCTTGTATGCTTGCGTGGCTAACATTTATTGTTCCTGGCACCATGCTATGGTTTTCTGTTTGTTAATTCATCTAATTCTCACAACAAACCAAATGCATTAATTATTTCTGAATCTGCATGTGTTTAATCAAAAGAATTTTATGGGCCGGCCCCGTGGCTCAGGCGGTTGGAGCTCAGGACTTCTTGCCAGGAGACATGGGTCTAAACAACACAAAAGCCTTCACTGGGTCTAATTTTATCTCCGTCTGCACCTCATTACTGTGTGGTAGCTTGCTTAGTGCAAACAACCCCTGGTTTCTAGCATAACAAGGAAGCCCGTGGTGTCTGTATCGAACATATTCCTCAGAGAATGAGAAATCACCAACCGGGAAAGAGAAAATTCTTGTTAAGCCTTGGGGGGAAAAAAATAGGCTGAAATGTAAATGTGTGTTCCCTTCCACACGTGCCTAATTGCCCATAAATGTCATTACGTTGAGAAATGTTTTCCACCAAATTAACTTTGACTCACGATGTCTAATTAGCAGGAGAAGCTGGAAGATAACAACTTATCAGTCACTGTTTAAGAAAACATGTTTAGCGGGTGACTTTTGGCTAGCAGCAATGTTGAACCAGGTATTGTAACTGTCAAAACCGTGCCTGAGCCCAGCAATTAAGCACAAGTCTCTGTTTTGGTGCCAAGAATGTTACAGCTCCCTTGCAAATGTGGTTTCAAAATTGTGGTGAGTGTGGTCTTCCTAGGAATCCATTGTGCACCTAAAGGAGAGGTTTGGGGTGAAAGAAAAGAAGATATCGCTGATGAACCCAAATGTCTTTGGCAGGAAATTTGGGGGCAGTGCATTTAAAAAGATTGATTCAGTTTTCAGTCTTCCTCAAAACTTAAGGAGAAAACTCTCCTTGGTGATTCAGAGCAAGGGGCACACACATCATGCTTTCACTGCTTGCAGAGCACTCCGCCACACATTCCTGCTTCCCTGCAACCCTGTGAGATAGGTCTGCCTCCGTTCTGTAACAGGGAAACTGAGACCCAGAGACGTGAGACTTTCCCCGACTCAAACAGCCTGCAAATGGTGGGTATAGGATTTGAACCCAGCTCTTGTGACTCTAGAGCTGGAACCTTGGTCCCTTGCACCCTAGGGCACTGTATGACTTTGCTAGGGCTGCTGTAACAAAACACTATAGAATGGGTGGCTTACACAACAATTGGGTATTGTGTAGTGTCTCACAAGTCTAGAGGCTGGATGTCTGAGATCAATAGGTCAGCAGGGGTGGTTCCTTCTGAGTCTATGAGGATGGATCTCTTCCAGGCCTTTCTCCTAGCTTCTGGTGGTTTGCTAGCAACCTTTGGCATTCCTTAGCTTCTGGAAGCACCATCCTGCTCTGTCTCCATCGTCACATGGTTTCCTCCTTACATGTGTGTCTCTGTGTACAAATTTCCCCTTTTGATAAGGACGCTAGGAATTTTGGATTAGGGGCCATTCTACTCCAGTATGACCTCTTCTTAACTAATTACATCTGTAACAACCCTATCTCCAAATAAGTTCGTATTCTGAGGTACAGGGGTTTAGGATTTCAACCAATGAATTTGGGGGGAGGGACACGATTCAGCCCATAACAGGCTTCCTAGGTCTACAACAGGCTTCCTAGGTCTACAACAGGTATGTTTACCCTGGGCTCCATGAACTTGGATGGGGGAGATTACATCTTCATCGTCACTAACCTCTAACTAAAATTTGGAATGTGTTGACAAATGTAAGGCACAAACCATAGTAGTATTTGTCCCCAAGCATAGTTGCTGATACATGTTAGTTACAGCTGTTGGAGAGATCTTGAAATATTGTCTACACATCACTACTTCAAAGTCACATACACATTAAACTTGCTGCCAGATCTTAATGTGTGCTGTTAAAGAAACAGTTATATATTACAGAGCTGTTCTTTAAAACTATTTTCATCACTATATTTCAGTATACTTGGTTTCCTCTGCAATCCTGAGTATTTTATGTATTTAAAAACATGATTCTGAGGCGTGGTCCAGAGGCTTCATCAGACCGCACAGAACAGAGGAAGTGCCTAGCTCTACAGCTGCCGGGTTTTAACAGTAAGGGAGGGGGCTATGATTGCCCTGGCCTGCCCCTTCACAGGCCAGCCGGGCTGGGAAACTCCTGTGGAAATTATCACTGGGTGCACTGTGGGGTGTCTCCAAGAAGACAACAAAACACCTTTTAGACGTGAGCCGGACATGGAGCCCACACCTCAGTGAGACCGCTGTGCTCTGAGATCTGAGGGCTGTGCCCTGTGTTCTTGGAAGAGGAAGCTGGAGACCTTTGTTTGCCCAGATTATCCTCCATTTGCCCCAACTCAGGTCTAGATGTTATTTTCACTTGACACTACCCCTAAGTTAGTCTAAATGAGAGCCACACTTTCTTCCACATGAGAACAAGTGTGGATGCCACCACTCTCCATGCAGTTGGCAGATCCAGGGCCTGCCCCTCAGTGCTGGGAAGGTGCACACCCCCCAGCAGAAAGCAGTGGGGGAGAGTATGCCAAACTACAGACAAGCCCTTCCCACCCAGATGCACCCCCAAACCCACATTCATCCGGCAGGCTCCCACCTTCTCACCTGTGGGCCCTCTGTGTGATGGCAGAGACATTTGGTATCTGGGTTCTGTAATTAACTGCCTTTTTCTTGGCTTCCACCCTGGCCCTTGGAAAGCTCTTGGAAGTTTGGCAATCCACAACCTAAGAGTGACAGGGAAAACTTGGAGAGGGACCTGGAATGAAGAAAGAGTGAGAAGAGGGAGAGGGTAGAAGCAGCATTACAATGGGCACTGAAAACATGTCTGTGACCCAGAGAGAGTTGCTATAATAGTTACTGAGCTACGGGGGTTTTTTAGTTTTGTTTTGTTTTTTAATGGTAGGTGTCGGGGGAGAAGTTGCTGAAATGCACCTCAGTTGATGGCTTCAAATAGGAAGGGTTATTCCATAGTAAGTGTTGGTCACTGTCACTGGGAAAGAGCTTGGAGGACTCAGGTGCTGGAGGACTAGACTCTGAAGGTCCCAGAGACACTGCCCTTCTGGAAGGTCAGAGAGGTGTGGACAGCATCCCCCTGCTGGTCGCTGTCCCTCGGCATCTATTTCCGTGGGCTGCTCGGCAGGGGTTGTGTATGGCTTCCTGGTGCTCCCTGGTGTCTGGCCACGTCACACCTGAGAGACAATAAACTACAAGGCCTCTCCATACCCACCCTCCCAGGGAATAGGGCCTTTGTGTCCCAGGAGCCCAGGGAATGGGATTGGATCACCGGACACCAAAGCTGTTTGAAAGAGAAAGAAGAGGGCAGGAAGATATTTAAGATTCCATTCAAATCGAGGAGCACACGGATGTGTGAATGACCCCCTCATGGCTATGTCAAGAGAAGGAAGGGGGAGAAAGGTGAAGTCTGTGAAGCACTGGGTTCCTGAAGGTGTGGAAACGGACACGGGTGGAGAGCAGAGACTCACAGGCACTCATCATCCTGAGTCACCCTCACTGTGACAGGAGCTTTGTATGCATGGGGGCCATTTCCCTCTGAGGTAAGTTCTCGGCCCCTCACTGCATAGATGAGAAAGCTGGGTTCAGAGAGATGAGGAGACTTGCTCCTGTTACCTCAACTGGTAAGTGTCAGAAACAAGCAACGAGGCAAGTTCTGTGCGTCGCTAACATGCATGGACTTCACCAGGCTCAGTGGAAGAGTCAACGCAAGAGGGAGGTATTTCCCCAAACAGATTGGAAGTATTTAGAGTCCCCTTTAGTCCTGACAACTGTCACAGTGCCTGGAACCTACTAGGCGCTCAATATTTATTGATCGACTGTCTGACTGAATGCATTTTGGTTTCCTGAGGGCATAGCTTGAGAAACGTTATCAGAAAGTGCCCCATATCCCACACCTTTTGAGGGATGTTTTCTAGCTGCCGGAAGTGGGGTGAATGGGAAACCTCCTCTGGAATTTTGGAGCTACAGAGGCCCAAGGACACCCAGAGCAAGAGCAAAGGTGGCCACAGAGGCATAAACGACAGCCCAGAGCTCAGAGTCTTGGCATCCTGCTGGAGATTATTTTCGTTTATTTGTTGATGCATTTATACCACATCTTTCCAAAGAGGACTTCGAAGGGACTGCCTGCTGCAATCAGAGAAACACAGAAAAAGAGCAGGAGATGGAATCCGTCTGAAGTGCAAGGATAGGAGGTTTGCTTGGTGAGGGGCCCGGGTTCTCCACTCCAAAGAGTGAGTGGAATCTGGGTCCAAGCCAGGGGAGAAATCAGGATGGGGACAAAGGAGGGGAGGAGAGAAAACACTGGAGGTTTTGGGAAAAGAGAGAGAGAGAGGCGGTAACCACAGCGGCTGGAGCTGGGCTGGGATGTGGACCCGTGGTCATCCGGGACTCACATCCTGCCAATGCAGAAGGAACAGTTCAGATGGCGCCTTCCAGGAAAGGAGGGGGCTGCATAGCGCTGGACGCTTTCCTGCAGAGCAGGATCTTTTGCAGAGGAGCATCTGAGTGCCACAGTGGGAGACATTCCTCCCAAATTCCAGGGTCACAGATAGACCCGGCACTGATGTTCTCAGAACGCATAACCTCGGAACCATGGGTACTTTGGGCAAGTTCCTTTTCCTTTTTATTTGGGGCAGTGCAGTTGATTAAAGGGGATTAGTATTTAGGTGGCAAGCTGTTGTCCCGTTCCAGGTGGTTGTGTGACTTTTGGGGACCAGCATTGTATGGTTTGAGGCTCTTCTGTGGAAGGCTCTCTGAATACTGGTTAAGAGTTTGAGCTTCCAGTCAGAAGGTCCTCACAGGGTCCATCTGCAAAATGGCATTAATACAGAGGTAATACACCTACAGCTCTTAGAATGCCTGGCATACAGTAAGCGCTCGGTAAATGCCATCACTGTTATTATGCCTCATCTTTAGAGCCCCTGGAATTATAGACATCAAAAGGTGATTGCTTATAGGATAGAATTCTCTGCATTAGACTTTCCACTGGTCACTGATCTCACTGAGAGACGAAGGACTTGGGACGGTGAGGTTGCAGAGAATCTAACAAAAATGAACCTTCTCCCCAGAATAGTGCCCACATGTGTGTGAGTGCACACTCAGGCACACGGTTTTGCCTCCAACCTCAGGGAGTTAGGGAGTTCATGGCCCCCGATCCAGAGCCCATCCTTTGGGTGCTCTCTGGACCTCAACTTGGGAATAGCCCATTTGGGAGCTGAGACATGGGTACCCAGTTTGTCCAGGGGTTTCTACTTCAGCTCAAATGGTATTGCAAAGACCCTGCCCAAGCTCCAATCAGACATCGGAATGCCATGGAGGTGGGGGAAGGGGTAAATATTTCTAAACAGTCGATTTCTAACATAACCTACCACAATGGGAGACGGGGAAAGTGTGAAAGAAACAGGATATTTTCCAGCGGTTCTCAACATTGTCTGCACATTGGAATCACCTACAGAAATTTTAAAAATACTAATGTGTGGGTCCCATCTCAGAAACTCTGTTATAGGGTATAGTCTTGGCATTAGGGTCACAGATGCTGTCACATTTGAAAACGACTGTGTTAAAGACCCCTCCAGCCCCTTCCTCAGGAGCAGCGGTTCCCACCGTGGCTGCACGTGACAGTCAACTCTGGAGCTTTTCAAAAGCACTGGAGCCAGAGACCCAGCAGCATATTGTTTCTGGAAAGCACCCCTGATGAATCTCCTGTGCATCTGGGGGTGAGAACAGTGGTTCCCCAAAAGCAGCAGCACCCCATGTCTTTCATTCATTTCGTTCGGGTGTTCTTTCATTCATTGCATAAATATTCATTGATACTATGTGCCAGGCACTGGCGACACCACAGTAAGCCCAAGTAGACACAGACTTTTCCCTCAACTAAATAATCACATCAAAGAATGAGCAAAGGGCACTGGTGGAAAAGATCACAGGTCTGGGACAGCACCAACAAAGAACTACACTGGGGGAAGTCACAGAAGGCTTCCCCGAGGAGGTGTCCTGAGCACGGGACTGTCTGTGAAGGAGCCAGTATAGTTAAGTACCAGATACAAGCAGTGTCAGCCTCACCTCCTACCCCCGTAGCAATGTGGTCCCAGTGAACAAAGATGTATCTTGCAGAAAGATTTGGAGGGAGGTCTAGGTGCCCCTGCACACACTTAACATCTGAAAGACAAACCTGACCTGCAGACCCATGGGTTAGTCGCCACATGGTGAGAAGGAGGTAGAAGACCCCTTCATCTCTTCCCCTGCCTCAGGGGCAGCTGTTGTAAGTGGACACTTTGAAGTGACCAAGCCCCCATCTAGAGGGGATGGGGGACTAGGGAGGGTGAGGTTGCAGGGAATTAGATTTGGGGGTTGGGGGACTTTGGGGATGTAGGTGTTTGGGGTGAGAGGTTTACCAATTCAGAAGACATTTCAACTCCTGGGCTGTGTAGCCTTGGAGCTTGGGAGGCTTTGGGGACTGGAGATGCTGGGATGCAGAGCAGCATGTACTGCTGCCAACTGTGAGCATCTCTTCCCACCTCCGTGTTTAGTGACATTCTGTTGGAGGCTCAAAGAAAGCCAAGCTGGGAGTATTTACAGATCAGAAATGCTAAAAGTCAGGGTTCTCTCCACCCTGACCCGGAGAGCCCATTGTTAAACCTTTTTCACACCCACTGGCTGGAAGGAACTGTTAGGTTGGGAGTCTTTGATTATTGAGCTCTAGACCAGTTAGGGGTCAGAGGGCAAGAAAAGGGAGCTAACTAGAACCTAAGATGTAGAGAAGGCAAAGCTAAAGAGGGGGAATTTGGCTGGAAATTCCCCTGTGGCTCTGTCTGTTAGGAGCCTGGGAATGTGGACATGAGGACATGTGACCTGGGACCATTCATGCACAGCACGTGTGATGGGCTCTGGAGCAGGTGACTTTCCTAGTCCTCACAGCATCATGGGTAAGATAAGGGACAGCCTTCTCTTCTTTCAGGCCCAGGCCATTTGTTGCGTTCTGTTCTAGTGCTAACATTCATGATTCTAACTATATATATATCCATATAAGGAAAGTTAACTAACAATACACAAAAAAACCCTGCAGGCCACACCACTGGTCCTGTTCACAAGCATGGGTATTGAAAATGAACTAGATTGATTCATTCGTCAAACTCAAACTCTGAGACCTGCTGGGTATGACATCTCTCTTCCTAAATGATGTGTAGCATATTAAGAAAATTTGGGCCAGCCCGGTGGCTCAGGTGGTTGGAGCACCGTGCTCCTAATGCAGAGGTCCTGGTTCAATTCCCACATGGGCAGTGAGCTGCACCCTCTACAGCTAAGATTGTGAACAATGGCTCTCCCTGGAGCTGGGCTGCCGTGAGCAGCCAGAGCAAGGCGTGAGCTGCTGTGGGCTGCCACAGGCTGCTGTGCTCCATGGGCAGCTGACCAACCACAAGCAACTGATCGCCTCAGCCCCAGGGGGAGCACAAGGCTCATAACACCAGCATGGACCAGGGAGCTGTGCCCTACACAACTAGACTGAGAAACAACGGCTTGAACCAGAGTGGTGCTGGGGAGGAGGCGGAAGAAGAGGGGGGAAAAAAGAAAATTTGTGGAAGCCTACTCCCTCCCACCTTCTCTGCCTCTCCTGTGTCCCCTAACCTTGTATACCAAAGGGTGTGGAAACAGCAGAGCGTCAGCTCTGGACCAAAACAAAACCAGGTGAGGAATCTGGAACTCAGATGCAGCAGATGCTGGCAGCGTCCCATCAATATCCCCCAGACATTGACGATCCCTCCAAACAGCGCTTCTTTAATTGAAGGCTTTTCTGGCCTGGAGGCCACGCTTGGCCTGCATGTACTGGAGCGTTAATACCCCCGGAAGCAGCTTCAGCCAGTAAAGACTGGTTGCCCCTTGATTGGAATAACTCTGACCGGGGACTTGTGTGTCCTCAGTCCCCCAGGGGTTATACTGGTTTCCCACAGCGGTAACTAGAGTAATAACACATTTTTATTGTCTTCCTCCCCTTCCCCATCTCATTTCCCCACACTTCTACAATGTTTTCTGGGGTCAGCTCCCAAATAAAGTGTTTGCCTCGTATCTTTGTCTCCAAGTCAGCTTCTGGCAGAATCCAAGTGAAAAACATCAGGATTCTAAAAATGCGCTATGAACCTTTAAGCAAATGGCTGAACCTGACTGAGGCTTGCCTTTCCTTTCCATAAAGCAGGTACACATCAGACTGTCCCTTGCCCTCTCCCAGATGCTACAAGGGTGGTATGAGATAGTAGATGCCTCAGGGCCTGAGGGAAGTTACAGACTCACTGGGGGAGGGTTTCTGTGTTGGTTTGGAAGACATTAGATGTCTCTAAGACAGCTGGATTTAATTCCCTATAGAGCTTCTGGAAGAGCAAAGATGTGTTTGACCTAAAGTAGTTTTGGAGCTGGGTCTTGCCAAAAAAAAAAAAAAAAAAAAAAGAGAGAGAGAGAGAGAGAGAGAGAGAGAGAGAGAGAGAGAGAGAGAGAAGGAAAGAAAGAAGGGTGGGAGGGAGGAAAAAGAAAATGAAATTTGTACCATCTTCTAATCTTACGACTCAACAGTCACTGGTGTTTTTGGACTGTCCCTAAAAGATTCAGAGAATATCTAAGGACACATATCATGACAACAAATGGCACTATTTATGCTGCAGAATTTCAATAGAGATGCTTCAGTTTTCCAAATCACAAAGCTACAAACATGTCAAGATAAAATGAATTAGATGTACAAAGGTTGGCCCATTCCTCCTTTCAAAAGGAGGATCCTTTTTAAACATATGTTGTTATAACAACAAAATTAGGGAAAGGACAGAAACGTTCCATTATATACTATTTGGATCAGAAACGACAGGAGGAGAGAAATGTGTGGTGGTCCCCAGTGGGTTCTTGGTTTACCCACGGTCTCTGAGCTCTGCAGCCTGGCACACATGGTTCACAGTATTATCCAAACCCCGTCACATGTGTGGACAAAGGAGCAGCCACAATCCCAATTCCAGTTCCGTGCCTCATTTCTAAGGTGTCGGACATTTTTCAACACTATTTTTTTGTGCTGCAAGAAAAGAATGGGGGGGGAGGGAAGAGCTGCGAATAACCACTGGCAAACACAGCTCTAACCTCCCACCCCCACCCCCCTACTGGAATAGGCTTCATGATTAGAGAACTGTGCACAGCACAAAGCCCATCTTGAGACTCCCCAGGGCATAAGCTGTGGACCCCGGAAAATGCGCGTATTATAAGACCCCTCCTTTGCACAGTACAGTGATGAACGCACAGCTAGCAAGAGATCCCGATTTGTTTCAAGTTCTTGAAAAACTGGGCAGATTCACACTCCAGGGCCGTGGCTCTTGCTTCTGCCAGTCTCGAAACTTTCCTGCAAGCTGGGTAAGACGAGGGATTGGAGCAACCCAGAAGCAGAGGATTCTTCCAGTGATGCCGCCCTGCTAACACTTCGTGTGTTCTTCAAGTTTCTTCTTTTTTCTTAATTCTTAAAAGCTCACAGTGAGCCAGACAAGTTTCAATCCCATACCAATTCAGATGATGAATTCACAACAAAGCCTCGGAAGATTTGCAATGGAAATGGCAACCAGCCCTTAACCACAAAACCCAACGTGACACTTGCAGTGTTATTCCGTTGTCTGATTTGGAATTCAAATTCTACTCTAGACAATGACCCTTTATTACGGCTCTGACGGTCATTACCTTACTCCATGGCTGCCATATATCACGTACCACTTATCATGGGAGATGGTCTAACTCTTCTTCACCTGAACACACTAAGGAGGTAAACTGACCCAGAGGGCCACCCAGAGAGATGACATGTACAAAACCGAGTCTGCCAGGCGCTACCCACACCTGCCCCTGCCCTTCCACTGTCCCTGGCTGGCCTAAGCCAGTTTGTCTTTCTGAGCCACGTGACCGAAAGGGTTGTTTCTGTGGCTGAGCCAGGTACCTGTTGACCAGCCTCTCCCCCTCCAGTTCAAATCCTCTGTTGCTGTCACTGACACATGCCTCCTGGCTCATCTGGGTGGCCCAGCCTCATTAGGAAGGGATTTGGTGCCTGTTAGTTAATTGAGGCCCGTTCCCACCACCTGCCACTCGCAGGCCTCATCTGCACACTAACAGCTCCTAATTGTCATCATACGGCGGGGTCCCCACAACAACTTGAGAACAGACCCTGAGCAGCGCGTGGAGGCCCCGCGTTGGGCCAGAGCGCTGTGACAGTTTATCAGGGGGCCAGGTGTTTGGAGAGAAAAGTCATCCTGCACCGACAACACTGAAAGTTTAGTACACTCTCTGGTATAATTAACGGAGGGATAGTCTTCTCAGGGAGACTCCGCTTAGAGGGACTGAAAGGCTTCATCTGGACGGGGACAAACTCAACTGAAAACAAACGCCTCGGACACCTGGATGACGTGTCACTTGGAAACAGTGCTGCTTCTCTGTGCACACTTGGAACCAGTGCCTTTGTGTGACTTCTCCTGTTCAGAGACCAAGAAATGTTTAGGGTGTCAGAGCACTGTCCCACGCCCATTTTCAAGAGTTTGAGTAGAAAACGGTGCAGAAGTGAGGATCAAAAGACCAGTCTCTTTGGAATGGAGAGGTAAGCAGGTGGGGACATGGAATGACACACAGAGAGAAAGTCAAACGCATAGCGAGACATGTAAATGAAAAGAGAGGGAGGGAAACACATCGAGCTAAAGAGTCGGAAGGGCCTTCAATGTAGGTATAGAATACACACCTAGTGAAAAATGGAAACAGACTCTAGGACACAGGATGTGAGGACTAATAGCTCTAAAGGGAGGGACAGTGAGGAAGAAGAGAAAGGAGGAAGTTCCTGCCACTATGGGAAATTACATGATTTAGGGGCCCAGGATCCACATCTGCTAGGAATCAATCTGGGCTTAATAGAAGGAAGGCTGTGGCAAGCAATATGATAAATTTTTCTGTTTGTTTGCTTGCTTTAAAAACAAAACAAAACAAAACAAAAAAAACCTCTAAGCACTACCCTGCCACATGTCCCTGGCATTCTGAGGCCCCAGGCTCTCAGATGCCCCATCATTAGGGTATTTTCCAGGTCTCTCCACCCAGAACTGGGAAGTGCTTTGCCTAGAGATTTCTAAGTTATGTCTGACTTATTAGTCCCTCCCTGCTGAATGAGGGACAGGAAAGGAAATTAAAAAAATAAATAAATAAAAAAACTTGGAAGGAACCCCACAGGACATGCACTAAAGAAAAGAAAACAGAGGATAAACACAAAAGGCTTGAGTAGGGAAGGAAAGGTTGGTAAGACATGTGACTTTTACCACCCCAGACTCAGACAATTGATGACACATTCTTCTGAGCCAGCCTGCAGCATTCCCTCCCTCCCCACCTCCAGGCTCTCAGAAACAAACAGAAAGTAAAAACCTGACCTGGAAGTGTGGTGTTTGTGTGTTTGTTTTTTTTAATAAACCAAGTCCTGGAAATAATTTCCTCCTTCCTAATGAGAGAGAGAGAGAGAGAGAGAGAGAGAGAGAGAGAGAGAGAGACAGAGAGACAGAGAGAGACAGAGAGAGACAGAGAGAGAGACTGAGCAAAACCCAAAATGGAAGCAGGCAGCGTGTTGGGAATTGTTTCCAGAAGAGGTTTCAGAATCATTAGCTGCCAAAGGCACCACCTTCAGAAAAGGATCCATTTCCCTCCCCCCCCCCACTTCCCCACAGATAAACATTGGGGTGAGGGTACTTACAGTAATTAAACACCCCAGAGGGCTGGGAAAGCAAAGTTACATTTTGCCAGAACATAGCATCCCTTACTCAAATATACCTATTTGTTTGGTTTCCTCCATGAACATATCAAGTGATTTTTAACTACTGGCGGTCTTCCTAAGTTGTGATACAGAACACTTTCCTTATGGCTTCCCAAAGTGCATATCTGCACCTCACAAGCAAAGCCTTAAAATGTCTCCTGCATAATTTGCTAACCAAGCACCTGTGCCTCCTCTAAACTTAATCCTGCCCACCATGCAAAACCCAAAGAGGCCTCTTTTCACATTTTTCCGTGCTTGCTACTGGCTTTCTCGTTCCCCCTCCAGTGTCACTCTCTGGATGTCACTCACTGCTTTTCCCTGCCTGCTTCCTCCAGCCTGTGAACCCGAGGGGCCTCGTCTATGCTGCTTCCGAGAGCTGGCAGATTTCAGAGGGAGAAAAAAAAAACCAGCCGAGAAAGAAAGAATGGCAGTTTGACACTGCACTGTCACAGTTAAAACGGGCCCTGCGCGTGACCCAGGCTTGGACACCGATGCCTCGTGCCCAATCACAGCTGAGGCTGCATCTGCCATGGTTCACGGACCCGCTGCTCCATGCTGGGGGACCAGATGCCTCTGTTTATGCTCCCCTCCTCCTGGCCTTCTGCCGGACGGCAGCAAGACAGAGCCGCTAGCCATCACCGGACTTCATCTGTCTCCGCAATCTTGTCTTTCAATACATGCTTTCCTCCGCCCCTTTCTGTCTCCACACCCTTCCCCAAATGGCCAGCAAGGGTAGTTCTCTTTTTAAAGTTTCACGCAATAGAACAAAGCGGAATGCAAATCTAACCGGGAGGACTTTGATTCCTGCCCTATGTGGGACTCAAAGATCCAGCCGGACACGGCCAGGGCTCCACTCTGTCTCACCATCCACTTCCTGCTTTAAATTTCACTGTGGCTGGTTAGGAATATCACATGGAAGAACTAACTCTAAATGCCGGCACTTAGCCTCTTCAGTCAAACTGACCTATTGCGCTGCAAGTCGGAGGCTGGGAGGAAGACGACCAGATTTGAAGCCAGAAGTCAGCTGCCATTTCTTAAAGGCCCTCAGTGGGTTTGGGTTTTGTGTTTTAAGTAAGTCATCCTTGGCATATTTGACACATTCTTTTCTCTCACGAACGCTGCAGCGCATGACTCCCCCAGAAGGGATATCTGAGCGTCTCTTCGCCATTCGGTGCGTTGAACACACAGTTATCTGTCCCCAGAGTACAGAGCAAACCAAGTGTCCGGTGGCTGCCTCATACACTGCCCACCCCATACCCCCGGCGAGCCAGGCTGGAGCCTCCTATGTCTGACAATGAAGTGAGCGAACTTGCCACTGTGTGCTTACATTGTGGCAAGTTCGTGAACTTAATTGGTAGACGTTTCATATGTCATGGGAGTGTGAGCAGAGGAGATCCAGTCCACCATAGTACACTACACCTCCAGCCAGAGAGGGAGACGAGGCGGGTTTTCCCTGACAAGCATTCTCTGGTTTCTCAATGTGACGGCTGTCCCTCACATGTCAATGGCTGTCCTTGCTGAGGACACATCTATCACGTCCTGAAACTCTTCCCCTGGTCACTGTATTACTATTGGAAATGCCTGGGATTCCCTTCCTCTTCTCCCCTCCCCTCCCCTAAAGACTCCTTCTAACCCCCCATACTGGACACTTCCCTTTCTAACACTGAGCTTCAGAATGAGTTTTTACCTAGAAATTACCTACAGTGGTAGGTTCCATGGGCATGAGCATTTGGCCACATCACAGGTTATACTAACTTTTTCTGGGCTGGCCTGCAACTCTAACAAATGTGTATTGATTTAACTACCTTTTTAAATTGATCTATTAGTCTGGTGCAAAAGTAATTGCGGTTTAAAAGGTTAAAAATAATTGCAAAGACCGCAATTACTTTTGCACCAACCTAATACAACCAGGTTTCAGGTAGTGGACTAGGTGTTAGGGATACACAGATGAGTAAGCCAGGGTCCCTGCCCTCAAGAAGTTCACAGGGACACCAGGAAAACTGTCACCAATTCATCGATATGCAGTGTGATAAGTGGTACCTGTTGAAGGTACTATGGGGGTGCCGAGAAAAGGACAAATACGTCCTGCCTGGGGTCACTCGGGGGAGGCCTCGCTGAGGGTGTGACATTTGAGCTGAATCTTGAAGAATTCAAAGAAAACAGGAGGTGGAGGGATAGAAGGGGATTTTCTGAAAGAGGGGGAAACAGTCATTCTTTCCACTACCAAGCATGTACTACAAGCAAACATGGTAGTAGGTGCTGGAGACCCAATGTGAAAAAGACTCTGGCCCTGCCCGCAATGAGCTTTCTGACATATGTAAAAAATGGGTATAATGGTACTTTTACTGAGAAATATGCGGTGAATGCCTCATGGTGATTTAATAAATGGCGTTTGGGAAAACAACTCATTTATAACTGAGCAGTTGCCTAAATATGAATGTCAATTACAGACATATAGTTTGCCATATGTAGTCCTTTAAGATTCCCTGAGACCAGCATGCATGCCACAGAAAACAAAGAAAACGATCCAAATTGTATCAATAATCCAAATAATCAAATACTATTTATCATGCGTGGTGCACATGAAAAGTGTTCTTAGTGAATTAAAGAGGTCTACGGGCTGGTATATTTTAGTTTATACAAACTAATTTATAAGCACCTTATATTATGTTGTTTTTCTAAACAAGACTATGTCAATAATAATAGTAGGTATTATTTTTAACCCCTAACTCTCCCTTCAAAGTTGAGGAGTTTCCTAATGACCTCTACCATCTTCAGTGGTCCACCTGAAGATCGATCGTACACTGGGGGTTACCTGGGACTAGGAAACAGATCTGCTTCTTCAAAGCAGGATGGCAACCAGGAAGCATCTTTTCACCTGCGAGGGATTAAACTAAAAAGCAAAATTTAATTGAAAGTAAAGGCAAGATCATTTGTCTTTTATATAAATTATCAGCAACAATTGATGATCGTCAGCGTCTACACTGAGATAATAAAAACATTCATTCATGTATCTGGTACAGATCTAAGAATCTAAGGATTTTACATTTCCTGATAGGTAATTATTTAAGAAAATCAATCCACTGGATGCATATTAAATGGAAGCATTGAAGTGAAACTCCACAAGACACCACTCCATGCCCAGGGCCTGGCACAGAGTGGGTGTTCAATGAATGTTTGTTGAGTGAATGAGTGCAACTCAATTCTAGCTGTTCTGACAACTTCAAAGATGAATAAGGCACATCTAGTGTTTTGAATGGAAAATATATGAAATAAATAATAGTTGAATAAACTTTTGTTGCTTAATCCACCAATAAAGACTGTATATTATGAAAAGGCCTATTTTTCTTATGTCGATACAGTATGAGAAAGGAGGGGGGAAAGAAGGAAGGGAACTTTCTTAAAGACCCCGTTGACTCCAATTCTCTCTACATTTCCAATGTACTTATTTAAAACATCATTTTGCAAATTTAATTTTAACTTAAAATGTTTTAGCCAAATATTATCAACACATTTTGGCAAGATGTTACTCATTGTTCAAAAGGGTATTCTCCATATGTGACGTTACATGTATGGGGCTCCCACCACTCAGAAACTCTAACACCGGCTCCACCACAAAGAAATCCTAACACACTTTCTCTTTTTAAAATAGTTTAGCATGTGAGTCATAGCTCCCGCTCATGCTTAACTCACAGGGACTCGAAACTTAGGCACAAACATTGACCAATTAACACCCATGACAACACAGGAAAGCCCTGAAAAGCTCTGGGCAGCACTCACTCCCTGGGCATCACCATGGATTTATTTTCAAGAATCTTGTTCTTTCTAGACTTTCTCTCATTTCCTCTTCCAAAAAAACCCAGGAATGTGTCATGTGTCAGATTTCTCCTCCTCCTCCTCCTCCTCCTCCTCCTCCTCCTCCTCCTCCCTCTTTCCCTTCTTCTTCTTCTTCTTCCCCTCCCTCCCTCCCTCCCTCCCTCCCTCCCTCTTTCTCTCCCTCCTTCCCTCCCTCCCTCCCTTCCTCTCATCAAAAGCAGAGATGTTGATTTTGGGTGTTCATTACCGGACTCCTTGACTGTAATTCAGCACCAAGGACACCGCCCATGTTTTTCGGGAACAGCTAGGGACAGGTTGTTCTATTACAAATGAGACCTTTGGTTTAAAGACTACCAAGAAAACCAGCCCACCAAGAAAAGTATCTCACCCCAAACATAATTCCAGTCTGCTCTCACTACAGTGACTTTCACGCAAGAAAAACAGGGTATGTGTCTTCAATATAATCCATACTAAGCACACATTTGATAAAATGTTTTCATTTATAGTATAACATTAAAAGCACAGGTGTCAAGGTATATGAGACCTCAGAGGGTGGTTGGTACCACATACTCTTCATGTCACAGATGATGAGCCCGAGCTCCATCAAGATCATGGGACCATCCTTGAGTCCAAGGAGTAGGGGCTGTTTTCTACTGACCACTCTTTCTTTTAAGCTTTGCTCAAATATGAGAAAATCACCTTTATGCTAAAATGTTTTTCAATTCTCCCCTAAGAAGTTTTCCTCTGTTGATAAATGTTTAATAAATATGCTTTTAAAAGCACATCTCATTTTATAAAAAAAAAATTATAATAATATAAATTTTTAACAACTTACAAAACTTTTTTATCCCCTTCAACCAACCCCCACCAATAAGATCGCCAGCTTTCACTGTTCAGACGCTCCTGTGGTGTTAAGCCCTCCTCACACTGTGTCACACCATGTCTCAATGTCACCCTATTAAATTCCCCACCTTTGATGTGGGAAATAGTAGTCTTATTTTTACAGGTGAAGAAACAAAGCCAAAAAGAGCTAAACAACTTGCACAAGATCATGCTATTAATAAATGTAAAATAAAGGTTCTCATTTGTTCTGCCTTATGCCAAAGTCCCTCCAAATGTCATTAACTGCACATAGATCAGAGCCTACAAGAGTCAGCAATGTATGTGGGAGAAAGAAAAATTGTTTAAAGTGTCTGCTATTTATGCCCATTTCTACTTTAGAAGAGAACCAGTATTTAAAGAAACATTTGAATGAGCCTCTTGGTTATGAAAGGTAAGGTCAAGAGCAGAGCTGGGAACGGGAAGGGTGAGACAAAGAGAACCCAAGGGCTCTGCATAATAATAATCATTTTAAGAGTGGATGGTTTCGGTTTTCCCTGAATTGACACAAATGACGGAAGTTTACTGAGAAGAATAACCTGAGAATAGTGCGGTGGACGAGGACCCCAGTGGAAGACAGCAATCCCCAGAACCCAGGCATGATGGCCAGTAAAGGGTGCCCCACGATGGGTGTGGCCAACTGTGTTTCCCCAAAATGGCCATAACAATATTTCAGTTCCCACATGTTCTTCCAGAATCTCGTCACCCTCCATCAAGAGGTGGAGTCTATTTCCACTCCTCTTGAACTTGGACAGGGCTTTGTGACTCCTCAACAAACAGAATGTGGTAGACGTGATGCCACATGATTTCTGAGTTAATGAAAGGTAATGCAGCTTCTGCCTCGCTCACTCTCTGAGGATGCTCACCTTTTACACTCGGCCGCCATGTTGTAAGGAAGCCCAGGCCACATGGAGAGATCACATGGAGATGTCCCACCTGACAGCCCAGCTAAGATCAGCACCAACTACAAACATGTGAGTGAACAAGCTTTCAGATGACGGCAGCCCACAGCATTCAAGCCACCTTAACTGACACTTTGTGGGTATCGATGAAGAACCTCAACAACAGTGATGATAAAAGAAAAATCCAGGACCTGGGGTGGGGAAAGAGGTGACTGGCACACATGCCAGAAATCCTCAGAAACAATGGGAAGAGTGCAGAATTTTTTTGAAAGCAAGTTTTTAATGTAGTTGTTTGGGATGTATTAGACAACCCCATCTAGTCACAAGAATGAATCTGGTTTGCAGGAATTAATATAAGCAGGTAAATTTTGAAGGGAAAAAAAAGGAAGTTACACATTAAAGTTAGGTTTGATTCCCAGTAAGAGTCCTGGAAAAAACTGGCTTACAGAAGATGTAAGTTTCTTTGCTGTCATGAGAGACTCTGGATTCAGGCACCCCAGTTGGACTTCTCCCAATTTTCTTGCTCTGCCATTTCTAGGGTGTGGCCCTCATCTTCATGGTTGGAGGGAAGGGATACAAGGGATGAGGGGCCTGAGCCAGTTACCTCTTTGAGGGAAGGTCCTTAGAAGCTGTCGCATTACTCTTCTGCTTACATCCTGACCAATGGGCCAGAAATTAGTCACTTGATCGCACAATCAGCAAGAGAGGCTGGAAATTGTAGTATTATTTCCAGCAGTCAGGTACCTCCTGGGAATCAGCAGCTCTAAGAGGGTAGCAAGGCTTTTGGTCCTGGCAACGAGCAACTTCTATCAAGGTGGTGAGGAAGGTGTTTGGTAAGGCTCAAAGAGGGACCACTGAAAACGTCTCGGCAGGTTACAGCTCAGCCCTTAGCCTCCAAATCACAGCTTCTCACTCACCACAGCCAAACAAAAGTTGTTGAGCCGCTCTTGTTTCCCACAGTCTGGAATTGGGAGAAGTTGTTTGACAGGTGCCCAAATCCTATAGCTGATCTATCCGGAATGGCTGTTCTCAGCCTCGGCGTTACAAAACCCAAAGCATCTCCAAATCTCTTAAATAATAAAATCAATAAAATGTTTTCAAAATAAAATGAAATCAATGTTGCCTAAATTGAAATACATACATGCCTTATGTAAATATATAGCTTACAATAGCTCTTTTAAAAGTAGGGGGAAATGTCAACAAAGCAAATAACCAATGAGTGAGGTCACAGTTCCACAATGATGGTGGCCACAGCTCCAGGGGAAAGCAAAGTTTGTTTTGGTCACTCACCCAAATACCACAACCTGACTGAATTAGACCTTTCCATTCAAAATTTCTGGTGGCTCTTCTGCTTTGGATTTTTGTGAATTTGGATTCAGTCATCAGTCTTATTTTGCCATAGCATTGAGGCACATTTAATGAAGCCAGAAGGCGGTCTTAGAAAAGCCATACTTGCTAAGCCATGACTCTGCAAAAAAATCAGGAACAACAAAAAGCCATTACACAGCTGACCAGAACTGCTTTAGTGGCCTTGCTCTCTGCAGGATCAGCATTTCCGGACTGCTGTCACTCACAGGGTTCTGATGATGGTGCTGGTGGTGCTGGTGGTGGTAGTGGTGGTGGTGGTGGCGGTCACCGTGGTGATTCCCTTATTGCTTCAAATAGCATTATGTTCTGCAAAGCACTTCTACCACTTTGAAGTTTTACATATAATATTATTTTCATCCAAGTCACAAAATTTTATATTTGCGTCTGTTTCTAATAAAGTCATTTGGACTCTTCTAAAATTATGTTGAATTCACCAAGGTAGTGTTACTGTTGCCAGAAATGGTATTAATAATGTCATGATTTCTTGGCTTCGTCTGATAGGTTAACAAGAAACTAAGTATAAGAAGCATGAAGTTTAATGTGGTTGACAAGATAATGTCAGAATAATCATAAAGCAGACCATCAAATGATGGCTCAAAGGCATCCTGGTGTTGAATCAAATGAATAGTAATCCAGAGGAATTGTTGATAATATCTCACTTTTAGAAACACTGAGAAAAGTCTCAAAGTTTTTACGGTCTTCAGAATAAAACCAGTCATCATTTTGGAAGCCAGGCATTTTCGTGTGAACACTCTACCTTGGGGGTGTGTTAACCAACCATGGGCAGCTAATTGACAATTTAGAAGACATATCCTCCAAACAGATTAACTGTAATAGACTGGAAAAAATGGCTCATATTTTTCATTTCTTTAATCTGAGTTATTAAAATAAAAGAATAGGGGAAAATACTTCCAAACAATTAAAATGATTCTTGTTTCACCCATTTAAGCTTCCCTTCCGTGAGTTCAAGATTGAAATGAAACTCCATTTGCATCATTACTTGCAGCCCATAGGACACATATGTAGTCACTCCAGCTCACTGAGACAGAATTGGAAGGAACTGCTGTGAATTTTACAGAAGTCATTGCTGTGTGACAAAGTTCACGGCTCCCCGTACCACCTGCTTCCCATTCCCACCAGAAGCCATCATTCCTGATTAAAGCAAATACTGTCAATGCGGCCGCAGCCTGGGCCATTCCAATCCCCTCTGAAAACATTGCCAAAACAGATTTCTGATTGGGTCACATTAGGTCACAGTATCCATGGGTGGACAAAATGTAGTAAAATTTTTATGGGCCACTTGAGACATTAGATCCGTGCAGTTCAAGCACTGTTCAAAAAAGTGCAGTTGGCTTCAAGTTCTTTCACAAACTCCTCAACATATGGAAATGTCCCCAAGACTTCTCTTGCCTCCTCTGCAGCCTGTTGTCCTCACCCCCATCACTCCTGTGTCAGTCCAGACAGCTAAGCCTATTCTCTTTCAGCTTCATGCCTCAGACAGAACAAAGGAAATTTCAAAGTGGGTCTCTCTCTCCTTTGTTAAAACCCCCAAGAGCTCTTCAAGAAAGAGAGGGTGGGTGTTGCGGGCAGGGGAGCAATGGGGTAGTGGGTTTTCCAGAAACTGCAATCTTTTCCAGCAACTCCAAATGCCTGTTGGCCTCCAACAAGTTTGAATTGATTTTGAGGACTGAAACATACAAGAAACCTGACCATTTCATCCCCCTGTTTTTATTGAAGGTGTGGAAGGTCAGCAAGGTACTCAGTCCTCCTGGCACATCAGATAATCAAGGGCCCTGAACACCCTGCAAAGAGATTTAGACTGGATTCCATTGGTGCTGGAAGCCACTGAAGGTCTCGGAGCGAGGGAACAAACTGCCCTCAGTTTTGTATGAGTTTTGGAGTGTCAGCAGCTTCCAGACTTTGCAAAATGGCTCCTGGAAACTGCAAACAGCTTCCCCACACCCACAGGGATCACCTGATGGAAGCTTTAGTGTGGAAACCAGAAATTCTTTTTTTCATTGTGATAAAAAAAACACGCAACCTTAAATTGACATCTTAACCATTTTTAATTGTACAGTTTTATAGTGTTAAATATATGCCCATGGAAACAAGAAATTCTTAATCCTACTGTGTTTCCCTGAAAATAAGACCGGGTCTTATATTTATTTTTCCTCCAAAAGATGCATTAGGATTTATGTTCAGGGGATGTCATCCTGAAAAATCATGCTAGGGCTTATTTTCCAGGTAGGTCTTATTTTCGGGGAAACAGCAGTTAATCCCCGTTCTGTTATTATGCTGGATCTTGGGTCTTTTCTCTGAACCTGTTGCCTCATCAATAAAATGGGAAGAAGTGTTTCTTAGGCACCCATTTATGCATAAACAAGCAAATTATTTTTAATGATAGCCGAAGAAACACTATGTATGGCACATTTTCAGGGAAAAAAAAAGAATTTCCAGCTCCTCATTGTCAAAATGAAAGAGTCCAACTCCTTGAGAACAGTCCTAGGAAAGGCATTTTCCCCTATCACTGACAGACTGATCAGCAGAGGAACTTTCCGTTTTTAAAACAATGTTTTGATTCAGAGTGTGGCATTATATATATATATATATATATATATATATATATATATATACTAGTATATATAGTATACATAGTATACATAGTATATATATAGTATATATATAACAGTATATCATATATATATTCACACCCAGAATTAAATATTATATATAATATTTACTATTTTATATATAAATAAATTAATACATACATAATATCTCCCACCCCACACGAGCTTCTATAGTTATGACTTTGCTCATCTTTCCATTGAGGGGCGGGGGTCAGTGCCCACTCACCTTGACTCTAGATAGGCTTTAACTCACTTGTAACCAATAGCATGTGATGGAAGTGATGTCATGACTTTCAAGTCTGAGTCATAAAAGGTTATGCAGCTTCCACTCTGTTCACTGGAACGCTTGTGTAGGCCCTGAGCCACCACGCTGTGAAAAGACCCATGAAGTGATCACTTGTAAGGAAGCCCACACAACCTCACCCAGAAAGGCCTCCTAGAGAGGCACGTGAGGATACCCAAAGGGAAACAAAGAGATGTACAGCTAGGCCCCAGCTGCTCCAGACTCCTGATGTTCTGGCTCCAACCACCATCTGACTACAACTGCATGAGCGACCCCAAGACAAAACCACTCAGCTGAACCTTTCCTGAATTCACTACCAACAGAAACAGTGAGAGAAAATAAAAGATCATTCTTGTCTAAACCGTTAGGTTTGGGGTGATTTGTTGCATAGCAATGGCAACCATAATAAATGGCAAGATAACAGGTTGATACAAAGCTTTAGTAACTGAGGCTCAGAGGGTGCTGCCTGCTCAGTCTTGCCTACATAGCCACCAGCACGCTGGCACCCCCCCCACCCAACCTAGCCATGTGGCCTTCTCCTTCCCAGTCACTTGAACTGACTCACCTGCTACTCAAGAATCAGCAACTTATGCCATCATCCCAGCCTACCTCCACCCCAAAGCTTAGAGTGATGGAGCACGGACTTCAGTGTATATAAAAATCACCCACAATACCTTAGCCCCTCCCGGCCTCAACCCAGATCCTGATTCGGCAGGTTTTGATGGGAGCTGGGTACATCTGATTGCAGGGGGAGAAATTTATCCTAAGAAGATCGGAAAGCAAAATGGGATGTACCACTTTACTTGAATCCAAGCCTCCAGCGCCTGCTCCAAGGAGCTGTATCGAGGCTAGCAGCTCCCTTCGCCTTCACAACAGGGATCTTTTTCTGGATTAATTCTGAAGCCACATGCCGTAGGTCCCCCAGTCAAAGGTTTTCTCTAAAAACCTTTTGCTGATGGAGACCACTGTCTGGGGCCAAACTGGCAGAGGCATGGAGACGCAGAACTGAGTGCACCCAACGGCTCTCCCAGGACATCTGGGATATCTTTGGATGAAAGCTGGGGAAACGGGGTCACCAACTGCTCTGTCAGCCTGCTCTGTACAGGCCCCGCCCCTTCCTGACCCTCACATGTACAGGCATCCCTGCTGGTCGTGGTGCAGTAGGAGATTTTAGTCCTCCCAGCAGCACAGTGCCGGTGGTGCTCACCCCTTTTTCACTGTTTTGCCAGCATGTGCTGCTCACATCTGCTCTTCTCTGTGGCCCATAGTCATCCCAGAACTAGAAGCTCACATTCTCAGAGGCTTCAATTTTCAGGCTTTTGATATTGTCTCCAATTGAGGCTAAGTACGCTGACATTGTATCTTTGACATGTCAAAGTGTTCAGTTGTTCAACATAAATGTTTAAAATACCTCGTACTTTACGTAACCCTGTTTGAGCATTCCTTCTCTCCCCACCCACCCCCTAATGTGTTGGGAGCTTCAGAAAATAAAAGTAGCCCAGGCCTGGGGCCGGTCCAGTGGCTCAGGCGGTTAGAGCTCCATGCTCCTAGCTCCAGGGGCTGCCGGTTCGATTCCCACATGGGCCAGTGGGCTCTCAACCACAAGGTTGCCAGTTCAACTTCTCCACTCCCGCAAGGGATGGTGGGCTCCGCCCCCTGCAACTAAGGTTGAACACGGCACCTTGAGCTGAGCTGCCACTGAGCTCCCAGATGGCTCAGTTGGTTGGAGCGCATCCTCTCAACCACAAGGTTGCCGGTTCGACTCCCGCAAGGGATGGTGGGCTGTGCCCCCTGCAACTAGTAATGGCAACTGGACCAGGAGCTGAGCTGTGCCCTCCACAACTAAGACTGAAAGAACAACAACTTGAAGCTGAACAGCACCACAACTGAGATTGAAAGGACAACTTGACTTGGAAAAAAGGCCTGGAACTACACACTGTTCCCCAATAAAAAAAAGTTCTGTTCCCCTTCCCCAATAAAATCTTTAAAAAAAAAAAAAAAAGTAACACAAATCTTAAAAAAAAAAGTAGCCCAGGCCTTGCTCAACCTCAGATTCTGAGGTGCTTGATTCATAATTGCACATGTGTTTCCCTTCTACAGAGTCTCCTGTTTTCTTCAGCTATTTTGATCCTGACTCCACCATCAGATTTAAGCTTGCTGAATACAGGGCCTTGGACTCCTTTCTTCTGTACCTCCCTCAAAACTGTCTTAGTCACAGTGCCCATGGAGCTGATGAGGCATAACATACACCACAGGGTGGTCTTATTTTCTCAGCTAGTTGTGTGTCCTCTCTGAGCTTCTGTGTCCACACATGGAAAAGCAGGCTGACAACACTCCTACCTGGCAGGGTTGTGAGGAATATTAAAGATGACCCTGTGGGCAGCACACCTAACACAATCCCTAACACATGGGAAGTGTTCATGAGTTGTAGTTGTTGTGCATTAAATTGTGTCCCGTCCCCCCCAAATAAAAGATATGTTGGAATCCTAACCCTGGCCTCTGTGAATGTGACCTTATTTAGAAACAGGGTCATTGCAGATGTAAGCAAGTTATGATTAGATCCTAAATCTAATGACAGGTGTCCTTATGAGGAAAAGGAAATTTGGAGACACACAGAGGGAAGATGGCCAAGTGAAGACAGAAGCAGAAATCGGAATAATGAAACTACAAGCCAAAACACCAGGGATTGCTGGCAACCGTCAGAAGCTAGGAAGAGGCAAGGAAGGAATCGTCCCTAAAACCTTTGGAGGTGATCCTGTGGACACCTTGATTTTGGACTTCCAGCCTTCTGGAATATAAGACTATAAATTTCTGTTGTTTTACACCACCCATTTTGTGGTACTGTGTATGGCAGCTCGAGGAAACTGGTGCCGATTTTGGTACTCGGAAGTGGGGTGTATGTTTTTAAAGAGAAAGGAAGGAACCAGCTAGATAAGGGCAGTGTTAGTGTAAAGCAGGGCGTAGAGGAGGTCCAATCCCCTCCTTGACCCAGCAGGTAAGGGCACCTTCCACAACCTTCGTCCCAGCATTTCCCTGCAGCCTGATACCCCATGGGACCAGCAACTGTAAGAAATGGGGGCAACATGAAGTTTGTATCAGTGGTGAGTTAAATTTAGAATTTAGTCCAAAAAGCTATTTCTTGGGCATTTGAGGTGGGAACGCTTGATGAAGTGTGTGGAAGACACCTCAGAATTGTCCACTCAAAATATGGACGGAGAGAATACTTACCCATCAGCTCCTACCTCCATTGGTCAAGGTTTGTCCAGAGGAATATTACCTTCCTAGGACTTCCAAGTTTGCACATAAGCCAGAATGACGTAAGCAAGTCCCCACGAGCTTGGGTAGAAAGCACCAAGTACCCACTGCACTGCTGTCAGGCCAGACCTTAGAGCTCGTTGTACAGCAACGCCCAGAACCCAAAGGTGAGCCAAGAGAATTCGAGAAGGGGCACAAAAGGGGAGGTCTGAAGAAGCTGCTTGGCTAGAGGCAGTGAAAAGAAGACCCAGTTTCTGGATTGGGTAGTCACGTGGATGGTAGTGTTCTGTCCCCTTGTGTGTGGAACACAAGGAAAAGATGAGATTTGGAAAGATAAGGGGTTTCATCAGAGAAATGCTAAGCTGAAAGGACTGTGGGCCCCTCAGATGATTTCAGACAGAGGTGGAGCTCATGAGATGGAAAGAGAACTCCCAGAGAGGGTGTGTATGAAGCAAGGAGTCTCGGGACCCAAAGGAAGGGCCCTTGGAAACCTGAATGCTAAGGGAGCAGAGAAGCTAATGAAGGAGGGTGAGAACAAAAAATAAATGGGGGCAGAACCCTGTCACTGAAGCCAGCGGATTTAAATGCAAGGTATAGTGCCCTGGGGGGTTTCATGTACAGATCAAACAAATCTTCCTTGTTGCCCTCTCCCTTAACAAAAAAGACCCCTGCTCCTGGTCCTAAATTCCCAGTTTCTATTCCTGGCACTTTCCCCTGTCACCAAGTTCAGTCAACCCTTCCCTTACAGTGTCATCCATACTTGCTCCTTCTTCTCTGTTCTCACTGCCACCATCCAGGTCCAGAACCTCATACCCTGTGGTCTGGACTATCCACTAAAAGTGTCTGTTCTTTTAGTGTTTCTCTCCCACTCCTCTGAAGCCAGGCTGATTTTCCTCATGAAACACTGAGAAGGCTGCTCCCTGCATTTTCTTACTCAGGTACATTGTCATTTTTTGCTGTCATAAGCAGCATTGCTGTAAATATTGATATATTTGTCTCCTGGTACACTCAAGTAGGAGTTTCTCTTGGGCATAGACCTAGGAGTGGAATTCCTGGGTCAAAGGGTATGTTTGTTGCTTTTCTAATTCTCAACCTTTTTTCTTCTGCTCACCCACAAACCCTACATTCTAGATAAGTACAATCACTGTATTTCTAGGACAGCTCAGAGCCTTTGCTGTGTGATTTCCACAGCATGGAGTGCCTTTCCCCTTCAGCCCCAATAGTCCAAATGCTGCCATCCTCTGAGCCCAGCTCAGTTACTTCCCCTTCTTCCGGGAAGTCCTCCCTGATTCTTTCCCACCAGAATTCATCTCTCCTTCCTCTGTGATCTGAAAGTACTTGATTTGTTGCCCTAATCCTATTCTACCTTGCTATTCTTGCCATCCCTGCATGGTGTTTCTCCTGTCTTGGGAGCAAAGGCAGTGACCCCCAACTATGTCCATGAAGGTGTAGTGTATGCTGTACCTATCCCAAGACCCACATTCTTTTCACACTTTCTCATCTCTGAACTAGGAAAGTGTCTTACATTTGACAGTGTATCATACTTTAATTGGCAGCTTTTTTCTTGGTGCTTCTTAAAATAACAGCATGGCCTTATAGCCAATGAGATCTCAGATTCCATGAGCTATAGTAGGAGGTGTTCAACCAGCATTTGCTACATTGAATGAGTGTAAGTCTTTTTAAGAAGGAGAGAGACTCTAGACCCACCATCTGGATTAGAACCCATTTCACTGCAACTTAGGGCTTCCCTTCAGTGCCCCCAACCCTCACCTGTCCATTTGGAGGATGATGGGTGTGCCTGGAAAGACTTCACACTTTCTGAACCCATCTGGGAAGTGGTCCTCTTAAAGACATTTTTCTCACCTGCAAGATAGATCCCTGTTGCCTCCAGCAGCAATCGTAATAATGGACCTCTCATTGGCACTTCCTCCCTCTCTGTTTCCCAGCCACTGTTCCCTCAGCCCCTGCTTCCTGTAGGCCTTCAAATAAACCAGTGAACACAAACCTTTGTTTCAGGCTCTGCACTGGGGAACCCAACTATGACGTCAGAATCGCCACAAAACCGTCCTCATGGAAGCTGTGCCTGCTCCTGACAAAGGAGGGCAGTGGCCTCAGGATCTGTGAGCAGTGCAGAAAGGGTTCATCAATCACTGGTGGGAGCTGCCCCTCCCGTCCTCCCCACCTTCCCCACCCACCTGTCCTACCTGTCCTGCAGAGTAGAGAGCAAGATTTACCTAGACTTGTGACAACTGATTTGTGGCCCGTGGCAAGGCACTTAGGGATGGAACAACTCCGGAGACAGCTGGGTGGGAAGAAGGGAATTCTGCCTGCATTGGGAGTCAGGGAGGTGGGGGGACTGGAGCAGCACAAGTGCTGGGAACAGATGGGGCTTCCTGGGCACCAGTGCTAATTAACCAGCTTGGCAGCTCAGGGCCTGGGCCCAAGCATATTGCCCATGGCCCCCAGGGGCTGAGCACATGTAGCTGCATACAGGCGGGAGCCCACCAAGCTCAGATTCAGCCCCGAGATCCCAGCCCAGAGAGAAGGAGGAGGGAGGGAGAGAGGAGGTCCCCAGCACAGGTCCTCTCTCCATTCCCCAGGCCAGGGAGCAGTAGCTTCTAACACAAATCAGCTGGATGACCCTCTTATTCAGTAGGTGCCAGGAGACCAGAAAAGGAATAGGGGAGAAGGATGGCGGGGAAAGACGCCTGCCTAAGGAGGCTGCTGCCAACCCCCCTGCAGTAGACCACCTGGATCCAGAAGATAAAAGTGGGGGGGGAGAGAGAGAGAGAGAGAGAGAGAGAGAGAGAGAGACTGTGTGTGTGTGTGTGTGTGTGTGTGTGTGTAAATCACAGGCATTTGCCAGCTTTTAGGTCACTTCATCTCCAAACCCAGGCTGCCGCTGGCACCTCCCACGACTTGGGGAAGCCCTGACATTGAGATGGTCCTGCTGGCATCTGCCCTGCCTCCTCCCAGCCCTTTCCCCCTCTCCAGCCACCTAGCCCCTTGTTTCTTCTCTTGCTCTTCCCTCACTTCCAAGAACAGAACTCATTTTAACTTTTCTGCTACCAAAGCAGAGGCAATGTGTATATTGTATGGGAGGAAGTTGAAAGAACCAAGTCAAGTCTTTTCATTGAAGTTGCCTGCATCAAGAAAGACACCTCCTTTGGTTTGTTTGCTATAATATATAGCCCACTTATAATGGGCTATATGTTATATATCCCAAATTAACCAATGACATTTCAAATTTGACCAGGATCAAGGTGCCTTTTTTAAATTGCGGGCAAGAGAAAGAAATATCTCCCAGACACAAAGCAACCCCCCCACAGCTCTGCCCAAGAGCGGATCAAACTACATTTGTTTCAAGGCCGATTTGCCTGATCTCCTCCAACCCGGGGCATGTTCTGTCTCTCAGTCCCCAGTGCACAGCACATTCTGGGCTCGTATTAGGAACTAGCAAATATTTGTTGAATAAGTAAGTCCTCTTTTTAAAATACAGTCCCAAGTTACATAAATAGAATAGTTAATATATTCACTTCTATTGAATGGGGAAGTGTGTCCCAAATAGCAAGTCGATAAGGACAAAATAAAGCTGAAAATAGCACCGGTCCACAAGCCTGTTTCCAAAGTAAACTGTCTTTAACATTGATATGTTAAAAAAATAAAAAATAAAAAAAGTCTGTCTTTTTCTATACTCAAGTATCTGTGGGTAAAACAGGATAATCTGGATTTGCTACTACAGTTTCACTTCAGTCTTTGTAATGCGGCTGGTTTGCTCTAAATGTGTTGGCCCAGCACAGCTGACCGTTGGCCTTCCCAGCGTTTCACATTTGTGGGGTCAAGGCCTTGCCCATCACGTTACATTTTCTCTGTGAATGCATGAGCTGTGCCATGGGTGGATTTCACCCGCCTCTCTCTGTAGACTATGTCTTGCTTCTGCTTCTGCCTTTGGCGGCGAAACCAAAATCTGCTCAGACCCAGATCGAGGACTCTATCTCACAGTTTCAGCAAATTAATTTTGTGCCAACTGACCTTGAGCCTCAATAACCGGCAGAAGTAGAAGAACTTGAATTCAAAACGCTGTGCTGTGGCTCTTCAGCGCTGAGCTGCCTTCATTGCGACACGACGTAAGCCCTTGGCTGGGCGTTTGGGTGCCCATTCACATTTCTTGGTTGGGTCCTTCACGGCCTGCACATGAGTTCCGTCACTTCGGTTCCAGCCTCAGGCACCACCGCATGGGCGGCCTGAGCTGTGCCTCCCTGTACTTGCCCTCCATCTCCCAGCACCATTCCTCATGCAATCAGGTGCCTAATAAAGGTTCTGCGCTGCTGAGGGTAATACTGATGTGATGGCTATGGTGGCGATCACGACTCGGAGCAAGAAATTATGCAGAAGGATGTTAAGCTAAACATCAAAATCTCCTGATGCTGTAATTCACTGAATTGTTGACTCCTCCCCACAGACTGTTGAAAGAACTCCTCCCTGGAGACAGCTCATCTCTCTCTGTCTACAGCAAGGCATTTATAGCCTGTACCACCGAGCAAAGGAAAGGGTTTCCAAAGAGTGAGCTTCCAGAGCCAGGGAAGCCTGAAAAAGATGACTCTGTGCCCCGCCCCCTTTTTTATCTGCTTCTGTCATTCACCAGAAAGCTCCAGACATGAGAGTGCTGTGATTGTGGTCATTCTTCCTTCTCCTCCACTGAGGGGCGGAATCTATCCTGCCTCCCCTTGACGCTGACGTGGCCTAATGAGTTGCTTTGACCAACAGAATGCCACAGAAGTTACCTTGTGTCAGTTGCAGATCTAGACTTTAAAGGTCTCACGGTTTCCACTTTTGCTCTTGTTGCTCAGCTTTCATGCCATAAGCCAGACTCCTGGATGACGAGAGGCCACGTAGAGAGCGGGCCTGCGGGATGAGTGGCCATCTTGGACATTTCAACCCCAGTCGAGCTCTGAGCTCCCAGCTGAATGTAGCCCCAGATGTGACCCCAGCTCACAGAGTGTAAATCAGTCACATGCAAATGAATATACGCTCACCTCGGAGATATTGCAGGTTTGGTTCTAGGCCATCACAACAAAGTGAATAGCCCAATAAAATGAGTCATGAATTTTTTGGTTTCCCAGTGTATATACTATACTGTAGTCTATTAAGTGTACAATAACATTAAAAAAAAAAAAAAAAAACAGTGTACAGACCGTAATTTTAAAATATTGCTAAAAAAAATGCTAACCCTCATCTGAGCCTTCAGTGAATCGTAACCCTTTTGCTGGTGGAGGGTCTTGCTTTCGATGTTGATGGCTTTTGACTAACCAGGGTGGTGGTTGCTGAAGGTTGAGTTGACCGTGGCAATTTCTTAAAATAAGACATCAATGAAATTTGCCGCATCGATTGATTCTTCCTTTCACAAACGATTTCTCTGTAGCACGTGATGCTGTTTGGTAGCATTTTGCCCACAGCAGAACTTATTTCAGTATAGGAGTCAGTCCTCTCAAACCCTGCTGCTGCTTTATCAACTAAGTTTAAGTAATATTCTAAGTCCTTAGTTGTCATTTCAACAATCTTCATAGTATCTTCACCAGGATAGGTTCCATCTCAAGAAACCACTTTCTTTGCTTATTTATAAGAAGCAACTCCCCACTGTTAATGCTTTGTCATGAAATTGCAGCAATTCAGTCACATCTTCAGACTCCACTTCTAATTCTAGTTCTCTTGCTATTTCCACCATACCTGTACTTGCTTCCTCCAGTGAGGTCTTAAATCCCCCAAAGTCATCCTTGTGGTTTGGAATCAACTTCTTCCAAACTCCTGTTAATGTTGGTATTTTGACCTCTTCCCGTGAATTATGAATGTTCTTAATGGCATCTACAGTGGTGGATGCTTTCCAGAGGTTTTCGATTTACTTTGCCCAGATCCATCAGAGGAATCATTGTCTATATCAGCTGCAGTCTTATGAAATGTATTTCTTAAATAATAAGTCTTGAAAGTTGAACATATTCCTTGATCCATAGGCTGCAGAATGGATGCTATGCCCATTGGCATGAAAACAACATTCATCTCATTCTACATCTCCATCAGAGCTCTTGGGTGACCAGGTGCATTGTCAATGAGCAGTAATATTTTGAAAGGAAACTTTTTTTCCTGAGCAGATCTCAACAGTGGGCCTAAAATTTTCAGTAAACCATGTTTTAAACCTATGTGCAGTCATACAGGCCCTGTGGTGTCAGTTATAGAACTCAGGCAGAGTTGATTTAGTATAATTCTTAAGGACCCTACGATTTTGGAAATAATAAGTGAGCACTGCCTTCAACTTAAAAGTCACTAGCTGCATTAGCCCCTAATAAGAGAATCAGCCTGTCCTTTGAAGCTTTCAAGCCAGACATTGATGATTTCCCCTTAGCTATGAAAATCCTAAATGTCGTCTTATTCCAATAAGGCTGATTCGTCTACATTGAAAACCTGTTGTTCAGTGTAGCCACCTTCATCAATTACTGTAGCTAGATCTTCTGGATAATTTGCTGCAGCTTCTGGGTTAGGCTTTGGCTCAAGGAAATGTTGTGGCTGGTTTGATCTTCTATCCAGACGACTAAAACTCCATATGAGCAATAAGGCTGTTTTGCTTCCTTATCAGTCATACGATCACTGGAGTAGCTCTTTTAATTTCCTTCAAGAACTTTTCCTTTGCATTCACAACTTGGCTAACTATTTGGCACAGGAGTCCTAGCTTTCAACCTGTCTCAGCTTTTGAGGTGCTTTACTCACTAAGCTTAACGACTTACAGCTTTTGATTTAGAGTGAGAGATGTGTGTCTCTTCCGTTCCCTTGAACACTTACAGGCCATTGTAGGGTTATTAATTGACCTAATTTCAATATCGTTGTATCTTAGGGAATAGGGAGGCCCAAGGAGAGGGAGAAAGATGGGAGAAGAGCTGGTCAGGGGAGCAGTCAAAACACACACAACATTGATAAAGTTTGCCATATTATATGGGCATGATCTGTAGTGCCCCAAAACAATTAAAACAGTGACATCAAAGATCACTGATCAGAGATCACCATAGCAAATATATGAATAATGAAACACTTTGAAATACTGGAAGAATAATTAAAATGTGACACAGAGACACGAAGTAAGCAAATGCTGTTGCTAAAAATTGCCATTGATAGATTTGTTCAATGCCGGGTTGCCACAAACCTGGAATTTGTAAAAAAATACTCAATATCTGCAGAGCACAATACAATGAGGTGTACCCGTATTCTTCACCTCCAAAAAGACCAATGCACTCTTCTGTTTTTCTCAAAACAGGCAGGCTTCCCTGGGTGTTTCATTGTCACTTTTTCTAGAGACATAGGTAAGAGGGAAATGATCTCTCCCAGAAGACGAACAACAATGCGAGGGCAGCTACCAATGACAAGCGACCCTTGGCTTCAGGCTCAGGGAGGTCGTGGGAGTGATGGTGTAGTGGATGCTGAGACATGCTGCCCAGATGCCCCCTTCAGGACTCAGTCACACCCTTTCCTGGGGCACACTACATGCAGTGATGGTTGATGTGGGATATAAATGTCTGCCTCCGTCCCTTGAGGCAGGAGAACCCTGAAAGACCATCCTACCTCATCCTGGAAACTACCCCAGAAGAATCTCAGGTGGGTCACGTAGCACACGAGGACATCAGCTTCTGCACGGTGAGGGCACCAGTTTCTCGGCCTCTCACTATCCGACTCATTTGCCTTGTCGTTGGCTGTTTGAACAGAAAGTTGATAGCCATGCTGGCCTTGATCAATGAAACCCTACAGCTTTAGCTGTAATTTGACTTATTTTTTAAACTGTTGGTCTGGGATAAATGCACACATTTATACAAGTCAGAACCCAATCGTCCTTCCTGCATGCAGTCACATACAGATGCTCCCAACAGCTGACTGAACTAGACAGATCATGATGAGGGGTGGTCTGTGGAAAGGTCTACACCCATCATTAGGTCTTCTTCATTTCTCATGTGCCTGCAGTCAAGGAAAGATTTCATCTGTATCTACCTTTTTCAAGCATCAATCCAAAAAGGCAACAGGTATATGGAAACCTAAGGGTCCACCGACAGATGAATGGATAAAGAAAATGTCATGTATGTATACAATAGAATATTATTCAGCCATAAAAAGAATGAAATCTTGCCATTTGTGACAACACGAATGGACCTAGAGAACATTATGCTAAGTGAAATAAGTCAGACTGAGAAAGACAAATGCCGCGAGATCTCACTTATATGTGGAATCTAAAAAACAAAAACCAAGCTCATAGAAACAGAACAGGTTGGTGGTTGCCAGAGATAAGGGGTGGTGGGTGGGTGAAAGGAGTCAAAAGGTACAAAATTCCAGTTATAACATAAGTAACTCCAGGCTAAATAATGTGCAGCATGGTGACTATGATTAATAAAACTGTATTGTATATTTAAAAGTTGCTAAAAGAATAGTTCTTAAAAGTTCTCATCACAAGAAAAAAAATAGTTCTGTAACTATGTATGGTGATAGATGTTAACTAGACTTAGTGTGGTGATGATTTTGCAATGTATACGAATATCTAACCATTATTTTGTACACCTGAAGCTAATACAATATTGCATGTTAATTCTATCTCAATTTAAAAAACAAAGCAACAGGAAGCTTGTGTGTTGTTCCTTTTCCGTATGGAGAAATGGCGATTGGTTTGCGCTTTGCCCGGTTACAGCTAAAACTGTAAGGCCTGAGCAAGTCCAAGGCACCACACCTGCGACTCTGGCCAGTTAGCATTTGTCACTGCACTGCTGGCATTAATTTGTCCCCTCCTCTTGACTATGGGGTCAGACAGGAGTATCCATTGAGAAAAAAAGAAACGTTCCCCTTATAAGTCACAGAAAAACAAACACTACCATGCTAGCTATCCTTTTTATACAACTGTAATAGATTTTGCCTGGAATGTAGTAGGCCCTCAAATAAATATTTGTGGAATGAATGAATGGGCATCACTTCTGGCAATTGCTGAATGACATTCTGATATCATTATTTGAATGCTCAGAATTTAAACGTGGGCCCCTGACTTTATCAAATAATTCTTTTCTTCCTTAAGTACTTCTGATGTCCAACACTGTGGTTCTGCTTACATTATGTGATCAGGCCCTACCTGCCGTGCCCCTAACTCACCAGTTCAGCGTCATTTCTCTGTTTCCTCCCTCCTCCACCGACAGTGCTCCAGCCACATACAGCTCCCTTTCCTGCTATAAAAGGGCAGACCTCTTCTGGCCCCAGGGCCTTTGCATGTCCTGCTCTCACTGCTGGAGCATTCTTTCACCATCGCCATCACCACCACCACCAAGACCAGCTTAATTCATTCATATTCATTCTTCATGTCCCAGATTTAATGTCATTCCCCTAGGACACGTTCCTCGAGCCCCTAATTGCTCTGGGTTAGGCATACCTCTTGTGTTCCCGAAGTTTCCCTATTTCAGCACTCATCACACTTCACTATCACAGCCTCACTATCTGTTGCACCTCTCAGGCTGTACACAGAAGGGAAATGTGTTTACTACTGTATCTTCAGGGCCTGACAAATGGGAGGTGCTCATCACATGTGTGATTTTTGGTTGGTTGGTTGGTTGGTTGGTTGGTTGGTTGGTTGGTTGGTTGGTTGGATGAATGGACGACTTGGTCACGAGAGCTCTGTTCCTGTGCCTTCCAGGTCGACAATGCAGGATTCGGAGAACAGACTTTGGAATCAGACAAACTTGGGTGTGTAGGCTGACCAGCTATATGCATAACATAGTAGAAACCTCTCCAGATAGCTTAACCTGAAAAGAATTTATTTTAAAATATTAGTTAGCTCATAGAACCTCTGGGAAAGGCTGGGAACCAGACATGCCAGCTATGCCAGTTTTAAAACCTGCCTGAAAATTCTTGGATACTTGGTCCCAACGGTAGAGTTTAATTTTCCTTCCCTTGAAGGTGGGCCCACTTGTCTGCATGATTTCTGTGACTTCTGAAGCTAGATAACACAGGTTCTGCCTGGTATGTTCTCTCTCTCTCTCTCTCTCTCTCTCTCTCTCTCTCTGTCTCTGTTTATTCTTGGAACCCTGCTGCCATATTGTGAGAAAACCAAGCAGCCATGTGGGAAGACTACATGTAGGTTTCCTGGCCACAGCCCCAGCTAAGGTCCCAGCCAGGAGCCAGCATCAACCACCAGCCCCGAGGGTGAGCAAGCTTGAGATGGTCTCTGCCCACCCAACTACCAATCACTCTAATCGACACTGAGTGGAACAGAAGTGAGTCTGCCAAGCCCTGCCCAAATTGCAGATTCAGGAGCAAAATAAATATTGCCGTTGTTTGAAGCCTCTAGGCTAGGGGTGGCTGCTTACACAGTAATAGATGACCGAGGCAGCAGCTCCGTGGCCAAGAACTTTGCCCAAAGTGCATTGCAAAAGTGCTACAGCTAAGTCCCTGTGCCACTTCTGTGGGGCAGAGACTCCCATGGTTCATACCAGGGATGCTGAATATGGCATTTGGTGCTAGAACTTCTACCATGGACGTTTGACTGGTGGGGCCAGGTCCCAGAGACAAACCCCAGTGAAAAGGGAGGCTGGGGAAGAGAATGGGTACTTCCTGGAGGAGGCGCAGACTCAAGAGATGGAGACTTCTCCAGACAAAGAAAGGGAGCTCAGAGGGACCCGAGAGCCACAGCATCCTCTGGACACCTCAATGGGTGGCTCAGCCAGGGACATAACCTGCCTGTGACACAACACTGCCTAACCAGAGCACAACGCTTCATGGGACCATTATTCAGGGTGAGATGACACTCTAAGGATCTGGGCACATGTACCACAAGGCCTGGTCCCTACTGAAAGTGCAGCATGTGACTGAAGCTCTATGAGAACTAGTGTTATTACCCGGCCCAGGGGCACAGAGGGGCCTGATTCAGCCACGTTGGGTGGCAGGCTTCCCAGGAGCCTGGAGCCTCCCAGCCAGGGACAGGCCCCCAGCATTTTACCCACATCTGAGCTGTGGCTGGGCCTTCCTACACTACCCCCAGGCTGATCTAAACAGCCTGCTGACCTCTGACCAGACCCTCCCACCACTGGGGATCCCTGGAATCACCTTGAGACCAGGGGGCATCCCATGAGTGTTCATCTTACCATCAGAGCCAGATTCTCAGAGGCCTGGGTAGCTGCCCAGTTGCAGGAAACCAGGAAGACCAGAGCTAAGAAAGAGACAAGCCAGGTATCCTGATCCAAGATCGTCTGGGCTTGATCGAGGGTAGGAAGGACGGGAGAAGGAAAGAAAGGACAAATGCATGAGTCATTTTGGAGCAAGAAGTCCACAGGTGTGTGACCCACGTAGCTCATCAAGGGCCTATCACATTCAAGTCCTGCCCTAGGCCCTGTTGTGGCCTTGACAAGAGGGAAGGAAGGGTGACCAGGCACAAGAGTGTGTGTGAACTCTGAAGCCAGACCAGACTTCACAGCTCTGCTATTGATCCACTGGGTCACCTCAGGCAAGTTTCCTAACCACTCTGGTCTCAAGCTGTCTTCTCTAAAGTAAGATTCCTTGGTTCATAGAGATGTTGTGAGGATTAGACAAATTAATGGAAATGAAGACGACAGTTCTTGCTCAATGAACACTGCTTGTACATTATTATTTTCTAAATTAGCTCCTTTATCGCTGTCTGTCCAGTGATACTCTCCTTCATAGCTGTTATCACTATATGACCTTCCTGTATCTTTTTGTGTGCTCGCTTGTTTGCTATCTAGCCTCCTTCCTCCCTGGCCTGTAAGCTCATTGTGGGCAGGGAAATTGTTCTGTTATCAGTGAATCGTCAGCTCCTAGAAGAGTGCCTAGCACATATCAGGCACTCAGTAAATGCTTGCTGAGCAATGAATAAAGAGACTGATATCATTGGAGAACTAAGATAGAGCCTCCAATAACGTCAATACAAAAGAGGACACAGGGTAGCTGGTTAGCTCAGTTGGTTAGAGTGGGAAAAGAAAAAGAAAGGGAGGGAGGAAGGGAGGGAGGGAGGGAGGGAGAGAGAGAAGGAGAGAGAGAGAGAGAGAGAGAGAGAGAGAGAGAGAGAGAGAGAGAGAGAGAGAGAATACAGGCAGGCATGCAGGAGAGGCACACAAAGCTACAGGGCTTCAAAGCAAAAAAAAATAAGTCAAATCAACTGAAAGGTCTAGCAAAAGTTTTGGAGAAGGAGCACCATGGGGAATGGGCCTCAAAAGGAAACAGGGTCTCAAGAGACGAAGCTGTGGTGGAAGGTGTGGCCCAGGTGGGGGTTAGTAAGAGCAAATGTTAGGAAAGTCCTGAGCGTGCTCAGAAAATGGCCAGTGGTACCCTTGGGCCAGTCTGGGAGGGATTGTGTGAAGATGAGGTTACAAAGGCTGGTTGTGACAGCACATGGAGATTTGTTACAAGCTTCCAGTGTGTGTGCCTCACAGGATAGAATGTTCCCTGGGTCCCAGGTGGATTCAGCGCAGGCACCTCCTGTTCAGCTGCCCCTGGGCCTGCCCCTTCCGGTGAGCACATGCAAGCTGGGATCAACCCATGGCTCCACGCTCACAGTTGAGAGGATCCCAGTAGTGTTCAGTCTCTTTCTTTTTTAAGAACATGAAGTGCAGAAGTTGGGTTTTCAATTTTGAATTTTTTTTAAAAAGAGACTACATCCCACCTTTAGAGCAATGAAGCCCTACCCCCACCCCCAAGATTATTCGGCCCTGGGACAGACTAGCACGCATCCAAGAACGCCCAGGGCTACCCCCAAAGGGAGAGTCTGGGTCCTACTTGGCTCATCAAAGGAAACTGCCTGCTCAGAGGAACAGGCGGGGCATAGAGTAGGAACCACCAGCACGTGTTTTTTCTCCTATGTCTGGGGGCAAAACCCAAATCTATCACTTCTGCACATATTCACCAAAAAAAGGACTCAACATTGTCTGTTTAGCAGGCAGTACCAGGACCAGCTGCCTTGCCCACGAGCTGATGTTTTGCGGTTAGTAGGGAAGAGAGGAGGTGCTTTCCATCAGTGTGTTTAGTACCAACCAAGCAGGGAAAGTTAAAATAATTACCTGCGAACAACTGTGTATGTTTCTGTCATCTAATTAGGTAATCTGCCCAGGTGTTTAGCACCCAGGCCTCTATGCTTTAATTGGATAAAGTCAAGGACAAAAACTAATTAGTAGCATTAATCCAAACCAGAAGTCTAATGATATTAACCACCAATCACCACTGCAATCAGGAATCTTTATTCTAAAACATTTTCAAAGTAGGGGAGGAGGGAAAGAAAACAAAGTTTTTCTGAGCTTTAAAACATGGACTTCTAACCACCAATTCCCGGTGTCTTTGATCCACTCTCTCAAAGAAACTAAAAAAAAAAAGAACTGTGATTAACGAAAATGCAGTACAGAGTTACGCGTGAACCAATACCTCACCCATACCCCTTTTTTAGGCAAGAAAAATGTAAATGCCGTCTTAAACTCAGTACCACTCAGCTCTGTTCATACATTCATCACGTCCCTCCTGGAGACCCCTCCAAATTAAAGATGATCATCCACGTGTACCTGGAACTTTCAAGAGACAAACATGACCTTAAAATGCTCCTAAAATTTCCCTTTCATTCATTCTCATTTTTCTTTTCAAAGTGAGTGAAAAACAACCAAATTCCACAAGAATAATCCCAAACTCCAAGGTAGCTAGTGAGCTCTTTGGTTTATAGAAAGAATCACCAGTTTGTTTTTATTATGGGCCTGTCCTGCCTGCATCTTTTTGTCCCTTTTTCAGAATTTTTCATTTCTTATAACATGTATTGAGGAGAACTTGTGGTTTAAAAACACCGGTAGAAACAGAGCACGCTGTTTTGGTTTGCTTTGTTTATCAGCTAACATAAAAATGACAGAATAATTTTAGATTCCTAGCACTCTGACATGTTATGTGATTAATTAGATAAAAAGTCAAATGAGATGAAAAGCCCAGTTTGGGATCAGGCTGAAGACAAAAGAAGCCCCACTCCAAGGACTAGGAAACTGAGTGAATGGCACACTAACCCTAATTTGTCGTACGGGCATGTGTGTGTTTCTGTCCCCGCGACTCTCCCTTGATGACTTGGTTTTGTTGGTGGTGTTAGCCAAGTGAGTGCCAGCTGACTTAAACATGGGCCCCACCAGGAAAAGGAACTTGAACTGTCATTTTGAGGCTCACTTCTCTGATTTTCTGTTCCTCCTTCCCCACCTTCATTACCACCACTGCTCTTCCCTAAGCCACCCCCCAAATAGGCAAAAACTTAAGAAAGAAAAAATAATAATAGCTTTTCAAAGATGAAACTCTGAGGATTTGCATAATTCAGTATCTGCCTTTTGGAAATTAAAAAAAAAAAAAAAAAAAGGTTTTTACCACCTTTCCCTCTAGAATGTAAACTGACTCTGCTTTGTGAAAACATCCCTGCGTCCCAAGCACGGGCCCTCTAGAGGTTGTGGCTTAGAAACCAGGGTGTAAATAAAACCTGTGTGGAGGGTGCTGCTCTGGGCAGCTGCGTTGGGAGGTGCTCCTGGTTTGTTTGTTTGTTTGTTTATTTACGTTTTCATTCTTTCTTTGTTTGACACATGCTAGGTTTTTCCGAGCTTGCTATCCAACAGAGCTCACTTTGAAGGGTTAAAATAATGGGATCATTATTGGGTTAGTCTCGAGAAACAGGCAAAAGAGACCCACGGCAGACTTGCTGCAGCTGGTAGGCAGCCCAATTGCCATCCACAGGGGAATTTGCTTATTTCGATATCACAGTCTCCCACCTTGATAAAAAAGAAAAACACACCCATTTCATTTGGACTGTGTACTAAGAATAATTGCCACCAATATTGATTGGCCCTTGGGGACACGGCTGAATTTAAAAATTGCAGGCTATGAAATCCCAGCTGATGTAGCCTCGCAGAGATTGCTGCTTATTTGTGACATGCTCCTATGTTTAAACTTATTTGCAGAGACTGTGAAATTAATATCCTCACGTTGAGTACAATATGGTGACACACCTGGCTGAAAGGCATGATAGTTTTGTTCTTATTGTTTTAATGCCAGCTTCTGTCTGCACAGCATTGCAAATCTTTCAGATAATGAAGTACATTTCTGATGACGATAAAGACATTTGTTTGCTAGAGTCACCATTTTCTAACTATTTATTTTCAGGGACAGGGCGAATGTGTGAGGTTTTTCTTTTTCTTTTTACTGCACGTTTCCTTGTAACAGGTTTTTAACCCAGCAGTCCCTCGCGGTGGCCTCCGGCTTACGTGTAAATTTACTGCAGTCGTCTTCTGAGTTTCTCCATCATCCTGCATGCCCCTACCACATTAGGCTAGAAGCCGGACATTTCCTGCCAAGTGCTTTCGTCTGTTAGAAGCAGAGAGGAAATGTGCTAGAGTCTTAACCACCAAATCGATGTGATTAGGTTCAAATAGGTCAAGACTGGAAATTTCAAATGTTTCTGAAATTAATCACCTAGAAAAGTTTATCCTACTCGTTAATTCTTAAATCATACAGAAATTTGCGTTTTACCCATGCAAATATATATATGACTCTGATGATCAAAATTGTGGGGTGTCATGCACTGTTAACTATGACATAAGTAAAAGCAGCAGAGAGCTGTGGCACTCTGCTTTCTATCTGTCCAGGAGTTCTTTGTTTCATGTGTCATTATCAGTCGTTGCAAAATCGCGTCTTCCTTCCTCTGCATTGCAGCCTCCTCCCTTCCTCGTATTACACACAAATTAAATGACAGCTTAAAAAAAAACTAGGCAATACTATTTTAAAAAAATAAATACATATAGAAAAAAGGACTGGAAAGATGTACACTAAAATTCATAGAGGTCCTCTCTGTCTGGAATCTGTGGTTTTTATTTTCTTCTTGCTTATAGCTATGTCCTAAATTTTCTACAATGTAGATGTATCACTATTAAATAAGAAAATAGTTATATTTAAACATATACAACTGCTAAAAGTAGCATGATTTCTATAGTTGATGTGCAAATTATATATAATTTCACTTCTAAGTTAATGTGAAAACTATAAACAAAAAATTTAATATTACTATCAGTCTTCCTACTTAAATTTTCAGTTTAAATAATTCACTTTTATAAAGGTAAATTTTTTCAAATTCGTTCTGCTATATCCCAGTGAGTAATTAAAATGTAATTGTTCTTTCTTCTTTTTATTTAGTTATTGGTTGGTTTGTTGGTTGGCTGGTTGGTTTCATTTGATCTTTGGTGGTAGGTTTTCTTGATTTTCACTTTTATTGAGCATTTTACTTTATTGTTATCCTGAAGTTTCTAAGAAAGTCTTGATTTTACAAACGCATGTTATAACTAATGAGAATGTGAAACAAATGCAAACACATCACACACACACACACACACACACAGACACACACACACACACTACAATTTGTTTCACTATCCCAAATTTTGAAGCTAGGTTTTAAAATTGCAAACCAGCTAGTTCAACAAATACTCTTTAGTGCACTAGGGAACAGCAGACAATAATTCTAAATTCGTTTACACTCCCAATAGAGCCACAGATTAATTTAAACAACTTAATTTCTTTTCATGTAGGTCTTCTTACTTTTTACTGAAAATAGGGCATGAGAAACTAAGATAAAGTGTATTCCTAATTACTTGGACAAATTGTTAGCTTTAGCGGTACTTTAAAATCAGTGTTTAAAACTGTTTGGAAGCTGAGTTGACATTGTTGATGTTACTTGTACAAAATGTTCTGAAAAGTTATGTTACTGCTTGGCCCACTCCAGCCCCACCCCAGGAACCTGTCAGATTTTCAGCTCAGGACCTACAACTCACTGCAACAGACCAGCTGGGTCCCTACGGCCAGCCCAGCCACTAGGGGAGGTCTCAAGTCAGGAGGCACAGAGGAGGTTCTGGTCTTCAAGTTAGCTGTGACCTCTCATTGGAGGGGCTTATTATTATGAAATACAACTAAAGCTTTTTTTGTTGGTGTCATTAATTATTTTAACTTGTGATAGCGGGTGTTCAAAAGTATCAGAGAGAAAATGGCAAAGTGGCCCCTCAGGTGAACTTAGCTCAGTCAGGTGGTCTGTTTACAGTCTTTATTCCCTTAATTAGAATACACAAAACTTCGAGTTCTAGAACCTTCTCTTCAAGCTTGGGCTCTGCAAGAGGTAATTACCCAAGTGACATAATGCTGTTGTTATTGTACCAGCCACATGCTTTGCGATTGCTATGGTTTTTTTAAAAAAAATAAATAAATAGAGGAGGATTTCCCCTTATTTAAATTTGGAAGGTTGACTGAACACAGTCACACAGATATTGGGCCACAGACTCTTCCAGGAAAACGCGCGAGAGGGGCCCACAACAAAAACAGGACTTGGAAAACTGCAAACGCTGTACTGTGTGGGGGTTCCCTGAAAATAAATTGTGAGCATCTCCCAAACACACTACATGAACAAAGGAATGATTAGCACTTTCTTTCCAGTCGGTGAAATGTGACACACTCACAATATAACGTATAACTAGAGGTATTCTAAGTTGTGTTGTTTTGTTTTGGTTTTGTTGTTTTACTAGAAAAGACAGTTTAGGGGTATTTTGTTCAGGAAATTCTTATCTGACTACAGAAGACAGGTCCAGGGGAACCACATCCAGGTGTTACCTGTGGGGATAACGCAATAAGGTCACAGATGGCCACTGCCTCCCAGTGGCCCTGGCTGGGGCCCAGGGAGCAAAGCGCAGGTTGACAGAGAAAGGAAATGGTGATTCTTCTGGAAGGCCATCTCCTCCAACCATGGCTTGCCCCAATGCCACTGACCACACAGAAAGTCCCAGATAAAATGCAGAACACCCAGTGAATTTTCAGTTTCAGCTAAACCATGAATTTTTTATTATAAATATGTTCCAAATATTGCATGGGACATACTAAAAAATGGAACTATAATTTAGTACTATGTACTGGTATATGTACTAAGTTATATATACATATAATATTAAAATGTAGTATATTATACCAAAAACGTATTTATTTTTATCTGAAATTCAAAAACATAGGACATGCTGTATTCTTTTTTGCTAAATCTGGGCAACCCTGGCACACAGTGACCTGAGGGATGACCTTGGAGGAGATGGGGGAGGGTTTCCCCAAGTGCCCCACATGGTCCCCTCCTTCATTCCTGCCCTAACTGCTCAGAGGCCGTCACTGACCCTCCCATACATCACTGCGCCCTTGCTCACGTTCCTGTCCCCATTAACCTGCCTCATTTTCCTCCACAGTTTGTCACGATATGACATGTTACATATTTTAAACAAATAAAGTGTATTTTTGATCTCCTCCCTTAAGCTCCATGAGACCAAGGATTTTCCCCTTTCCTCTCAGCCCTTACAATGGTACCCGCTACATCATGGGCCTCAATAAATCTCTGTGGAATTGCATAAATGAGATGACTACGTGGGGAAAGATAAAACACTGATAAGAAAATAGAGACTTTTAGGGTTAGCGATAGGGGAAAAAAAGAAAATAGAGATTGAACTAAAGTAAATGTTTATGGTCTTTTCAGCTCTCCTGGTAGACTTGTGTGTTCTAGTCAGTGCTCCTCCAATGTTCTTGGGAGCACCACTCACCCGGGGAACCCCAACATGTCAGATGCTGATTCTATAGGTCCGAGTTGGGGCCAGAGATTCTGTATTTCTAACCAGTTCCTAGGTGATGCTGATGTAGCAAAGGGGGTCATTTAAGAGCACAGATAAAGTTAAAATAGAGAGCAGATCATGACCTGAAGATTCTGAAATTCTGTTATATCATAAGAAGGTGCAATGGGACAAAAACCTAAGTGATTGGATGGACAACAGTTTTCAGATAATACAAATAGTCTTCCTGAATCCAGTAGACACATATTTCAAGAACCATCTAGTCTTATTAGTCTCCTTTAGTACTGAAGCGAAAAACAAACACAAGAATGATAAAAATCACCTCTCCAAGACGAATAGGGGAAGTGGCGCTGCTCTCACTGAGACAGTGTCTTCTCTTCAATCAGTATCTCGAGAAAGCTTCAACGGGTGCCAAGAGCAGAGGTGCAGTCACCGCCATTTTTAGTGACCTTGAGTTCTGTACGACAGACTCCAAACACCTGAAGGACGCTCACTGACCACACTTTGACAACCTCCACTAGGAGAACGTAGCACACTCTCTGACTTTCCTCAGTTCTACTATCCCCAGAAAACAAGCAAAAGCTTACTTTAAAAATAAAATGCCTGATCACTGCACTGTACACCTGAAGCTAAAGCTGAACAATAATGAATGTCAACTACAAGTTTATATATATATATATATATGTTTACAAGAAGCGGAGTACAGCATTAGGAATAGAGACAGTGGAAATATAATGGCTGTGTGCGATGTCAGATGGATAGTGGATGGGGGAGGGGGGTTGACACAGTGTGAGAGATATAAATGATAAATGTCTAACTATTACTTTGTTTTTGTGCACCTGAAACTAATAAAAAATTTTTGGACAAAAAAACAGAATTAAATTAAAATATGTAGAATGTCTCACAACATTTCTCCCAAAATAAGTCTTCAACACAATTTTGGAAATGACCTACCCAGATAAAACACCACTTGATATGTAACCAGAGGAATAAATTTCAGCTTTTCTCTTTGTGAAAAAAAAAAGTAAGTTATTTTGACAGCAGAAACTTTCTAAAAGATTGAATTCAGATTTTGTACATGCCTGTGGGGTGTACCTGCCACATACACTCTTTAATATGCTCCCCTTTCTATGAATTATGAAAGGGGCTAAAAATAACCTCCTTGGAATTATTTTCATTACCAGGATGCTATCCATGTGCACCTTAAAAAAACATACATGTTGTCCCATTTGTGATCATTTAAACAGAAATTACGCTTTTCAACACTTCAAAAGACGCCAGTATAGAATAAAATTCCACTTATACCAATTATTTTCCATCTTTCAGATATGTGGAAAACAAAAATAAATAATCTGTTAAATCACAGATATATAAAAATACTTTTTATAATAAAAACCAAAATAGCTTAAATCTGGCCTATGGTTAGGACTAACAGACATTTGAAATTCAATTACAATTTAATTCTTTGGAAATATCACCGGATTACATATCAATGATTCATTCAATTTTGTTTTAAATATTATTAATTGCTTGATACCATTTACGACCAAGAAACCCTTAGAATAGTGAAAATTGCAAACGTTTATGATCTAGGAGACCCGAGTCTAGGCTTGCCTCTGTGTTGTGACTTCAGGCAAGAGTTTTGTGTCGCTGAGTCTCAGTTTCCTTGTATGGAAAGTGAGGAGATTGCACCAAATTACCTTGCAGATTCTAAATGTGTCTGTACCTGAAATGATGTTCTATACACACAAACTTTTAAAACAAGGTACCAGCATCCCCATACCTTTCTTCCTTGAAAACAGCGCCACCTTCAGGTCACAATGACCATAACAGAGCAGTCCGTGGTGTTGCTTCTCCAGCAGATAGGAGATATTTGCCAGATCCACAGTAACCCTTCGTCATGGTGTCCTTTGGGATGTGGTCACACATTTATGAATCTGTCACCTGTGTTAAAATCAATGTGTATGGACATGGAGCCAAGCTGAGCTCACGGGCCCACGGGAACAGATGCACGACCTTGGCCTACTTATCTCAGCCCCCAGCTAAAGAAGTTCACCCACAGAACAATTCCTGGTGGAAGGAAAGGAAGCCAGGAACACACTGGAACTGCAGCCCATAAAACAATGATCATGGACACACCTCTTCTTTCGGCAATTCCACGTACGATAGTTTCCAGCTATCTTGATAACATGATATCGACTTGGAGACATCACGTGTATACTTTTATTAAGAAAAATTACAGAGCAGACTGTTAAGAAAAAAAACATTTTTTCCACCCAGCACATATATATTGAGCCAGCACAGCACTGATGGCTCTCACAAGATTATTTTTATTGAATTTCCACAATAGCCCTTTTGAGGTAGGAATTCAGATCCTCATGTTTCAACATAAGGAAAGTGAGAATCAGAGACCCACACAGAACAGCCTGGCCTTCAAGCTTGAATATGCCAACACTTACATTCCCACAGTCCTCCTGAGTAAGGATAGACCACAATCAATCAAGAGCGGGGCAGCCAGTGCCCCTTTGAGAGTTTATGTCTTAGCTGTGTTGTTCCCCGATTGCAACTGGTGGTTAAGGCAGTTCAAGAACTCCGTTTATTTCTTTGAAGTGTGATCTGTATGCAGAAAACAATTCTATCTTTGCTAGCCAGCCTTAGCTACCACTCCCTAAGCCACAGGAGTAGGGTTCAGTATAATGTGTGATGTGGTGATTTGTTACTAAGTATCACAGTTTTAATTTTTATTTTATTTTATTTATTTATTTATGCTATGAAAAGCTTTGTTTCAGTTTGGTCCACAGCACCTGGGAGAGGGCTCCATGGTAGTTAGAAGGCTGCCTAGTGATTGTAGGGAGAGGCTCAGGCAGAAACCCAATGCTGGATTGGGGGGGCGGTGAGGCAGGGCTATGCAGAGGGGCCCCTCAAAGGCCTCTGGGCTCCAAAAGCTCCTAGTCATGCCTGAGGGTGAGTTTTCTGAAAAGATACTCGCCAAGCCCAGCCTGAGGGCTGGCCAGCTTGCAGAGATTAGTCAGGTGGTCGCTCATCTTCTTGATGAGTTTCCCCTCCTCATCCAGAATGTGGCTCTCCCGGAAATCACAGAGATGGGGTTCTGTGCAGGTAGAACCCAGGGCTTGCAGATCCAAAATGGCCTGGTTCAGGTTCTTCTCCACGACCATGGCGGTTCCCATGGCAACCTGAGTTTTACCTCACTCATCTTGGGACGCCTTCTGCAGATGCTGGAAGAGGGCGTGGCCGCCACGCTGGTTTTGCATCTTCAAAAGATGTTTGGAGCCCTGGTGCTTCTCTGCTAACGAGAAAATGTGGCTCACGCCCTCTAGAGCCACATTGTCGCGGTGGAAATAGAAGCCCAGAGAGAAGTAGGTGTAGGAGGCCTGCAGACGCAGGTTGACCGGGTCAGTGGAATAATTCTGACGAACTTGGGAGCTCGTGCTGAGCTCGTGCTTGCTCAGCAATAAGGAGTTAAGCTCAAAAAACTGTGTTGGCTGGTCTCAGAGGCCGAGGATGGCTGAGTTGGTTCTGAAGGTTGAGACTGGAAAAGAAGTTGGACGGTGGTTGGAGGCTGGAAAATGGGGAGTCCCTGGGTCTGTTCCATCCAAACATTGTTGAAGCTAGAGACAGATCCAGGAACCACTGAGGGTACTAAGTAAGCATCACAGTTTTTAAATGATGACTCTTTTGAGAAATAGAGTAAAGAATGTTTAAGATTGTCCCTTTGATAGTATCCCATTACACCCTAAAGTCCATAGGTTTTCTTGGTTGAGAAAGGGGAGGAGCAACTGTGAGCCCACAGGGATGCTTCATATCTGGAAGTATGGTATTTCCTGTGCATCACTGAGGAGAGAGATGGGGAACCATTGCTGGATGCTGGGTGCTCTGGACTGTGTAGCTCACGTTTTCCTATATTCACATATGCTTAGGTGACTCTGGTTGGTGAGATCAAGTTTTCTAGTCTTTGTATCCCCTCTACACTTTACAGAATACTGGGCAATTAAATATGAAGTCACTAAATATTTGCCAATGCATTGGGGGGGAAATGGTCTACATGCAGAAAACAAGAATTATACAGTGTCATGCAGGGTGTCATGCGGGGTCTCAGCTCCTGCTCCCCATATAAGAACGCAGGATATGGTGAGGCCAAAAAGGAACACCCACAGAGTCACAGATAGGGGAGTCATACCACTATATTCTCGCTGGAAGTTGGAGACACAGGAAGCAAGCACCACACGATCTGCAACCTGCCGTCTGCTTTCTGCCAACCAACCAACCCCACTTGCTAACTGCAATCCATGCTTGCTAGCTCAGCCATCATCTTCTTGCTAGCCCCCACTTTACTGCTAGCATAGCCACAGCAGTTATATTAGTGGCCAATGGCTCACTGGTTACAGCTGACGGCCAACTAGCCACAGCTGATCGCCATCCAATCACCGTTGATGGCCATTTACTACCTGAGCCAGCACCTTTCCACATGAAGCCAAGAGCCTGGAAACTGCTTTCCTGGCTCTGTCCCCACATACAGGCTGGGGTGTTCAGACATATTTGCAATGATAGCTGAGTTATTTTAGGACAGAGCCTAAGGAAGGAGCCTGGCTAGGAGGGAAATAGGAGAAGTGCCCATGAACTTTGGATTATGGATGGATGTAGGAAAAGACCCAGATGGAACAAGATACCAATGTTGGGTTGACCGTTTGGAGAAGAAGTTAAAATATGATGTCTAAACCACAAGGCTAAGGGGAAAAAGAAAAGAATAATATATTGTGCAAGTGAGGAATTTCTCAATTTTAAACATCTCCTATACATGGAGGAAATTGTTATTCAAGGTTGAGTGACCACCAAGTTCCAGCTAATTAGGAGTTGAGAAAGAATGCCTAACGATTGCTGTCCAGCTTGATTCAAGTAATCAGAATTGGCAGTGTCAGTTCCTGTGGTGTCTCAGAAGCTAAGGCTGAGAAGGAGGAAATAGAAGGAAACCAGCCTGGCTCGGGGCTGATGTCACAGAGGCAACCACCAAGAAAGAACTGGAGCAGAAGAGCAGAACTGTCTACATGGCATGTGTCCCTGAAAGCATGTCATGCAGTGAGCCACAACAGCAGGAGTGGTGGCTAAGCGAATCCTGATTGGAACCTGGTGAAAAAAACCTTCTCAAGCCCCAGGAACAATGATGGTAGATTAGCAATCCTTTGTCATTTGTCAATGTTGTCCATGTTTCTCAACTGCTAGCCCCCTCCTTTCCTTCTTTTCACCCCACTCTCAGTTACCCTTACCTCCTTTTTATAATATCGAATCTTCAGGAGGCTAGGACCACAGAGATCTGTACTGGTTATCATTGCGTACAAACTAAGAGTTAATAAGCTAGGACAGAGTACTGAGGGCTGCTTCTGCAGCATCCAGAGCGTTGTCCTCAGTGCATTATTTTCTGAGGCTGCTTTCTTTTGTTCTTGGTGTTATCTGGAGGGCTGATGTAGCTCCAGAGAGATGGGATAGTCGAGATTAAGAGTATGCATCACCTTTGATGGTGGCACAGTGTGTATAAGTAGATGTACAGTGAGGTCTGGTTTCAGGCAGAGTAAGAGGTTCCCATGGAGACGTCCCCATGTTTTAGAAAATAAATTCATTCAACTACACATTTTATTTCACACCTGCTATGTGCCATGCATTGGGCATAGAGGGATGACTGCAACAAACCAAGTTCTTGGGCAATTCTAAAAGAATATAAGCAAATGAGGCATTTGGTTGGGTCCAGAAGAGATGGGAGTTTAGACAGAGGGATAAGAGATAGCTTTCTGAGGAGCAAAGTCTACAGATGGAGAGTGATTTTATTTGAACTGGAGGGAATGGAACATGTAGGTACCTAGGTAAAGGTGAAGACAGTTATCTACAAGGAGCAACTGGCAAAGAGGTTTTAGCTCTTTGTGATTTGGCATACTTTCAGTTCCTCGAATGAGCCAAGCTTCAGTACTTGCCAGCCCTTTGTGTGCATTTAGGAAAGGTACATCTTCTGGGCTGGTGCAGCCCAGGTGTGGGCTTGGCAAGCAGAGAATTCCTTCATGGGAACTAGGTAAAACCCACAGCCCACAACTGGACTTGAGCTCCCATGTACCACCTCCCAGCCCTGCTCTGGTGGTGCGTGCTGCCTTCGGCATTTACTCAGGTTGTTCTCTCTTCCTACATTGCTTCCCCACAGCAGACCATTCTCTTCTTCCTTCAAGTCTCACCTTGGCGGTGACTGTCTCAGATATGCCTTCTCAGCCCCTCACAGCTGGAAGCTGCTCAGTTTTCCCCTCTCATGTTGCCCTGTCTCCCTGAATTAGCCTCATCACAATTATAAGCATGTGTGAAATTGTCTTTCTCCCCATAAGCATTTAAGCTCCCAGAAAGGAGGGTCTGTATCCCTCAGGTTCACTGCTATAACCCTGCACATGCCGGGTACATGGAACCCACTCAGTAAATGCTTCCTGAATACGTGAATGATGGAATGGTGGGAGGTTCAAGTAAGGAGTCACTGAGCACGTCCTTATCCTTCTAAGGATGGCTTGACCATACTCTCCCCTCTGGACATGCCAGGACAGTCCCTATTTCAAATGTCAGGTCCTCTTATAGCCCCAACTTTTGTCATTTGTGTCCAGTTACAAAAATGTGCTATCATCTTCCCCAGACTGTGCAATAGAAGAATCTTCACTTTGCAGAGGCAAGTGACTACCCAACTTTGGAACACAGGCTGCCAGTATTTTCATTTCATGGCGTCCAATCACCACTCCTTTATTTATGGGGCACCTACTATGTGCCAAACACTATCCTAGGGGCTGAAGTCTTTATTCTCATGATAGCTTTTTGGAGCACATACTGCTTGGATTGCCCTCTGTTTTATAGCGATGACACAAGCTGAACGTGGTGGAAAGCTTAACAGTCTAACTGCAATGCACCAGATATGGTCAGCAGATTTGCTGTCTTATAACTAGTCTTAGTGATGATGCAACTTGACCACCAGAAGGTAAGTAAGGTTAATAGCATTAAGCCCGCTTATAAGAGACACGTGTTGAGCAACCACAAGCCACAGCAGGACAGTGATTTCCTGCTTAGAAAGGAGTGCCTGTTTGTAGATTATTTCTAGGAGCACTGGGTTAAGTTAAAGATTTGCAGTTTTATAAGGAGTTATTAGGAAACTATGTGTATATGATTATAAACTGATCTTCAGTCAGACGTCCAGTGTGGCTGCACCTTCCGTATAGGTTGGTGCAGTTCGCTCTCCCAGCCCACCCCAGTCCTTCCCGCACTGCCCTGGCAGTCAGCCCCTCCCCCAGCACCCTCCCCACCACCTCCTCACAGTCTGACCTCCCAGCTTGGAACAGTAGGGTGCCACACCAGTTGCTAAATATTTTTAATATCAACCCTGATTACAGATGAAGGATTCTATAAGGAATTCTATAGATCCCATGTTATTTATTCTACAAAGAGTCTATATTATTTATTCTATATAGATCCTATAAAGGATTCTATAAAGAAGCATCTAAGTACTTTGTTCTTAATTCTGTACTGTACAAACATGAAACTTGGTGTTTTCACGGCCTCATTTGGCTTTTAACATAAAGACCCAGCAGAGGGAGCCATACCCTAGCATAAAAGTTGCTACAGACACTAACAAAATGGCCACTGTTAGCTAGGGCTGTCATAACAAAGTGGCACAGACAGGGTGGCTTAAACAAAGGAAATGTATTTACTCACAGTTCTGGAGCCCAGAAGTCTGAAATCAAGGTGTTGGCGGTGTTGATTCTTTCTGAGGCCTCTCACCTTGTCTTATAGATGGCAGTCTTCTTTCCAGGTCTTACATGGTCATCCCTCTGTGGGTGTCTGTGTCCTAATCTCCTCTTTTTATAAGGAGAGCAGCCATATTGAATAAGGGCTCACCCATATGAGCTTATTTAGCTTATTTTTATTTAATTACTTCTTTAAACACCTTATCTCCAAATACGGACACATTCTGAGGCACTCGAGGTTAGGACTTCAACATAGGAATATGGGTAGAGCCACAAGTCAGCCCATCACAGCCAACCTGTTTTCAATTTTGTTAACCTTTTCAAAGACTTATTTTTAAATGCTTTCCCCTTATTTCTAAAAATTAGGTCACCTATATGATGATAAACCAATGGTTCAAAGGTCTTTGTCCCACCGCCATGCTGGCAGACATTAATGGTATGCTCAACCTGATAGAAAGCCCCCACCAGGCACCTCTTGGGAAAATCATGTAAGTTCACATGTGTAAAGATACAGAAAGCAGTTGCTGAGGTTAAGATACAAGCAGGACGGCTGGCAGCTGTCTGCAGAGGCTGAGGCACTGAAGGGGAAGTTGCAGATGATAAAGCCAGGGTACTAAGAGCCACCCCAGATAGCCTGAACCCCAGTCTCATATACTCACTCCTCCCCCCTGACTTCCCCTCTCCCACGCCAGATTCATAGACCCAAGGCTGGCAGTTCTGCTGATGGGCTAGCCTGGAGTTGCACAGGGAAACTTCACGGGGCCTGGTACACCTCATCAATCCTGCAGTTAGACAATAGCAATCTGACTGCAATGGAGCAAGCTGGGTGTCCCAGACAAACAGAACGTCCTCCAATCCGCCCTGACTTACAGCCTCAGAGCACACTAGGGCACTTACAGGTGTTTTGAGAAGTCAAGCTAACTGCAGATCTCACCCTGCAGCCTTAAAAACGGGGTCTACCAGTCTAAAGAGCTGTCTTAAGGATAAGTGAATGCATCTAAATAGTAACCAGTTGTCTTACTTTGCAATTAGTTCATTGCAAATAAACATCATTAGAAAATTATGGCATATGCTTCGTTATGCATTCACATAGCAGAGGTTTGATGCGAAATATACCATTACCACCACTAGTATAGTAGATGTGACTCAGAAAGAACAATTTTTTGCATAAAGTGCACTTGCTTTACCATAAGATAACTTGTGCTTACTGGGCATGTCAGATATAGTTTATTTTCTGAAAAGAGATGGAAAGCCAGAGTCTGGGTTCAGAGGCAGGCAAGCCTATGGGACAGAGGCAGCACTAATGAGATAATGTTGATTCAGATACTGCTGAATCAACACTGGTTTGCCCAGCCATTCATTCTAAATCCCAGCAGTCAGCTGGAGCCACTTCCCCTTTGGAGATCAAAGTGTGATTGGTGCAGGTCCGTCAATATCACAACCCAGGATATCAGTTCACTGGACCTTCACTCTTAGAATCTCCCGCTCTACCCCAGCATAATCTCAGGAATTCTCTGAACTCTGCCAAAGGAGTACACTCACACAAAGAAGGCATTGTGAGCATTTGGCAAAATACTGTATTGGGGTCGGGGGAGGGGCTGGGTAGTGCTCAGTGGTTAATAATCCACAGCAAACAGCCTCACAATATGTGCTTTGATATTTTGGTTCTCCCGGTGCCCTGCCTACAGGGGGCACAGGGGTGGGGGTGGGGTGGGGGTGGGGACGTGCGGGGTGGGGGTCACTGCTCTCTCCTGCCCAGCACACTCTCTCTCTCTCTCCCCTTCTCACACACTGTGCCCACCTCACTGGAGTCCCCGTCCTCAATCCTGGAAGCCCCCCACCCTCAGGGCTGCCACTGTCCCACAAAGCGCTATGGTGGGCATTTGCAGGGAAATGCAGCTCTCCCCAGTCCCCGTGACACCCATTATTTTCAACCCCATCTAGGGGCTCCCCTGAACCTTCTTTTTAACATGATTCACCCTTTTCAAAGATCAGCTAAGGTTACATACAGAGTTTTTTAAATTTATTTTTGTATAATAGTTAACATACAACATTATGTTAGTTTTGGCTGTGCACCATAGTGATTAGACATCTATATAACTTACGAATTGCATCACGACAATAAGTCTAGCACCCATCTGACACCGTACATAGTTATGATACTATTGACTATATTCTCTATGCTGTTACATTGCATCCCAGTGACTTACTCTATAACTTGCAGTTTGTACTTCTTAATCCCCTTCGCTTTTTTTCGCCCATCCTTCCAGCCCCCTCCCCTCTGTCAAGCATCGGTTTGTTTTCTGTATCTTTGAATTTGTTTCTGTTCTGTTTTGTTTGTTCATCTGTTTTGGTTTTTATTTTTTAACATTTCTGTTCTCTTAACCATCCATTTAACCAATTCTCATTGAATGCCTTCTACACTGTGGTCACAGAGGGGGATCTAGAACCAGACCCTAAGGTTAGACGCCTGGCTTCACCACTTACTGTGTGATTTTGAGCAAGTTACTTAACCCTTCTGGGTCTCTGTTTTCTCATCTGTAAAACGGGCAGGTGATAACAGCTCCTGACTCTTAGGGTAGGTGTGAGGGGTGATTTAGTACATGGCAAGTACATAGCAGCACCAGGCATGGAGAAGCAGTGCAGTAGGTATTGCCATGTGGTAGGCTCAGGAGGAGCCAGGTGACACACATTGGGACAGATAAACCCTTCGTGTGGTGTCACAGTACTATGATGGTGGGAGCACAGGATGCGGTGGGCGTTACAGGAGGGTCACCTCGCCCACACTTGGAGAAGGGGAGGCTTCCCAGAGGAAGGGCTTCCCAGAGTTCAGGACGCAAAGGAGGAGCCGGAAAAGAGGTCTTCCAGGGGCAGGGAGCAGCATTCGAGTACAAATCTGCATAGGCACCTGGCGAACAGAGTTCGAGGGCAGGACACTAATTTAGCCTCGCCGGGGGCCAAAAAACGGGAGGAAGAGTGGCCCGAATAAGACTGGAGCAGGAAGTCCGGCCAAGAAGAGGCAGCCTTGTGGGCCCACAGAGGAGTCTGCACGACGGGAGCCCGGGAAGGCGTATGCATGCAAGGGAGCAAAGGCATCGAACATACCGTACACCAGACATCATTCACCACACATACGTAAACGTATACCACACACACCATTCACCACACACACACACCACACACCATTCACCACACATGCACCATACATAGCACACATACTTGAAACAGGTCGATATTTATCCTTACTATGTACTACGTATTCTGCTATTTTCTAGTCTACTTTTTTATTCCATTCCATTCCATTCTATTTATTTCTAATCATGTCTGAGACTCATTAAATTGATTTCATGACCCACTAATAGGTTCCAAACTGCAGTTTGGGAAACATTGATTTGGAGGGAGCAAAGGAAACCCACAGTCCACTGTGAAAGGGAGCTTTGATCTGTTGTCTGCCACTGATCTCAAAGCAGGGTGTGCTCTAGGCACAGGGGGGAGGGGCGCTCCAGCCTGGGACGCAGCTATGGCACAAAGCCACCTTGCCACTGCCGCTGCCGCCTCACAGCCTGCCACGGCAGCCAATAGGAAAGGGCCCTTTTGTTGTGTTTGCATGGCTAATTTGACCCAAGAAGTAACCTCACCAGTTTTTGTTTTTAATCACCTCTTCACTTACAGTGGCCTGTGGGTTTCCTTTGCCTTCCTCCAAGTCAGTGTTTTCCACACTGAAGCTCGGCACCTACTGGTGGGGCATGCAATCACCTTAGTGAGTGTCAGATATCATTAAAGAAAAAGAAGGAATGGAATGGAGGAGAGTGGAGGAGAGTAGAGCATGTGGCACCTAGGAGATAAGTACTGACGTGTGTGTGTGTGTGTGTGTGTGCACGTACTGTGTTGTAACTTTTCTTCAAACCAGCTATTAAATAGATGAAACTATAAATACAAAGCAGAGAGAATCAGCCATGTCCAGTGAGTCACACAGAGAAGTACAGAATAGAGTAACTCAAGAAACTGCAGAGTAAAAAATAAACCGTCCAACGCCCACAGCCCATGACTGAATCTGCCAGATGATGACTCAAAGTGAGTGGAGAGCAGTTTATTCTCTCCACCAATTTTTTTCCTGGTTAATATTCAATCTAGCTGATTATTTCTCTTGTTTTACACAAGAGTATGGCTGGAGTGACTCACCCCGCCTCAGAAGCCCTCAGGCCAAGATCAGTCTTTGCTTTTCCGTGCCAGCAAAGGGCCAGGACTTGGAAAAGCGGGAATTTCTGCTTCTGGAATTTCCCTCAAAGCTGAAAAGTCAGTTCTTGGACATTGTTTCAAGAGTCTTCTGAGTAATGGCAGCATTACTGGAGTATTCAGGATTAGCTGGGGTTTTTTCTCTTTAAAAAGAATTTTATATATATATAATTTTAATATAAGACCGGGTCGTATATAATATAAGATATAAGACCGGGTATAATATAATATAATATAATATAATATAATATAATATAATATAGACCGGGTATAATATAATATAATAAAGACCGGGTCTTATATTAATTTTTACTCTAAAAGACACATAAGAGCTGATGGTCCAGCTAAGTCTTATTTTCAGGGAAACACAGTATATATGTATATATATATATTATATATATATATTATATATATAATATATATGTATGTATATACATATATATATATTTGCAACTAAAAACTGATGAGGAGTCTTAATTTGGTAAATTTTTTGATATAAAAATTATTGCAAGCTTATAAAGTTAAATTATACTTAAGTACATTTTTAATGAATTGCCTTAGTGGGAAAGAATTATTTTTTTTAATGGTATTATCCTAGAAAATCCAGGATTGTAGCCACCATATATGAATACATGTACATGATACACATACATGTACACAAGATTCCCCCCTGGCTGTCTTCATCCCCCGTTTCTCAACCCACCCCACCCTGGCTTACACCCCTCACCCACACTCCATTGAGCCGCATTGCTAAGGTCTTCATCCACTTCCAGGTGGATGAATACATTCTGGTTCTCAGCACCATTCAATAAAAAGCAATGGATACATTCTGGTTCTCAGCACCATTCAACACAATCGACCTCCCTGGCTTCTCTCGGCTTCCACCTGATGCCAGACACTGCGAGTGTTTCTCCTGCCTCTCAGGCCACTTCTTCTCAGCTTCCTTATCCAGCTCTTCTTCCTCTACAAAATCTCAAGTGTTCAGATTCTGTCCTAGTCCACGCTCTCTTTGCATTCTATATTCTCTCTTTAGGCTTCAAGTTCTCAGGGGGAGGTGGCATTGGGAAAGGTGTGAGGTCAGTATGGGGTTGTCACAATGATGGGGTGGAGGCTCCATTGCCAACATTTAGTGGGTGGGGACCAAAGAGACCAAACAGAGGGCAATATCATCAAAGAACTGTCCAGCACAAGTCCAATACTCATCCCCACTGAGAAACACGGCAACCACATCCACTCCCATGGATTCAGTTACCGTCTGCAAGCCAATGACTCCCCAGCCAGGCCTCTCCCCTGCGCTCTGGTACTTCTCTTAGAAACCTAACAGGCACATCCAACTCAGTGTGTCCAAAGTAACCCCATCTTCCCCACGAACCTGCTTCTCCTCCAGATGCCCTTCCTTAGAGCTCAGCATCACCCTTCGGCCTTCTGTGCCCAAGCCAATCACCAAATCCCACCAGGCCCAGCTCCCACCTCTCAGTAAAAGCCATCTGCTTCTCCCACATTCACTGACTGCCAGCACCAGTCTCAGCCACCATCTTCTCTACCTGGACTCCTGCAGGCACCTCCTCTATGCTCCCAATTCCTGTCCTCATTGCAACTAGAGGCCTCTTCTAAAACAGCAGCTCTGACCCTATCACTGTCCCGATTAAATGCACCAATGCCTTCCCGCTGCTCTAGAATCCGGCTCCAAATCCTTATCCCGGCTTGTGAGGAAGATGCCACCTGCCTCTCTAGCATTGCTCACCGTGTGTTTGATACTGGAGCATGGTGGCCTCCTGCCAGCTCTTCAATGACACTATACATGCCAGCTACCATTATATTTTTTTTTACTACCCAAAAGAACAATTTTGCTTACTTAAGAAACATTTTTGAGACTTCTCAGCAAAAATATGTTTATACTGTTTCTGACCATTTAAATAAATAAATAAACTACCTAATCACTTCTTTAGAGAATATTTTATTATATTAACCCATCCTCTACTCTGTGATTAACTCTAATTACATAAGCATTTTTTTAAAAATCCTCATCTTAGCAAATGCCCTTCTCTCTTATCCACCATCCCCAGACCCTCCCAGTGGCTAATGCTAACATTACTCCAATATCCCAGTATCAGTTCAAATGCTACCTCTTCCAGGAAGTCTTCCCTAACCCCCTAGGATAAGTCCCCTATACATTCTCATGGCTCCTAGTCTGTCTCTGTTCTAGAACTGATCACAACTGCCATGAATTACCTGTTTGTGTAGCTGTTTATTTAATGTCTTTTTTCAGTGTCTGGAAGCAGCTCTGTGGGGTGAGAAATGAGGCAACAAGCATAGTACATAGCAACATAAACAATCAGAAAATATCTAATAAGTGGATTGCAGTTCTAGTTTCAACTAAGATGCTGAATCAGCAAGAGTGCTGATTCAGCCAAGATAAACTCAGGAGAAACTACAGGGGGGAAACTGGGTTGGTGTGAAATGACAGAGGGCTGTGGCCAGAAGCAGGGCTTGGTGGGCTGGCCATGGAAAGGAACTGGGGGCTCTGTGCTTGGTCCTCCCCCACCAATGCCAGGGGCAAACAGTGCCTGCCTCACACTGATGCTGACTCAGACCTATGCTCCAGATGTTCCCAGGAGAAAAATCCAGGCATCTCAGAAGCCCTGAGCTTTTGAGGCTTTGGGAAAAACAACCCCCAGGCAGTTGATTCCCTTCTCTGAGTACCTCTCTTTCCAAATCTCCAGGCCAAAGGAATCACAGTCCAAAGAGTATCTCCTCCTAAATTGTTTCTCCCTGGGGCAAAGGATGGAAAGCAGACCTGAGGAGTTTTTTGCTGAGTTGTAGAGTGACTGAAGGTGGCATCAGTGTCTGGGACTCATCCGTCCCACCCATCGCCCTGGGGCAGATGGAGGCTGGAAGCCAGTCTTCTTCCATAGGTATTGCCTGATGGAGTCACCAGTCCCCACCAGCCGCACCATGGAAAATGAGCTCACAGGTCAAATTAGCAAAAGACATTTTAGAAACATAACTATTTCCAAAATAAACAACAACAACAACAAAAATACTGTATTACAGATTCCATCAGAAGCAGAAATGTTGTTAAAGTCCAAAGAAGTTAAAATTAGTCTAATAAATTATTAAGCAGTAAGGGAAAATGAAACAATAATAAAGAAACATTAAAAAGCTACCAAGTATAATGAGTAAAAATATAAATAGTTTAAAGAGGACATACATATGGCAAATAGACATGAAAAAATGCTCAAAATCACTAATCATCAGAGAAAAGCAAATAGAAACCACAATGAGATATCACCTGACCCCAGTCAGAATGGCTATCATCAACAAGACAAATAGTAACAAGTGTTGGAGAGGCTGTGGAGAAAAAGGAACCCTCATACAGTGTTGGTGGGAATGCAGACTGGTGCAGCCGCTATGGAAGGCAGTGTGGAGGTTCCTCAAAAAATTACGAATAGAATTACCATATGACCCAGCAATCCCTCTCCTGGGTATCTACCCAAAAAATCTGAAAACATTTATACATAAAGACATGTGTGCTCCAATGTTCATTGCAGCTTTATTTACGGTGGCCAAGAAATGGAAACAACCAAAATGTCCTTCGATAGATGAATGGATAAAGAAGTTGTGGTATATATACACAATGGAATACCATTCGGTGGTAAGAAAAGATGAAATAGGACCATTGGTGACAACATGGATGGATCTTGAGAGTATAATGCTACGCGAAATAAGTCAGACAGAAAAAGCAGAGAACCATATGATTTCACTGATATGTGGTATATAAACCCAAAACAACAAAAGAACAAGACAAACAAATGAGAAACAAAAACTCATAGACACAGACAATAGTTTAGTGGTTACCAGAGGGTAAGGGGGTGGGGGGTCAGAGATGAGGGTAAGGGGGATCAAATATATGGTGATGGAAGGAGAACTGACTCTGGGTGGTGAACACACAATGGGATTTATAGATGATGTAATACAGAATTGTACACCTGAAATCTATGTAATTTTACTAACAATTGTCACCCCAATAAACTTTTAAAAATATATATAAAAATAGTTGAAGTAAGGAACACTTTGATGGGAATAAATAGCAGACTGGATTCAACTTGAGGACAAATGGGTGAATTGGAAATCCAGATTGAGGAAATTCTTTAAAAGGGGGACAAAAAAAATAGAAAATATTAAAGAAAAACAAAGAAATATGAGTGATTTATGTACAAGTGCTAATATCCAGATAATGAGACACAGAAAGACAGAGGAATAAAACGAGGAAATAGTTAAAGACATAACAGAGTTAGATTTCCTAGAACTAAAAAAAAAAAAGGAAAATGAAATACCTCAGAATGAAAGGACCTATAGAATGAGAAAGAGGAAAAATAAGGGGGTGGGGAAATCACACCTAGATACCTTATAAAAAGATATGGAACTATCAAAAACAAAGAACATTCTGAAAGTTTCCAGAGGAAAAGAGTTATTTCATGAGGAATGAAAACCAGATTGATAGCATTTTCCCTCACAGCAATAATGGATGCATGAGGATGCAATTGAAAGGGTGGTTGGGTCAAGCCCCTTTCTTAAGATCCTCTGGTTTGGGACCTGAATGACATCTGCAAAATCCCATCACAGTGCGACCTAGATTAGTGTTTGATTATATAACATGTGTGGATACCAGCGTCCAGGAGTCTCAAGACCATCTCAGCTGGGTGGCCATCATAGAATTGTGCTTTCCACGGTGCTCTAGTCACATGATAAATGTTACATAACAGTCAAATGACATGAATTATAGCCACCTGAAACAATATTGATGAACTTTAGCAATTTAATATCATATGGAAAAATATAGTTCCCAAAGACACTAAATGTTAAACAACTAAAATTTGAAAAGTACTGTTAAGGGATCCATATAGATGTAACAAAATGATATAAAAAAGAAAGCAAGGAGATTATGGACTGGATTCTGGATGCCCCAGTTTGGGGGAGGTAGGGAGATAGGACGCTGTAGAATTAGATATAGGTTATTTTTAGGACCTAGATTTGGGGGAGAGAGGTGCAAAGGGTAAGTAGGCTTATAAATGTTATTATATTATTTAAAACAAGAAATTTATACAGTGTTGTATGTCAATTCTAACTAAATAAAACTGGAAAAATAAATACTAAAAAATAAATAATTTGATGCAGGACAAGTATGGAACAATGCTGAGAGAATGTCATGGAGTAAGGATTATGATTATTCCTTTTCTATGCACCAGAGATCTAATTAAAAATGAAAAAGGAACAAAAAAAATACTTGTTAAATGAAAGAATATATTATGGAATTTAAAAATGTGTTCTCTCTAGGGCAGTGGAGGCACCAAAAAGGCAATGACTTATTTCCTCAGGGCAAACATCACCCTGGAAAGGTTCCACAATGTCAATAGAAATTACCATGTGTTCTTAGAAAAGCCTAGTCTGAAAATATTTGGGAAGATCAGAATCCACTTTCACCCACTGACTTCAGGCTGTCCCTTCCTGTTTTCTGTTTCCTCCACCTTCCCGCTGTCACTGGCTCCTTTGCACCAGGTTTTAAACACACTTAAGCCTTTCCCATTTTGGGGGAGAAAAAAGGCAAGAATGAAGCAGGACCTCTCTTGTCCCCAAACTCCCCTCCGAAAGCAACACCAACTCCCTCCCACACTTCCCCACCAACACTTGCTGCAAATAAGTCCTCTACAATTTCAGTCTCAGTTCACAGGCCCTGGCCACCTGGCTTTCACCACCCCCATTGCATAAAACTTCCGCTCCACCAAAGTCCCCACTGAGGACTGCTCTGCGCTTAATTGATCTGACATTTTGTCACCTTTTGACTCCCATCAACCACTTCCTCCTCAAACTCTTTCTCCTTGGCAGATGCAACAGCCCTCTGGTTTTGCTGTCCTCTCTCTGATCGCTCCTTTCCTGCCTCCTCTGCAGGTTCACCTTCCTTTGCTGTTCCATAACTGTAGAGGTTGCCTGCTGCTCTGTCCTCACATCCTGGGCCTGGCTGTCGTCTCCATGGAGCAGATGACCGGCACTCAGCACATCAGTTGCCATTTATACACTGCTGCTCTCCAAATCCTTTCTTACAGTGGAAATCATCCTTGCTCTGGGCACAGAGAACCAACTGCCTGCTGGAAATTTCTTCACCACCCCCGCACCTCTCTGTGCCCGAAAATGAGCTCATCGTTTTCTCTACCCCCAACATCTGCTCCTTCCTTGGTGTATATATAGGACGTTTGTCAGGGTTCTCCAGAGAAACAGAACCCATGGGATGTGCACATGTACAGAGAGAGAGATTTATTTTAAGGAACTAGTTCGCATGATTATGGAGACTGACAGGCTGGAGATCTAGGAAAGAGATGTGGCAGCTTGAGTCTGAAGGCAGCGTTCAGGCAGAATTCCTTCTTTCTCAAGAGAATGCAGTCTTCTCTCTGCAGGCCTTCAAATGACTGGAAGCCTACCCATAAAAGAGGGTGACCTCCTTTACCCAAAGTCTACTAATTGAAATATTAATCTAAAAAATACCCTCACAGCAACAGCCGGAGTGGGATTTAACCCCAAACTGGATACGATGGCCTAGCCACGTTGACACATGAAATTAACCATCTTAGAAAATGGTACCACCACCTAACAGATGCCAAATACAGGATCCTGGGAGTTTGCCTTGCGTCCTTATGTAACCGTAACTCCACACAGCCAAACTGGCACCAGGTCCTATTTATTCATCTTCCTAAATATCCCTCACCCCCCCACCATGTCCTCACCCCAGGCCTCCACCACATCTGAGTGGTTGCTGCAATCCACACTTCTAGTCTCACCTTCAAATCTTCCCCAGCTGCAGCCAGGAGACGACTGACTCACCTGCTAATGTCCTGCTCTAGACCCACCACGAAAGCCACAAGTATCATGCAGTCTGATACAGACATGGTCTCTCATGAATGAAGTTGTTGACCTGTGATTTTCCAAAATGGAGAAGAATTGGGGGTAAAGTTCTGAACAAAACAAAGTACAATCTTCCTTCAGTGTACACAGTAGATGACATTCCTAGAAAATTCAGTTATATTAAAACCATGCCGTCTAAGCCTGCTCGGGCTGCTATAACTAAACAGCACAGACCAAGTAGCTTAAACAATAGATGTTTATTTCTCTTTGTCCTGGAGATTGGAAGTTCAAGATCAATGTGCTGGCCAGTTCGGTTCCTGGTAAGAGTCTCTTTGTCTTTTAAGGGTACTAATTCCATCATGAGGGGTCCACTGCATTTGTCTTGGGGTTTGTTACAGCTTTCCCTCTGGGCGAGACTGGGGGATCTTTGAGGACTGCTATAGCCAAGGCATTACTGCACCCCAGCAATGCACCAGGACCTAGGATTGTGTCCAGGTGCCTTGATGGTTCCTTGCCAGCCTCATATGAGCTACCTGCTCTCTGCAGCTACTTCCCTAGAAAAGCAGGGTCTCCTGGGAAGCCACCCGCTCCCCTTGTGCATAGTTCTCTCAGCAGATGGCCACAGCCATTGGGAGACTCAAGGTACATAAGAAAACAGCGAGGTTTGAGGATTTTTAAAAATAAATCTACATTTCCATAGTAACTTACTAGATGGGAGTCAATAATATATGTGGAAAATTAATTCCTTGACATACTTTAAAGTCTCGAGAGAATTTAGGAATCATTTGGTCTGTCATCGTAAGAAACATCCAAACCTATAGAGAATTTTTATGAGTTTATTTGAGCCAAAACTGAGGACGTATGCTGGGGAGCAAGATCTGAAATGCTCCGGAGAATAACGGTTTCGCGGTTTCTTTTATGCATTTGAAATTAAGGAGGGAATGTAGGGAAGACGACAGGAAGGTGGGAGAAAGCAAGGCAGGGGTCGGATTACAGGATAGTTAGGAGTGCGTTCTCTCACGCTTTCGAAGCAGGGGTCTGAAAGGGCTGTTGTGTATTATTAGAAGGCGACGCCTGCAAGGGGGCGTTACAAAGATGTGTTAACCTAGAAACAGTGGCCAGGACTCACTTAAGGCAAAGGTAAGCCTTTTAGCATAGAAGTTGTATGCCCGGGGCGTGACTCCCCATCATGACCTGCCCCGTTAGGAATTTATATCAGATCACCCTGTGAGGTTTCTTTCCGTAGAACCCTTTATCATCCACAGGGCTTGCTCTAGATGAGGAAGCTGGTTCAAATCCCTCACTTCCTTTTCTCTTTCCCTTCAAGCCCTGGTTGCTTCCATTTCTTAAGCAAGCTTGGGGGACGATCTGGGCTGGTAAGTAGACTTCCCCATAAGAAGTCTGCTAGGATGAAGGTATAGGTAGAGCTACTCCCTAGAGGATAATGCTGGCTTTAGAAGAGCGGGTAAAAGGAAGGAAATGAGCAATTTGAGAGTCAGGTGAGAAAAGAGGTCATGTGCATGTGGCTTAGGCCCCGATTTGTGGTTGATGGCAACTGCCTCTTTAGCATACAGGACCAGAAGGTACCAAAGAAGACATGCCTTGAACTGTTAGTACAAATACCCCGCAGCTGAGCTGGCAGAAGCAGCCCCCTGCTACCCCATTTCCTCTTTCTGCAGCTGCAGAAAGAAAGAGGCTAAATGTGGTCAAACTATGGTTGAGCGTTCCTTAGTCAGAGACTCAGAGGAGGAAGAGGGCCCCACTGTCCTCTCACATGCAAGTTTGAGGGAGAACTCGTGGCTTCTCGTGGGCACAGCCATCTAGAACCTCAGTCAGGACCTGCCAAGAGGAAGCTAACGCTGAGCATTAGGCCTCCGAGGTCAGCTTGACCGATGAGATGTTCAAGCCAGAGTGGAGACCACATCCAGTTCTCCAGACTCCTCATCTGGCTTTCTTTCCACTGACCCTTCAGAAGAGTAGAATGGTGGAGGGGTACAGATGTTATCGAGGGAACGATCATACTGGCACCAGTACTCTCCAGCCCAGAGAATGCCATCACTGGGTCACCTCCTGTGATGAAGTCTTTGATACACAAGGGTTTTCCATATCCGGTTGTTCTTCCTCCACAGAACTCCCTCATGACCCTTCTGCTCACCTTATTCTCGATAGATGTGTTTGCCACATACTTCCTGCAAAAAGTAGAAGCTGTCAGACATTCGCTTACCTTCCGCCTTCAAATCTACCCACTTTTTCTGCCTTCCTTTCTCCTATTACGGAGAACAAAAGGTCCCTGCTCCCACAGACCAGCCCCTCCTGTGTTCCTGGATCCCCTCTCCCATCTCAATGACTTCCTTCATGCCTTTATCTCCTCTCTTTCCCACTATCAATTTGTCACTATGGGATCACTGTCACTAGACTAAAAGCAGGCATGATAATCTCCCATCTTAAAAAATACCCACCCTTTAAAACAACGCGATACCGCCACACATCTATTAGAACAGCTAAAATCCAAAACACTGACAACACCAAATGCTGGTGAGAATATGCAGCAGTAGGAACGCTCATTCATTGCTGGTGGGAAAGCAGAATGGTCCAGCCACTGTGGAAGACAGCTTGGCAGCTTCTTACAAAACGAAAACACTCTTACAATATGACCCAGTGATTGCACTCCTTGATATTTACCCAAATGATCTGAAACCACGTCCACACAAAAACCTGTACACAAATGTCAATAACAGCATTATTAATAACTGCCAAAATTTGGAAGTAACCAAGATGTCCTTCAGTAGGTGATGGGTAAACAAACTGTGGTGCCTCCACGCAATGTCCAGCACTAAAAAGAAAGGAGCCATGAAAAGACGCGGAAGAAACTTTAAATGAATATTGCAAGTGAAAGAAGCCAATCTGGAAAGGCTACATACTGCATGACTTCAACAGTATGTCATGCTGGGAAAGAGCAAAACCATGGAGACAGTGAAAAGGTCAGTGGTTGCCAGGGGTTGAGGGGAAGAAGGAAAGATGAATAGGCCAGCACAGAGGACTTTTAGGGCAGTGAAACTATTCTGTATGATACTGTAACGGCGAATACATATCATGATACATTTGTTAAAACTCATAGAATGTACAACACAAAGAGTGAACCCCAATGTGAAGTAGGGACTTGAGTTAATAACGTATCACTATTGGCTCATTAATTGTAATGTACCTCACTAATGAAAGATGTTAATAAGGGAAACTGGGGGAAAGAAGTAATATGGGAACTCTGTACTTTCCACTCAATTTTCCTGTAAATCTAAAACTGCTTTAAAAATAAAATCTATTCATTAAAAAAAATAAAAATATCCATTCTTGTCCCACGTAGCCCCCCCTGGCTCCCACCCCATTTCTCTGCTCACTTCCACAACCAAACTTCTCCAAAGTTGCTTTCTCTCCTTTCTAACCTCCTATCTTTTGTACCTAACCTCTCTGTAGTAGTTTCCCATTACTGCTAAGAAATTATCACAATCATAGTGGCTTCAAACAGCACAAATTTATTTTCTTACAGTCTTGGAGGTCAGGAGTCCTAAAATCAGGGTGAGGGCAGGGTTGCATTCCTCTGGAGACTGTAGGGAAAATCCATTTCCTTGCCTTTCCTAGCTTCTGAAGACCACTTGCATTCACTGGGTCATCATGGCTCCTATCCCCATCTTCAAGGACAGCAGTGTAGCATCTTCCAATGTCTGGCTTCTCCTTCTGTCCAATCTTCTGTCTCTCTTGACTCTGACCTTCCTTCCTCCCTCTTATATGGGCCTTGGGATTACCTTGGAGAAAAATCCAGGGTAATCTGTCCATTTTAAGATTCTTAATCACATCTGCAAAGTCCCTTTTACCATCTAAGGTAACCAGGCCCCTCAGAGGACAGAGCTAGGGGGAAAATACACACACACACACACACACACACACACACACACATATGCATGTATATCTGTATTTAATTCTATCTCTCCTTCTACTCGTATGTATCTAACTATCCTTGCTATATGTAGAAAACCATGCGTTCACTTCAACACTTTCAATTCCAATCCAATACCACAGCATTGGTTCCAATTTTCCAATTTCTTCCTTTCAAAACTGATAACTTCCTTCTCCAACAAGGAGAACCCTAGCTCCCATTATCCTTAATGATTGATATTATGATTCTTCCTCCTGTGTGTAACAAGCCTCCCATCTCCCCTGCTACCCTCATCCCAGCATGGATGTTCTCCTCACCCCACCTGGCGCCCAACCCCACACTCCAGGCAGTCCTGAGAATCCCTTCCTTACCCGTCTCAGGCCTTGGTGCCTCACACTGCCCCAGCCCCAAGTGTAGCTATAAGCCTCCCTTCCTGACCTGCTCTGACCCCCCTCAGACCAGGTTGCTCCCATGATGTTCCCTTCATCCTGTTCAGATTCTGACACCCTTAATGGGTTTCCACGGCTCCCTCATCCCCCACTGGCATGGCCCCTGTCTTGCTGTCCTCTACCTAGCAGCTTTAGGACTCTCTCTCTGCCTGAGCTCAACAGGCCTCTCAAGCATAGCACTACAAAACAGAATGTTGGGTTTCCGTCCTCCACCCCTTAGACCGTTTTTCTCTTTCGGTCTTTCTCATGTTGTTTCCTGATACCACCAGCTCAAGCATGACTTTCAGTGCTTCCCACAAATTTTAATAAGTTGTATTTTCATTCAGTTGGAATGTTTTTTTAATTCCTCCTGTGACTTCTTCTTTGATCCGTGCATTATTTAAAAGTGTGTTGTTTAATCTCCAAATATTTGGGGAAATTTTTCTAGCTATCTTTCTATTATCGATTTCTAGTTTAATTCGACTGTGACTTGACAGCATACTTTGTGTGATTGCTATTCTTTCGAATTTGTTAAGGTGTGTTTGTTAAGGTACAGAATGTGGTCTATTTTGGTGAATGTTCCCTGTGAGAGAACAATGTGTGTTCTGCTGTTGTTGGATGAAGTGTTCTACAAATACCATTTACATCCAGTTGATTGATGGTGTTGGTCAGCTTGACTACATCTTACTGTTTTCTGCCTGCTGGGTCTGTCAATTACTGATACAGCCTCCAGCTATAATGATGGATTTGTCTATTTCTCCTTGTAGTTCTATCAATTTTTACCTCACATATTTTGACACTTTCTCGTTGGGCACATACACATTAAGGATTGTTATGTTTTCTTGGGGAATTGACCCCTTTATCATCATGTGATATTATCACTGATAATTTTCTTTGTTCTGAAATCTGCTTGACTGATACTAGTACTGCTACTCCAGCTTTCTTTTGATTAATGTTAGCATACCATATAGTTTTCCACCTCTTCACATTTAATCTGTGTCTTATATAGAGTGGGTTTCTTGTCCACAACATATAGTTGGGTCCATTTCTTTAATCCACTCTGTCAGTCTCTGGCTTTTAATTGGCATATTTAGACCATTCACACTTAAATTGACCACTGATATAGTTGGATTAATAGCTAATAGATTTATAACTGTTTTCCAGTTATTGCATTTTTTTCTTTTTTCTTTTTCTTAATCATCTCTTTCTGCCTTTTCTGGTTTTAATTGAGCATTTTGCATTTTCTCTCCTCTGTTAGTATATCAATTATACTTCTTTATAACACATCTTTAGTGATTACCCTAGAGCTTTTGTTAACCTAAAAATAAAAGACCTTTCAAAGCAAGAGGGAAAAAGTGTTTATTTGAGATAAAAAAACAACACCAAAAAAAAAACAAAAAACAAAGCTTTTCAGGAAATACTGGCAGAAATGCAAATATTGTTTCTAAGATTAGGAGACAAAAGCAAGGGGTATTTATGAGAAAGGGAAGGGGAACAATTACATCAAAACAAGGAAGGAACTTCTATTGGTGCAGATAACTAACATAATGACACTGATTCTAAACAATGTTTTTCATTTTCAGTTTGGTAGTCATAATATCTGCTTTTTTTTTGTTATCCTTAGGAACAGTTCTTTGGGACATAATGTTGCTTTTGGCCCAGTCCAAAGGTTATTTTGCCCTGTTCTAACATCCCAAAGGTTTGAGGCATAAGATGGGCAAGGCAGTTCCGCTGGGATTGCAACTCCAACTCCATTTCCCATTTATATTATTGTTTACATTTTCAGTATGCATTTACAACTAATCTAAATCCATTTTCAAGTAACACTATACCAATTCATGAGTAGTGCATGTACCTTGTAACAGAGAATGTCAATTCCTCCCTCCCATTGCTTATAAAATTACTATTATGTATTTCATTTATCGCAAGCTATCATCACCTCAAACAATGCTGCTATTATTATTTTGAACAGTAATCAATTAGACCAATTTAAAATAAAGAAATAAAAGATTTTATTTTACCTTCATTTTTTCCTTCTCTAACATTCTTCCTTTATGTAGATCCACGTTTCTGACCTATATTATTTTTTCTTTCTGAGGAACTTCTCTTAACATGTTTTCTTTCTGAAGAACTTCTTTTTAGCATTCCTTGCAAGAAAGGTCTACTGGTGACAAATTCCTTCAGATTTTGTTTGCCTGAGAAAGTCTTTATTTCTCCTTTACTTTTGAAGAATAATTTTACTGGATATAGAATTCTAGGTGCTGGGGTTTTATTATTTCACTCCACTCTCTTCTTGCTTGCATGGTTTCTGAGGAGAAGTCAAATGTAATTCTTATCCTTGTTCCTCTTCAGGTGAAATGTTTCTTTCTTCTGGATTCTTTTGTTTTTAATTTTTCAATTACAGTTGGCATTCAACTTTTTTGACATTTATTAGTTTCAGGTTTACATCACAGTGGTTAGACATTTTATAACTTACAAGGTGATGCCCCCAATAAGCCTAGTACCCACCTGATACCATAAAAGTTATTACAATACTATTGACTGTATTCCCTATGCCGTACTTTACATCCCCATGACTCTTTTGTAACTGCCAATCTGTACTTCTTAATCTCTTCACTTTTTTCACCCAGCCCACCAACCCCCCTTCCTTCTGGCAAACATCAATTTGTGTTATGTTTCTATGAGTTTGTTTCTGTTTTGTTCATTCATTTATTTTGTTTCATAAATTCCACATATAGGCGAAATCATATGGTGTTTGTCTCTCTCTGTCTGACTTATTTCATTTAGCATAATACCCTTTAGGTCCATTCATGTTGTCACAAATGGCAAGATTTCATTCTTTTTTATGGCCAAGTAATATTCCATTGCATATACTCGTATGTACCACATCTTCTTTTTGCATTTGTCTATCGGTGGACACTTAGGTTGCTTCCATGTCTTGGCTATTGTAAATAATGTTGTTTCTGATGGTAGAGCAAAGGTGTAATGACCACCATAATGAGAAGATATTTTCAGACCAAAAGAACAAAGTAGGCAACTCTGTAGAATACAACAGAATTTGTTATCGGGTAATTTATTTATGGGAAGATTGAGTTGGAATGGAAGCAATGACCCAGCAGTCTGCACAGATTATTCTTCACCAACAGACCCCTGTTCCAGTACTTTTTAAACTAGTATAACTCATGTACTAATGATTGACAAGACAAAGGGACAAAGAATACAGTAGTGTAAGGGCCCACTTGTGATCGATGATTGTTTATAATCGACACTGTCACCAGTTCGATATTGATCTCAGTTGTCATACCATTCCAACTATTACTAACAAAATTATTTATGATGACATATTAAGGAACACAGTTAATCACCAACTGGAAAGCTTTGATGTGCTTGCTAAGGACAGTAAGGTTGGTCAAAGGTCACAGCACAAAATTTAAAAATGAGATGAAATTCAAGACACAGAGATGAAGTGGGTTTTTTCCACATCTACATCTATACATGCTGCAATGAACATAGGGATGCATATATCTTTTTGAATTAGTGTTTTGGATTTCTTCAGATAAATATCCAGAAGTAGGATTGCAGGATAATATGATAGTTCTATTTTTGATTTTTTGAGGAACTTCCATACTGTTTTCCATAGTGGCTGCACCAATTTGCAATCCTACTAACAATGCAAAAGGGTTCCCTTTTTTCCACAACCTCGCCAACACTTGTTTGTTGATATATTCATGATGGCCATTCTGACAGGTGTGAGGTGATATCTCATTGTGGTTTTAATTGCATCTCTCTGATGATTAGTGACATTGAACATCTTTTCATATATCTACGGTCATCTGTATCTCCTCTTTGGAAAAATGTCTATTCAGGTCCTCTGCCCATTTTTAATCAGATGTGTGTGCGTGTGTGTGTGTGTGTGTGCGTGTGCATGTGTGTGTGTGTGTGTGTGTGTGTGCGTGTTTATCTCCTCTTTGGAAAAATGCCTGTTCAGGTCCTCTGCCCATTTTTAATCAGGTGTGTGTGTGTGTGCGTGTGTGCGTGTGTGTGCGTGTGCGTGCGTGTCTGCGCGCATGTGTGTTAAGTTGTATGAGTTCTTTATATATTTTGGATATTAACCCCTTATCAGATGTACCATTGACGAATATCTTTTCCCATTCACTAGGTTGTCTTTTTGTTTTGTTGATGATATCCTTTGCAGCGCAAAGACTTTTTGGTTCAATGTAGTCCCATTTGTTTTTTCTTTTGTTTCCCTTGCCTGAGGAGACATACGCAAAAAAATATTACTAAGAGCAATGTCAAAGAGTTTACTGCCTATGTTTCTTCCAGGAGTTTTATAGTTTTGGGTCTCATATTTAAGTCTTTAATCCATTTTTAGTTTATTCTTGTATATGGAGTAAGAAGATGGTCAAGTTTCATTTTTTTGCATGTATCTGTCCTATTTTCCCAACACCATTTATTGAAGAGACTGTCTTTGCCCCATTGTATATTCTTGCCTCCTTTGTCATAGATTAATTGACCATATATGTGTGGGTTTATTGCTGGGCTCTCTATTTTGTTCCATTTATGTGTCTGTTTTTATGCCAGTACCATGCTGTCTTAAGTACTATAACCTCGTAGTATAGTTTGATATCAGGTAGCGTGATACCTCCAACTTTGTTCTTCTTTCTCAGGATCATTTTGGCTAGTCAAGGTTCTTTTATGGTTCCATATAAATTTAAGGATTATTTGTTCTAGTTCTGTGGAAAAAGCCATTGGTATTTAGATAGGGATTGTATTGAATCTATAGTTGCTTTAGGTGGTGTGGACATTTTAACAAAACTTATCCTTCCTATCCATGAGCACAGCATATGCTTCCACTTATTTATATCTTCTTCAATTTCTTTCTTTAATATCTTATAATTTTCTGAGCACTGGTGTCTTACCTTCTTGGTTAAATTTATTCCTAGGTATTTTTTAAATGCAATTTTAAATGGGATAGTTTTCTTAATTTCTCTTTCTGATACTTTGTTCTTTGAGATTCTTTCCAGGTTTTTTGGGCTTTGGTTTTCTGTAGTTTGAATATGAAATCCAAGCTGTAGATTTTTGGTATTTATTCTTCTTAGTATTCCTTAAGCTTCCTGGATCCGTGTGTGGTGTCTGTCATTAATTTTAGAAAATTCTCAGCCGTTCTTACTTCAAATATTTCTTCTGCTTTTTTCTCTTTCTTATCATTCTAATATTCTTATTTGTATATGTTATACCTTTTTTTAGTTGTCCCACAGTTCTTGGATATTCTGTTTCTTTTTTCTCCCCACATTATTTTTTCTCTTTGTTTTTTACTCTGGAAATTTTCTATTGATATATCTTCACACTCACTGATTCTTTCCTTGGCTGTGTCCAGTCTACTAATGAGCCCATCAAAAGTATTCTTCATTTCTGTTATAATGTGTTTTCTTCTAACATTTCTTTTTAACTATTTCTTAGAATGTTCATCTCTCTGCTTACATTACTCATCTGTTCTTTCTTGTTGTCCACTATTCCGTTAGACTTGAGAAATGATTTTTCCTCCTGACACCAGTCAATTCTCACACCAAGTTGATGTCCTAGAATTCAATTCAATTCTGATACTACCAAGAATTAGCATCAGACTTCATAGGTTTAGTGGTTTAGTTCAACAAGACTACCCCCACTTCAGACACTCAGTCTCAAGTACTGGCTCCCATGCTTTACCACAGGTTACCCACACTTCTCTAGGAGTTGGCTACAAAGTCAAGGGTACCCATGACCTCCCCTTCAGGTTTGATCATTTGTTAGGATGAGGAAAGTGTTTTACTATCACTGGTTTATTATAAAGGACACAACTCAAGAACAGCCAAACGGAAGAGATGTGTGGATGAAAGAACATCTAAACAGGTATTTTTATAAAAATTTATTTGAACCAAACAGAGGAAATGCCTGGAAGCAAGAGCTGAACAAACTGAGAAAAATGCTTCTCAGAATGACAGTTTGCTGCTTCTTTTATGCATTTGAAATTAAGAAGGGAATTTTAAAAATTACATGAAGGTGGGAGAAAGCAAGGCAGGGATTGGGTTACAGGATAATTAATAAGATTAGGTGCTCTCTTGAGGGTGGTATGATTATTTCAAAGGTGTGTTAATCTAGTTGCATAAGAACAATGGACAGGACTTGCTTAAGGCAAAGATAAACCTTTCACTAAAGAAGTTGTATGCCAGGGTGGCGGGTTTGCTCAGTGATTAGAGTGCAGTGCTCATAAGGTTGCCTGTTCAATTCCCACATGGGCCAGTGAGCTGTGTCCCGCCCCCACCCTCCTCAGCCACACCTGGATTGAAAACAACTTGACATGGAGCTCATGGGTCCTGGAAAAACACATTGTTCCCCAATATTCCACAATAAAAATTTAAAAAAAAAAAGAGAGAGAGAAGTTGTATTTCTTGGGCATAACTACCCACCATGACCTGACTAATTAGGAATTTATGATGAGATCATCCTGTGAGGTTACTTTTCCCTGCCCACAGATACATCGGCCCAGAAGCTCTCCAAACCTTGTCATTTAGAGATTTCTATGGAGGTTTCATCACAAAGGCATGGTTGATTATTAACTCAATCTCCAGCCCAGTTTTCATCCCCAGAGGTTGAAGGTAGTGATGTTGCGGGGGGAGGGGGGGGGGGAGCTGAAAATTCCAGACTTCCTTGATTACAAGACTTGGTCTTTCTGGTGACCTCTCCCTATCCTGAAGCTACCTAGGTGCCTACCAAGTGTCACCTCTTTAGAACAACAAATGCTCCTATCACTCCCTATGATTCATGACATTACGAGGGATTTGGCACCTCATGTGTCAGGAACTGTGGACAAAGACCAAATATCTTTCTATGATATTACAGAAGCCTTACCATGTTAATCATAGTGATTTCAAATTCCTGGTTTGATAATTCCAAATTCTCTGCCACATCTTAGACTTGTTCTCAAGCTTACCCTGTTTCTTCAGATTTTGTCTTTTCCTGCCTTTTAGGACACCTTGTATTTTTTGTTGAAAGCCAGACATGATATATGAAGTACAATGCTTATTTGGCTAAGGGTTAGGCTGTGTTTAATGTTTGCTGTTCCTATATGTGTCAGAGGCTTTGATTTCATCTAGTGTCCTCATTTTCCTCTCTCTGTTATCTTCGCATTTTCCTAGAGACTCCCTCTTAAATAGAATGATTATCTGTTATTATACTGGAGTCCTGTGGATGTCCTGGTAAGGAATAGTGGAGAGGAAACATTCTATAATGTGATGATGAAATCTCAGGATTTGTTTTTCTTTTAATGGGCCTGAGACTCTGAGCTGTGACCTTTGGAGAAGTTTCTTAGCCACACACACACCCTTTGTTTTCCTCCTCTCACAACAGACAGGGAGGCTACAGGGACTGAATTATCTATTAATACTTTCTGTGGAGCTAAATCAGATAAGGCTCAGGCAGAATAATTCTCCTTGAAGGCGGGCTTTTGTTACAGAACACTCTGCGGTGTACTTCAAAATACTTATTTTTTCCTTTCTCTTGGACAAACATGAGGCGAATTTTCCATGGTGGGGCACTTGGGAGTAATGCTCAAGGAGGATCCCACTAAAACTGGGCTTCCAGATTTTTAACTCTCAAGCTAGTCCATGCTCAGCCTCCAACAATTAGTCAAGTAGTTTAAATCTTCCTAGGATTTCAGAAACTTCTATTCCGCATACACTGATTCTCTGCATTTGTCTGTCTCTCTGGTTTTCGGGACTGCAATTTACCCTGCGACTTCAATTCATGGATGAATCTAAGAAGAGTTGTTGATTTTCAGTTGGTTCAGCTTTTCTCCTGTTGTGAGTGACAACTTCTAAATTCTTTACTGCTTAAAGCAGCAGACTGCATTTGTTTTTAAACATCTTTTTCTTGATTATATAAGTAAAACTATTTGCTTAGAAAATTTGGAAAGTAAAACAATAAAAATCACCTATAGCAGCCTAGTTTGCAATTAACCATAGTTGACATTTTGATGTATTTCCGTTTGTTATCTATATATGCTTATATAAAAGAAGTACATGGAATTTTGTTTTGGCTTTCCCCCAAAGTCAGAGACTATTTCTGCAGCTTCTCAACACTGCTACCGAACATATTTTCAACCTTGAATGTCTTTTGTGAGGACCAGGACCCTGGGATGGGTTCCCTCAAAGTCTTAAGGGGCTGGTGGGAATTCTGCTCCTCTTGCAGTCTGAGGGTAACATGGTAAGCAGACTGACCTCCGCTTATTTCACCTCTGTGCCTATAATACAGAGGGAGATCAGCAAATGGCAGTGGACTTGGATGTAACTGTTTGTTTGTTTTTTCATCTACAAAAAGTATGAAACATCTTCCTGCTCCCTTTCCTCAGAGGCCACAAAGCTGAACGTGAAACTGAATAATCTAGGTGGTTCCTGTGTTTTTTTCCTTCTCCTTCAAAAGGACTTTAACGTTTCCATTTTAGTAGCTTTAATGTTGAAAATACACATACATTTTGGGGCGGTGGGATGGCTCAGTTGGTTCGAGCGTGAGCTCTGCCAGTTGGATTCCCACATGGGCCAGTGAGCCGCTCTCCACAACTGGATTGAAGACAAGGAGCCCCCGCGCTGAGCTGCCCGACAAGGTTGAGGGTTCAATTCCAGCCCTCCACAACTAGATTGAAGGAAAAGTTGGAGCTGATGGGCCCTAGAAAAACACACTGTTTCCCAATATTCCCCAATAAAAAAAAATTTTTTTAAAAGTTTTTAAATAATAAAAGAATAAGCAATCTCACTTCAGGGAAATGTCAAAAACTGTTAATAAGGAGAAACTAATTAAAAAACATACGCATACATTTTACTGAAAGCTACCTCATATTCTATTTTGGAAACTGACAGATTATAAACAATAGGTAAACAAAATAATGAGGGACTAATCTGTCTTTCCCGTCCACCTACCCCAAACACGTTAATGAGTGGGGATCCGGGCAGTAGGAACATGGAGGCAAGACGCGAAGAGGAGGAGGGAACCAATACTTACCGTATTTACAAAGGCCTGCTTGAGCCTGGAACTAAACCAAGCCTTTACAACTCAAGGGCAGCTATTTTTATTCCTGTTTTATTGATTGGAAAACTATGATCGGAGCGGTTTATATAACTACCAAGTGGGAAAGCCAGGAAACAATCCATTCATTTCATTCATTCAACGCATTTTTATTGAGTGGAGGTGGGGGTTGGTAAGGGGCGGACTCAATAAACGTCAGTAAATTACAAGATCCGCTATCCCCGCCCCCAGCCCGCCCCGGCCCTCGCGCAGGTCCCGGAGAGCGGAGGGAAGCCTGCACTCGGGGCGCCCTTCCGCGCTGGGGACTTTCCCCGCCACGACCGGAGGACTACTGCGGGTCGACCCCGTAAGCCCTCCGGAGCGGCGCCTGCAGGCCACCCTCTGGCCGCTCCTCCCACTTTCGCTCCGTGCGGACTTCGGCCGGTTCCCGCCCGAGGTGGTCGCCGCCAGCAGCGCGTATCCTGGCCGCGAGCGCCGAACCGGCTTACGAAAGGGTGACGGTGGAGCCTGACTCCAGAGGCGGGGACCGAGGCTAGCGCCCCGGAGCGGAGGGGCAACGCGAAGCTGCCAAGGTAACCCGGGGAAGGCGGGGATGGGGCTGGGAGCGGGGATCGCTAGGGCGGCTGACTGCCGGGCAAACGCCGCGTCCCTGCAGCTGCTTCCCGGAATCCGGCTCCAGCCTCCTGAGCCTCCCGGGGACTCCTTCCTCTCCCGCCTGGCTTTGCAGCCCCGCCCCCCTTAAGAATCCTCCCTCCACGGCCTCTTCCATTCATAGTCCCACCTGGGAGCCCCTTTCTTCGCACCCAGCCCTGCACATGGTCTCCCCCATTCCCCGCCTCCCCCCACCAGCAAGGATGCCCGGGACACCCGGGCATCTGCCGCTGCAGAATGTGAACCGTTGTGAGTTCGAGCGTTAAATTCCTGGTGTCCCACTCCGCCTGCAAAAATGGGTTGCCCGCTCGGGCCTCTGGTTGGGACTTGGGCCGGTCCTCCAAGAGAACACCCGGAATTAACCATCCTTTCCCGTGCGGGAGAGGGTCACAGGGGCACCCGGGGCTGGAGTGTCCTACGTCCTTCCAGATCCATCGCTTGGAAGCTGGAGTGGGTAACGGGGCATCAACACCGAGACAGAGGAGTGGACCCCACTCCGGGGTCGCGAGGTAGTGAGAAACGTGCGAATCGACATTTGCGTTGCGACCCGGAGCAAATTAACCATTTAAAGTCGAGTCTGTCCATCAAACGACTTATGTGTCTAGCGATGGCTGTACTGGGAAACTCTAGATACCTGGCCTCCTTTTTTTCTTTTAATATTTCTTTGGTTTCCTCGTTTTTGTTTGGCAAGAGGTCTTAGAAACCGGTCTGACATGCCTGACGGTCAGATCTGAGCGGGACGAGGTGGGAGGGACAGAGGCAGGTGCTGGGAAGTCCTGAAGTTCGTCCTCCCTCCCCCCTGGTGTCATGCTACACAGGCCGACAGCTGTCCCACACCTTGGCAAGGTGTCTAAGTACCACCCACCTACCCACACATACACATTTGCTGTTTAGGTTTAGGGAGTAAAAGGACAGAGCGAGGCCTTATGAAAATCTGCTCTAAAGAAAACATCTGGTAAACTTTCATAGCAATATGCAGTATACTTGATGAGATTTGACCTGTTAGTCCCAGGAAATGACTTGAATTATTTTTTTATAGATTTTATTGGGGAATATTGGGGAACAGTGTTTCTCCAAGGCCCATCAGCTCCAAGTTGTCCTTCAATCTAGTTGTGGAGGGCGCAGCTCACATGTTGGAATCAAACAGGCAACCCCGCTGCCCAAAGCTGGGGCTCTAACCGACTGAGCCATCCGGCCCCCCCAAACTTTGAAGTTCACAAGTTGTTCACAAGTTGTTTTTCAATTTTAAATGATCAAAAATCTACACGGCTCTTTTATTCTTACCCATTTTCCCTCTAAAGTTTCTAATGTATTTATTTAAAAGCTAATCTGCCCAAAATTTGGTTCCTATAATTTGACAAATGGTAATTTGTCTAAAAAAAAAAAAAAATTGGGAGAACCATGGCACCAGAGTTACTGTCTTGAAAGTGAAACTTTTATTAAAATATATATCCCATCCCTCCCACTTGCACACCCACAGCCATACTGGACTCATTTTCCTATTAAATTTATAAACCTTCAAACTATGAAGAGTCAACAGCATATCTGTATTCTTTAACTATCAGCCATTATATTCTGCCAAAACTAAAATGCTATTGAGTATAAGATGTACTTTTATTTTATGTCACCAAGTAAGAAAAAACACTGTCAGTTAACACTATGTTGTGCAACTATAGGAAGCATTCTGATTGCAAAATGGAACAATGATCTGTGGGCCAAAAGAAAATGCCATTTTCCAGGCAAAAGTACCACTAAAGGTACTAAAACATAAAGCTTTTTCTTTTCTTCCTTAGTCTGTCTCAACTTGCTGTTTTTAAATGTGCTATTTAATGTCATTCTAAGTTTTAAAAAAACTGTTTTTAATTATTTGCATGAATTTGACTAATCTATATTTTACAAAGTCAGATCTAACTGCAAATATAAGAACAATTAATTCGCATGGAGAGTCATCAAATGACACATCTTGGGAAGGTGCCTCCAACCAGCCAGAAGAAGCAAAGTGAAGGCAGGCTCAGGAAGGTAGCCAGGAGGAAGAGAGGGTCCCCTCCCCCACACCCCCCTACACACACACACACACACACACACACACACACACACTCAAGGAGCACTCACACACAGGGAAACTCAGGGCCAGGGCAGCTCCTACACATACCTGGGGCCCCTTGCACTGGTGACTCTAGGCACGCATGCACTCAGGCCTGAAGGGTGCTGGGAGCTACCTCCTGCTAGCTGCCCCACACCCCAGCCTGGGATGGGCTCTGGGGAAGTCAAGTCTCCCCTTCCCGAGGACCTACGATCCCAAGCCACAGCATACTGACAAAGTCCCAGGGTCTTTAAACTCTGCTCCTGGATCAAAGCTGACCTAGATACGCACCCCCAGCAGACTGGCATTTCCTGGCTGAAGCGGGACACTGCCGGCCCTGGGCAAGGATGGCTTCCATCCTGCCAGGCTCCCACCCTCCCTGCACACCCACCAGGAAGGCATCAGTGCATCATGGGACTCTCCAACAATGATCCAGCTGCCACCCCACTCAAAGAACATTGACAGTCATGGATCTAGAAGGAGGCCAGGTAGGGCCTGGGACCCTCACACTGCAGGGGAGAGGGTAGCAAGAGCAAGCTTGAGCTGAGGCTCCAAGCCCAGTGCATCAGTCTTCCCAAACAAATGACCAGTTTGGAGATAAAGTTGTTAAGAATTTCTCAACAGCCACAGAAGAGCAGTAAACCAAATGAGGGACCCTTCTGTGGGCAGGGCTCTGGGAACTAAAGCTGGCCCTGGCTACAGAGATGACAGTAACAAGAGCGAGGCTTTAGGAAGGCTGATCTATTTGTAGTCAGGGAGAGTTGTAAAGAGCTTCATTAAAATTCCAAGCAGGATGCCAAGACAAGAAGATAGATTTTCTGAGCAAGCTGGAGTCTAGTTAGTTCCCAGATACCTGGTTGAAAGCGGAGTGTGAGTCACCAGCCACTAAAAAGGGGAGGAGTGTTCCCTGGCCCTGAGCCAGAGAGCGGACTTCTAATTGTGAGCTTTTGTGTGTGTGTGTGTCTGTGTGTCTGTGTGTCTGTGTGTGTGTCTCGGCTGCTGAAGGGACTGCGTGTTCTGCAGATGCAGAAGGAAGATATACCACTATCAAACAAAAACAGACCGGAGGGCACAGAACAGACGTTCAAGTGTAAGGGAGTCACCCCCAATGTGGCAGCCTGCAATCTAGGGGTGCCCAGCCTCTAAGGAATATCTCCAACCATGCAAGCCCTCTGCTGAGTAGTGACGGGAAATGACTTCACATATCACAGACACATCTCTAGGTATTCTAAATGGGTGCAGTGTTGTGGGCTAAGTTGTGGGCACAGATACCCTGATCTCTCATGGTCCATGAAGTCTGCAGCTGGAATGGCAGTGTTGACTTGGAATCTCTTGTATTTCTCTAGGAGAACACCCTGTGTGGGACCTGTTACCGTGATAGTCAAGAGGACTTCTAAATTTGTTTTTAGCTTGAACTCAAGTGTGCTATGTTGTGGTCATTTTTCATTTTGACTTGGGGCTTGATGCTGCCCCAGTGTTTGGGGACAGGAACACCCAGAATCTATAGAGCCCCGTTGCTTAGATGGAAATAAAAGTTCTGAGTCAGGAAAGGAACAAGAGTGACTGGGGGGGCTCCTTAAAATTCTTGAATTTCTCTCTCACTTTGGAGTGAGGAAGGCTTTCTAACTGTGACTCAAAATGCAGACACTAAGAAAAGAAGTACTTTCTTTTTCTAAAATTAAAGTTTATTGGGGTGACAATTGTTAGTAAAGTTACATAGATTTCAGGTGTACAATTCTGTATTACATCATCTATAAATCCCATTATGTGTTCACCACCCAGAGTCAGTTCTCCTTCCATCACCATATATTTGATTCCCTTTACCCTCATTACCACCCTCCTCCCCCCAAAAGAAATACTTTCAATCTGAAAACAAAACTCAGAAACTGCTGTAAAACTCAGGAACTGCTGTGTGGTTAAAAAAAAAAAAAAGCAGCACAAGCAAATCAAAGGGCAACTGCCAAGAGGAGGGGAAAAAAGAGGTGACCTGTTGCAAAGGGTCCGTTTTCCTCCTACTTAAAAAGCTCCTGCAAACCAGTAAGAAGAAAAAGCAACAACTCCATAGAAAAATGGGCAAAGATACAGAGTTAACAAGAAAAGAAATACAAACAGCTCTTACAGATATGAAAAGATGCTCCATCTCAGAATGAGAGAAATACAACTGAATATTAGTCTGAAAACAATTTTTCATTGATGAGTTTATTTCCTAAAAATCCAAGAGCCTGATGATAACCTCTCTGAAGAGACTGTGGGAAGGCAAAAAGTTCTCACACCTTGCAGGGGATTGTGTAAATTGGTACAGCCACAAGGGCGGGACTGTGGCCTTTTCTATCAAAGTTACAAATGCATAGCCCCTTTGTCCTGGGTCTCTTATGTCTCCCCCTCCAGACACAGCCTCCTCCTTCCCCACCCTTTACTTTGCCCTGGGATCCTGTCTTCTGTAGGTACAACCACCAGCATCTTTGTTCTCTGACTTCTGGTTGGGTTTAACCAACGTGGAGCCCCTAGAGAAGGGAGGAAAGATAGTGATGGATGAGTTGTTTATCCCTCAGCCCCCACTCTGCACAGTCACCTTGGGCTGGCTGTGTCTGGCTTACATCTTAGATCCTCACACAGGAGTCTCTCCTTCCAAAGAGAGAAGGTTTCTCTTCCTTCTCTCCCGTTTTGGCACCTTCCGTTTGCGCCTCAAGCCCAAGGAGGTAACAGCTCCCTCTGTTGGTAGCTCCAGGTACTACACTCTTCCTTATGCCTACGGATATCCTGCTCTCACGTTGGATTAAAAACTTTCTCAGGGCGGATGGGTGGCTCAGTTGGTTAGAGCACAAACTCTGGGTAACGGGGCTGCCGGTTCGATTCCCACATGGGTCAGCGAGCTGTGCCCTCCGAAACTAGAATAAAGTCAATGAGCTGCCACTGAGCTCCCAGATGGCCAGTTGGTTGGAGCGTGGGCTCTCAACCACAAGGTTGCTGATTCCACTCCTCAACTCCCTCAAGGGATGGTGAGCTGCACCCCCTGCAACTGGCAACTGGACCTGGAGCTGAGCTGCGCCCTCCACAACTAAGATTGAAAGGACAACAACTTGACTTGGAAAAGTTCTGGAAGTACACACTGTTCCCCAATAAAGTCCTGTTAAGGAAAAAAAGATTTTTTAAAGAGAAAAACATCCTACTTGAATGAGCTGTTTCCTGCTGGGACCCTGACTGATATGCCCTTTTGCCTAGCAGTCCTACTTCTGGAAATCTCCCCTTCATTTAGACTTGCCCATGTGTGGCGTGATGCATGTCCAAGATAATTAATTGCAGAAAAAAATTGAGAACAACTCAAATAGCCATTATAGGGACTGATTATATAAATGATGCATGTCTGTAGAATAGACAACACAACTAATTATCTTTGGTACTGATGTAGAAAGAGCTCCTAAATATATTTTTAAGTGGAAAAAGCAGGGGGGAAATGACATAGATTTGTTTTTGCTTATGCATAAAGATAGTCTGAAGAACTTACCAAAAAAAATAAATAAATAAAAGTAGTTTTCTAAAGGAAGCAACACTCTTCACTATTTACTTTTTTGTATTTTCTCTCTTTTTTCTTTCTTTTTATTTTTACTTTTCTGTATGTTTAAAATTTTGGAACCAAAGGACTATGTTACCTGTTCAAGAGTTAGATTTTAAATTTCTTCCTGTCCGTGTAGGGAATTGTTCCCAGAAGCTGAGATCAGGCTGCTCTTGTACATGCAAGTAAATGGTCTAGTTCCCAGAAGGGCAGGGGAAGCCTGGGAGCAGGAGTTTCCTGCTAGTCTTTCATTGTCTTGTGTACAATCGTTCTTTTTTTTTTTTTTTTTTTAATTTATTGGGGTGTCAATTGTTAGTAAAATTACATAGATTTCAGGTTACAATCGTTCTTAATTAGACACTGCAGCATTTTGATCACCTAATATTGATTTCCTTTCAGATGTGAAAGTAAAGAAAGGACTTATCAAACAAAGATGCTTTTGAGCCAGAATGCCTCTGCAATGAGACCACTTAATGTGTATCTCGTGGGTAAGTGCTGCTTTTTATCACAGCTCTTGTGGAAGCAAGGCTGTGAAGTCATCACCATCAGGAGCCCTGTTGAGGACTGAGGCTCAGGCTGCTCCAGGTTACGGGCCAGATAAGTAGTCTGTGCTTATGGGTTTCTGCCCTATTGTTATTTTTAAGGAAACAAACAATAAACAAGAATGACTTAAGGCTCAATAATGATGGGGAATATCCTTGTATGTAATTTGAAGAGTAATTTCTCTTAATACCCTCCTTCTAATCCAGGATGGAATTGATCGGTCTACTCCTATATTTGGAAAGAGGCCAAACCCTTTATCTCCTACCGGTGTCACTAGACTGAAAAGTCATCCCTGAACTTTGGTTTCCACACTTTCATTTGTTATCAACTTTTCCCTGTGGCCCTATTCATGCCTTTTCTCTACCTTTCTATTGATTTCTATTTCAGTATCATTGTGTCATTTGTCTCATAGTTTATGAGTATGGGATCCCTGAATGGGACACTTCTCCCCTGAGCATGACGCCCCACGCATTGCAGTGTGTAAATAATGTCATTGGCCTCCACCCATGAAAAATGCCAGTAACCCCTCCTCCCAACTCATTGTGACATCCAAAAAAACAAATGAGAAGCCCAATTCCCATCACCAACACCTTTCACAACACCCTTGATAAATATCTTTACCTTTAAAGTGTATTAACTAGCAACACGCTTATTCATATTCTGATTACTTTTCCAGACAGATAATTGCTCCCTAGGACCCGCCTTCAGCCAACCCTTGTTATTAGGTCAGTTCCCAGGCAGATCTTGTTTTGGATCCACTCAGGACTAAATCCTTGTGTCACGTGACCAATGTCACCTCTCTAAGAACCACTAAGTTCAGCTTTTTTTTTTGTTTGCCCAAGAGCGTCTCAATCCAACATTAATAGATGTGTGTAAAAGAATGCCAGAGCCAGAGCAACAATTCTAAATTGAGCCCAGAGGAAGCGTTAGTGTTTTTCTAACATGTTTTTCTTCTTCCTAGCCTACATCAGCCTCGTGTTTGGTGCGTTACAGGCTTTTCCTGGTAAGAGGTTTTTCTTAGCTTGACTACATTTTGTGTAAGGGTCAGAGTGTTGGGGTGACCGTTCAGAAGCCTAAAATGTGGGAAATTTGATTTCTGATCCCAGGTCTGTTACTATAGGCAGGAAGAATAGGGCTGCGAGGGAGGGGGAAGAAAAGGAAGGAAGAGGCGAGGATAGCAGTTAAGGAAAAAGCCCACACAGTCTGGCCAGAACTGGATTTTTGCGGTGTGGGGTGGGCTGGAGGGAGAATCTGCCATCATCTTGCCCTTTGGCATGAACTTTAGATGATTGTATAGATTATAAAGCTATTAACATGGCAGCCAAGAAAAATCTCCACCCCCTGGGTTGCCATGACAGTTCTGAGAGAGCCACATAAGGACAAAAATGCCCCCTCCTGAATGGAGGGAGGGGTCAGCAAGGACCCACCTAAAAACATCTACCTCGCCGCCCTTAAGTCCTAAATATTCCACCCTTTTATTTTTTATGTAATAAATCGCCAGACCTCTCTTTTCTTTGGTGTGGCTGCTCTTCTCTGAGCCTGCCCTTTCTCCCGCCATCCTGAGAGCAGTACGGTCCTTTTCTAATAAATCTACTGCTCGCTTGACTTACTCGGTGTGTCCTGGAATTCTTTCCTGTGACCAACACCAAGAGCCCATTTTCTGCTGCAGATCCATTGCCCATTTTGTTTAAATCCTTTTTCTCAAATACTTTCTTTGTAAAAGGAGCCAAAATTAGCCAATTCTGGTTTTCACATTTGTCTCACAAAACTATTATAAGAACAATAGAGATCATTGTAAAACCCCTTAAAAGAATGTTCAGTTTAAAACCTCTTAATAGAAGAATGAGGAGACATAGAATATGCCAAACAAAAATGACCCAGAAATAATTTCCCTATAATTTGCACTCTTCTACTGTTATCCAATATCTGGTACCAGATAAAGGAAAATAATTTTTTAACTAAACGTCTTGCCCATATACCTAAATCTGTCCACAGAACTTCACTATGCATTAAATATGTGTCCTTCCTTGTGATGAGCTGGGGAATGAAGAGTTGGCAACCAGGAAGCAGAGGCCCAGGCCGTAACCTATTATGGTTAGGAAACTTAGATGATCTTAAAAACTTGAACCATGTAAGGCGGGATTTGACAAACGGAGCTTTAGAGCCTCATTCACTGCAGCCACTTCCCAGCGTTAGCATTGTATAACTCAACTTCTCAATTTCATGGTCTGTAGAATGGGTCTGACAATAGCAACTACGTTAGCACTGCTGTGGACGGTTCGTGCCTGAAAAGGTATGGCCACTTTATCTCTCCCTCCCCTCTGCAATGGGGAGTGACTTGAGTGGGGAATTTGCAGGCGGAAAGGCTTGCTGTGGGCTGAGCTTAGGAAGGATTGTAGGGGGAGTTGGAAGTTGAGTGGAGAGAATGGGTTGGCGCAGAATATCCTGGATCATTTTGATCCCATGAGCTACTGAGAGTCACTGATAATTGCATGAGTTCAAATTCCGTTTACACAGTACTGACTTCCTGTTTCCCATCGTGGCCTGCCCTACGTTGTATTGCTCATTGATTAATTGTACAGTTATATTAGTTCATTTCTCATGTCTAGTAGAAGCGTTTGCTTCCTGTGTTTCCAAGAACCCCGACCTCTGCAGAGGGCTTTGCTGGAAGTGTGGGCTCCAGATCCCTGAGGGCGGTCTGGAGTGTGGCCAAGATACAACCATGGATTCTGGATTTCAGTGTTTCCTTTTTTTTTTCCTCCTGTTTTCTTTATATTTTTCAGAGGACTTCTGCATTTTCAGGATGACATTAAGAAATTTCCGGGTAATTTTATCATGGGAATTAGAAAATCATTCCATTGTACCAACTCACTATACACTGTGGTACACAATCATGAGGTTAGTTTGATGGTTCATTTTTCTCTTGCTATATATATTTCTATTATGTGGGAGTGGGGTAGAGGTGATTTTACTTGTGACAGTCAGTCTTTCTCTGTCTCTCTCGCTCTCGCTCTCCCTGCCCCCCCATTCAGAGCTTTAAAAGTCCAAAGACAACACACAAATCCACTTTTAATTAAATTGAATAACAATCCAAAACTATTTTTGATAAAGCTTATATTTATAACCAAAGTCAATTTCTAAGGTCCAAGCCTCAGAAGCAAAATTGTTATTGTGTCTGGTTTTCACAATTATTTCTCTGATTTAGTAAGTCTGAATGTGTAAAACCAGTATGTTTTCTGAGGACGGGAGTCTGAGGTCTGGTGACCATATGGATGGTTTATGTTCACTTTTCTTTGCTCAGGGAGGCATGTGCACATCAGAAAGTGGCCTGGCCCAGACGAGGGAAGGCTCAGGTCCAAAGTCTGACTTGGTCACTAACCTGCTGTGACTCTGGGCACAGAGTTCAGTCTTTTCTGAGCTAATCCTTCTACTTAGGGGTTGCCACAAGGATGAATGACACAACCGATGAAGCCTTTTGTGGCTCTCTTCTTCCCGTGTGCGACAGTCCCCTTCATAAGTCATTGCTTTGATCCAGTAGCCCCTCAGAGTGTCTTGTTGTTCATTGTTAATTTGGCTTACAGCTGTTCCTATTGCTGACTGACCCAGTAGAGGGCCTTTGGTGAGTTTCTCCTTGGTCCCTGCTGAGACTTAAGTTTCTCTCTGCACTAGGCAGTCACATGGATCGCCCACCTACCTTTCTGAAGCCCATGTTGTCCCTGTGTCGCACAGGCTGACTTAGGACTGGGCCGTGTGGTCCTCAGCAGGAGACAGAGGGGCCCTCAGGGAGGGCAATTATGATTGTCCTGCAGGGGAGAGGAGATCTGGGGCCTCTACCATGAAAGCCTGAGGTTTGCACATTCATGCATCCAGCAAATATTTACCGAGCACCGACTGCATGCCAGGAGGTCCAACTGTGAACCCAAGGGCCTGCCCCACTGGTGCAGACATTCTGAAAGTTGGCGCAGATGTCAATAAACAATGATAACATAATGAGGCAGGTTGTTGTAAATGGTATATATAGACAGGGAAAGGGGTGGGGGGAAAAGGGGGTGTGCGGGGCAGGATAGGAGTTCCATTTTGTAGGAGGTGCTTAGGCCAAACGACTGGATACATTGTTATTTGAGCAGAATCAGGAAGGACTGAGAACGTGGGACATGGAGTTAACAGATTCTTATCCCATAAGTGCTCATGTTTTCCTTTTACCATTTCTTTTCCTTTTGAAGTAGGCCAGAGGATATGAAGGTTGTGAAGGACTGTACAGAGGTCACGGGATCATTTTGTGACCTAACCGATGTGTGGGAAAGCATGCCTGAGACGTATGTCCCCAGAGTTGTCGCATTCCGGGGGAACACAACCCTGGTCAGTTGTACGAGCAGGGAGAGCATCTTCCCAGCAATAAAGAGTGAGTGGATCTCTGCTTATCACCTTCAGTCTTGCCATCGAGATCATCATTATTTTCTTTGCCGTGAAATAGGCAGGCCTGCAGAGGTGTTTTGGACTCTGGGCTAGGTTCACTTCCTGGCCCTCTGGCTTCCTAGCTCTGTAACCATAGTTACTTTGTTTCTCTGAACCTCAGTTTTCTTGTCCAGAAAGTGGAATGATGGTTAGTTAATGCCTGCAGAAGGCAGTCAGTAGTAGCTGCTACTTACTGGTTTGTTTTACAGTGTAACAGAAAGTGGGGAGCAGGCCAAAGGTTTCCTTAACACTACAACCCCTCCCCCAGATCATAACCCAGTAGCTGTTTTACATGTGAAGGCCCAGGTGTGCATGCACGTGGGGCCCAGACTTAGAGAAGACTGGAGCCCAAATGGGTTTGCCCTTTTTCTCTATGACTGGGGTCAGCTTCCTATGGCACTTGGGTTAACCACTCCAGGGCAGTTGTCACTGGCCCTCAGCCAGACTCCGTCATTTTTTCAGTGTCCTAATATGCATCTGGTTTCCAAGAGAAAGATTCGGTTTCAGCGTCCTGTGAAAGGCTGTGTGGGTGTGTACTGCCACCTACAAAGTGATAATGACAGCTAATCCCAATTTAGCAAACACCTAGATACTTATGAGATTCACTGGAATTGTTTGTGTGTTTCTGAGTGCGTATAAATAGACATATCTGTGTGTGTCCACATAGAAAAGAAAGAAAAGCACAATATATATAGATCATGGTATTCAGACCTTTAAAGAAAGTATATTAAAATAATGAGATACCATTTTTCAAGACTCAAAATGGCAGATATTAAAAATATGCAAATACCCAGGTTTAGAGGAAATCTAGGGAGTGTACTTTGGCACAGTCTTTCTGAAGGTAATTGGCAGCATGTATTAAAAACCTTAACACGTGTCTGTTCTAATCCAGAATTTCTCTTTACTGATTTGTCCTAAAGAAATTAAGGACAAATACAAAGATTTAGCTCCAAGAACACTCAAGAATACACAGATTCTACTCAGAAAAATTAGAGTCAATCTAAAAGTTCAAAACAGTGAGTCAGTTAAATCATGGTACCTCCATCAGCAGAATAGAATTAGCCATGAAAACTTATGATGAAGCTCAGGGACCAGCTGACTTCCTGTAAAGGGGCCAGAGGGAAACAACCCCTTATGCTTTATGGGCCACCGATGGTCTCTGTCACATAGTCTTCATTTGTTTACAACCCCTTCAAAAATAAAAACCATTCTGAACTTGGAGGCCATTCAAAATCTCCAGCTGTAGTTTGCCAGCCCTTGATGTAGATAAATATGTATTAATGTGTTTATGAAATAAGTGAAAATATATTCTATGCAAAGCAATATGGGTAAGAATGATTTAATTTTAGTTTAGGTATATGTGTGTGTGTGTGTGTGTATACATTTATATGTATATATACATATGTGTGTGTGTGTATATATGTACATTTATATGTATATATACATATGTGTGTATACATTTATATGTATATATACATATGTGTGTGTGTACGTACATTTATATGTATATATACATATGTGTGTGTGTATATACGTACATATATATACATATATACATATACACACACACACTAGTTCAAGTTATATATGTCTAAATATATCTTCACACATACAGCATGGACAAAACATGATTAACTACATTCAGGAACAATTGCCTATCTGTTTTCTGATATTTCTACAATGGTTATGTACTATTATAATATGGACAGAAGTCATTTTTTGTGTTTAGAATACAGCCTGAAAATTGGGAAAGTAAGTACTGACTTCCATCCCAAAATCTATCCTCCATTTCTTGTGGTAATATTAAGCAAATGACTTCATTTTTATTGTTCCCAGTTTTTCACAGGTAAAACCATAGCCCATGCCTCAGCTCGGGCCGTAGGCAGATTGAAAGAAAGATAGCTGGAAAGAAGTGAGGTGGTATCATGACAGTGGGAACAGTACAATTATTGACGCTGGACTTTGTTTCTGACTTTGTTTTCTGAACAGTGTCGTTGGAACCACCAAACTTTGAGATTGTTGGTTTTACTGACCACATTAAAGTGATAGTGAAATTTCCACCTGTCATACCCAAGATACTTCGTGGAGAAGGATTACATGTTTACTTATCACTTGTCATCGAAGAAGTGTCAGGAGGGATTATTAAGAAGGTAAGTGGTCAAAACAGTTTTGAGTTGGCAGTGAAGATATTTGACTATCTTCTTTTAAAGAAAAGACATTTGTAATGATTTGAACAATTAAAACTAAAGGGTCTGGATCAGTGTGGTCTGGTTTCAGGAGAGAAGTGTCCATTGTTCATTCACTTTGGAAATACATTGCCTGAGCCCACCAGCACGGCCTTCTTTCAAAGAATGAGTCACATGCACAACATCAAGGGACACACAGGAGAGGGAGAGGTGTGTGGTGTAGATGGGGAGAACAGGCAAATTTCAACACGTCAGGGTGAGATTTTGTTTCAAAGGGATGGTTCAGCCGCATGTAAAAAGCATCTCTCTCTACCAGTCCGGCCCTCGTGCACAGTAAGGGAAATGGCTCTTTCTGGCAATTCTGTTCCCTCCTCATTTCCCAGAAAGACCTAACTGAATGTCAGTTACCTCGGGGTGATCCTGGTATTAGACAGACCTGGATCTTATATTATTTGTTCGCTTAGAAAGCTGGAATGAGTGAAAAATGGACAAATTGTGCTTGCGGTGGGCCTTGGTGAAATAGCAGCTTATGTTTGCATGGCCCTTTGCCAATTATAAAAGCTTTGCAGGTAATGCCAGCCCACCAGGTATCGGGGCATTTCAGGCAGAGGACACAGGAAGTCAGAAGTCCTGAGGCTGGAGTGGTCCCAGTGGGTTTGAGAAGCGGGGAGCTGGAATGGAGTGACCAAAACAAGACAATTGAAGGAGATGAGATCAGGGAGGGAAGGGGGCCGGATCTTGTCGGGCTTTGTGGGTCTGAGTCTTTGGAATGTGACGGAAGCCACTGGAGAAGCCCAGGCTTTAACTGGGCATCCTGGCTGGTGTGTTAAGAGTAGACCACAGGGGCCAAAGGCAGAAGTTGGGAGACCAGTTAAGAGGCTGGTAATTTCTTAGGAATTAGCAATTTATATAGGAATTATAGGAATTAGCAAATCATATAATTATTACAATTTTTTCTTTAATATCCACCTGAATTATAATCAACACCCTAATCCTTTGATTAGGAAGAGGGAGCAGAAATAAGCTTATGTAGCTTAGAGACCGTATCAAGTTTCATTCACTATCCTATTCCAGTCACATCTAATTTATATTCCATCCATGAGCTACTAACTCTCTGTTTTAGATTGTTTCTAAAATAAGACACCTATGCTTATTAGGACATTGACAACACTGTAAGAGGAAAGTCATCATTGATAAACATCTTCATGAAAGAAAATTCGTCTTTAAATTACATTAGATAAAAAAAAAAAAAATAAGCCAGTGTTATCCAGGTGACAGATGGTGGTGGCTTAGACCACTTGGCAGTAATGACAAACGGTCAAATTCTGCATGTATTTTGTGAGTGACACCAACAATTTTCAGATGGATTAGATGTGCACTGTGGTAAAGAAAGAGAGAAGTTAGAACGCCAACACTTTCAGCACGAGCACCTGGATAGACAGAGCTGCTATTCATTAAAATGGTGAAGACTACGGACAGAGCTGGTGGATAGGTTGCATATCGGTAGTTCATTCTTGGACATGCTAAATTTGAGGTACCTAGAGGGCATCCGGGGGAATAGTGAGCAGGAATCGAATGTACTAGGTCTGGAGTTCAGGGGAGAGGTCCTAGCCCGAGAGATATTCTGGGGAGCGTTGGCTTCTTGGTATGGACTGAATGTCTTGAGACCAGGTGAGATCACCTGGGGGCCGTCATGCATAGAGAAGACATCCCAGGACAGAGCCCTGGAGGACTCCAAAAATGGAGAGAGATAACAAATGAGGAGGACACAGCCAGAGACTGAGCAGGAACACAACATGGCAGGAGGAGAACTAGGTGACAGTGATGTCCTGGTAGCTGAGAGAAGAAAGTTCCAGAAGGAGAGAGTGATCTACTGAGTCAAGTGCTATAAATGGAACAAGTTAGAAGAGGGCTATGAAATGGGTATTAGATTTAGGCACATGGAAGTCACGGTGACATTGATAAGAGTGGTTTTGATGGAGTGATGGGGTAAAGACCTGGTGGGAGAAGATTCAAGCAAGAGAAGGAAGAGAGAAATTGGAGACAGTGAGGAGAGCTAATTTCTCTAAGGAGTTTTTCTACAGGGGGAAGGAGAGATATGACGTGGTAGCTGGAGGGGAAAGTGGGGTCAAGGGAAGGAATTTTTAAGATGGGAGAGTGTCCTAGTGGGGGTTGTTGGAGCAGTGTCCTAGAGGAGATGACAGTGGATGGAGTATCATGAGCATGAGAGGGGTTGGCCTTGGCTGAGAGCAGGGACTGTGGATCCCAGTCACGGGGGAGGCAAATTGAAGCACACAGGATTACCATGTTTCCCCGAAAATAAGACCTAGCTGGACAATCAGCTCTAATGTGTCTTTTGGAGCAAAAGTTAATATAAGACCCGGTCTTATTTTACTATAATATAAGACGTTTTATTTTACTATAAGAGTATTATTTTACTATAATATAAGACCCAGTCTTTAATATAAAATATAATATAATAATATAATACCGGGTCTTACATTCATTTTTGCTCCAAAATACACATTAGAGCTAATTTTCCTGCTAGGTCTTATTTTCAGGAAAACACGGTAGGAGGGAGCAGCATTGCAGACTTAATCAAGATCCCACGATGGCAACACCAGGTGTAGAGCCCAGACATTGTGACACTCAGCTACCCCTAAACTGTTCCACTACAAAGCAAGAGCCCCCTTGCCATGGTGCTGTTTGTAGCTCTGTCCCCTTTTTCTTCTTCATTGCTTATTTGCTATGCATGAGCTTTCAGTGTGTTGGTTTGTTTTTAAATAATTCTCCCTCCTTTCATATAGAAACTTGAAGAAAAACATTATTACAGAAGGCTGTATTTGAACTGCCAGAAATCCTAATTTATAGAACTACTAGTAAGAATGTACTTTGAAAGCTGTAAGGCATTATACAAAAGTTATTTTTCATGAAGGAGCCTTCATATCAGCTCTTTAATTCCAAAATGGAACAGAAATACCTGGGAAAGAAGAGGCAAGGTGTTTTAAGGGAGGAGACAGGGAACCTAGACATCAGCCTCACTTCTGCCACAGACAAGCTGTGTGGCTTTGGGGAAGTTACTTAACCACTCTGAGCTGCAGTTCCCATGTCTGGATCACGGGAATAATACCTACTCTGCAGACTGTTTTGATAGTCTAATGAGTTAATATGTGTGAAAGCACGTTCTGAAATGTAAAGTAGACACGTTATCATTAATAAAGTAAGATAATCTTATTTTCCTATTTTGCAGGCTTATCTAGTTGTAAGATAAGCCTGCAAAAATGACTTCATGGAGATCTTTAGTTTTCATTGGGACTTTTTCTCCTCATTTCTAAAATGAAGTTGCTAGATGAGATTTCATGTTTAAAATGTATGTGTTTGTGTACACATATGTGTAGTTTTGTGATAAATCGCTTGCTCCAAGTGACTTATAAAAACTTTTTCTTGCCAAGCCTATGATATTTCTATCCCTATTTAAGATTTGAAGACAAATCCCCAAAGATATTCTTAGGGCCTGCCTCTAAACAAAATTCTACTCAAAGTCTTACTGATTTGTTTTGCTTATTTTTACAGCATAAACCGAAAATAAATGCAAAAACCATCACTGGAAATTTCACTTATGTCATCGACAACTTAATTCCAAACACAAACCACTGTGTATCTGTTTATTTTGAGCCTAGCGATCCGGGAAAAATAATTGAATCTCCCACAAAATGTACTCTGCTTAAACCTGGACAGGAATCAGGTATGAGAGTTTTAGAAAATTCATGTTTTGCTTTTACTCTGAGGGAAACCCTATTTAAAGAAGACTCTGAAAGTCGGGGACTACGAACGGGATTTCTTCTGCTAAAGGCGATCGCAGAGATGTTTTCTGTGGGTCTTTCTCCACTAAGTGGCGGAGTCACTTGTATGTTACCATACCATAGGGACAAGCAGATCCCTACCGTTATATGGTCAGAAATCCTCCTGAAGTGGAAACACTTTCATTTCAGGGAGTTATTGAATGCAGTTGTGTGTGCCCTTCCGTTGGGCATTATTTAAGCCAAGCATTGGAGGAGGCAGGGGTGCTGCGTGACGAACATCTGCCCGAGTTCTGTGTCTAGTAGCACAAGGCTTGGAATCCAATTTCAGTTTTACAAGACTGCCCTGCCATCACCACCACTTTAAATACCAGTCACACGTCCAAGTTGTCACCTGGGCTTCTAACTGACCAGCTGTAAATTGGAGATTCCCATAACCCTCTCTGGGTTTCATAATTTGGTAGAATGGCTTGCAGAACTCAGGAAAACAATTTACTTACTAGATTCTTAGTTTATTATGAAAAGGTACAACTCAGGAACAGCCAGATAGTAGAGGTGCATGAGGCAAGATATGGGGAAGGGCTCCGAGCTTCCTTGCTATGTCCAGGTGAACCATCCTCCCTGCATTTCCATGTGTTCACCAGCCCGGAAGCTCGCCAAACCCAATCATGTAGGATTTTTATAGAAGCTTCATCACAGAGTCATGACTGATTAAATAATCATTGGTCATTGGTGATTAACTTCCAGTCCTTCTCCCCACCCAGGAAGTTGTGGGGTGGGGCTGGAAGTTCCAACCCTTTAATAACACGGTTGGTTCCCCTGGCAATTGGCCCCCATACTTAGGAGCTTTCCAAAAGACACTCATTAATAAAAACTCAAGTGTGGTTGAAAGGGACTTGTTATGAAATGAAAGACACTCCTTTCACCTTTGTTCTTATCACTTAGGATAGTCTACAGAGCTCTATGCCAGGAATTGGGTCAAAGCTCAAATATGCATTTCTTGGGGTGGCCAGTTAGCTCAGTTGGTTAGAGTGTGGTGCTAATAACACCAAGGTTGCCGGTTCGATCCCCGCATGGGCCACTGTGAGCTGTGCCCTCCTTAAAAAAAAAAAAAAAGTATTTCTTAGTATAAATCACAATATTACACTAATAAAAACTCAAAGTAATAATGTTAAAGGACAAAATTTAACTGAATAAATTTGGAGATCTAATTGGCTTTATGAAGCAATTCATGAATTGGGCAGCATCCTATCTACCCTGTTTCCCCGAAAATAAGACCAAGCTGGACAATCAGCTCTAATGCATCTTTTGGAGCAAAAATTAATGTAAGACCCAGCAGCTACGTAGAAGAGCACTCCGATGAGTTGTACTAAATGAAGGGTTTTTATAGGCGGAAAGAAGATGGGACTCCCTTCCGGGAAGGCAGAGGCATCGTATCAGGCAGATCACTTCACTAGTGTTAACCTGGAAATTACAGACTGATTGGTTTAAAATTCCACTCCTGAGAGAGGCTAAAACTGCGTTTAGGTTCGTTTTTAAGTTTTGGTTTGGTGACAGCGGCTTAGTAAAAGGGACTCCCATTTTTGCTGGGTTTTTTTGCTTTGTTTTGTTTTTTAATCTTCACAACCACCTTACGACGGTAGGGGTTCATCCCACCTTACATATGAGGACCCCAGGAAGAGAAACCAGAGGTTACAGTTAGTGACAGGTGTTGCTGGACGAGAGCCGCTGGAATCCATGGTGGCCCATTGCACTAGCCACACCGCGCTTACTGCCCTTTTCTCATTCCTATTCTGTGAGGCCCACCACCCTTGGCTCTTAGGAGGGCTGACCTTTCCTTTTTTCTGCTTTGTACCTGTGTTGCCTGAGGCTGTGGTTACAAGATTAATATGAATAAAAGTCTTTCTGGAAATTTAAGAGCCTTAGTTACTGTTGTAATAAAACCTTCACGGTCAAAAGCTGTTTTGAAAGAAAGGGTTTATTGAGCCATATGCAAGCCAGAAAAGAACCAGGTCCTGGGACATACATTCTGAACCACCAGCAACATAGCTGGGTGGAGAAGACAACATGCCCGCCACCCTGGGGCTGACAATGAGTCTGGGGAAGAAAGATGTAAGTTGTTTTGAAAGAATTTACCTTGGCTATAGATACGGGGGTGGGGAAAGGATGATGCAGGGCCAGTTCTGTGATAGGTGTAGAGTCTGTAAGGGAGAAATATTTACTACTTCTTGATTGGTTATAGGCAATCAAGTTCACATGTGTAACATATAAGCATGAAATGGTGGTGGGACGTGTGTGTGTGTGTGTGTGTGTGTGTGTGTGTGTGTTTTAGATAGCCACCTAGAAGTTGATTCAAAGTTTCAACAAACATTCAGGAATATAAACAGTCTTGATGTCTCTCCCAAGACTCTCTCCCACGGCTGGCTGTCTCTGTCACTCAGATTTGCTGGAATTTAATTTAGAACAGCTCAGAATTTTTCTATTGTCATTACATAACTACTGATGTCTTCTCGGTCCAATTGGATTTATGGGAAAAAGCTGTTTTCAGTCAGAATGTTAAAATTTTCCAAATGGAATTTTGACAAGACTCTAAGGCAGAACTCATAATAGGACAAAGCAAGGTCAGCAGAGTCCAGATTTGGGGTCATAGCGTGGCCAAAGTCCAGCCTCAGAATGACCCCACTGTTTTCAGGCGCACTCCCATTTTTCACTTCCTGCAGTGCATACAGACATGTGGCTATTGAGCATTTGACATGTGGCCAGTGTGACTCAGAAACTGAGTGCTGTTTTTCAATTTTGGTCATTTAAATTTAAGTAGTCATAATTGGCTGATGACTACTGTATTAGAGTGCAGTCACAGAACATAATTATAAACTGAAAGAAATTTTACTGTCATTTCTATTATTTAAAAAAAATGTATACTTGGATTACTTTGCATTTTTTTTGTGTTTAACAATAGTTGTTCCAACTTTTGTTCCCTTGCTATGTCCTTCAACCACCAGACCAACGTGCATTTATTCCCACTTGAGATCGTCTATTGGATTTATTTTGAAATAAAGTTATTTATTTTTCATCCACAGAGTCATCAGAATCTGCCAAAATAGGAGGATTGATTACTATGTTTTTGATAGTCGTTGTCTTCATAAGCACCATAGTAATACTGCAACACACTGGTTATATATGCTTAAGAAATGAGTTCCCCAAAGTGCTGGTATGTAATTTTTTTTTAATTTCTGTCTTTATTTTTTATTTTAACTTAAGAATTTTTATTATATTCTTAAATATTCTCACAGAAGAAAAATCCCATTTTCTAAAATCACCATGAAGTTTCAACACTCTGGGTTCTTTTCCGTCCCTATAAACATATTTTGCATTTTATATTTTCTTTTTCTACTTTATCCACATTTTATATGTAACGACCATATACTGTTCCATTGTTATGAATGTATCGTTTTTCCTTTAATCATGTCCGAACTGTGAAGCATTTGGATTGATTTCTTTTTCATTTCTTTTCCTTTCTTTTCTTTCTTTTTTGGCCATTAAGAATAATGCGACGAACATTTTTATACAGATTACCTTTATATTTTGAATTACTTCAGGGAAACAAATACACAAAGTGGATTTATCTTATAAAAAAGAAAAGAAGTAACTCACAATGCCAGTAGTGACGTGTAGGTGTGCACATTTCTCCAAAGCTCTGATGACATTGATTCATCATGTTTACCACTGTTGTTCATTATTGTGTGTCTAACAGTCCCACATGGTTGCTCTCATTTTTGTGACTTTAATTATTAGCGAAACCAGCCACTTCGCTTTGTCTTCGTTTCTTCTCTGTGCTTCCCAAGACACATACTTTCTGTTCAGAGCCTATAACCACTTGGCCAAGTCTGGGTGTTGATCTTACATGTTTCTAAAGCCTCCTCGTGTCTTTTTGGCTCAAGTACGTTTGTCCATCGTTTATCATTTTCCCTATTCCATTGCTTTCTTTCTATATTAGTTTTATAATTTTTCATCCAGAAGTATCTTCTTTTTCTGTTTGAACTCATTCACCTTCTTCTTATTTTTTAATAGCCGCATATTTAAATATTCTCCTGTAGTTGATAAAATTGTTCTCTTCTTTTTCTTGCTATTTTTACTGGTCCGGGTGGTTTAGGTGAGGGATTGTTTATTGGGGTGGTATATGTACTCCTGGAGATTTTAATTACATTTAGTCTTTGAACTTAGTTGGCATTTGGCTATGCCTGATGGGATGTAAGTGGCTCTGTGTTGGGTGTCATCCACATTGTGATCCATGTTTTGCAAGAATTGATGTTTTTTATCCGTCAGTGTAGCATATTTCCTTCATTCCAACTCTTTCTATCTGCCATGCATTGCTTTGACCTTGCGGTCTTCTGTAAATACTGTTCCAACAGGCCTTGAAATATAAAGGCCGGTAGCACCACCCATACCCTCCTAAATAAATCTTGTGCCTGAATTACCTAAACTCATGACTAAACCTCCTCCCAGGTCCTCCTGGGGTTCCTCCCCTCCTTAAGATGCCTCAGAATTCTATGCCAATTATATATATGCCTGTCATTGTGTTAACCCCAAATAATTATAGGAGGTGTTGTTATCTCATGTCTGTCTAGTATTTCTCCATTAAAAATTGTTGCTCTGTGTTTAAGTAAAACTCTAGGAACAATAAAACAGAACCCTCTAGATCTAGTGTGTTTGCATATGTCAAGAATAGATGTTAGAAATTTTTTAATGTATCTATTTTTTTCTTCTTTGTTTTTGCATTTAACAAATATTTATTGAGTATTACTTTGTGTCCACATGTTCTAGGTACTGGGGATATAGAAGTGAACAAAACAAACACAAAACCCTGCCCTTATGGAGTTTAAGTCTGAGGAGTGAGAGTAGAGACAATGATTTATAGATGATATGACTGACATTTCTAGCAATAAGTCATTAGGATTAATAAGTTTAGCAAAGTTGTTACATACAAAATAATCAATACAAAGATGCTTGCATTTTTATACACTAGCAACAATCACTCAGAAAATAAACATGAAGCTGTTTGCAACATCCAAGAACTTAAGTACACAAATTATAGAGTAAAGCTCTTTGAATTTTCACGAATTCAACGCACCCATGTAACGAATGCCCAGATCAAGAAGGAGAACATGACCAGCCTCCCCAGATCTGTCTCTCTCCTGCCACCTTCTCCTCACTACCCTCCACCAGCAGTAACCGCTATCCACATTACTAGCAGCATAGATTAGTTTTACCTGATTTTGAACTTGGAATCATACAATTTTAAAAAAGGAATACCATTATAATAGTAATAAAATATTTTTAAAATGTTGAAGAAATCTAACAGAAGTCGTTAGAAGCCCTTTGTAGAGAACATTATCAAACCTTATTGAAAGGCATTCCCAAAGATCTAGTCAAATGGGGAGCTCAGAAACAGACCTACACGTAAGGAAATAAGACTGAATATGAGTAGAACTGAAGTGGGGAAAGGATTGGCTGGTCAATACATGTCTATATGGCAGGAAATGGAATTTGATCTCTACCTTACACCATACACAAACATCAGTTCCAGGTATATTGTCTTTCACTTTAATGTGAAAGGCAAAACTCCTAATATTTGTAGAAGGCACTATAGGAGATTCTATATGACTTTGGGGTAAGGAAGATTCTCTCAGAAACAAAAAGCATAAAGGAACAACATTGATACATTTTCTTACATTAACATTAAGAATTTCTTTTTCTCAACTGTTATCATAAAGAGAATAAAATGACAAACCACAGACTGGAGGGAAATAATATGTAACATAAATAATCGACACATAATTAGCATTCAGATTATGGAAAGAACTCCTGTGAATCAATAAGGAAAAGGATGAATAACCCAATAAAAAAACATTCACCCCAAGCTGGGTCTGGGTAGAGCAGGGAAAAAGCAGGCATGGGAGACTAGAGAGGAGGGCAATGCTAAGGATAATTGAAAGGAATCATGACCACCCTCCTCACCATTGGCCCCCATTGTAGTCGAACTGGAGACAGGGTGAACCTCAGCCTGTCTGTATTCGCCTTAGCTCACCCCACCCTGCGTGTCCTGGAGGTATTTTCTTTCAAGGGCTGGAATAGAGTGGGCTCCAGTCTTATCCCTCACCTGTTAGGGGTCGTCTGCACCTTTAAGGTCCTCTCGTCCAGGATGCTTTGACCTCATGGAATCAGCTCCATAGAGTCTCTCCTCACCCACTTAAGAATGTCTTGGCAATCCAGAGTTGAAATCTCTTCAGCCTAAATGGATAGATTCTCCTGACATGCAAAAAGCAGTGAGGGGAGAGAAGTAGGAAGAAGCCGGCTAGCACGTAGCTGGGTGCTGCAGGCAGCCTGCCTAGCTTAACATCCAGGCTCCGCCCCTGACTATTATGAACCTTAACCTCTCTGACTCATTTTCTCATCTGTAAAGTGGGGATAAGAATAGTAAGCTTACATCATAGAGCAGTTGTGAGGGTGAATTGAATTATAATGTGTAAAGTACTAAGCAGTGCCCGGCAAATAGTAAATACTATGTAACTGTTAGGTATTACTGTGGTTATCATCACCATCCTCATCACTGTGCAGTGAATCTCATTAAGTTTTATTATGTCAAAAAATAAGGAACAAACACTTAGAATTGATAGACTCTCTCTTTTTCCTTTTAAAGAATTTTTATAACTTTTCAGCCTGGGTATTTGCTGAGCTGCCGCCATTGGAAGCAGTGGCTCTGTTGGAGGTCATTCACGTCAAAAGAAAGAAGAAAGTGTGGGATTACAATTATGATGATGAAAGTGACAGCGATAATGAAGCAGCCCCCCAAAAAAATGCGGGGGGCTACACCATGCATGGACTAACTGGCAGGCCTCTGTGTCCGGCCTCTGGCTCCTCGGCCACCATGGAGGACTGCTGTGACCCAGACGCTGAGGAAGCTGACCTGCCCACGCCTGAGGCTGAATGTGAGTCTCTGATGGCACCAGGGTCCGGCCCCTGGCAGCCGGAATGCACTAGTGAGGCGGACGAGGGGAGAGGGACTCGGCTGGAGGACCACTTTTCTGAGGAGGATGGCAGCTCCGTGGAGGGGTCTGGGGACAGAATTATCTTCAATGTGGATTTAAACTCTGTGTTGGTGAGGGTCCTCGATGACAACTCAGAAGTCCCTCCAGAGTTATCTCTTCCAGAAGATAGCACCGAACTACAGGATCCCAGCGAAATGGAAACAAACCTTCTGGTGGCCAGTGGAGGAGGGACACAGCCATCCTTTCCCATGGAGTGTCTATGGCCTGAAGATTCTCCTTCTGAAACAAGTGACACTTCCGAGTCAGATGCTGACATCAGGGACGGTTATATAACGCGATGATGAATCCCAAAATAGTGAATTAACTTGGACTGACAGATACCTCCAGGGTTCTCTCTCCTGCACCCTCACTTGCTCCTGTGGTCTGCAAGTGTTCTCTGGGGGAAGGAGTTAGAGACTGCAGAGTGGCGCCCCCCCCCCTTCCTGGTGACATCATCTATGCAAATTCCCAATATAGGGAAGAGGGGAGGTGGGACAACTGGTATCACAGTATCACTCTGTGCATTGTTTACATGTTCAAAGTGACAGCTCTGAAGGGAATGCCCCTACACCCATGCATTTATAATGTTTCTGCTTCATGGTTTCCAGAGTAAGGAGCAAGGTTCCCTGTGGTTTTCAGGGCTGTTCCGGGGCCCTGGGAACTAATTTGGGCCAGTGTGGGAGTGGGAAGGGAAAAGGAAGACACTCAGCAGGGTTCATAGCAGGAGCAGTCTGCAGTGTTTTCCACAGGCTCAAGGCAAAAGCAGGAAAACAGGCAGAAAAAGTGGCGGGAGGAGCGTGGACCACGGGAGGAAGACGAGGGGGACTCCCAAAAAATAGAAGCACATGTTCCTTTTGGAAGTAGGAGAGGTCCAGCCAAGTCTTGGGCAGCTCCCAGGTGTCATTCTGTGGCCTACATTCTGAGAAGTTGACTTGGCTCCTCGTCCAGGCCCTCCTCAATCTGAGTGAGGAAGACAGACTCGCACACGTTAATTCTAGTGTCAGGCAGGTACCTAATAGAGGAAACAAACATTTGCATGAGGGAGAGGGATAGAAGCTCAGTCCATATTTTAAGATGTTTTAAAAAGCAAGTGAGACAAATGCAAAAGTATTTCAAGGTCTTCGGAAGAAATAACCTCCTAGAGGTCATCTTTAACAAGTCAAGAAGTGCTATGTATGCTGATTCCAAATGTCCTACATGTGACTACAGTTCCTGTGAATGGGTGGGGGTGGGAGGGAGAATTCTAGAATATCAATAGCAAAAAACAAGGACCGGGATTCAGAATGACTGCCTCCATTTCACTGTGTGACTCTGAGCACTTTGCTTAGCCTCTCTGAGCCTCAGTTTCTTCACTTGTGAAATGAGATTAGACTCGGTAATCTCCAAGCTCATATGATGGTAGGAGAAATATTAGAAAATACAGGAATAACGACGCTGGTGGAGGAGCTGCCACCCTGAGGGGCTTCTGGGGTGAATGAAAGGTATCCCTCCCCCCCACCCCACCCCAAGGGCAGGGTTCTCAGACCTTCCTTCTGGATCCATTCAAAAGGGGAAAAACAAAAATGAGTCCTAGCTCAAGGACTTTGAACAGATTATTTTTATAATTGCCCTAAAGTATCTCAAAGGAGAGGGCTGTGAGAGGGGTAGTGTTATTTAATGAAATTCCTTAGGCAAGGGACTTGATCATATACATAGTCCATTTCTCTGCCTGTGACTGCATCTACCATATTTTGAAAGATCTCCACAGTGATCTTTTGGGATAACCTTTTATGGCAGCGTGGGGCTGGAGATTGTTAAAGGGTAATAAAGACATGCTTTTTAATACAAACCTGGTAGTGTCTTCAGAGTTGTTTCTCATCAGAGTACACACGCAGCAGATTTGTGGTTCTGCTGGAATCTCTAAGATTGCACAAAACTTCCTCTATTTCTGTGCGGTGGGCTGCAGAGGCCAAAGGAACCTTCCGCCCGCGGTGCTCGCGTGCACGTGGAGCGTTGGAGCGTCAGACATCAGGCAGCCCCAGTACTTACCCTGCGTTGGGTTTTCCGTCCTCACCACTGCTCAAGTTTAAAAAGAGGAAATTAAACCTCTCCGGGCAGCCTGGTGAGAGAAACGAGTTATTGCCAAATAAATGACTTGGTTTCATGTGTATCCCTGGGGGCGGGGTAAAGAAGACCCTATCAAACTGGATGGAGTGCTTTAAAATTAGCTTATTTGCGGGGTGGGGATTTTGGAGGCTGTGCTGGTTCGTTGGAGAAAACGGGCAACACAGTATTGACGGGTGTAGAGAAAAACTGCCACCACCCATAATTCCACCATCCAGCTAGAACCCCTGGGATGGTGTTGTAGTGTATTTAACTTAAGGGAAACTTTCAAAGCATACATTTAATGTTGGCGGGGGTGGCCCCCAAATCGGGACACTGTACCAACAGTTTCGAAACCTGTTTTACCATTGGTGTTGTCCACGCACGCGGGGGGAGGAGCAAGCTCTCCTTCCTCCTCCGCGTCACCCCCTGCCAAGCCCGTGACACCGGCCTCTCTCGCTGGGCTCGCGGGGACGCGGGAGGACCGGGGAACCAGCGCAAGCGAAGGAGCGGGTGGGGCACAGGATAGCCACGCCCTCCGCCCCCTCCCCCCCCGCCGGCTCCCGGAAGCGTCCTCGGGGCTGGGCAAGCCTGTTTCGTGGCGCGAAGCGGGGCAAACGGGGGTGTGCCCGGCGCCCGCCGGCGACCCCCTCCCCGAGCGCCCTCCCGGGTTCCCGGCGCGGTCATGGCGCGCAGCCTCCAGAGCTTGCTGGGCAGTTGCCTCTTGATGTCAGGTGAGGGGTCTGCGGGGAGTGGGCGCCGGGTTGTCTCCGGGCCCGCGCCGTGCGCCGCAGGCCTGCCTGGGCCAGGCTGCCTGCACGGGGACCTGGACCCCAATCCGCGCCGCGTCCCGGCGGGAGGTGCGCTTGGGAACCAGGAGGCTCGGCTGCGACGCGGGACAGCAGTGGGACAGGGTGACCCCTGAGCGGACCCCGTAGGCACACTGGAAGCGACTAAGTGCCCGGTCGGCCTCCAGGGCCTCCCATTCAGTCCTTAGCACCCCAACATCTGAATTCTGCCCCCTCAACTCCACAGCTCTGTTGTGGCTTCTGAGTTCTAAGTCCAGTGAAACCTTTTCTGCTCGCCTCTAAATTACCTGCCCAGATTCAAACACTGATGGCTCACCCCTCCCGCCACTTCTACCGGATCTCTGCACAGCCAAGTTCACGCCGAGCCCTCATCGCTCCTTCCCCGACACCATCCCTTTGGGTGGGATCAGCAGAACCCCGGCATTAAATACCAGCCATAGGCCCGCGACGCAAATTTCTGTTTCTCTTGGCACTCGCTGGGTGATGGACAGTGGTGGTTTTGATACTAGTCTCTCTGCCTTTGTGTATGTCTGACATATTCTATTAAAAGGTTTTAAAACGGTGTTTCCCCGAAAATAAGACGTAGCCGCACCATCAGCGCTAATGTGTCTTTTGGAGCAAAAATTAATATAAGACCTGGTCATATCATATATAATAATATAATACTGGGTCTAATATAATATAATACAATATAATACCGGGTCTTATATTAATTTTTGTTCCAAAAGACACAGTAGAGCTGATGGTCCGGCTAGGTCTTATTTTCAGGGAAACACGGACTTATTTATGTCTCTAGCTCAGATCTGATCCCTGTGCCTCAGGCTCATTGTCAGCTGTCCAAATGTCCTTGACGTTTCTTGCATACCTCTCCATCATCTCAAATCTAATACAAATAAAGTGGGATTCTTGCTTTCCCTGCTCCCAGCCACAGTCTAAGGCATCAGGTGCTTAAGCCAGGAATGGAGATTAAGTTCTAATTCTCAACACCAAATGTGACAGAAATTTCTACCTCTGGAAATGTATCTAAACTCCATCTACACCGCCCCCCACACACACACACCCAAATGGTCCACCACCCAAATCCACTTCGCTCTTGCTCTCCATCCCCACATCCCGCAACAATTTCTTCTCCTTGCTCTTAAAGCAAAATCCAGGCTCACAACTAACACAACTGTGTGACTGTCTCTCCCTCACCCGTGTACCCATTTGAAGACATGGAGCCTTAGGGGAGACCCAAGTATTGGATATGGTCATTTTCTTGGACCACCTTTCTGAGGAAAAAAGTTGCAAAGTTTTTCCCTTTATTTTTACAGCGTTAGGAATGGTGCCTCCTCCTGAAAACGTCAGAATGAATTCAGTTAATTTCCGGAACATTCTACAATGGGAGTCGCCTGCTTCTCCCAACGGGAATCTGACTTTCACAGCTCAGCACCTAAGGTGAGGCTAGGGTGCTCTTGGTAGGAAGGTGCCTGAGGATGGTGGCCCTGGGCTGGGCCACAGGAGAAAATCTGACTGCTGTTACCCACGTGACCAGGACAGCCCACGGGGAGCCTCCTTGCTAGCCCTTTTCTTTCTGTCCGGGGAATTCCTGTGAAAACTCTGTTCTCTGAAAACACACAAATCAAATTCTTTTTACTTTTTCTTGCTATGATGGTTCATGGTTTGATGATCGTAGGGACAGTGGTAGATGCAGACATTTAATCACCTGGACGTGGATGTCATTGCCCACACTGGTAGCCTACTGCAAAGCGAACATACCGGGTTTGTCACAATTGTTTAAGAGAAAACTGTCACTGAAACTGACAGAGAAAACTATCATTTCCAGTGATTACAGTACTGTTGATAGAAGTCAGCAGTATACAAACAGGTGGAAGCCACTGAGGAAAACTGAGGTATGCCGAGTCAGGAAGGCCCTTGCCGTTTTACCATCCACCCCCTCCAATAAATTGTAACAGCAGGCCCCAGTGCTGTGGGGTACAGGTAATTTGTATAGTGGGTGCTCAGTGATTGTGTCTATGTCCTGATATTGAAGGTAAGACAGTTACTGCTATTAAACGCTCTGTTCTCTGAAAACATCAGAGGCTTACGAAGGAAGGATGTGTGACACCCAACACGATTATCTAAGTGTTGCTCTGACCTCCCCGTACCTGTCCTGCCTATCAGTTTTTCTCTGTGCCAACCCTCCCTTAGCAATCTGACGTCATAGGCCATAGGCTAGACTGCAGGTGACACATTTTTATGCCAGGTGCAAACAGCAGTGGGAGGTCACCTGCTTCCAATGTGACTCAGAAACATACATACATAGGTAATTCCTTCAGTGGAGCAGGAGAAAACGTGGGTCCTGGATTCCATTAATCCCACACTCCTTTTCATCCAGCTTTCATTTTTTTAAGCATATTTAAGGCCTGCTAAGTCAAAGAAGAAGTAGAAAGATGAATAAAATAGTCCTTGTTTCCTTTTTTTAAAAAAACTTTTTAGTTCAGAATAATTCCAAGCTAGCAGAACTTTTCAAAATTTCAAGTACAATACAAAGAACTTCCTAACAGCTTATATCCAAATTCACCAATTTTTAAGGGTCACCACATTTTCTCCTTCTCTCATACATCATGCCCTTTGTCCCTTAACATTTCATTGTGTATTTCATAAGAGCAAGGATAATCTTTTACATCACCAGTCATCAAAACTGGCAGCTTAACATTGATACAATACTTTTATCTTATCAATAGTCCATATTCCACTTTTGTCAGTTTTCCCGAGGACTTAAGAGTCATTCTACAACTTATTTCTTTCCTGTGGTGTGTTTTCTAGCACTGATTGGTTTTATAATTTCACCTCTGTTTTCTCCACTTAGTCTTGATAGCTCTAGAGATTTCACTGTGGAAAATGAACTTCCTTCTCTCTCTATCTCTTCTCCCCCCTGTAGTTTATTTTTATTGTTCAGTTTTTTGCACTTATAGTAGAGCTCTTTGGTTCGGGGCGTCCATCTCTTTAGATGAGAGTTCCCAGTGATTTCCCAATAACCCAGAATCAGTGCCTGGGTTCCAGGTCTCCTCAGCAAAGAAGTACAGACCAAGAATGGCATGTACTGGGGAGAGCAAAATACATGCTGGATGTGTCCTTGGGGAAGAAATTTGATCCTGAAAAATCTGATTACTCTTTCATGGCTCTGTAAAACATTTGTTTAGAATTTAGCCTGGGGGGAAAAAAGGAAACAAAGGATTTTTAAAAAAATACTTTAAAAAATAAAATAAAAAGTAAAAATAAAACAGACGAAAAAAAGAAGACTTTAGCCTGAGCTGTGGCATCGCACAAACTCTGTTAAGTATTCGCTTTAAGTAGGGGTGACCAGAGAAGGATCATTTCAGAGGATGTGTTGGTGATTTTATATGGAAACATCTAAAACAAATTAGGTGTGAATATAGGGAATGGGTCATCGTACCTATTTCATAGGAAGAAAAATATTTTTAAATGCGATAAAGCTGATCTAGTGAAAGAGTAGTTATTGCAAAACTTTTGAAATACTCTGTCCTCCAGCCAATCGCTGCATTAGTTTAAATGAAGTAACTGGCCACATGTGAGAAAATCGCCTTCATGAAATGACCCCTGGATTTTCCAAATGGCGGGATGTTAGGCAGCCATGAAGAGGTGACTAATTGGCGAAATATTTGTGGTGCATTAAGTGAAAAAAGCAGATTTTAAAATCGTATGAGCCTAATCATCTCTACCTCCTTTTTGCAAGAGATTGTTCTGGGCTTCGCTAAGAAGGTGCCCAGGTGTGGTGTGGTGCCGAAGACCATGAGCTCCAGAGTCAAAAAGACCTGAGTTCAGTTGGGCAAGTTTCTTAGGTTCTCCATACCTGTGCCTCATCTATAAAATAGAAGTGATTTCAGTTCTACCCTCCCGGGGTTGTGAAAATTCAGTGAGATGATACTGATAAAACACTTAGCACCAACTCGGACACCTATTACTCAGAAGTGTTAGCTGTTAATCTTTTTATCACCATCACTTTTATTGTAAACTCTAAGGACAGCCCTATTGGCTTTGACACCAAGACAGAAAGTGTACTGAGAAACCAGTCAAAGTCCTCACTTTTTGCAAGACAAGAGCCTGAGTTTTCTTATGTCAGGTTGGAGCTAATCAGACCTCTTCAGGCTGTGGTGAGGTTAATGTACCTGTCTGGATTCCCAAACATCGCTTTTCTTCTTCCACTTTACGTTTCTGCCACCCTTCCTTCCGTGGTTGGTGTTGGGACTAGAGATCTGAGGTCAACAAATTGTTTTATAATTTTTCCTGGGTGATTGCAACATCGTCATTTATAGGACATTATTTGAAATCATTGTAATATACTTATTTCGGCTAATCTGTGTGTATCAGTTATTGCACAAAACATGTCCCACTGCCCTCAGACATACATAATCAAGAGAGGAAGCTTTCTTGGTCAAATATGTTGAACACTCAACCCCTTTTTGGAGTGGCACGTGCTCATGAGGACATGAACGTTTCTGAGAAGTTCTGTTGTGAAGAAGACAGATACCTGTTTATGTTTAACCCAGTTTTTGCCCCAAATTGTTTGACCATGGAACAGATTATTTTTGAAATGTCTTACGATATCTCAAGGATCATCAACGTCCCGTGGGGCACAGTTTAGAAAATGCTCATAGATGATGCATCAAAAGTGATGATTAAGAATTTGCTTTATTTTTCTCTTGTTATCATCCATTATCCTTTGGTAGCAGGGGGAATAAAGCTCCAGTCAGCCTTAGAGAGACTGGAGTTAGAGCTCTCATGATTTTCTTTTTCTGATTATATAGTTATAGGAACTTCCAGGATACGTGCACAAGTACTGCCTTGATGGAATGTGACTTCTCCAATCTTTCCAAGTATGGTGACCACACCTTGCGAGTCAGGGCTGAACTTGCAGATGAATATTCAGACTGGGTATACATCACCTTCTGTCCTGTGGATGACAGTAAGTCACTTTGTTATAATGTCATCATCATGCCTCGGGTTTTATCCCCTTGGTTTTCCCATCAGCAACAGTTCTTTGAATGCCCATAAAGTGGGTGGCGTGGTACAAGGAGCATAGGGAATATATGATAAAGAGGGCCGTGGCCTTAAGTTCATGGGAGAGACAGGAAAGGATACGCATTAAGTCAATAAGATAATTAAATATATGATTTAATAACTTTAGTGTCTTGAGGGTGAGAATGAATTGGGGCCAGTGTTAATGAGAAGAACTGGAATGATTAATGTACAGTCATGTGCTGCTTAACGACGGGGATACGTTCTGAGAAATGCATCATTCGGTGATTTCATTGTTGTGCGAACGTCATCAAGTTCACTTACGCAAACCTAGATGGCATAGCCGACTGCACACCTAGACTGTGTGGATAGCTTATTGCTCCCAGGGTACAGGCCTGTTACCGTACTGAATACTGTAGGCAATTGTAATACAGTGGTATTTGTGTATCTAAACATAGAGAAGGTAAAGTAATACAGTATAAAAGGTAAAAATGGTTCACCTGCACGGGGCTCATAGCACGAATGGAGCTTGCAGGACTGGAAGTTCTGCTCTGGGTGAGTCAGTGAGTGAGTGGTGAGTGAATGTGAAGGCCTAGGCCGTTTCTGTACTCAACTGTAGACTTTGTAAACACTACACAGGCTACACTAAGTCTACAAAATAACACGAGATCAAATCAAGCACAAGAGAAAATGATGCAGTCGAGACGTGCGGTAAAGAGGAGATGTGCAGTGTGAAGCTGCTGCTGGAGCAACACGCTGTTTTATAGCAAACTCTTTTATAGGTAGCAACAATACACTCTAAAGTAACGGTCAAATGTATAGCACAGTAGGTACATACACCAGTAACATAGTCATTTATTATCATTATCACGTATTAGGCACTGTACGTGGTTGTACGTGCTGTACTTTATACGACTGGCAGCTCAGCAGGTGTGTTTACACCAGCATCACTACCACCACATGCGTCATGCGCTGCTCTGTGCCAGGCGGTTAGGATGTGAGGTGAAAGGGGTTTTTAGGCTCCATTACAATCTTATGGGGCCACCATCATGCATGTGGCCCATCGCTGACGGACGTGCGGTTGTGCGGTACATGACTGTAGTACATTTTCCGGGGGGAAGGCAGTTTGGAATTATAACTTAAGGAAATGTGACGTGATAGGCAGAAGAATAAAGGTATTCTGGGCAGGTGTGGAGACAGGAAGCCCAGGTGCAGACAGCCAGCTTGCTCAGAATGAAGGACAGAGGGACGGATACAGCTAATGGCAGATGTGTTGGGGCAGGCTGGCTGGTAAGCATCAAACGAAAATGTTCCCAGGTTAGATCTGGAGGGTCCTGGGGACCCACCAGAGGTCATGGAATGAACATAATTAGAATATCAGGAATTGAAAAGTAATTAAACCCCTACATAGCAGTAGAGAAAATAAGAGGATAAGGCGTCAAAAGAACCTTATTAACAAAACTCAAGGGCAAGTGTCTAAGGCAGGGGTGTCAAAACTGCGGCCTGCGGGCCCACTGCGGTCCGCAATCCATTGTTAATTGGCCCGCAGCAAATTCCAAAAATATATTTAGTTTACTTAAATGAACCAGGTGACGCAATACGTACTTCACCTCCAGTGAGTGGCCCGGCTGTTTGTGTATTTTACCGCATATGACCCTTGGTAAAAATCGTTGAAAAAAAGTTTTGACACCCCTGTTCTAAGGAGTAGATAGAGAGAAGCATTAGATTGTCTCTGTGTGGGGAGCGGCCTTTGTATCTTTCCCCTGCTCTTGACCCCGGTGGCTCCTACAGTTTTGCCCACCCTGGTAGGGAACGTAGCTAGGATGCCCTTCTGCCCTTTCTCAGTTCTGTCCCAGGCTTGGGCAAACAACTCTTATTTCTGGAGTGAGAAATTATCAAAGTTACATTATCTTTTCTAAAGGTATCTTTATTAAAACGAAGAAAAAGTGACCATGAAAAAGTACAAACAGCTTAACACTAGTCAAGTCTCCAAAACATAGTACAGGTTTCTGCTCCTGTGATTGCTCACTAACAGGTCTTGACTAGTTCCGAATCCTATTTTAGAGAATCCTATTTTGGAAGTTCCCTTTACAAACTGAAATAAAATAGATAAGCAGCTTGCCCAAGGTCACACAGGTAAAGAGTGTCCGAGCAGGATTCAAATGAGGCTCATGCATCCGTGCTCTTAGCAACAACTACCCCATGTTGGATATTTGCCTCTCGAAGTTTATATGATAGGAAAATGCTTCAAGATATCATGTGGAACCTATTTATATTTGCTTTGGAGAAATAGCTAATAATTTTTTTTATCTGGTTTTCAGCTACCCGCAGATTAGAAACAGGGTAGAATGCAAAAAGCAGGCCCATTAGCAGCCCCACAAAAAGTCACAGCAGCTAGAGAAGAATACAGGAAAGAACTCAAACGGCACCATTGCCCAGAGCCATCTATTATTCATTCTGCAGTTATTATTGAGTACTTGCTGTGTACGAAGCCCATTCTTAGTGCTGAAGCTACAGCAATGAACAAGGCCAAAATCCCTCCCCTCGTGGACCATACATTCTAGTGGGGAAGACAGATAATAAACAGATACATGTTTTATGACAGATAGTGACTATGACTCTGAAGAAAATAAAGCAAGTTACCAGGGCAGGAAGTGATGGGAGCTGCTCTTTACATCCGGTGGTAAGAGACAGTCGCTCCGAGGAGGTGGCATTTGAGCTGAGATCCAGATGAAGTGAAGGGGCCACCCACATGAATATCTAGTAAAAGAGCATTTGGAAGGGAACAGCTTCAGACTTTGTTGGAAAATGTGTGTGGTTAATTGTATATGCTAAACATTAAAAATAATAGAAATACCATCTTTAGTTTCCAGCCCAGCAAAGGAAATAAAGAAAATTCAAACTAATGGAAAGAAAAGAGAAGAGAGGAAATAGCCAAAAAGAAAGAAAAAAAAAGTCTTTATAGAAAACACAAAATAATGTACTTGGAATAATTTCAAATATATCAAAAATCACAATAAACATAAATGGACAAAAATGATTAATAAAGGCAAAGGTTATCAGATTATTATTTTTTTAAATAGCAAAATCCTCATTAGCCATGTCAACCAACATCATAGCAATGGTATATCAAATAGAGTACTTCTGTAGACCAATTGGTCTGCACAGTTACGAAAAATAAATGTTGACGTTTTTAAAATGTGATATTTGATTGTCATTTTGCTTTGTTCTCATACTTAGCCATTATTGGACCTCCTGGAATGCAAGTAGAAGCACTTGCTAATTCTTTACATATACGTTTCTTAGCCCCTAAAATTGCGAAGGAACATGAAACATGGACCATGAGGAATATTTATAACTCATGGGTTTATAATGTGCAATATTGGAAGAATGGCTCTGATGAAAAGGTAAGCTTGGCAAATCATACGTATTTCAAATATAGGCTCCCTTTTCTTTGCTCACTATTGGTCTGAAGCCAGGACAATGGAGAGAGGAGGCCAGGAAGCCATCTAGTCAGGGTCTTGCAAGGTGGCAGCACCTTAAGGTCCAGAGGATCTAAGACCTGGTCATCTGAGCGCCAGAGTTTCCCAATCTGACAGATGACCAGCATCTCTGGCTCATGCTTCCCAGACCCAGGGAAATGTGCAGAGCTGACTTCCAAAATGCTGGTGCCCTGAGAACAGGCCTTTCTTTCCCCGAAGGGAAGTTGCAGGAGAAGGCAGAGCTGACTCAGCAGTTGGCTGGGGAACTTGGAGTCAGCCAAATGTGGTGATCAGCTGACTGACTCCTGTTCCATGGCCTGTACCCTATGTCCACATCCACCGCAGAATAGTCAAATTCGTGGTCAGGGAGCCCTACCCCTGGATACTGGATGAACAGTGTCACATTTTACCTGTTTGACCCCACTTTTCCCCATTACTCTCCTCCTTTTCAGGGAATAATTCCTTTGAAAACATGGCTGGGAGTGGAAAGACGTAGTTTGAATGTTGCCCCTGCCACTGTGTGACTCTGGTCACATGCTTGGCCACAGCTTCGTCATCTCTGCAGAATGAGCATAATAACCCACTTCGTTAATGAAGTGGGGATAACAATGTATTTCATAGGATTACTGGAGAGTTCAATGATATAATGAAAAATATAAACTTGTCTCATTGCCTGGCCAATGTATGTGGTCAGTACACGAGGTCCTTTCCCCTTACGGAGACACGTTAAGGTTATTTTCATTCATCCTTGATCAAATTTCATTTTTATACTTAGTGCTTCTGAGCTGAATGCCTTCTGTGGTCCTAAACTGACTTACGTATATGTTTTATCAGCCAACTTACATATGTGCTATCTCTTCTACATTAAATTTTGAAATTATCACTTAATTCTCAAGAGTTTGGAGGAAAGGGTCACTCATGTGTATTGTCTTAGGAATGTAATTAAACTTATATGTACATATTGCATAGCCCAAAAGAATCTCAGGTTAACATTTTCCCTCAGAAAATGCTACATTAAATGGCGTAAGATATCTGCCTTCTTCACAGAATAGATGATTTTGCTTATGGTCAAGACCCCAGGAAATGTAAGCCTAGAAAGCAATATAGAATAATGTGCTTTATGGGTACGTATCACATGCAGCTGTCTGCTAAGCTCTGGGAGGCAAAACTAAAGACAGATGGACCCACTCAAGGAGTTATCAATGCACTCTAAGGATTTGATTCCACAGTTACTATGTCTGAGTGCCCCCTGCACCAAGCATGAAACACAAAACGCAGCTTATCTTTAGCTGCTTATCTAGAGCATGCCCACAGAACAGTCATCTGGTTGCACATTTGTCCAGTCCCTCAGCCCGTGTGTGGCAGCCTTTGGTGTGACATGCTGAGTGTTGGAAAGGCTGTCTGCTCCCCAGCTCCTTACCGGTGCCTGCATTACTGGTTTGTAAGTGCTATAGACTGAATGTTTGTGTCCCCCACCCCAAAGTCCTGTGTTGAAACCTAATCCCTAATGTGATGGTATTAGGAGGTGGGGCCTTTGGGAGCTGATTAGGTCATGAGGGTAGAGCCCTCATAGATGAGATTCCTGCCTTTACAAAAGAGACCCCAGGAAGCTCCCTCGCCACTTCTTCCATGTGAGAACACAGCGAGAGGACTGCAGCTATGGGCCGGAAAGTAGGCCCTCAGGAGACACCAGATCTGCTGGTACCTTGATTGTGGACTTCCAGCCCCCAGTACTGTGCGAAATAAATGATTATAAGACAGCCAGTCTGTGGTCTTCCGCCATAGCAGTCCAAAAGGAATGACAGTATGGTTCTCTTTTAGAATGCAAATGTTTCTGAGAGGGTGTCATACTAGATCCTGAAACTGATAGCATAAAAGACTTTTGCAAATTCTATTGCTTCCTGATGGGAGAAGTGGATAAGATAAAACCAGAAGGGGGTGGGGATGGGTTGGGGGAGCAATTAGAGGGGACTGGAGCAGGTCCCATCACATCTGTGCTGCTTTCTTCCCTGCCTGCCCCTTATGGGTCAGCCTCTGAGTTTAGTCTTTGAAAACAGAGCATTGTAAGGTTTTAGAGGTATTGGATTTCTAGAAACGAAAGCCTGGACTTTGGGGTTTTATTTTGTTTTTAATTATTGGAAGTTATACCATACTCTTCATGTGGTCAGTTGGTATAATCCAATTCTTAACCTCAATGAATTTAGCTTCTCATACAATGAAGGAATATAGACAAGATGTCAACAAACCCAGCCCCAAAAGGAAAGTAATCGATTACAAGAGTAAAAAAAGTGTGTGCTCACTTTCTATTGAAGTTCCTGTTCCTAAAGCAAACTTTGCATAGGACCCTTCTATAAGAAAATTACAACCCTGATGGAAATACAAGTAGTATATACTCCTGATTCCCTTCATTTCCCTGGAAACTATTTTGGTTTCTCAAATTCAGAAACAGATCATCAATGATGGTATTTGATACTTAGGTTAAACTAAGATGAGGCAGGGATGCTCTCATCAGAGGCAGGCTGTGGTGTGCACCCTCGAGGTGAGGTGGCCACTGGAGGAAGGCAACCCAGGTACACAGGTGCAGAAGTGAGTCAGACGAGAACCCCAGACAGCCAGAGTCAGGAACGTGCTCTTGACTTAGAAAAATCTCATTGAGTCTTACTGTAGATGACCAATGTATTAGCTCAGGCTGCTGTAACAAAATGCCACGAGCTGGGCGACTGTATTGCCTCAGGGTTCTGGAAGCTAGGGATCCGAGATAAGGTGTTAGCAGGGCTGGCCTTTCTCCTGGCTTCCGGTGGCTGCTGGAACTCTGGTTCCTGGGCAGCACGCTGATCTCTGCCTGCATCTCTGCCTACATCTTCACACAGAATCCTCCCTGTATGTGTGCCTTTGTCCAAATTTCCTCTTCTTATAAGGACATCAGTCATGCTGGATTAGGTCCCCTAAGGACCTCATTTTAACTTGATCACCTCTATAAAGACCCTATCTCCAACTGAATCACTCTCTAAGGTCCTACAGGGTTAGGATTTCAACATAGGAATTTTGGGGGGAGGGGTACAATTCAACCCATGCAACTAGTTTATCTGTTTTTCAAAAAGAAGTGGGGTGGTTTGTATGTCATTTAAATGAGAGAATTCAAGAAATAAGATGGTTTGTCAGGACCACAGTCCTTGCCCCATCCCTTAAAATGGGACCCCTGAAATGACCAGGGAGTCATGCCTCGTTCTTTCATCTTCCTATTTTGAGCCTGAAGTAAAGATTATAACCGATGGGGGGGGGGGGGGGATGAGGGTGAGAGTGTCCCTTCACTCCTGAGACATGTTCTTATTTTTGTCTTCGTTACTAGCATCCAGTCACTACTCAGTATGACTTTGAGGTCCTCAGAAATCTTGAGCCATGGACAACTTACTGTGTTCAAGTTCAAGGGTTTCTTACTGATCGAAACAAAACCGGGGAATGGAGTGAGCCTGTCTGTGAGCAGACCGTCAATGACGGTGAGTGTTGAGATGCAGCGTCTGTAATTTTCCTCCTCTGAGCATGTTAAGTAGCTTTATAAACGCCCGGGTGTGGGGGTTGCAAGGCTCCTCAGAAATCACCACTTCGAGCAAACTCCCACCCAGTTCAGCCCTGACTGATGGGCTTGTGAGGCGGCAAGTTCACTCAGACCAGAGGGCTGGAGGGACACGTCTTACGTCCGCGGAGCTGAGGTCTGTCTCTGTGCGCCCACCTCTGCTGTGCTCATTCTGTCCCTGAAGCAAGTCTCATCCGCCCTACGGAGAGCACCCAGCAGAGGTCGGGCTCCGTCACTGCCCCCACCCCCACCCCCCAGAAGCCTTTCCTTCCCAGGCTGCACATCTCCACTTCCTTCAGACACATGACAGGAAGGAGGCATTTAGAAACCCTGTCACTCCTCAGCAAGCGCTGCTTGTTTCAGAGTCCATCGTCAAATACAGTCCTGGGACCTCAGCACTCCTTCACATATGACGTGGGCCACCGCATCTGGCAGGCTGCCTCCATACTTGGTGTTTCTTAAGAGAAAACAAAGGAGGAAAAGAGAAAGACGGAAGGGTACCAGTTAGCCTGGAGACTGTGATTATTTACATGCAGACGCATTGCAGTTGCATCCAAGGTGACAAAATCTCATGGCCTGGATGTCTGCACACAAATGAGAGGCCTTTTTATTCATTAACGATGTTGAGAGGCTCAGCCAGCTCAGACTATGGGAGGATGAATGCAAGTGGGGCCACTCCTGGCCATTTTAATTCACCAAGGCGCTTCTGGGTGCAAGGCATTCAGCTGGGGGCCACAGAAATCCGAGGAAAGAAAAGAATTCCCTCTGAATGAAAGCAGTGTTTTCATATTCGGTGTCACTGTGCAGGTCTGTGAAAATTGCAACGCTGCGTGTGCATTGATTCGCCATTGTGGTTTATCAAGTGCTTCTTGCATGTTGGTTTTTGTCATCGAACACATTTCTCGCCCAGTTTTGCTCTGTCTCATCTCCGGATTTGCTAGGAAGAGCTTCAGGATCCTTAGCAGCCTGTTGTTTACACCGTCGGAGTGTTCCAGCACACACCTTCCTTTAGACTGCTTAACCACTTGCTTACTGGCCACCAGTCCATCTGAATGTGGCGTCCTGTTATGTAAGCTGTTTCGTTCTATTGAACACAAAGTCCTTGTGAGAGACTTTGGCAAATGCCAGCTGAAATCGACACCCAGGGCCAGGCGCAGCGTTGCCCCCGCTGTGTTCTCTGAGTAGCTCGTGTCTCAGAGTAAGAGCCCTGTAGACAGGTATGCTTGGAAATGACGGTGCACTGTATTTCCCTCTCAGAAAAGTCACCCTGTATATTAGCATTTTTAGCATATTTGATCTTTCAGGACCTTGGAGGATTAGCCTTCTAAGGAACACGGCTTGGGAAATACCAGCCCATAATATGTCGTAATTTACCAACAAGTAATCCAGTCCGAAAAAGGAAAGGCAGCAACTTTGAGCTAATTTCTTCCTGGTGCCCTAATGTTATCGTGTTTATTTTATTTATTTATTTTTAAGGAGGGCACAGCTCACAGTGGCCCATGCAGGGATCGAACCGGCAACCTTGGTGCTACCAGCACTGTGCTCTAACCAACTGAGCCAACAGGCCACCCCCCTAATGTTATCATGTTTAGTTATCATTCTGATCTTTCTTAAGGGTATGTAATTAACCACTTCATTATCCATTCTGGAATGTTCATATGTTTTCCGGAGGTCAGCATCAAGCTTCCTGGCCTGTAGTTTCCTGAATCTTCTTGGGGTTTTTTTCCTCTTCTTTTGTAAAGGCACAAATTGTTTGCCTGAATCCAGGATTCTTTTACCTCTCCCAGGCACATGCTCTCTGCAGTGTCATCCGAGCTGTTCTGCAAGTGTATTAGCCAGTTTTCTCAGGACTGCAAAGCCACAGAGAAGCTGAGAAGTCTTGCTGTGTCTCTGGAGGGAATTCACTTAGCACACTCCTTTCTTTGTCTGTAGCCCCATTTCCGTGGCTTGCCTCTGGAGGGGTCTGTGGCTGAGGGGACCTACGTGAGTGCCTTCCTCCATGCCTGAGCTGGCTGAGCCTCTCAACAACACCTTTAAAGAAAAAAAAAACACCCTGTATTATATGTGCCACAAGTTATCTTCACAGGCCTTCTCTACGTTTTTTTCTCATTTTATTCCTTTCTTGAGTCACTTGTACTTAACTCAGAATTCTGTCCCCTGGAGCCCCCCTTTCATTTGAATCACTGGACTCCCTGGCCTTGGAACCACGCCTTCCTCTAAACATTTGCTGTCTGCTGTCCCAAAGCCTGGAGAGCATGCCCAAGTATCCCCGTATCCTGTCCTTCCCCACTGTGAATGCCAACCTAACATGTGGCACGGGGCAAGTCCTGAACCACCCTGAGCCTCAGCTGCCTCATTTGCAAAATGGGTGGAATAAAATGTTGCCGCCGTATGTAGGGGTTGGGAGGACTCAGAACAATATCCGACACAGAGAAAGCCCTTAGTACAAGTTATATGTCTTTACTGTTATTAATAACGATACCATTAGAATCACATCGTTTAGTATTTCTAAAGGTTTATATCACGACACACAATATGAGGCATACAATTGGACCAAAAAGAAAATTTTTTTTTAATATTTTGTGGCTATAAATGATCACCCACTACGTGATAAAAATCTACGTGAAATGGGTTATGAAAGTATGACCCATTGAAAAATGGCTTTCAGCAAACATCATTTTAGGTTTGCTTAAACAGAATAATCTCATCTCAACCTCACAACACGTTTTCAGTGAGAGCCTTCTAAGGATCTTCTCCCTTTTTACAGACTAGAAAATGAAGGTTCAGAGAGGTGAAAGTTGCTCAGCTAGTAAATGACAGAACACAGGCTGGTCGAAGCCCAGGTTATCTTCCCTGTAATTAACTCCCTGCAGATTAATTCCATAGGTGAGCAAAGGCATGATGTCTGTGGGTAAAACAGAGGAAGGTGGTCTGCCTGACAGCATGGAACTGACACAAGCTAGAAAGCTTTACGCAGAGGGTATCGATTAATAGAGTGTCTGACAGTTCGCAGCCTGTCTAAAGGACACTTCCTCTCTCCTTCCTCTCTTCTCCCTTGGGCTGAGTCACAAAAGCATCTTTTGAATTTTGTCAGCATCAACCAGGTATGCTTATGGACTGTCCTTGTCTAAGATGCTATGATGGCCTGGCTGGAGATGCAAGGAGACCCCAGTGCTGGCCTCCAGGGGCTCGTCACAATGTCACCAGCAGTGCCAGGGTGGGCCCAGCCATCAGCATTTAACAAGCGATTCTGATGCATTGCCACTTAGAGACTATTGAAATATTAAAAAGGACAGATGGATGTGGATGCTGGAACTTCCTCAAGAGCTGGGATGTCAGATCCCAGGTCAACTTCCTCTTGTCTGCTAGGGCATAGCCTGGGGCCACTCCAGCCAGCTCACTGCACGTGACCCTGCATTCACCAAGAAAGCACATGTGTGCTTTGCACATGTTGCAAGCGTGGATTAGAAGGCACCACCCTTTAATTCTAATAAATGAAACAAGAACTCATAGAGGAACTTGGAAAAGGAGGTCCTCTGAAATCACAAGCTGGAAAGACTAGGAGGTCACTGCCAGAGTGAATTAAAGCATGACGTGGGAGGAAGGGAGGCAGAGAGGAGATGCGGCAGGCCCCTCCCAGCCTCCGCCCCGCCTTACAGACGCACCTCCATTACCAGATATTTAAGGAATGTCTGTGAGCCCTTTGCTAAGTGCTGGGAGAGGCCAGCAGTGGCTGCAGCTAATGTAGATCTAGGAGCATTTGCTGTTTCAGGTATTGATCTGCCCTGTGTATGTAGAAATTGACATTGCCCCCACAAACGGTCCCCTGGAAATGACGTGTTCTGAAAGGGCAGGGTTTGTTCTCCTGGCCTCTCTCAGCACCAAATGCTTTGGGTTTTGATCTGGAGGATGGTGCTGGTTGCCAGGGGTTGGGCATAGGCAAGTTAGGTGACCAGGGCACTGGAAAAGGGACCTAGTATTGAACCAGAGGAGCTAGGACCACAAAGGACCTGGGTGACATCCTGGATACTGTCAAAGATACAGCGGGACATTAGTTAAAGTGGGAGAACAGATTTCACTTAGTAAGGGCTTCAGGAAGGGAAAGAGCTAACTGAGCATTTTACAGGAAGAATGGGGAGGGTAAAGGAAAAGCACAGTCAGGGAAGTAAAAAAGCCAGTGAGAACGTGGGTCAAGGTCAGTGCGAGTAGACCATCTGTGTCTAATGCTAACTGGCATTTATCAAGGTAGGCTGTGCCCTCCCACAGAGACTGGGAGACAGGCCACTCCTACCTTATTACATTTTACAGGATGGCTTTTGGGTCCTTGAGAAAGACAGTCCTGGGTTGTAGGAGATTCATACACATCTCAGGGACAGAGGAAGGACTCACTCATTTTATAGTAAATGTTCTAAGAAAGGAAGGTCAGATGTTGGTGGGACAAATAGAAAGTTCTTTTGGCAGCCCTTGAGTTTTTCCAGACAGGCTCTTAAGAGGACGCTGCGTCGCCCAGCAGCGTGGCCTCCAGCTGCTGGAAGCCATGCTAGAGTTTGGGTGTCTGAGTGCAGGTGTTTCTGTGGAATTATCTGTGCCGAGAGCTTTAGCAGTTCTCAGCACAAAGCGCTATAGTGCTTGTGTTTAACTGGGGCTCTGGGGCCCAGAGGAGTCCCGTTTTCTGCTTCTAGGTAGAAGAGATTTATCCAGAACGGGAGACCCCTCACTGCCTACCCTGCGAGTAGGGAAAGTGGATCAGAGTTCATGCTATTGTTCTTTCTGTGCGTATCAGCCATCATGCCAGAAACCAAACTTGGAAGAAGCCAGGAAAGGGGTGAAACTTGTTGGAAATCTCTGAATCCTCAGACAGCTGCTGTGTTTCCTCACACCTTCTGAGAGGAACGTATGGGCCCTGTTTTCGGGGATTGCCATTGGATCGTGATGGTGGAAACAGTGTTAAGGTCACCGTGACCCAGTCTGTGTGCGACAAGAGTGTGACCCCTCCCCCGTCCTCCCTGCAGACTCATCCCCGTCCTGGATCATCATCGCCATGGTCCTCACAGCCTTGGTGTGTGCGGCCTGCCTGCTTCTCCTTGGCTGTTTCGCCCTGCTCTGGTACGTCTACAAGAAGACCAAGTACACCTTCTGCCCTAGGAACTCGCTTCCCCAGCACCTAAAAGAGGTAGGTGGTGGGGGAGCCTGTGTGGGTTGGAAACCCTGATTGGAAGGAGTTCTCCCTTTAAGTCCAGGCCGCTAATCCAGGCCAGCGTGTTTTCCCAGAGAATGACCCGTGTCTTGCATGCTGGTCCGTTTCCTGGTGCCCGATGCAGGCACCTCTGTGGTCATGGGACAGCCCTAAAAGAGGAGGCAAAGGTTTGTTCCAGAAGCTCTCCCTCCAACTGGGACATCATTCCCTCTCTGACCTTCCCTGCCTAACGCCCCAGGTCATCAGGGAGCCAAGGTGATGATGGTTCTGGGACAAGAAGAGAAAAAGCAGAGCTCAGAGTAAGAGAGAAAATGCTAAGCTAAGTGCCAGCGAACAGCCAGAGGAGAGATGGGAGGCAGGACAGGTGTGTTTTCAGTTTGGGGTTAGCTGAGAGTGACTGAAATTATGGGATGTATGTCATAGAATTTAGGAAAGCTGTTTTCAAAAGGTTAAGAAAGAACAAAGGACGTGCCTGGGTAGCGACTGCAGAGGCCCTGGGAGTGAAATTCTGAATGTCCACCAACACTTCAAAACGAAAACATGCCACGCCCAGCCCCCAAAGAACCTATCTGGAGTCTCATTTGCCGGGAAACAGACTCTAAGATGGAGATGTGTATTCAGAAGGCTAAGTGGGGAGTAATACCTCTACGAGTGGGAGGGCAGCAGGGTGGTGAGGGGACAGAGAGGTTGAGCTGCGAGGCAGTCACAACAGAGGCCTCAGCCAATCCCAGGGGGGCTCTGGAGCCAGGATGGCCCTTTCAGGGTGTGCCAAGCTGAGGCAAGAGGGCCTGTGCACCCTGCATTAACCCTGGGCCAGATGTGGGCTACCCCCAGGAAGGGGGCAAAACCAAACGATCGTCCTGGGGAGACATTCCACTGCGAGACTCTAGCAAACAGTGCTCCCAGCACCTAGGGAGTGGGTGTCTCCTCCCTGAGGAGGACTGGGGGCCTCATCACAGCACCCACTACAGTCCACCCCTTGTCCCACTGGACCCGCTAGAGCGGCTCCTCCCGGGTGGCAGCCCATCTCTTCTCCCTGGGAAGTTACAAGAGAAGGGTGAGTGGAACAAGTGCCAGCCCCACCGCTGCTGTGGGTCTCAGGAGCACAGGTCACACACACTCAGGGTCCAGCTGCTCTGCTGTCCCTTGTACAGACCTCTCTGCCACCAGTAGCCTCTGCTGACCTGATTGGGTGACCCAGCCCCTCCGCTCTGCCAGGCCTGCGCCTTCGCGGCCCGTGGCTACTGCACTTCACCACTCGCGTCAGAACTGGGCTGGGGACACCATGGGACGCCCGATGACTCAAGTGCCCCCCGTTACGGAACAGCAGCCTTTTCTCCCTTTGATGACCAGGGTGGTGGCTCTGTTCTTTGCCGGCTAGTTTCTTGGCATGAGGAGGCTGTCATGAGGAGGTGGCAGCCATCATTTCAAGTCGAACAGGATTCCTACTGTGTGCCCTGGTGAAACTCTCTCCCTCTGGGAACCCTCTGGACCCGATATCAGCAAACTGGTTTTAAAAGAGCCAGACAGCAAATATTTTAGGCTTTGCAGCTAAGAGGCAGAATTGTGATACTATGTAGATATTACATAACCACTTAAGCGTAATGATTTAAAATTCTAAATCCATTCTTAACTCATGGGCCATGGATTTGAGCCTGCTTTAGATGGACAGAGCCTAAGATTACACGACCCGGGAGCGCCCGTTCCCCAGGTGGGTCACTCGTCCCGCCACCTGTCTGCCAGTGGAAGGCTGTCTCCTCACCACTCCGCCCTTCAGGCCCCCTGGTTGGGACTCCAGTGCTGCAGCAGGCCGTTTTGGTTGCGCCCGTATGCCACTTCCACCTCTCTGTGAACCACACTTGTTCTTTTCCTCCTTGTTCAGCTGGTCGTAGGACCCATCCCCCTGCATGGTCATGGTGTGAGCAGAGGCGACCTCCTGGTACAGCAGGGGTAGATGGCATGGGAGGCCAGGCCACCTGCCTCTGGGCCCTGTGACCCCCTTTGGTGGGTCTGACAGGCCTCACGATGGTCACTGCGGGTGGTGTCACCTGGGGTCCCGTGACCACAGGCCCTGTCTCTGCCAGGTCCCCATAGCACTCCAGGACCTGATTTTCACAGAGGGTCCCATTGTCTAGAGCAGATGTCACTGCCTGCCCTGGGACTATGTGATGTGCATTGTGACTCTCCTCTCGGATCTGCCATCAACTCCACACAGCGTCTTTCTCCACCATAGACCTGTCAAGGATCTGCCAGGTCCTAGGGGTTCAAGTACCGTGTTGTCATGGTAACTAAGGCCAGGCCTTGTACCCCTGCATCAGCCAGCGTACCATGTAGCCAGGGCAGCTTGCTCCATAGCCGGTCCTTTCTGCAGGGCCCTTTCCTGCTCGGCGGGGGGGGCCCTCAGGGGGGCAGCCTTCTGTGTCACTCTGTCCGCACAGTGGAGTCGTGTTCCTTGGGGTGGAACATGCTGCCTCTAGAACCCAAAGACACCGTCTAGCGTATTGCTGCCTTCATAGCAGTGGCAGGGGTGAGACACGATAATCGGTCCTTACTTTGGAGAGGATGTCCTGCCATGCCCTACTCCACGGGACCCCTAAAACTTCGCTGATGTGGCAGGTCCCTGACTCTTCACAGGGTGAGTTACCCACCCTCCACAGTGCATGTATCTTACCAAGGCCTTGTCACTTCTTGCTCTTCTGGTCCTGTTCACCTATGCTCTTGAGAGCTGATGTCACACCTTGTCCCCACACCAGTCAATCGGCTGATACATACCCCTGGGAAGGACACGTACCCCTGGCCGAGGCAGCTTCCTCCCAAGGAGGACAATTTCTGGAGAGGGACCTCTCTGTGAGTGTTCCAGCTCCAGTGCTCCTGGGAGCTAGGGAGCCAGCACCTTCACCATGAAGGGAGAGCTGGGACACATGGCTCAAGGCATATGTTTCCAAGTGGCAAGGACCTTCTGACAAGAGTGCCAGCAACAGTGCAGCCCCAGGACGAGCCAAGAATCTTCCAAACGTGAAATTTGAGAAACCACATTTGCAGCAGGAAAAACAAAGAGAGGCGGCCCTTTGCTCTCAGTAGGAAGTGTTTTGCTCTTGGAGCACCAAGAGGAACTACACCTATTTGCCTGCTATTTTTGCTTCTGGCTTCACCATCAAAGAGACCGGTAGACAGGAAAGGACAGATGGGGCGACATGCAAATCAAAGCATAGTATGAAGGGACCATGGGCGTGAGCTCTCACCTCCAAGGCTCGGAGACTGCAGAGCCAGCCCCAAAATATCAGACGAGTACGGGCGAGGCTGCTGGAGGGAGAACGGGCCAGAGGAGGGAGGACGAAGGAACTATGAGCAGATCAGGGTCCTCACGTGAAATTCTCCAGTTTGACTCATAATGTAGAAAATCCATGAACCATGGCCCAGAGAAAAATTATGAGTTGGGGAGATTTGCTGCGGATGGGAAAAAGCAACAGTGAGATTTATCCAACACGGGTATATTGAGCCGTCCACCAGTTTCTGTGTGTGTGTCCAGCTGGGAGACCAGCCTGACACTTGCTTTCTTGAGGTTTAGCGTATCTTCTTGTGTTCTTCTCTCCTCTCCCCATTTCCCAGGAGAAGCAAGGGTAGCTTCTAGTCTGTTCTTATGAATCCACTGGATCTGAGGATTTGGAGAGGTTCTCCCTCCCCGCCCCCAACCACCGCCTCATCCTTTGCCCAACAGGGATATGGACATAATTCCTCTTTGCCCCTCCCCCTCCCTTCCATCAGCTGGTCAGAACCCAGGGGAGACAGCCTGCAAGTCCACGCCAGGAGATTAAATCGTAGCAAAGGGTGGAGTGTAGAGGTTATATTAAAAATTAGGGAGTAGAGGGATGAATTTGAGATGGAACTAGGAATAAAAGGCTGGAAAGGACAGGTTAAAAATTCAACTCTTTGGGGTGGCCGGTTAGCTCAGTTGGTGAGAGCGTGGTGCTAATAACACTAAGGTTGCCGGTTCGATCCCCGCATGGGCCACTGTGAGCTGTGCCCTCCTTAAAAAAAAAAAAACATTTCAACACTTTAAGAGCATTGTTGGCCTACAGGGATAAAAAATGGAGAACGTGAAATCAGATATTTCAGGAAACATAAGTTCATCTTCATTGTTCAAAGAGTTGGAGAGACAAGGATGGTTAGATGGTGGTCCCTGCCTGACTAGCCCCAACGACTGGGAGAGACAAACCGTGAGGAGTCAGTGTCCATAAAACGTGAGAGACAGAAACCCCGCGTGAGCCATGTATGTTTTCAATTGGCTAATAGCCACATTTTTTAAGAAAAAGGAACAGGTGGAATTAATTTTAATATATTTTCTATAACCCAATATATCCAAAATGTTTCAACATGTCATCAGTCTTTTAAGAAATGATGGAAATATTTACATTCTTTTTTCACACAAAGTCTTCAGACTCTGGTATGTATTTTGCACTTAGCGCACAGGTTGATTCGGACTCGCTACATTTCTAGTGGTCTGTAGCCGCAGGTGACCCGTGGCTACCATACCGGACAGTGCAGGACGGAGGGCTGAAACTGAGGGACACATAGGATGCTGGGAGCACCCAAGAGGGCCCCCTAACTCAGCCTGAGGATGCATGGGAGATTCTGTTGGTTATTTCAAGACACATTTATCCCATGCCTGCGACATCCCTGCTTCCTAAAAATGACAGCCAGGCTGTGTCAGTGCCACAGCAGCACGACCGGCCTAAACATTTCCCTCCCAGTTGACCCACAGTCACTTAGAAAATGAGCTGCAGATTTGTTGTTGCTTTTTTTAGAATTGTGGTAAAATACACATAACATAAAATGTGCTGTCTTAACCATTTTGACATTTACAGGCCAGTGGCATTAAGTATAGTCAGATTGTTGTGCAACCATCACCACCACCCATCTCCAGAAATTGCTCATCACCCCAGACAGAAACTCTGCACTCATTAAATAGTCAATCCCCATCCCCAACTTCCCCCAGCCCCTGGAAACCACCGTTCTACTTTCTGTCTATGACTTTGACTATTTTAGGTCCCTCATCTACGTGGAATATACACTATTTGACCTTTTGTGTCTGGCTTAGTTCACTGAGCATGTGCTCAGTGTTCATGCATGTGACATGTATCAGAATCTCCTCCCTTTTTAAGGCTGAATAATTAATTGTGTGCACAGACCATACTTTGGTTATCCATCCATCCATCGATGGACACTTGGGCTGTTTCCACCCTTCGGCTGTTGGGAATAAGGCTGCTGTGAACATGAGTGCACAGTATCTCTTTGAGACCCTGCTTTCATTTCTGCTGGGGATCTACCATGAAATGGAATTGTTGGATCAGATGGTAATTCTACTTTTAATTTTTTGAGGAACTCTCATATTATTATTGTCACTTTTTTTTTTTAACAGCGTTTTCCAGCCATGAATTCTGTATAAAATCTTTGTAGCCCAAAGGTAAAAATTTCAGGGAAAATTTGATAATTGACTTTCTTTTTTTTCCTCCTGCAGTTTTTGGGCCACCCTCATCACAGTAAGCTTCTGTTTTTCTCCTTCCCGCTCTCTGATGAGAGTGAAGTTTTTGACAAACTGAGTGTCATCACAGAAGTCTCTGAAAGCAGCCAGCAGCCTGTGGACAGCTGCAGCCTCCGGGCCCCTGCTGGGCAGGACTTGCCCTCGTGCTAGTCTCTGAGGAGGGAGCCCACTCTGCTGGACTCAGCGACCCCCTACTTCTCACGGCTGCCTCTAGGGTGATCAGAGCAACAAGTGAGGACCGAGACCACCTGAGCAAGCCCCAGTAAGACTCGCAGATGCTGGGACCATGTCTAAACAACCGAAGAGCTAAATTTTAAAGGCTCACTTGGCAAAAATACTCCATCTTGGGAACTTGCTACTTTATAAAGACCTTAATGATTACAAAATAGTTGACCACTGACGGCATAATTTTCAGCCTCTTATGCTCACTAATATAAGGCAGATTTTAATTGTGAGAAATAAAAATATTTCAAAGGAGGAGTAAAAATGGAGCTGTAAAATCCCACCAGACTGCCAATAGACTGATCCAAAAAATAACCTCCCCTCAACGGTGGTCAGAAAAACGCTGTACAGACTGCAAGCTGTCTGGATCCTCAGGGATGTTTCGATTGGGTTTTGTTTCTCTACCTGTACCTGTTTCATATCGTGCTGGTGCTCTACTAAAACTTTATTCTCTATTTAATCTGCGTGTGTTCATGATACTCCATTTGCAGAATTGTCAGATGCGGAATGAGCCTCTTGGGTGCCATTTTTGAAACCATAAAGCACACACACACAAAATGTTTCCTAGCAAGGAAGGAAGGAATATTCAGAGGCCAGAACCTAGAGAAGCTGGTTAAATGCCACCTTTCCTTTTGAGGGCATTTGACAAACCCTGTAGATTGCAGCCGCACACAAGGGCTCAGGGTACAAAAGACAAAGTTTAGGGCTCACACAAGGTGGGGTCTAAAGCAGACCTCCCCATGAATCTGAAATCCCAAAAAGCCATCCGCTTTGTGTGAGGGTGAACCAGGAAGAAATTAATCCTAACCCACCCCTATATTAGTTTCTTGTAGCTGCCATAACAACGTGCCACGAACTGGGTGACATAAAACAACAGAAATTTATTCTCTCATGGTACTAGAAGTCCAAAATCAGTATCAATTGGCTGAAGTCAAGGTGCCAAAGAAGTCTTCAGAAGTTCTAGGAGACGATCCTTTCCGTGTCTCTTCCAAATGCCTCATTCCTTGGCTTGTAGCATCAGTCCAGTGTCTGCCTCTGTAGTCACATCACCCTCTCCTCTTCCACATGTGTGTCTCCCTCTGCCTCTCTCTTATAAGGACACTTGTGGTGCATTTAATGGCTGCCCAGATAATCCAGGATAATTTCCCCATCTCAAAATCCTTAATTTCATCTGCAAATAGCCTTTTTTCAAATAAGGTCATATTCACAGGTGCCAGGGAGCAGGGTCTGGTGTCTTTGGGGTAGTTATTCAGCCTACTACACACCCCCACCAAGGACTACAAATAAACCTTTTTGGTTTTGATTTTGTTTTCTGAGTGAAGGGGCAAAATATGTCTTTCCTGAGAAGTAATAATATAATCTCAAACAGTAGGTTTGCAGCCCCAAATCACATTATCTGGGTAGTCAAGTAAAACTTCAGGGTTAGCTGTGAGAAATCACAAAACCCAAAAGGAAAACATCAGAGCAAGAACTAGCTAGCAAAAACAAGCAGTGAAGCCAGACCCGCAAAGACTTTAGATCCTGATACAAACAGACATGCAGCTTGCTTCATACAGTTAAATAAATGTGAGGGGGGTGGTAGAAGAGGGTAAACGGGGTCAAGTACATGGTAATGGAAGGAGAACTGACTCTGGGTGGTGAACACAATGTGAGATATAGATGATGTAATACAGAATTGCACACTTGAAAGCTATGTAATTTTACTAACTATTGTCATCCCAATAAATTTTAATTTAAATAAAGAAGTAAATGTAAGAAGGCATTGATAATATCGGGAAAGCACAAGAGGCTGAATCATTCAGCTTTGTGGTAGTAACACATGAACCCCAAATCTCAGTGGCTTTTAAAAACCAAGACTTATTTCTCGCTCTTTTTATGTGTGGCTGGAGGTCAAATGTGGGTCTGTTCTAAAATGACTTTTTCATTCTAGGATCTAGGCTGAAGGACATGCCAAATGGGGAAAGAAATACAAGCCCCACAATTGTTCTTGAAGTTTCTGCTTGGACGTGGAGTGAGTCACTTCTGTTCACATTCCTTTGGCCAAAGACATGGATTCTCTGGGATGTTTCAGGCAACGTCTAATGTGAACAGAGTGGGGAAGTGTACTACTCCCCAGGGAAGAACTGAAAGTTGCATAGCAACAGGCGGGAATGTATAATTCTCTCACAAGGCAGGGAGAGAATAATTAGGAGCAATAATTACAATCTACTACACACCAAGAAATGACTAAACATTTTGTGGGGCGAGGGCAAATAGACGTCTAGAAATGAAAACATATAATCATTGGAATTTAAAAGTCCGAGAATGTGCTTAACGGCAGGTTAGGCACAGCTGAAGAGAGAATAAGTACACTGGACAGAAGGAGAAGTGTATTAGTCAGCGTTCCCCAGAGAAAGAGAACCAATAAGATGTGTGTGTATATATGTAGAGAGAGAAAGAAAAATTTATTTTAAGGAACAGGCTTAAAGTATGATTTTCATATGATTGTGAAAGCTGCCAAATTGGAAAGATGTAGGGCAGACTGAGAGACTGGAGACCCAGGTAGAGTTGATAATTCAGTTGAATCCAAAGGCAGTCTCAAGGCAAAATCACCTCTTTCTCGGCAAACCTGTCTTTTTTCTCTTAAGGCATTGAACTGATTGGATGAGATCTACCCACATTATGGAGGGTAATCTGCTTTACTCGAAGTCTACTGATTTAAATGTTAACCTTATCTAAAACAATACTTTTACAGCAACATTCAGACTGGTGTTCATTGTTGATTGATCAAATATCTGCACTATGCCCTGGCCAAGGTGATGCATAAAATTAACCAGCAGTGGGAGAGTAAATCTGAAGTAATTATCAAGGGTACAGTACAGAGAAACATTAGGATGGAAAATCTGCGAGGTTAAGCTATAAGCTGTATGAATGATGGAGTGAGATGATCTATTACATGTCTAATCAGAGTTTCCAAAGGAGAGGTGAGAAAGGATGAGGCAAATGCAATACAGGCACACCTCATTTTATTACACTTCACTTTACTTGCTTCACGCTTCACAGATACTCCGTTTTTACAAATTGAAGGTAAGATCCTCCATCAGCAAAAAGATTACGTCTCGCTGAAGGCTAGGATGATGGTTAGCATTAACCATAAAATATTTTTAATGAAGGTATGTCCATTGTTTTATTATATATAATACTATTACACACCTAACAGACTACAGTATAGTATAAATATAACATATATGTGCACTAGGAAAGCAAAGACTCCATGTGACTCGATTGAGATATTTGCTTTATTGCGGCGGTCCAGAACCAAACCCACAATATTGATGAGGTGAGCCTGCATTGGAATATTTGAAAAGATAACAACTGAGGAAAGATACTAGTTTACAAATTCAGGGATCCCAACAAATCCCAAGCTGAACAAATCAGAAGATCTCACATTAGAGTGAAACTGGGGGACATCAAAAGCAGAGAAGACAGGTTACCTTCAAAGGAAAAGCAATTAAATTCATGGATGATTTCTCAGCAGTAATAGAAGCCAAGAATCAAAGTGCATTAAAAATCTTTGTCGGGCCGGCCCCGTGGCTCAGGCTGTGGGAGCTCCGTGCTCCTAACTCCAAAGGCTGCTGGTTCGATTCCCACATGGGCCAGTGGGCTCTCGGCCACAGGGTTGCCGGTTCGATTCCTCGACTCCCGCAAGGGATGGTGGGCTCTGCCCCCAGTAACTGGGATTGAACATGGCACCTTGAGCTGAGCTGCCACTGAGCTCCCAGATGGCTCAGTTGGTTGGAGCGTGTCCTCTCAACCACAAGGTTGCCGGTTCAACTCCCACAAGGGATGGTGGGCTGCGCCCCCTGCAACTAGCAACGGCAACTGGACCTGGAGCTGAGCTGCACCCTCTACAACTAAGACTGAAAGAACAACAACTTGAAGCTGAATGGCACCCTCCACAACTAAGATTGGAAGGACAACAACTTGACTTGGGAAAAAAAAAAAGTCCCAGAAGTACGCACTGTTCCCCAATAAAGTCCTGTTCCCCTTCCCCAATAAAACCTTTGGGGGAAAAAAAAAAATCTTTGTCAACTTAGAATTGGACATCCTATCTGGGGAAAAGGGATAAAACAAAGACTCAGACAAATAGAAGATGAGAGTGTTTGACATCAAAAGAACTTTACTAGATAAAGATCTAAAGAATGTATTTTAGTCAGAAGGAAACCATTCCCAGATGAAAGTTATGACATGCAAGAAGAAATATAGGAAAGAAATGGATAAATACATGAGTAAATCCAAATAAATATTGACTGTATAAAACAATAATAATATCTTCTGGGTTTAAAAACAACAACTAAAACCCAGAGAAGGGAACATTTGAAGTTTTAAAGTTCCTGTTGTATTTCAGAGAAGAACAAAGATTCATTTGAAACATGGAGAAGTTAAATATGTTAAAATTTCTACAGTAACCTCATCGTTACAGAAGTGGTTCTCACCTGGGGAGAGGGGCAATTTTGTGCCCCAGGAGACATTTGACAATGTCTGGAAACATTTTTGGTTGTTCCAGCTGGAGGGGTATTCCTGGCATCTAGTGAGTAGAAGCCAGCGATGCTGCAAAAATATCCAACAATGCATAAAACAGCCCCCACACAACAAATGATCTGGCCCAATAGGTCAATATAGTTGAGGCTGAGAAACTGTACTAAAGGAAAAGTAGAATAGGAAAAATTATTCAGTCAAGAGACTACTCCAACAAGAGAGGAAAGAAGAAGATATCTTTTTTAAAAAAGGCAGAACTAATAGAAAACATAAAGTAAGACAATAGAAATAAATCCAAAAGTAAATGGACTAAATGATCCAGTAAAAGACAACATTGTCAAACTGTATTTTTAAAAATAAAAATAGTAAATCTTTAGCTGTTTTTCAAAGGCCCACAGAAAACATAAGGATATAGAAAAGTTGGAAGTAAAAAGAGGGCAAAAGATATACCCAGCAAATTCTAACCAAGAAAGTTGATTTCACTATATTAATATCATACAAAATAGATTTTAAAGCAAAAAGCATTACTAGAATTAAAGAGGACCGTTATATAATCATAAAAAGATTTAATCCATCAGCAACTAAAAACAGTTCTAAAAAATATATGTGCTTAACAACCTAGCTTCAAAATAGATTTAATTGACAGAGCCATAGAAGTAAACAAATTTGTCATCATATTAATATAGTAATAACAGCTAACATCTGTGTAGCATTGACATGAGCCAGACACTGTGCTAACCACATTACCCATTCTTTTGTCTGTTGAATCTAAGAAGTTATCAGTTGTAAGATGCACCACTCGTATTTGAACCACTGGGGGAAAAGAAAGAAAATGTTGTCAACCTGTCTCACTATGAATTGTTAGACACATCCAAATGTCAGAGATGCTAAAGTGTGTGTGTGTGTGTGTGTGTGTGTGTGTGTGTGTGTGTAAAGAGAGAGGAAGCAAATGTGGCAAAGTGTCATTGTTCTAGATGAAGGGCATCTGGGCATTTAAATTTTCTATAGGTTTAAAAGTTTTCAAAATAAAAAGTTAGGAGAAATTATAACAAACACATAACTGCTTACCAATAGTCATCATTCCAACATGCATTCAGTTCCCAGATGAGTTCAAAACACACAGAATTTCCTCCAAATTAGCTGGGCCTCTGTCTCAGAAAAAAAATTTGTTTTGCTGCTTAACGTCATAAATTGTTTTAGCCCCGTCTCTGTCTGTGTGATAGATAACACTTACACTGGAGCTTGATAGGGAGGGTGTTATTGGAGGACATCCAAACGAGGGGCACTGCCTGTGCTGAAAGGGGGCTCCCAAGGACCCGAGAAATGCTGAGCTCCGTACCCACGGTATACAGACTGTCCACACTGGCTGGCGAGTGAGATGGGCTAAGCCCGTGTCCCGGGCAGCCTTTACAGGCTTCCTTGGAGAAGCGGGTGGAACAGCAGAGCTGATGGATACTGGCAAGGACGCTGGGGAACAAACTCCTGCTGAGTAACTTTCCAGCTGATTCCTCTTTATCTGGCATAGTTAATTTGTCAGCTCAGACACTCAGAGAACTTTTCTCCCCAGCATTGTTCAAATCTCTTTCTTCACATCATGGGACTATTTGAGGTATCTTCCTCTCAAATGTACGTGAGTCTTTTTTTTTATCTTTTTAAATAAGTAATCATCTTGACAAAAGTAACATATATTAAGTGCTTACGGTGTGCCAGGCTTTGTGAGAAATACATGACGTTTATTATCTTATTTATTCTTTGTGGTTGAACCTTCCACAGGAACCTCTGAAACCGTGTACCAAAAAGGGTGCATGCCAGTTGTGTGACAAGGGCCAGCCTGTGCCCTGCTGATAGTCAGAGTGTTTTTTGTGGCCTTGCCAAGTCTCTGGAGCCCAGGTGTGTGGAGGAGAATGTGGGTGAATTACCTGCTGCTAAGGTTGCAAAACATTGCAGCTAGGAAATGAAGAATGGAAGAACCCCACATGTGAGAAAATGGCCAAGAATTCTGAAACCAGAAAGGGATTCGACAAGTCATCTGTGTGCACCACCAAGATGTCATACCAGAAACGTTTATTTGAAAGGCCCCCGGAGGGAAGCCAGCCTGTGCCAACTTCCCTTTCCTCCCCTCTTCCCCATCTTCCTCTTTCTTCCCATTCTTCCCCTTGGCGATGCTTTCTGACAGCCCAGCCTTGTGGAAAAGGAACTCACTCCACTTGCTCAGGGGGCTCCCTGCCCTGCCCACCCCAGACTGGATTAGCCTCCAGGGCAGCCCCCTGTTCCTCCTCTCACACCTGGTTCTCAGCCATGGCTGCCCATTGCAGCCTCCTAGAGAGCTTTAAAAATGTCAATGCCCAGCCCTCACCCTGACCAATGAACTCCCACTCTCTGGAGCAGGATTCAGCTATCACTATGTTTTAAAGTTCCCCCAGGTTATTCCAGCGTGCAACCAAGGTGGAGAACCACTGCTCTGTGAGAGCTGGTAAGGTAGGTTGTATGTACTTGTTAACCAGCACTCTCATACTCTTCCTGTCCTCTAGCCTTCAAAGGGATCACTCTTGCTTTGAAAACCCAGCTAACAGGGTCCACCTGTCACCCTGTGCTTCTGCAGGAAAGTCAGAAGTTATCCAGGGTTGTGAGCATCTCTGGGAAATATTTTCATGGCCGACACCTTTCCCTCCCAGCACTGCTCCAGACTTCTAAGCATCTTACCACTGCTCATCTCCACGTCAGCACCTAACTCAGTGCCTAGTACTAAGAAATATCTGTTGAATTAATAGATAATAAAAAGTGGTAAACTGAAGCCTTCTTGAGTACGTGACAATTACACATGCAGATTAAACAGAGCTAATTCTATTTAAGTAGGTCCATAAAACACATGCAGGAGCAAAACAAAACCAATGAAAATAGCCCAGGTTAAAGAAAAGGGTTCTGCTCTGTAAGGTTATTCTGACTACTTATAAACTGAGTCGAAGTTGTTTTTCAACTTGGTGTACAAGTTGGCACACTGTACATCAGAAGTCGCTCAGAAGTTTACAACATTTCAATTCTATTCTCCATTTGTATAGATGTAGATGTGAAAAAAACTAACTCCATCTCCATGTCCCGGATTTCATTTCATTTTTTGTTTCATGCTGTGAACTTTGACCAACCTCACTGTCCTTAGCAAGCATATCAGAGCTTTCCAGTTTATGATTAACTGTGCTCCTTAAAATGTAGCCATAAATATTTTTGTTAGTAACAGCCAGAATGGCATGACAACCAATAAATATCATACTGGTGACAGCATCGATTATAAACAATCTTCAACCATCAGTGACCCCTGGCACTATTGCATTCTTTGTCCTTCAGTCCTGTCAGCCGTTAGTATCCGAGTTACACCATTAAATAAGTACCATAACAGTGGACTGTTAGCAGAAAATAATCTGTATGACTTCTGGGTCGTCTTCTCTGCTCTGACCCAATCTCCCCACAAGTAAATTACCCTACAGTGAATTCAGTTATAGTTAATGGAATTGCCTGCTGTGTTTGTCAGTCTTAAGATACCTTCTCATATGGTGGCCGTTACACAACTACCCCACCTTCAGACATCATTTTTAATGTTTTTGTTTCTTGTTGCTAAAATGTAGCCTTTATTTTAGTTAGCAACAGAAGAATGGGTTAGAAATCACACCCTCAGTGGCAAACTTGGTCTTAATGTTAAAAGCCACCCAAAGGTGAAGACAAATGAAATGGAAAGTGACAAGAGTGGAACAAATACTGTGGAAGAAAAGTTCAACAAAAAAACACAGTAATTTTCCGTTTCTAGCCTTCCAGAAGTTCTATGTAGAACTAATTCATGGCAAGAAAACATGTTTTTTACAAAATGACAACACATTACATTTGCTTGTTTTATTTAAACGAGGGAAAGGTCATAGGCAGTTCCTGTTTTAAACCTGAGCAAGTGTTTGTGGCCATTACAACACTGGGGTGCCTCCAGGAAGCAGTACAGAGAAGCAGTGCTAGTGAGATAGGTGTGAAGAACACAGGAAGCTCTCGGCACACCCTCAAGTGACTCAGTGGCCCTCCTCCGTCCTGACAGCATCCTGTGTGCAATGTCAGCACTTGAAACAAAACCATACCAGATTTACTGAGACATAATTCAGATGCCATACAACTCACCTATTTAACGTGCACAACGCAAAAGGTTTTTTTGTATATTCACCAAGGTGTGCAATCACCATCACTCTCTCATTGTAAAACATTTTCATCACCCCGAAAAGAGGACCCCCTACCCATCTCAGTCACTCCCCATTATCCCGTCCTAGCCCTTAGGCAACCACTAATGGACTTTGTGTCAATGGATTTGCCTCTTCTGGACATTGTATGTAGGAATGATACAGTATGTGATCCTTTGTGGCTGGCTTCTTTCACTTAGCAAAATGTTATCAAGGTTCATCCATGCTGTGATACTTCAGTTGTTTTTACAGTCAATCGTGTTCCATTGTATGCATAGACCACATTTTGTTTATCCATTCATTAGTTGATAGGTATTTGGTTTGTTTCCACCTTTTGATTACTATGAATAATGCTGCTATAAACATTTGTGTACAGGTTTTTGTGTAGACTGTGTTCTCCATTCTCTTGGTTATATACCTAGAGGTGGAAATGCGGTGTCTTCTGATAATTTTATGTTTAGACGCTTGATGAACTGCCAGACTGTTTTCCAAAGCAGTTCTGCACTTTTAAACAATCCTTTCAGTGTCTGTCCCCACTGTTTGTTATTAGAGGGGCAGGACCATTTTCTAGTCACCATTTTCTAGTCTTATCCTTATCTCCTCAGCACTTGGAACAAAGGTGCTAATAGATATTTGCTGAGGTTTCTGCTGGTTTAAAGTTCTCTGCTCTTTGCAGCCCATCTTCCTCATTCCACTAGTGACCATGACACTCACTGTGAGACTGAGAAACATTTCTTGGTAAAGCTTTTCCTGCTTTGACTACCTTCTCCCCAAATTAACTCCTTGTGACCTCTTCCTTAATCAGTCTCTTCTCTCTTATAATTTTTGCTGCCAGCCCTTTAGCTGGCCCAGAGCTGTCAGGATTTCCCTTCATGGGCTCCAAGTCTTCATCTGCCTCATTTACATCAAAGAAGAAGAGAGCTGGGGGTGAGGGGGGGGATGGGGTGTAGGCTAGAGGCTCTGTGTCCAGACTGGCTTAGGGAAATAAGGGAGGGAGGAAGGGAAGGAGGCGACTCCCAAGAATTGAATCCAGTGGTTTCAAGAGATACATACTCTTAATTCTCCTTGAAATGGGCCAAGGATAAAACTCAAAAAGAAGAGTGGCTAGTTAGTTGGCTTAATATATCCGCATTAGATAAATCTCCCTATTGCTTTTTCAACTGAAAGTCTCCATCTCCAGCAAATCTCCCCCAAATCAGAATGATTCTCTGGGCTGTTGAACAAACTCAGAAAGACTCTGGAGGCTTTGCCAGAAAGAAATGATAAAGATTTATTGAAGCATCGTGAGGTTTGCAAACCGGAAACACAACTAAACAAAATCCAGCAAAAACCCAGAAATGTTCCAAGGAAGAAAGAAAAGTTAAGAGTTCTTATAGTAAAAAGTGCCTTCTTGAGAAGGAGCAGTCCTTCGTTCTTAGCCCCAGCATTGGTCCAGGATGGTGACCAGTCAGATGTCAGGTGGTTTGGATACATGAGTCCTTCAGGGAGCAATCAGAGGATTAGCTGGAGGTCTGGCATATATCCAGGCATCGACTAGAAGTTTCCAAAGTTTGAGTTCCCAGATGAGTTAAAACAAGAATAGAATGTCCTCATGCCTCAACCTCAGGGCCGTGATTGAGGCCTACATTAGGAGTCAGGCTGGGTAATTGCATAATGTGAGGCCCCTGATCTGCACAGTTCCCTGTTCTTCCTTCGTCCTCCCTTCTCTGGCCCTTTTCCAGCAGCCCCGCCCGTATTTCTCAGATGTTTGAGGCCTGGCTCCATAGTCAAGTCTGCCAAGTGTTCTAGCCTTGGAGGTGAGAGCTGCCGTGGTCCCTACGCTATGCTTGTCCCCGGCTTTGATTTGCCTGGCAGCAAGTCACCCCAGGTGTCCCTTCCTGTCTGACCAGTCTCTTTAATGGTGAAGCCAGAAGCAAAACAGCGGCTAAATAGCTGTGCTTCCCCTTGGTTTTCCACTTACAAAACACTTCCTACCCAGAACAAAGGGCTGCCCTTCTTTGTTTTTTCCTGTTACAAATATGCCTTCTCAAATCTTACCTCTAGAAGATTCTGGCTCATTTTGGTTCTACTGGCATTCTTTCTAGAAGGTTCTACCTAGCTGCTCTGAAAAAATTGCCTGTGGTTGTGTGCCCACTTTCAATCTTTAGAATAAATCCTGTTGGAGTCTAGGCTCAAAAATCACTAATGAGTAAACATTTACTTAGTTACACTC